>NC_133545.1:41220000-41837500 GCF_048773025.1 Camelus bactrianus | reverse complement strand
AGTGCCATATTTTTTGCATTTTTGTTCTTTTTTGTCGGTGATTTTGTTGTTTAAAAGGGCTTCCAAGCGTAGTGTGGAAGTGCTGGCTGGCCTAAGCACAGAAAGGCTGGGGTCTGTCTTAGGGAGAAACGTGTGTGTTAGATAGACTTCCTTCAGGTATGAGTTATGATGCTGTTGGCCATGAGTTCAATGTTAATGAATGAACGAAACGTATTAAATAAGGTATCTTTAAAGAGAAGCACACATAAAATAAGGTTCGGTATTGATAAGTTGATGAAAATGTTGTGGACAGAGGCTTGCAGGAAACCTAACCCTGAATTTCTCCTGGGAGAAGCTGTTCAGTATTCACTGAATCAGCATTTGCTGTGACCTTATACAATATAACTTCCGTAAATAAGGAGAATTGATTGTTAGAAAGAAACATATCCAATTCACAATGGTAGTTGCTTTAGAAGACAGGGTGTGGGGAAGGAAATCAGGGGTTTTCTCAATGAAGATATTTATTAAGGCTGAAAACAAACGTCGCAAAATGTTAACTGTTCCTGAGTGGTGCTAATATGGGCGTTTGTTATCATCTGCACTCATTTTAATTTCCTAAAGTAAAAATCCTAAGGACACCATAGTTGAGAGAGAAGGGAGTAAGAGGGTGATGACTGCTGAAAGTATGTCTCCACACACTACAGTGTGCACATACTGAGTTAAGTATAAAATCATCTGTAGGGTAAGCATTACTTAACCAAAAACTATAACTTGGGAGATGAATAATTGCTCCTTGGCTACAGCTGGTCTTAACATACAACAGTGCTGCTCTGTCTCAGCATAACCATGGCACAGAGCGAGCGTTCATAAAACTTTGCTGAGTTTGAAAGAGATGTCATGAAGTTACATAGTTAGGAGGCGCTGTTGCTTGAAATGCTGGTGCATGACAGTTTGTCCAGCATCTAATGCCAGTTCACAGCCAAATTATAAAGCCACGTTTCTGTGTCAATAAGGAATCACATAACCTGTAGCTTAAAATCCCTTAAAAGATGTGATGGGATATTTAGGTATTCTGCTCCAAGATAAAGCAAACAGATATCAGGAAGCTACATTTTTTCCCTAATTATTTCAGTGGTCAATAAAAGTAAAATCTCCAAATACCTCAGTCTCCTATGCAAAAATGAAAAGAACACAATTCACCACATGATAAAGAAGGATGTAGTGACCTGAGATCCCTAGGAAAAAAGCATTTGTGCATGCAAAGTATCCTTCTAAGTAAACTAAAAGTGAAAGGAGACTTGGAAATGCTATCACTAGGTTAACGGGAAGGGGGCCACTATGTAAGCAAGACCATTGACACATCCTTAGTTCTGATCTAAAGGATGAATTAATTTGTGCCGAGAGTTTAATAAACATAAGAAGTCTCCTCAAGTCCTAGCATATTCACATCTTTTTCTAAGTAATGAGAAAATATTTCGAGAGCTATCCTTTCACACTAAATTACAGAAGCGCCTCAATTAACAAAAACAAGGGGAGGGAAAAGACACTGTACTCTCATTATTTGAATTTTTTTGATTGGCTAGGGCTTAAGCAGAAATGCTTTGTCCATGGTATTTCTAAGATGAATCATACAACTGTTCCCCTGGACACAGGAGACTGCTGCTACCCATAATACATTTAATCTTTATTGAACATCTGCCCTATAACTGGTACTGTCAAACGCTTTTTACTCATTTATTCCTTAAAACTGCACTATGCAGTCTGCACCCAGGATTCCCGTTTTAACTGCTGCAGAAGCTGAGGCACAGAGAGATTAAGTAAACAGAAAGAATGCAGCCTCAGATGACTAAAATTCTTTCATCACTTCCTTAACATCATTCTGAATTTTAATGATGCTATAATTCTCTGAGATGGTGAGGATATAAGGCTGCATAAGAATCTGTTCTGATCTTGGGTCATGGTCTGGAATTTTGAAAACATTTCTGGCATTAGAATGCTTCATGCTTCATTGTCACTTATCTCCAAATCTCAGAAGCAGAGCGGGGAGTGCTTATGTACACATACCAGGTAATCCAGTGTTCATTGTAATAGTTTCTTAATAATACAGTAGCTTCCCATAATGCTGTACGTCTGGTGAAAACAAGGTGCCTGGCAAATTAGTGAAGATGTTCTGATCACATGCTAATTATTACCTGGCAGCATCACAAAATGATCTGCCTTATGAAAGCAATAATCTTACTGGCTGAGCTGAGCACTACTGCACTAACATTCAACTGCTTTGATGGCTCTTTAATTGAACACTCCTACCTCCTACAAAGTTTATTCTTTTTTCTTTAGGAATTATATCTTTTCATAAACTTTTTAATGGCAAAGATGGCCACCAGTTCAAGATAATACCTGCTTATTATTGACCCTGAGAGTCAAAGGGCTGGACTTTTAATTCAGTTTCCTTTCAACAGCCAAAGCCTACTGAGAGCCATCATCCTCCTGTCACCGGTGTTTTAACAGCATTTTCACACCACGGCTGACCATCTGCTTTTAGAGTCATCTCATTGTTTCTTTGGGCAGAAAGTCACACAACCATTTCTTTAAAATAAAGTCCACACTCTACTGTGGAAATGGAAATTTGAAAACACTGAAAGAGGACAGAAAGACTTCTGGCCTATGTTTCATTTTCACTGATGAAAACTGCTATAGAAAAATGCAGTGTACCATTATGACATTGTGTATTTGGAAACTCCAATAATAAGCCATCTCCATTATTAAGTGGGTTTATTGACATAACTGAACATAACAATGTATAACATTTATTCATTTCCCACTGAAAGACTTTCCAGTGAAATTGTGTTTACATGGATTCAGGCATTAAGCATTTTCAGTGATGTTCTGCAGTTGAAAGGGTGGGGTGGTGGGAAGAACCAGAGGTCTTTTTCAGACTTTCAATGGGACTCACTTTATTACATGGTTGTGTAAAAGCAACAGCTAAGAAATGCAATTGCTCCATGAGTGAAAAAGCCAGGAGCACAAAAAGTTCAAGATAACTGCAAGGTTGGAAATAAGAGCAAACAACTACACCTCCCTCCCAAGTACCAGTATGCTCGGAATCTGAAGCAAGCCCTGGCAGCAAACTAAGAATGACCGTCTATTTCCTGTGGTTTATTAAGTTTTGGCCCCACAGATAAGACTGCCAGAAAAGCAGCTGTACTTTAAGTGGTCTGGACATTTACTCATCTGAACATAAACAAAGATCAGCTCATTTAAATCCCTACATGCCTACTCAGCTGCTGGGACAAGGGCAGGCCTGGCTCAGCGAAGGCCAAGTGGAAAAGGAGTGGAATGGGATTGAAGGATCCCTGGACTATGACAGATTCCCTGAGTCTTCAGGACCCTCAGGGGCTTAAGGCCCTAAACAGAAGATTCACTGTTAGCCTTAGCACCTCTGCAGTGGCCTCCCTGGCACCCCACTGCCAGTGAATCCATAACCACGGTGAATAGAACCATCACGTACATCCGCTAAGTGACTGTGTTTTTAGACCACACACAAAATTATTAATGTAAACCAAAGCACTACATTTAGTGATAAACATCTACTTCATAAATATCAGGGAATGAAAGTTTCCCAAATAGTTGAAAACAACTGAACAAATAAAGGAGCCTAACCCTAAGTTTAAAACAAAAACATTTAAAAGAAATACTGCAATTATTAACTAAAAGATAAGATTTAATAACATGGAAAAAAAAAAACACTGGGTAGTAGAGGGATTAATTTGCAGAACATAATTACTTCACAGTGAGATTTAAATACTCATAACAATCTCCTGGTTTTAGTAGACACAGACAGCCACTGATGGACATTTTTTCACATTTCTTCCAATAGGTTCTTCCCCTCTACTCTTTCATACAGAGTAAGACAATAATGTGATCAAACATTATACCATCAATTGCAAGTCATCTTTTGCTCCCCTCCTATTAGGAAATTACCATGATCACTTGACTGTGCCACCCAAGATAAGCAGGGCACAGTCAACTGGGTGTCACGGATTAAAAACATGAGAAGTACCACATCACATTTATTCCTACCTGGACACATTGTCAGAGATGTGGTAAGTGAACTAGAACGCTGGCGCTCCCTATGGGGTCATCAGTTATGGACACATTACATTCTTTTATCGAGCCTGGCATTGAAATCTCCTTTTCCATCTATAGGTTTTTAAAAATAAAATACAAAAGCCACAGGAGCAACCCTGACAGAGAAGTCTTGCATGCAGCCTTCTCCTGAGAAAGTATGTAATCTTAGTTAACCCCAAGGTCAGAAAATGTTCTTGTGGTGTTAATGTTACAAGGAAAACAGCTTAACTGTCCGGCTCAACTAAAACAGTCCTTGAGCTTATTGGTCAATTTGTTAAATGTCAGAGCTCTTCACATTGTTGAAAAAAGAAAAAAAGGCATCTCTAATTATTTAAACATTAAGTTATCCTGAATGTTCTATTAACCAACATAAAAGAGTTCCTTGGCAAGTGTGTTAAACTTTACCACCTGTTTACAACATCCCCCTTCTTGGCAGAGACCACCAGACCAGTTGAGTCAGTTGCCAAGCCTCCTTTGAATTAGTAATAAGTTCTATTTTCCTTAAATAGAAACAAAACTCCTAAAACTGAACAAACAAAAAAGCATGCATCCCAATCTCTTTCTGGCTACACTGGGGGCAAAAGCACCCTTTTCTACCCCAAAGAGGGCCAGGCTATTGCATTGCAATGCCACAAAAGCCATTCTCAGAGCTGCACCAAGGTCTCCACGTACAGAAGGCCTCCCACCTCTGGACCCCACCATACATTTGTCCCCTTGACAGCCAATACCATCCATTTACTTCATGACTGAGTACTGGGATAGGGGGATGGTGCCGAATTAGCTGTTTGTCCCCTGTGGCCTCTCTGGCAAGGGCACAAAAAGGGAGAAATATAAGGTATGACAAAACGAAATCTTCCCCTGAGGTGGGCTGCGGGGTCCCGCGGATAGGTGGCTCCTCAAGACCAGTGAGAGGGCCTCCACACCCCTGAAGGCCCTGAATCTACCTAGTCAGCAAATCGCTGAAGGAGGTGGTCCTCCCGCCTCAAGCTGCCGCCCGCGCCGCCGCCCCCGCTGTCCATGAAGCGGTCGCACGGGAACTCGATGAGGTCCGCCTCGCTGAGCGCGCACACGGCGGTGCGCGGCCGGTGCGACTGGAATCCCGAGAAGTCGGCTGACACGCCGGTGCCCATGGAGCGCAGGGGCCGTCGGGTAGAGTACATGTGGCGAACGTGGACTGGGGCCCCGCCCTTCCGCCTGGCCCGCAGCTTCCTCCGCAGCCAGCGCGACGCCCAGACCGCCAAGGCCAGGAGCACCAGCAGCGCGTTGACGGCCAGCAGGGCTAAGGTCAGCAGTTGGTAGTCGACGCTGCTCCGGCTCCCAGGCTCCGGCAGGGTAACCAGCCCGGCGCAGTGGTCCCGGGGAGCCACCGGGCAGACCCGGCCACCGAGCACTCCCTCCACGCACACCAGGTAGGGGGTGTCTCCGCGTAGTTCGCGCAGCGTGGCCGAGTCGCTGCGCTCTGGCAGGTAGACGAAGCGGTGGAACTTAGGCTGCTGGCCAAAGCGGTCGAAGAGCAGGCGGAAGCGCGCGCCGCCCAGCGGCCTGGGGCTGCGGTGCTCACGCACCGCCCAGCGCACCGAGGCGCTGTCGGCGCCCACTGCCTCTACCGTCAGGTTGCACAGGATGAACTTGTTGAAGTCACACGGGTCGGACACCAGCGGCGGCAGGCCGACCCCGCCGTCGGATTGGGCGGCGCTCTCCTGCTGCTGCGCGGCCAGGCGCTGCTTTGCTGCGTGCTGCCAGAGGTCGCCGGCTGACTCAGAGCCGAGCTCGGCCGTCGGGGTAGGCTCCGCGTGGGCGGGAACTGACGGAGTCAGACGTCCCCGCTCAGGCTTCTCGAGCAGCTCTAGGGGGTGTGACGCCGGGCTGGCGGAAGCAGCGGCGTTGGAGCCCGGCTGCTGGAGGCCAGGGCCGCGCCGGCTCAACCTTAGGGCGCTGCGGTTACCCAAGAGCTCCCTGGCGGCCCCATCCCAGGCAATCCCTGGCAGAAATCGACCCCGTTGCTGTGGCTGTAGCTGCGGCTGAGGCGGCAGTTCCTCCGCGAGGGCACCTGCTGGGAGCGCCACCTTCTCCCCTGGGGCTGTGGGTAGGGGCCGCCGCTTGCCATCGGCAGTTGGGGAAACCGAGGGAGAGGGATCTGCGCAAGATTCGTTCTGCAGTTGCTGGTCATCCAGGTAATCCAGGTACTTGCCCCGCAAGGCCGGAGGGTGGCGACACTGTACGAAAACGGTGAGGAGCCGGCCCTGCGAGTGCCAGTCGCCCATCCAGCGCTTCAGGCCCCGCAGCCGGCAGTCGCAGGTCCAGCCGTTGCCGTCTAGATCCAGTCGGTAGAGGGCCGGGCTGGCCGCGAAGATGTCCCCGGAAAGGGCGCTGAGCGCGTTGTCGCGCAAGCTGAGCTCGCGCAGCCGGCCCAGGTGGCCAAAGATAGTGGGGTGCAGAGCCGACAGCTCGTTGCCGCTCAGGTCCAGCGCCTCCAGGCTGTGCAGAGGCTCCAGCAGCGCCACGGGCAGTTGGCTCAACCGATTGCCTTCCAGGCGCAGCTCGCGCAGGGCCTCCAACCCCCAAAAGGCCTCGGGTGCGAGGTGCGTGAGCTGATTGCTCCTGAGCGAAAGTAGGCCGAGGCGCGGCAGGTGCTGGAAGACGCGCGGCCCGAGGTGCTGCAGGCTGTTGGCTGAAAGGATGAGGGTGGAGAGGGAGCGCAGCGGTGCGAAGGTGGCTGCGTGGCGTAAGGAGGGCTGCAGCTCGTTGGCAGAGAGGTTGAGGAAGCGCAGCTTCCCCAGGTGGGCGAAGGCGTTCTTGCCCAGAAAGCGGATCCGGTTGGCCTCCAGATGTAGGTAGAGCAAGTTGCCCAAGGGGGCAAAGACGGCATCCGGAAGCGCCCCCAGGGCGTTCCCGTCCAGCCGCAATTTGACTAGACTCTCCAGGCCCTCGAAGGAGCCGCGGCTGAGGCGGCCAATCTCGTTCCCGTTGGCGTAAAGGATGCGCAGTTTGCGCAGCGGTGCCAGGGTGCCCGGGGCGAGCGCCTGCAGGAGATTGTTGCCCAGGTAGAGCTCCTCCAGCCGCGAGAGCTTCTCGAAGGTCTTGGGGTGTAGGGAGCGGATCTGGTTGTACTGCAGGTCCAGCCGTCTGAGCTGCCCCAGGCGGTGGAAGTCGAAGGCCGTGATGTTGGTTATGAAGTTGCCGCCGAGGCTGTAGGTGAGCACGTCCTGCGGACTCGGGAGCAAGCTAGTCTTGGGCACGGCGCGGAGCCCCCTGTTGGTGCACAGGAGGTGCTGGGGGTGCTGGCAGTCGCAGCGCTCCGGGCACACCAGCTGGGCCCTCGGCGGGAGCGCGAGGCAGCCGCACACCACGAGCAGGAAGCGCACGGCGCGGGCAGCCTCCATTGCCGCCCGCCCTGCGTGCTGCGACCGGATCGTCCTCTTGGCCCGCCGGCTCTGTGTCTCCTCTGCATTCCCCTTGGCCTGGCTAGAGTCGCTAAATGGCCTCTTTCGGACTTCGCAGCGCCGTCCAGCCCCTCCTCCGCCCTTTGTCCGGTGGCTGGCCCGGGTCTTTGCAGGCGGGCTTTGCCCGGCCAAGTCAGGCGGCGCTGGGCGCTCCGCGAGCTCCGGGTGCTACTTGTTGCATTTCTGCAGAAAACTGTTTCTCCGGGTGCGCGTCGGGGGGCGGAGGGAGGGAGCAAGACCTGAGCTTTTTGTTTGCAGCTTGAGTCCGGAGAGCTGGATTCCCTGGCACGGATTCTCCCCGCCGAGCGGATTCCCCAGCTGCAGGCGGGAGCCCTTCCAAGAGCTCCTCCGAGCGCGGCTTGGCTGCTGCGCCCCGGCGGCTCAGCCCCCGCAGCCGACGGCTCCTCGCTCCCGGTCCGGGACCGGTAGCGCGGTCTCGGTGGAACAGCACCGGGAGGAGTCGGGGGTGTGCAGGCTGCGTCCGGAAGGGACCCAAGTCGGCCAGTGGCGAGCAAACCGGGCGGAAATTCGTTCTTCCCACACTCTGCCCCCCGGGGATGCAGGCGGAGAAAAAGGAGACGGCGGAGGGAGGACAGACCCCGGCAGGGGGAGGAGGAAACGCTAAGTGGCTCCGCGTCTGGTCGACCCGAGCCCGGGACGCCAAGTGAGAAAAGTAGGGATTAAAAACAGCTGTACGGGTCGGACACGCCAGGCTGGGGGCGGGGGTGGATTACCGGGCGAGCAAACGGGATTTGCAGACAGAGACCTTTTTATTTTAGACGAGTACACCAGTCGCTTAGGAGCAGTGCTAGTGCTCCTCTTACTCGTTTTCAAGTTACTTGCTCTTCCAGGTGCCACCTTGCAAGCAGTTCGAGCGGCAAGGAAACTGCCAGGGTTCTGCAGAAAGTTTTGGGGAGCCCAAGGTTGTCTGCCAGGAGCTGTCGTTGGGCTACTATCGGAAGAGGCTATTCGAGCCATTCTGACTGTTGCGTGTTTGGGTTTTTGACACCGTTGGACCAGTGGCCGGTAGCCGAGGAGAGGCACCGCCCCTTTTTAGGGATCCGAGCTGAGTAGTTGCTTGGCCCTGCTGTAGGCCAGAGAATGGAGAAAGCTCAAAACTGGTTCTACCACCTGAAAGTATCTCTGTCAGATTTTGGTGATTTAGTCCCATTAATTCTTCTCCAGTCTTAGGGCCCTTGGGTAGGCTCTGCACGTGTACATGTACATAATAACCTTCAAAGACCTTCTGGTGACTGCTACTTGCTGGGCCCTCCCCCGTTATGCCTGGGCTTGCAGTGATCTTCAAGATTTTTGGCCCCCAATTTTTTAGATCCGGCTTAGTTGGGGAAGAATAAACATTTACTACCAATAGGGAATAGAACTTTTATTAGTGGCTCCTTTCAGGGCAGCTGCAGCTGACAATGAGACTGGGCAAAGTAGAGCTTTTTAACTGTTCCTGCAAGCTATCCCCGCTCCCCCATCTCAAGGGGTTCAGAAAATGTAATTTTAAAGATTTACTCTATGGAAAATGAAAGAAAAGAGACATATCCTCATCTCAAGAGGCCGACAGTCTAGTGGGGACAGCAAGACATGAAAGGTTAAATAATAACATAGGGCTATAATATGAGAAAGCTGCTGAGATGCAGATGATTTTGAATAATTCCAATGTTCTGTGGTGCTTAATTGCCTCATTTAGCAATTCACATAGGCAAGTGAATTGAAAGAAAGATGAGACAGACCATCGGCAGCATGGTCAGGGGTGAGCAGGGACCTGGGCCCCAGGGAGGTGGGGTTGGAGAATGGAAGGTGGGTAGGTAGTGAAAGGTCCATTCAGGGCACAGTGAACAGAGCAAGTTTGCTTGTGATTTGCTTTGAGTTTTTGAATAAAGGATGAACTTGGGGGACCAACTGTCTGTCTGAACAAGATGAAAGATGAAGTTCCCCAGGCAGTTTGGTAGTTTGGTTTTTAGTTCTCATCGTGAGAAACTTCCGAAACCTCTTTCATTCTTGACTCCAGTCCTCTTTATGAAGGTCTGGCTGCACTAGAGGGTAAGGCCCATTATTGTCTGGTGTAGCACAAGTTCTCCTGATCCGGACCCCAGAAACTACTAGGAGGACCTCACGCCTTGCTGGTAACAGAGGCCGTCCAATTTTTCAGAGGAGAGAGTACTAAGAAGCTGCTGTCTTTTAAGTTGAGCCCCTGGGATGAGCCACTGGGATCTACCTGGGATGTGGCTGTAGCAGCACCTGCATTTGAACCTACAGCCTTGGGACATACAAACAGCCTGCTGCGCAGGGTAGAGGCTGGAAACTGAGAGGTGTGCTGTGGAAGAGGGCGTGAAGCAGACATCAGACCCTATTCCTTTTTTTTTTTTTTAACTTTTTTTTAATTGAGTTATAGTCATTTTACAATGTTGTGTCAAATTCCAGTGTAGATCACAATTTTTCAGTTATACATGAACATACATATATTCATTGTCACATTCTCTTTCGCTGTGAGCCACCACAAGATCCTGTATATATTTCCCTGTGCTACACAGTACAATCTCAGACCCTATTCCTTTGCATAAGCTTCCTCCTCTCCTGACTCTTCGAAGAAAACTTTCAGAGTAAACTTTCACAACAGCAGGCACATTCCCTCAGAGGCCACTCTAGTTTGGGCTGATCACTCACTCCACTGGGGGTGTCTTTCCTTTGTAGATGCCGCTAAGTAAGATTTACAAAGTTATCAGACCCCTGCAGATGTTCAGGATGTTTTATTATTTTGGCTGTTTTTGGTATTATTGCCCAGTGTTTAGTATTTCTACCAGTAGTTGTGGATTGCAGGTAAAAATAACGTGATCATATGTGGTTTCATGACAAAAGACAATTGCGTTTCCATAACATTCTGTTTTCTTAAAGTAATCCATCTGCCACATGGAGTTAACCTTGCTTAGAATATATATATAGTGTGCAAATTTCACACAGGTATAATCAG
The DNA here is from genome assembly GCF_048773025.1 of Camelus bactrianus. Taxonomy (NCBI): domain Eukaryota; kingdom Metazoa; phylum Chordata; class Mammalia; order Artiodactyla; family Camelidae; genus Camelus; species Camelus bactrianus. The sequence continues at coordinate 41,826,973 of NC_133545.1, read as the reverse complement.
TTTCTGATGGGTGTTGCTAGCACCCTGAATCCAGTTTCAGTAAGTGTAAGATTTTGAGATCTGCACATCAAGTGTGTGTTTATATGAGTTCATATAAATTCTTTCTGAAAAAGTGTGATTGCCATCTTTTCAACAAATGCTTCCCTTTTTAAAGGCATATTGCCTGAGGTCAGCTTTACAAATGAATGACATTAAAAACTTCAGAATACACATATGTGGTATTCGTATATCCTCCAGTGGTCTCCATGTCTGTAATGCTGCATGTTCAGATGTTTGATTTACTTTCAGACCACTTCTCTCTTCCAGGAGTTAAAATGATGTTCTGCTTGAATTGGGGAGTACTTAGAGGCCCTGGTAGTGAAGAGCTATAAAAGCAACTCCAAAGCTGCGTGTTGCTGCTGGTAATCAGGCAAGAAGCACTTAGTGCAAATTCAGCATGTGCCACATCCCAGAATGAGCCCCGGGAATTCGGAGCTAATAAGAGACAGGGCCAGACCTCAGGGTGCAGCAACTTAGTGGGGCTGCTGATGGGTAAGGAGCAATTGCCACGCCAGGTGACAAGAGCTGTAGGAGCCCTGTGGAGGGCCACCTGGCTGGATTGAGAGCTTGAGGAAGGCTCCGGAGGTGGGAAGTGCCCAGTACTACCTAGGTAACAAGAGCAAGGCCGTAGAAGAGGAAGCCTGGGGACACGTGCCGGAGAGTGCCTTAGGAACCTCTAAATCTTCTGTCTGAATCTTTGTTGGTGAGGTTCTTTTGACATCTGTCATAACAACCTTGCTCATATGACTTCCAAATAAATATTCCCTTATTCTCCTTTAAGGCTTTCAGCAGGCAGTTGACATAATCATATCTGCACTGCAACATCAAGAGGTATTTCTGCCTAAACTGAGTAGGTGCTACCCAAAGAAAATGTTATCTCCCTAGTTCTTGCTTTCTCGAACCTTGAAATTGGTGACAGAGAATTGTGTGGGATGTATGTTGGTAGACCATCCAGACCAAGGGATTCACTTACGAAACATGCATGTAGGCATTGTACAGGTAGTGTATACACAGCACCACTCTGGGGCCAGGGCAATCTGAGCCCCTCCCCTGGACCCTGCACTTCAGTGGGCCGTGTTCAGGTCCTCCTCTGGTTGTGTCCCTCCCCATAAGAGCAGAATTTCAATTCCAGGCTTCCAAAGAGATGCACCCACCCACCACCCACACCCCCACTCCTGCTCAGGGTTCCCGAGACCCTGGACTTCCTTACTTAACTGCCTAAGTCTGTGTAGGCCTTTTCCCCATCTGTCCGCCTGGGGTCCAGTCATACCACAAGTGAATATACCCCTAGGGTCAAGAGAAAGCTCGAGGGCAGCTGTCAAAAAGAATCTGGAGGTGTGGGCTGGGATTTCCACTCTAATGCCCGGGAAGCCTCTGGGAGATGCCTGGTATTGCAGGAGCAAGAGGAGGAGGCATGGGTCAGGGTTTTCTCTCACACTCTAACCCCGGGCTTCTCAGACACTGGAGACAGTTCTGTCCATATGTAGCATTTTAGGAGGAGAAAGTACATGTACTTGGATTAAAGAACAAGGAGAAAAAAATTACAGGAGTTTGAAGGAAAGCATTTTTTTAAATGTAAGTTCTGCTTTATTATAACATAGCCTACACCTAATTTTCCATAAAGAGCAATAATTTTTAGTAAGAGCAAGGACCTCATTGTCTCTATTTAAATGCCTGTCTCTTAACTATGCAATGTCTTTGTTTATGAATGGATCCCAACTTGATCAGTTTCCAGGAGAGTCAAGTATTGATTATGCTCACATGTATAATTTGCATAATCACAAGTAGAAATCAGGAAGGAAAGCTGTTTGTAGGAGAAACAAGAGCTTTGTCATTTCACTTTTGGAAAGCTCGCTCTTTAAATCTCAAGCACACTGGGGGTAGTTTTAGAGGTCAGAAGCACAAGCAAGTCTGGGCTGATTCCCTGACAAATGTGTGCGGCATAAAGGTTTTCAGCTATTCTTGCCCAGGCATGGAGTCTTCATGGGCTTGCCAGGGATGCACACACTTTCTTCCCAAGCAACCTGTGGTTCTTTGGAACTTCAGCTGTCGAGGCAGGAAGGATTCCAGGCCATGTCTTCAGCAGCTCCTGGAGCTGGCATGAGTTGGCCCAGGCGGCCCAGTGCAGGACAGGTTAGGGGGAGGAGAGCGCAGGCCTGGCTCCCCACTGCAGGGAGAGGTGGGTCTGCCACGCCCTGCTGGAGCAGCATGCAAAGTTCACTCGGGGCAGCCTGCAGAGACGGCAGCTGTTTCCTCATCCCTCGTGAGCCAACCCCAGACAGGCAGTGTGGTCCTTGACACGGATGAAGTAGGAAGCTGAGAGTCCCAGTGGTCCCTTGGCATGTTATCAAATGACCTCCAAAACTCTTTTTCTCTGAATTGAGCCTCACTTTAGCCCCAGTCTGAGAGGCAAGTTGGGGATTAGGAATGTGAATTCGAGAACCACTGCTTTACAGTACTTTTGCTGATTCTCCATTTTTGCCCTTAAGAAAATACAGGAATGCAGATTCCTAGATGGGTTATTAGCCTTATTAAATCAGAATCTCTGGAGGCAAGTCTCTAGCATCTGCATTTATAAGCCACCAGATAATTTTTATGCACACTGAAGTTTGAGAAAATTAATAGACAATATTTCCAAAACACCTGTTCATAATTGGCTGATCATATTCTAGTAAGAACAACAGTAATCGCGGCACTGACGTAGTGGTGAGTGCCAGGCAGTGGTCTAAACATGCTATGTAAAATAAAGTAATTCATTTATTTCCACAACCACTTTGTGAGGTGAGAACTAGTGTTATCCCCATTTTACAGAGGAGGAAACTGAGGAGCTTATTAAAAATACAGGCTCCTAGGCCCACCCCCAGAGAATCTGATTCAGAACCTCCAGCACTGGGCCTAGGGCTCTTTATTTAGCACATTCCCAGGTATTGTTTTCCGTATTGTCACTGAATGAGAATTCTTTGGGGCTTATTCAAACATTTCAGTGTCTCCTTTGCTAGGAGCCTGGGGACTGACAGAGTAGACAAGGCCTATGCCTTCTGGGAGCTCAGCATGGCTGGGGAGTTAATGCACATAAGTCGGTACTCCAGGAGAGTAGTGAAATCATAAAGAAACGCAACGAGCACCATTTGCTGTGCTTGTAGCAATTATCTTTCGAAAAGAAAATAAAAAAGAACCAGAACCTTTGTAGAAAGCATCAGCCCACATAACACTGTCTGTGTTTAAGGCCATGTGCAAAGTGACTGCTGCCAACCTTATTCAAGGAAATGATGTCCTTGGAAAAAAAGTCCAAGGATTTTATGTCCAAGGAACATCCTTATCCATCAGTTCAGAGATGCCTGATTATTTGAAACATGGATAAACAGGTTGCGTATCTACCAGAACCACAGTGACCTGTAGGCACTCTGGCAGGCTGAAAAGGAGAGACAGTTGTGAATGAGCATGAGAGCTTAGGAAGTAAGGCAAACCCACATACTGTTTGTGGTTGCAGGGTCAAGTTTGTTTTTGTGTACCTAAAATTTTATAGCAGTAACATAAGGTTGTTGTCCATCAGAGTAGAATCGAGTCAGTAGCCTAAGGAAATGCTTTCGATATAAAAGTATCTCTTGTTCCTAAATACTGAGATAGTTGTCATCTGCAGGAACCAGACATGTAGTTGAATTTCATGGTACAGCTTTTCACCGTTCTTTTATTTGGATTTCTTCATACTACAGTAAGAACATTTATGTAACCATGTGATATCCCCACCCAGCTGGAAGGACGTCAGACTTGTTTTATTTCGTTTTTGTGCTACTCAGCAACTGTTATGGAATTGTCAAAGGGTTTTGTAAAAAGCTAGAAGAAAATTTTTGAAATGTTAAACAGTTGTCTTTACGTGATGAGAAAATGAATAATTGTTTACACTCTATGTTTTGGCATTTTCTAAATGATGAACAATTACTACAGATTTCTTTTAAACTGATAAAAAAAAAGTTTTAAAAACAAAGGCTTCCCTATCTGATACCTGGTTTCAACCTTAACATCTCTCATGAGGCAGTAAGGTGAGGATTATTTGTATCCTCAGTTTAGAGGCGAGGATGCTAAGTTTTAAAGACATTAGCTACCTTCTGGGATGAAGTCTGATCGTTCTGGGATGATCTGCCTCTGTAATGACAGAGTTCAGACCACAATCTTAACCATTAACTTCTGACCCCAGGATTTTATGGTTGGACCTCACTAGACTCCCTGTTGATACATGCCTTTATGTACAACTAATGAGGCCAATTCAGGGTGATAGACTATTTAGACTAGTAAATGGTACAGTAAGAGCGTCAGCCAACCAGGCTTGGCACTGACCAGTCCAGACAGACAGGCCGTGAACAGCCAGCCCAGCCATGCCAGGGCCCCCCAGCTGAAAGTGGACTCGCCTGTACTTGATTAAACTTTTTGAATGGTGCTTTAGACATCTCTTTCTTTCCCTTAATAACTACGTTATTAAAAACAATTTGAGTAAGGCTTGGGCACAATAGTCCGTAACCATGGGAAACAACACACACAGCCTTCCTGGGTCCAGGCGCTTCCACATGGCAGACTTGCCTGGGGCCTTTCTGGGCCCAGGTGCATTGCAGTCACTCAGGCTTAACACAGTGTTGGTGAGAGGGCCGAGATGATCCACTTTGACAGAACACAGGTTCTGTTTTAAATTTATGATTCAGAAATTGCCTCCCACTCTCTTCAGTGGACTGACAGATATATTGGAAGGGAATTTAATTCATTAAAAAGTATTGTTATTCTCACAACTTGATCTGAGTTGTTATAGTTAATGGCTTAAAAATATTTGTAGGGGGTCACCTCTTTTGAAGAGTGTTGACTTCAAGGATTAGCAACTCATCCTGTATATTTTCTTTGATTTATTCTCAAATCCTAAATATACATGTGTCAAGAACCCCCCTTCCCAAGAAATACCCCCAGAGAACTGTAGCCATCTCCTTATTCCAATGTCACAGTGTAGGGTGAAAAGAAGGGAGGCAGTTTCATACCCATGTGGTAAATGGGTATGAAAATTGTGACTCTGTCCTGGCAGGAAACATTGTCAGTCTCCATAAGGGAAAGAATCCTGGACAGTCAAATAATTGACTATATACAGTGTAAAATACCCTCAAACTATTTGCAGATTTCATCAAAAGACCAAATGTTTTTTACTTCAGACCAGGAACATGGCCGGAAAAGAAATTAGAGGAAGTAAGCATCCATCCCCTTTTCAGTCTCTGTAATTTCTATAAAGATTTGCACTTTGATTATGCTTACCAGCACCATATGCTGGAGTGAGACTTGAGATCAAAGGCTCCAGCCACAGCACTGGAGCCTTGCTGTAGGAAAGATCAAATGTTTCTGTTGGTAGATTGCTAATGGATCTGTGAGGACACTCCTCCAGCTTCCATGCAGCCCTATTTAATTTCCAAAATATAACTGATGCACTTCAAACTTGAACGCTTTTAGCATCTTTTTCATTGTCTGCTCTGATACATTGTGGGCTGAAAAAAAGAGTGGCTGTTACCACAAAGGTAGTTAGAACTCAAGAATTTTCAAAAGCTAACTAACTTGTCAAGTTTTACAGTGTGTATGATTTTAAAAATTGGGGGAGTGAGGGATGGCTGACCACTGCTTTGGTCAGTGAGAGAACAGATATAGTTTTCATTCTACTTTTCTCTGCAATCAAAATTTTCTATGATGAAAGTTTGTTTTTGCGGTTGAAAAATCTTTGGTAAAAATATACATGATAACATATTGCCTCTTGCTTTCCCCGTTGCCCTGCCGTGTCCTCCTTTCCTTGTTACAAATGGTTTTTCTTACAATCCTTTTTAAAAAATTAGACTTGAAGAAAGAAAAATACCATACATATATGTGTAATCTTAAAAAAAAATGACACAAATGAACTTATTTTCAGAACAGAAAGAGATTCACAAACAGAAAATAAGCTTATGGTTACCAGAGGGGAAAGGGCAGGGGGAGGGATAAATTGAGAGTTCTGGATTTGCAGGTACTAACTACTATATATAAAATAGATTAACAACAAGATCCTACTGTGTAGCACAGGGAACTACATTCAATATCCTATAATAACCTATAATGGAAAAGAATATGAAAAGTAATATATATATGTATATGCGTAACTAAATCAGTACACCAGAACTAGCACATTTTAAGTTGACTATACTTCAATTAAAAATAAAAAAATTAAAAATTAGCCTTGATAATGGAAATAATCTTGGATACGTTCAAACGATTTACTACATGCAGTATAAAGACCCCAAAAGCATTTGCAGGTGTCATCAAAAAGCCAAACATTTGTCATAAGCTGCCCATGTGATATGTATGGGGTGATCAGAAGATGGAGTCCACTTGCTCGGTCTCTGACTGTGAACCATGTGACAGTCTCTCCAACCAGTGGTTCATTTTATCATCAATAAAAAAGGAACAAATTATACTTGCCCAATGTACAAGTTTTGGGAAATAATGTAAAAGTGCTTACAAACTATAAGTGTTAGAAAATAGGATTGTTGCTAACATTTCAACTTCACGTGTGCCTTCTCAGTAAAAATCTGAGGTCCCCCAGGTTAGGACCAAGTCTTATGCACAGTTTTTTGGTGTCCTGTGTACACCCAACAACATCTTTCTTGAATTGTAGGTCTTGAATCAATGTGAGGTTGAGCAGAAAGGCAAAGAGGAGGAAGGCACATTCTGGGGTAACTGGTTCTTCTCCCTTTCCTTGTAGGTTCTGCTTCTGTCTTTTCATTATTTCCTTGTTTTCCTCCAGACTGTCTGGGCCCAGAGCACAAGTCTTCCACACATAGGTTCTCCCCAGACAGCTGTATGAACAGCCCTAGGTTCTGAGCCAGCTCTGTGATGGTTGAGTTCACCCAGTGAACCATTTGGCCGCTCTGGGCATCCTGCTTTATGAAGTGTGGTTGTAATACACCAGTATTTGTCCAGAGGGTTCTTATCAGCAGTAGTGGCCCTGGTGAAGTGAAAAGATGATGAGGGCAAAAAAGGAGGAGATTCTGTGGTCAGGATGGGTCGTATACTAGCTCTTGGTCTTAGAGAGACTCAGTGTACAAGAGCATGTTCAAGGCTTGGAAAAATCCTACAGAAAACAAAGAAAAAGAAAAGAAAGATGGCAGGTAGGACCGTTAATCTAGTTTGAGACACACTGGACTGAAATGATCACAAAGATCCCTTCCAGCTTTAAACATTAAGGAGTCTGTTGCATTTCTTTCATGGAACATTATTCAATATCATTAGAATTGTTAATGATAAAATTCTTTAAATATGGTGCTTTATTTGTTCTTGACTGATCTCAACAACTCATGGTATCCAACTGGTTTTGTATTAATTCACAATGAGCAGGATAATATATACTGAAGTTGTCTGCAGTCTCTCACCCTCTTGGAAAAACTTGTTTTCTTTGCCCCCAGGTTATCAAACTAACAAATTATTAAACGTGTCTTTCTGAGAGGATACAGGTGTTAGAACCCCATAGTTGTAAGCACCATTAGGTATATTGATGATTCTGAGCTAAATAACTGTTGAAACTTCAAAATGATTATTTAGCCACTGTGCTTGCACGGATGGGATGTTTCCTGGGAACCCAGCCATTTGGGAAAAACTCCAATAGTGAAACCCTCAGGGTAATTACCCTAACATCCTTGGGTGTAGGAACCCCATTGATATGAGTCTCATGATTTTCAGAGGTGATGGAATATAAGTACCAGCTTAACTAAAATTCTAGAGTGGTTTTCCATCTGAAACAGGTGGCTACAAACACCTGCCAGAATAATAGCCAATAATGACTAGCATTTACAGAGTGCTTGCCATGTGCCAGCAACAGTTTTAAGTCCTCTCCAGGTATTAAATCATTTAATTCTTCAATAACCCCAGAAGGAAAGTACAGTTATTAGCTTCCTTTTATAGATAATGTAATGGAAGCAAGGAGAGGTTAAATAGCTGGCACAAGATTGCACAGCTAGCAAGTGACAGAGCTGGGACTTGAACTCACATTTTATTCACACTTTTCAAATGAATCTTTGACCACAGTGTCCTTGGCATCACTAGAGTCATTTTCTTGATACATAACATTTTCCAGACTATCATCTACCATTTCATACACATTGTTTGAACTATATCATTTTTTAATATGGTTTTGTCAGTGGAAATTTTCCAAGCCACCAACACCTATTCACATATAATTAGGTCACATGTTTTCTTTAGTCCTACTGCAGGGATATTTTCATGATCTCTGTAATATTACCACTTATAGCATTGCCTCCTCCCCCATCACTATACTTATTTTAAAATGAAGAATAGATGTTTGATATTACAGAAGCAGTATGTGTGCATTGTAGAAAGCCAGAAAATACAGATAAACAACAGTAAGAAAATAAACACCATATTCCCACTGTGGTAGGCTGGATAATGGCCCCTCGAAGATATTTATGTCCCAATCCCCAGACCTTGTGAACATGTTAAGTTACATGGCAAAGGGGAATTAAGGTTGCAGGTCGAGTTACAGTTTCTAGTCAGTTGACCTTGAGATGGGAGAGTATCCTGAATTATGCTGATGGGCCCAGTTATCACCAAGGCCCCCCAAAATGCCAGCGGGATGCAGAAGAGAAGTTCAGGATGACGTAATGTGCTGTTGCTGGCTTTGAAATGGGAAAGGTCCGTGAGCCAGGGAATGTGGGCGGCCTCGAGAAGCTGGATAAGACAAAGAAACAGATTCTCCCCTAGGGCCTCCAGAAAGGAATGCAGCCCTGTCCACACCTTGATTTTAGCTCAGTGCAACCATGCTGCACATCTTACTTACTGAACTATAAGGTAATACATTTTTATTGTTTTAATCCATTACATTTTTGGTAATTTGTGTGGGAGCAAGAGAAGATTAATACACCCACCAACTAAAAACTGTTAAGTGCTAATCTTTATATTTCTGGATCCTTTTATACATTTTTTTTTTTTACTAAAACAAGATCATGCTTTTGTAAACAGCTTGTTTTCCTTTAATAATCTTTCTCTTTCCTTGTCAATAAATTTTCATAGCATCTCATAGCACAATCATATTGAAATTACCCTAAATGTCCTAACTATTCCTCCAAAGCTGGTTTGTCCAAATCAGGATTTCAGTCTGGGCCAAGCATTTTTAATGGTTTGTATGTCCCTTAGGTATTTTAAATCTGTAACAGTCCTTTTTTTTCATCTACTGATTTTCCTTCTCAGTGTTGTCTGATTCCTTCCTCGTGTGGTCACTTGGCTTGCTCCTCTGTCCCCTGAATTTCCTGTAAATTGGAAGTTACATCAAAGAGCTTGGTCAATTCATGTTAATAAATTTTGTCTAGAATACATTGTGGGTGCTGTTGTGTGTTTCATATGGTACTGCATCAGGAGGCGCGTGCCATCTGGTTCCCAGCATTATATACTGAAACTCAGACTGTCCTCTGGTTATGGGATGGCAGCCTAAGCTTGCTGCCAGAGGGATGTTATTCCCCTGTGACCAGAAAGTGTTCTGGGATTTACTCTAACATCATACAGTTGTGCAGTTTCCCCTCAACTATTCGCCTACTGGCCAACTCCATTTGACAATCCTTGCTGAATTAGTGTTCATTGGAAATCGCAAAATGGTGATTTGTCTAATGCTGTCATTTTTCTACATTAATTAGCTGCCATTTCTTAGTGAAGAGATGCTTTCCCTAATCAGCTAGATGTATTTGGTTACCTTGATGAACATTTTGGGCTGGGGAAGCAGAAGTGCTTCTTCCTTTCATTGTCAGTTCTCAAGGGAGGAATTTAATAACAACCTCAATGATGACAACTGATTTTTTTTTTCTGTCTCTTTCCGAGTATCATTATGAGCTCACAGATTTTCGCAAAATCAGGGTATTCCTTTCTACAATTTTTCTGTGTGACCATGTTACCAATTGGATATATGTTTAGGTTTTTCAATTCTAGGGTTTTTTTACTTGTATTTTTTAATAGGTGATGTGTTTATATAATTCAGTGTCAGAATTATCTGGAAAAATGTTCACAGAGAAGTCTTATTTCCACCCATGCTCCCTTCTCTCATTCTACACATATCCGTATTTTATTAGTTTCTTATTTTTATGTCCAGTGTAGTGGGGACCTTTTTCATACATGTGTCTGTGTGTGTGCATGTGTGTGTGGTGTAGATCTGTAGCCTTATTTTAACCCCTCCCCACTTCATACACATACCCTTTGCTTTTTTTTTTTTTTCACTTAATGGTATGTTCTGGAGATCTCGCTGTATCAGTACATACAAACCTTTCTCATTCTTTCTTTAGAACTTCTTAGAACTCCACTGTGTAAGGTACTGCAGTTGATTCAACCAGTTGCCTGTTACTGAACTCTTGCATTCTTTCTAACCTTTTATTATTGCAAACAATGTTGCAGTGCACTGAGCAGATATAAATGCAGACAGATTCCTAGAAGTTGGATTGCTGGGTCAAAGGCTTATTACATCAATAATTCTCTTTATGTTTCTAGATTATCATCCAAGGACTCAATATTCTTAACTATTATGCTAAATTGCTTCTTGATGGTCTTGGTCTCGACACCCACATGAGGGGTGGGGCCTTAAACTAAAACATCTTGACAACACTAAGGTGAGAATATGGAGCAACTAGAACTCTTGTACAATGCTGGGGGAGCATTAAATGATACAGTCATTCTGGGGAACTAACTGTTCAGCAATTTCTTTATTGTTAAACTATGTCTATCCCATAGCCAAGAAATATCACCTCTAAGTATTTACCCAAGAGAAATGAAAATATGTTTTTAAAAAAGAATTTAAGAAGAATATTCATATTAGCCTTATTACTAATAGTCCTGAACTGGAAACAACTCAAATGTCCATCAGCAGTGAAATGGATAAACAAATTGTGGTATATCCATCGAAGTTCACCTGCCCATAAGAAGGAATGACATATATTGATACATGTAATAATGTGGATAAATCCCAAAATAATTCTGCTGAATAAAAGAAGCCAGACACAAAAAGTACATACTGTGATTCCAATTATATGAAGTTCCAAAACAAATAATACTAATTTATGGTAAAAAAAAAAAATACTAATTTATGGTGATTGAAAATCAGCGTGGTGGTTGCCTCTGTGAGTGGTAGGAACCTTGGATAGGATTAAGGTACGAAAGAACTCTCTGGAATGATGGCAATGTTCTGTATTTTGATTGAGATTGATTATATGAGTGTATACAGTGATCAAAAGTCATAACTGAATGCTTAATATCATGTAAATTATTATTATATCATGTAAATTATGCCTTTAATTTTTAAATATTTGGTTATTGGCAAAACTCTTTTAAGAAGTAACAAAGCCTTCTTCCCTCATCACCCCAACTCTGTCTGCTCTCTTATTCTGGATCTCCTAATACTCTTTACCTCTCTGACCCAGTCTTGCACTTGACTACCTATTACTTTTGTGGGTCCAAGTCTTAACTCCCCAGGTAGGTTTTAAGTGTCCTAGAACAGAGTTAGGATCATGCCACCTCAGTACTCTTTACAACAACGGTTGTCAACCTAGGCTGCATATTATTAGACTCGCCTGGTGTCTTCGCTCAGCCTACCATGATAAAATGCCATGGCTGTGTGGCTTACACAACAGAGATTTGTTTTCTCACAGTTCTGGAGGCTGCCAGTCCAATATCAGCATGCCAGCATAGCTGGGTTCTGGGGAGGCCTCGCTTTCAGATGGCTGCCTTCTCACTGTGTCTCACACAACAGAGAGAGAGAGAGAAAACAAGCTCTCTGGTGTCTCTTCTTATAAGGACACTAATGCCACCATGAAGGCCCTACATCATCACTTCATCTAAACCCAATTACCTGCCAAAGGCCCCATCTCCAAACACCATCACATTAGAGGTTAGGGCCTCAACATATGAATTTGAGGAGGACATAGTACTTGGGGAACATTAAAAAAAAATTAGCAGTGCTTGAATCCCATGCCCAGAGATTCTGATTCAGTTGATTTGAAGTGGGACCTGAACATCTCCATTTCTTTTAGGATGGTAGCTCATAACATGCAGCCAGAGTTGAGGACCACTGCTCTATACCTTCCTGTTCAAGGTGAGGTCTTTGGCAGCCTCAGCTTGTTAGAAATGCAGAATGTCTGGTTCCATTCCAGACCTGTGACTCCAACTCTGCACAGTAACAAAATCCCCAGCTGGTGCCTTTTCACCATTAAGTTTGAAAAATGCTAGTCTCCAGCATCCTGCGTAGACTCATATATATGCACCATCAGTCAATTCCTGTTTGAATCAAGTAGATGAGCATTTTGTCAGCAAGCTAAATTTCAGCTTTTTTTTGTTTTGGAAGCCTGTCATGGTATAGATCTTGCCTACAAATAACTGCACCTTAGTGTAAATATTTTATATATCGTCTATATATCATTGTCTATTAACAAACAGAAAAGCAACAAATAGACCCAATGTTCAAAGCAAAATCTTAATGTTTTTGAAAATATGCTACCATCCCAGCAATTCCATCACAATGAATGATTGCTTCCTTAGCTTCTAGTGAGCTTTAAAATTGATCACGAAACAGAATAAGGTACCTGTACTCCAGCTGCAAACAAGGAGCATGAATACTGGTACTTAGGGCAGAGCATGAATACTATGTAACTAATAAATAATTCAGTAAACCAGGGAAAGAAAAAACATGCAAGCTTAGACAAACAGCAGAAAATTCCTAATGCTTAAAATATCCTTAAGGTTGGGAAATGAGAACATTATATATGATGCTATTATGTGGCAGAGAGTGCTAGTTTTCAAAAGATTTGATGACAGTAAGTATGCTTAATACTAAAAACATAGAAAGGAATGCAGTCTTACTTGATGTTTCAGAAGGCAGTTCAAGGTCTTGTCATCCATCAAGATCATCAATGTGGTCTTCAATGGGAATGTGGCTCATGAAAGTACTAAATATGAGATTCCAACTGACAGACTAAAAATGATGAATTTCCACTTTCTGTTTTCACAAGTACCTAATGGATATAGTTCTTTATTTTAAAGAACTATTAAAATGAAAACCTTTATGTTTAAAATACTCTCCTAATTCAGTATAGTATATCCTCAAGAATAAATTTCTGCTTCTGGAAATTGGTCTTCTCTGTCTCATTTTTTTTCTGTCCCTAATTGATAACTTCCTCATTGTTAATAATATGATTAAATAGTTTGCTAATTTGTATCAAAATGACTTTTTGGTTTTGTTCATAGAACCCTTATATTCTGTCCAATAAACTAAAAGCAAAAAGAAAAGGCTCTAATTATATTAAATACACATACATGTATCCACACCTACAAACGCACCTGTAAAAGAAGTAAGCCTCAACGTTTTGTATTTAAATTCCATTTCCCAATGCTTAGGGTTGACAGTCATCTAATGAGTGATTCAATTCAACCCAGCAAGTTTTCATGGGATGCCTATTGTGTGCCCAACAGAAATGCACTTTGAAACTAAAAAATCGTTTACATTGGGTATGCATAAGGAGAATTTATATTTCAGTGTTGCAAATTATTGAATAAAGATCTGGCTCAGTGCAAATCAGTTTAGAAGGGTTTTTTCCCCTTACCTTCCAAACAACCTAGAAGATAATGGCATTTCTCCTTTAAATGTTATACAAGAAAATTTCCCATATATTAATAAAATGATGCACAGATCAAATTGTTAAATTTACTTTTTCCTTTAGCAAAGATTTTTGTTAATTTTAAATGAAAAGTAATAAATACGCTTTTAAAAAATAATTGAAGAATTAGAAAAAGACACCCAAATGGAAAGTAAGTCGCCATCTCTCGGAAGTATTCCAAGCACATGTAAACATACATGCTTCGTATGTAACTTTCTCTTGATGTATTATCTTATTTCCTGCTTTTTCCCGCAGTTGAAAGAGTACCACATACTCTTCTGTACCTTGATATTTTCCACCTTAGTAATTTTGGAGATTTTTCTAGAACAAGTACATGTAGATTAACCTCATTTTCAGTGCTGCATAGTATTCCTGGTATGGATTTAACCATCCTCTCTCTCTATCTATCTATCTATCTATCTATCTGTCTATCTATCTCTAGGCTTTTGATATTATCTACAGTGTCTAATAAATAACATATAACTATGTCTTTGCACATAGATGCTAATAGATCTGCAGACTAGAATCTTGGAAATAAAACTGCTGTGTCCAAGAATATATGCATCTATTATTTTGATATGTAATGCCATACTTCCATTCAAAAAGCTGGAACCAATATGCAGTATCCCCAGAAGGGTCTGAGGGTGCCTGTTTGCCTGAGTGGACACCTGTACATCATTTTAGTAATTCACTCTTTACTATCTTACATTATCAGTGTCTCCCACTCTACTGGATCATTCCAATCAGAATATGAACATGTTATCATTTCTTGCATCTTAAAAGAAAAAAAACTTAAATGAAAAAAAAAACCCATTGATTATTCACCCATTTGTCTGCTTCCCTTTTGCAGCAAAACTACTAGAAAAATGATGTCTACACTTACTATCTCTAATCTTTCTCTTCTCTGTCTTCTGAATCTTCTCCAGTTAGGACTTCCAGCCTCACTGCTTTATCAGAACTACTCTTGGCAGGTCACCAATGACCACTGCTATAGTGATGAATTCCTGGTCTTCATCTTGCTCTGCTTGTCAGCAGTTTTGATAGAGTTGCTTCATCCATTCTTCTTGGACTACCATCTTCTCTTGGCTTCAGTGATGCCATAGTCTCCTCCAACCACACAAGCTGTTCCTTCTCGCTTTTCTTTGTTGGTTTCTTCCCATCTTCATGACATCTTGATGTTGGAGTGGCCCCAGGTTCCAGTCTTTGAATCTCATCCCTGTCAGATTCTGACCACGTCTCCTCACTTCATCCTCCAGTACCTTGGTCCAGGCAGCTGTCATCTCTCACCTGGACTGTTTCAGTAACTTCCCACTTCCATTCTTTCCCACACTGTCTGTTCTCCGTAGAACAACATGGCAGCCAGAGTGATCTTGTTAATAGCTATCAAATCACATCACCCCCTTCTCAAAACTCTTCCATGGCTCGCAGAGTTTAAAGGCAGAATGTACTCTCCCTCACCCCCCTGAGAACCCCCCTCTCTGATCTCATCTCTTATTATTCTGCATCTGTCTCTCTCTGCTCTAGTCCCATTAGCATTTTTGCTATTCTTCTGGTGCCAGTGCAGGCATAGGCTAAGGAATCTAAGGGAAAAAAAGAACAGAATCCAGAAGTGGACTTACCTATATATGTAAATGCTTTCTTTAAAATGGTTGTTTTACTAATTACCACCCCCCCAAAAAAAACTTAAAAAAAGAAATTACAAATAAAATGCTTGTTTTAGCATTTACTGAAAAGAAGGGAAATGATATACTTTCCAATAAATGGTTTTGGGACATTGAGGAATGGAACATAGGCCGATCTAAATCCTGAGCCTCCTAGACAAAACTCCGAGAAGTTGCGTTTCATTTCACCCATGCACCTAGTTAACGCTCAGAAACACACGGTGTTGTTTTGCATCCCATGAATATGTAGGCACATTAGCCTAGTCTCTGGAACAAACAGGTGTGAGGGAGGGTCAGGAGGGTATAAAAGCCCACAAATGTGCTTCTAGGCTACAGTGGAATCCTCGGGGCTCCAGATGGTACCATCCACAGCTGCCTATCTCCTTTGGGGACCTGCTGGGAAGCCGTGGCTGTGTCTGGGAGCACATTGTTTTATCTCCTGCCTTCTCTATGGAGATATAACCATCTCTACGTGTTTCCACATCATTTGCCATTATAACTAGTACATTGAACAAGCAGATCTTAGAGGGTTCAATTGCAAAGCACCTTATTCGTATTTCCCAGTAGCTTCTATAATCCACTCCATGGGCTATTTCTTTACCATCACCTGGATGGAAATTCAGACAGATCCCTGAGTTCTCTGGTTACTCTTAAATAATACAAATGGATCTCTAGTCAGTCACTTTAAATCACACAAAAAAATATTCATTTTAGTAATTAAATTCCATGTAATAATCAAAACGTTGCTTTGCAGATAAATCTTCTTATCCCATAAGCCTGCAGTAGGAGTGGGTTGTGGTCAGCTTTTTCTCTTTTTCCCCTTACAGGGCTTCTATTATTGCTCTATCATGCTAACCACAGTTTCTTGCCATCCCCCAGGATGGAGATTTGGGGAGACAGAATGATAAGAAGAATGAAAAAGGTCTTTCCTGGTTGATATCATCGTGGTCAGTCTTCTTCAGATGTGGCAGATGTTTTACAGTAATCTTTTACTTGGGGGTTCTTAAGAAACCCACCGATAAAAGAAGACACCTTCATTAAAATAGACTTCTCAATTTCAATAAGTGACAGGCTCCTGGACAGGCAGAGCCAAGTGGCAGCCCTTAACAGCCAGATGCAGGGTGAGTGCATTTACTATAAAGGGCAGAGTGTCTGGGGCAACAAGCAGAGTACTTTAGCACTGAAGAATCTTTGATGTTTGTTCATTGTTCATAATGGCCCTAGGACCAAAACAGATGGGCCACTAAGAATCACTTGATTTATGTAACCGAGAAATCTCTAGGTCTAGTGAATAGTAACCTGAGTTGTTCGATGTAGAGTCATAGCTCATCACCCAAGTCTCAGATCTGAATCGGTTCAAAGACACAGAAACCCCTAGATCACTGATTTTGCAACTGTGTCCAAGGAGTAGCGGCAGCAGCTGGGAATTTGTTAGAAATGCAAATTTTCGCACCCTGCCCCAGCCCTCCTGACACAAATACTCTGGAGGTGGGTCCAGGAGTCTTTGTTTTAGCAACACTTCACCTGATTCCTGTGCACGCTGAGGTTTGAGTGCTCTAACCTCACATGAAGGAGAGGCTGGGAAGGCTCAAGAAGGGGCCCTATAAAATTGCTGTGAGTATCCAGCATAAATCTTCCTTTAAGTCTTTCCCAAAAGATCTGCAGCCATTTACGAGGGTAACTATGCACTGCTAAAGGGGGAATATCCGGCCTTTGGGGAACTTCTGGACATTAATTCTGAGCTGATGCTCATCTGTGAAGTCCCAACATGCCTCTGGACCACTGGGAGAGGGGGTCCCTTGTGGTAATCAAGTAATAAATGAAACTTTGGCCTGTGGCTGCCTCACAATGGGTCCACTCACCCACACTACGATTATTTTACCATTCCTGAATAGAGTGGTTATCGGTGTCCTCAGCAATGAAAAGAACCCCCATATTGATTTCCTGACCTGCGTAGTGGGCCTTGTTATGGTAAGCAGGGCCACACAGAAGCTTCCTGCGACTTCCTCTTCCTACATAAGCATGCGCTGAAAGCAATACCATATCCCTGGGGGACTTACAGAGATTAGTATTTCCAGCTAACACTTGAACAATGCAGGGGTTGTCCTACCATATCTTCATCTAACTTATCTGTTTGGCAGGTGCAGAAGGAAAACGGTTATTGGAGGCTGACTGTGGGTTCTTGTAGAATTATTCAGGTGCGGGGCCAGATGTAGTCTCCTTACTGGATAACACAACAGAGCTTCTGGCACTTTGAATGCAGCTATTGGTCTGGCAGAGGCTTTTCTCAATACGCAAAATTGGCAAAGCTCACCAGATGGAGTTTGCTCTCCACTAGCAGGATTGGCAGAACGCCCTCCCAGTCTTACCTCAGGCCTATGCGACTCTTCTGCTCTCTGACAAGCTCTAGTCTGCAGGGGCCTTGATCGTCATGCTATTCCCCAGAATGTCATGCCGATATATGACATTATTGACATGGTGAGCAGGAATTGGCATGCACATGATGCCTTAATAAGACGTATGTGCCAGAGGGCGGGAGAGAAACCCCAAGAAAAATCAAAAGTGTACTACCTCAACGAAGTTTCTAGGGGTCCAGTGGTCTGGGAAATACTAGCATTTCCTCTGCAGTTGAAAGGCAAATTGCTGTGCTTCGTACCGCCCACCCCCAAGAAAAAGCCACAATGTGTCCCACATCTTGCTTTTTGAGATAACATACCCTTTTTGAGTGTATTGTTCAAAGTAACCCACAAGGCTGCCAGTTTTGTGAGGGACCACAGAAAGAAAAGGGTTTCTCAATGTCAGCACTATTGACATTTTGGGGACAAATAATTCTTAGATGTGGGAGATTATTCTGAGAATTGTAGGATGTTTAGCTGCATCCCTGGCCTCGACCCACTAGATTCCAGCAGCATCTGTTGTGATATCCAAAAAAGCTCTACAGACATTGCCAAATATCCTCAGGGGAACAAAACTGCCCCCGTTTGAGAATCACTGGTCTACAGCATGTATAGGTAAGCCTTGAGGTGGGTAAAGCATTGGCTGAGAGCTTGCCTAGAACCTTGTGAGAGACCCTAAGCCAGATCCTTCTAACTAAGCTGCTCCTGGATTCCTGTCTCTCAGAAGCCATGAGAGATAATAAACGCTTGTTGCTAAGTTTGGGGATAATTTGTTATGCAATATTAGATAACTAACACACAGATTTGCCAAGCCATAAGGCTCAGCATGCACAGCAGCAATCCATCATCTCTATGTACCATACACTGGTACATAGTGTGTACCAGATTGGAATCAAGCAGGTTCTGAATATACGAGTAAGGTCCATGAGCAGGCAGCCCAGACCCCCATAGCACCTCCTCTTGCTGCATTGTAATTCTTCCTCAACTCACACTTGTGTCCTTTTGGAATTGACAGCTAAAGGAAGAAAATGTTTGGTCCAGGTTCACAGATGGTCCCTTACAATTTGAAGGCACCAGATGGATGCGGACTACTGAAGCATACTGACAAAATCAGGAATGTGGTAAGTTCTTAAGGCTGAATGCTGAGTGGTTGTTCACTTTGACTGGATGGAGAGATGGCTAGAGGTAGGGGTTTATACCAATTAATGGGTGACTAGTGGTTTGATTGGTATATTGGTGACAAGAGAGTCTGAAGAAGAGGCTTGCCAATGAATCTCTCTCTCTGCTCACCATGGGCATCCACTGATGAGGCTCTCAGCAATCAGTTGGATGGGATGGCCCATTCTGTGGATGTCAATCAGCCCCGTTCCCAGCCATCTCGAGGCTTGCTTGATAGGCTCATGTAGAATGTGGCCATTGTGGCAGGAATGGAAGCTATGCATGGGCTCAACAAGATGGACTTCTTCTCTCCAAGGCTGATCTGGGTACTGTCACTGCTGGATACCTAACCTACTGATAGCAGAAACCAATGTTTAGCCCTGATGTGGCATCATTCTCCCAGAGGGACCAGCCAGCTACCTGGTAGCAAGTTTATTACACTGAATTCTTTCCATTATGGAAAGAATAGTTTTGCAACCTGTAAGACTACTGAAAATTCAGACCCTTTGGAAGTGAAGTTTTAAATCATCCTTCCAGGAGGGAACCCCGAACAACTGAGGTGTTGGTTAAAGGCAAATGGAACTTGGAATAGACATTGGAAGAAACTCATTTACAGTTGTTATTCAATTCTCATTATTATTAATCATCTAGTTTTGTTACCAGTTACCAAAATAAGAACTGTAGCAACTCTGTGTATTTTCTTCTTTGCTTGTTATGTTGTTGGTGGTTAACTTTACAATTTAGTCTTTAGGTTACAGAATATCCAAGGTGCTATGGTGACTAAATGAAAAGAGATTGACATTACCCAGTGGTGAATACAGTGGGTGAGGCTGCCTCCTCAGAATGGTCCTACTCTGTGTTCCCCGCTTTTGGGGACAGAGTGAGCCTGCACTCATTTATATGAGAAATATTGTTGCATTCTGTTAGGTGGAAGTATGATGTTGGACAGAAACAGTGTGGACTGAATGATACATCTGGGTCTGAGTAGCAAAAGACTGGATGTACCAGATTGTGTCTCTTGGCTGTTAGGTCCAAATTCATCCTTCTAGACGCTCTCCGTCCCCTTTTCCAGACTCACTCATCCAGCCAATTTCATGTTAGTTTCTTCCAATGGAAGGCATAGGTGGTAGGTTCCAGTGTGGAAGGAAGAGATGAATCACTTCCCGTGCTACTGGCAGCAGCAGAAACATGTACCTGGGCTTGACGGCTGTGTTACAGGCTCCAGAAGCCTGAGAGTGGTTTCAGCAACAGCAGCAGTGAGCATCCATTCACAGGATCCTGCCAAGGGACAGTGGCAGCTTCTAGTTTTTAGACAACAGCCGCCTTCTTTCTCTGCTCCTCAGCCCTTCCAGCAGTTTTTAACCAATTCTACATTGCACCCTTCCCTGCTTGAAATAAATAGTGGTTTCTACTCTCCTGTTTGGACACTGAGTGATACAGAGACATTTCTGTACCAGCACAAAGTGAGCTTCCTTATTCTCTAGTTTAAAAAAAAAATGAATACATCATATTTATATAAGACCCAGATAATGGCTATTTGAGTTGCTTTCAATCTTCTCTTTTAATCAGTAAAGGTAATATGGACATTTCTATTTTAGGAAAGTATTGTCAAGGCGTATATTTGGCAAAGTTTGTCTCTTCCTCAATTTGGAAGTTCTCATGCAGGGATCTTTAGTAGCACCTCTTCCCTCTATGATAAATGTCATCTGAATGTGTCATTTGATTGGCAGTCAGGGAAGAGTCCTACATTCCTTTATGGGAATAAGGCTCAGATTTTCTTTTGAGGAACAAGCTGATGACACAGCCAATGACACTCCATAGTGTAGTGGCTCAAATCGAGGTCCAGTTGATTGTATTGTTGGTCTTATTCCAAATCCCTTTCATGGAGGCGGTGCTCCTTAGAAAGCATTTTCCCTTAATTATGAAACATTTTAATTGATTTGTGGGCAGAGCTCTTATTCAGCCTGTGCAGCCAGTCCCCTTGGTCTACCTTGGGGCTGGAAGGCTGCCCGGCCCAGCACAATGCCCTCTGCCCCTGAGGCGGCCTCAGGCCCGGTCTCCGCCATCTGATATTCTGCTTCCGCTGGACTAAAGAATGAAGGCCTCTTTAGCTCTTTGCTAACACCAGCCTTCCATTCTGTTTTCTGATCATATCTTCTTTAATTAATTAAACAGCACTTTTGCTATCTTCTCATCTTTTAGGTATTCAGATTGTTCTGGCGTTCTACTTCCAGCTCATAGACTTGTTTGAATTCTCTAAAATGGGGAAGGCTGGGTCCTGTTTACAGTTGCCATGCCAACTCCCAATCAGCCTTTTCCTTGGAGGATTTTTCCTTAGCTGCTCTGCACTTTCACAGCAACTCACAGTGACAGGAATCCTCAAACATTCACAAGCAACTTGGCCAGTAGGGATATGGGGCTGCAGTTCCTAAGATGGATATCCAGCCTTTTTCCACGTGGATTCCATGTTTATAATCTTCAGCATAATCCCTTTAAAGTGCGAAACCTTGGCAAGTCCAAGCTGCTAGGGTGTGAAAATTCTAATTAAAGGCAAAAACTAAAGCTGCTTTTGGTGTAAGGCTATCGTACTATCAACCTCATTGTCAGTCACATGAACAAAATACATTTCTAATAAGCCAGCTAATGCAGTAAGAAATCAATAGCCAAATCCACTTAACTTTCAGAAGCTTAAAAGCTGTTAAGTCACATTCGCTGTTTGTGGGGCTGAATCCTAGAAGATATGCATGAATTATTGTTCCAAAGAGTGAAAAAGAAAATGAGAAGACATGAAAAGGAAAATTTTTTATTTTTTGTTTTTCAGCAATAGTCACACAGAACAATTATTTATGATCACATCTACTACAGTTAACAGAATAGTTTATACTGAACACGTAATAGATTAAACAGCAGTTTTCTGAGATAAATGGTCCATTGATGTGCTCACTTTCCAGATAGCCACATTCACAGGTTAAGTCCACAACTGGATCCCATCCACATTTCATGGTAATTGGTTTTAAAACTATCGAAACAGGAGGAACA
Organism: Camelus bactrianus; assembly: GCF_048773025.1. Lineage (NCBI taxonomy): Eukaryota > Metazoa > Chordata > Mammalia > Artiodactyla > Camelidae > Camelus > Camelus bactrianus. Next base: position 41,804,992 of record NC_133545.1, on the reverse strand, counting down.
TGGAAATTCCATCCCCAAATCCTCCAGGGCGCACTGGAGATCTCTTAAGGCATATGCTTTTCTTTTCACTGACTTCCACATCAAATTGTGAAGCAGAGCAAGGCACTGTTAGAAGCACCAGGCCTGACATCATCACGAATTGGTTTTACCTCTTGCTGGTACATATTCCCTGTGCTCAGGTTCAAAGAAACCCCAGAAAACTCTCAGGTTTCCATCTGAATTTCAGTTGAAGGATTCAGTTCTGCCTCTTTCATCCCAGCCCAGTTTTACTGCTGGGAGCACCACTGATTTTCTCTTTAGCTGTCAGCAAATTTGGAACAGACTTTTCTCTCTGGGAAAAGATTCTACAAGCAGTCTGGATTTTAGTTTATAATTTCATTATAAATAAGGGAGACTTTTAGAAAGTCACTTAAGAATCACTGCAAAGCTTCATCTGGGATTTGGCCAACAGTTTTTAGAGTTCTATTAAATCAGCTTTTTTTTTTTAACAGTAAAAAGCAGAGGTGGAAATTGTGTGTTTTCTTACATCCTCAACCACTGAATCAAACAGCTAAGAATGATTAAAAATAAAACAATATGGGGCATTTTCAGAGTTATATGTGCTACATTTGTTTACCCAAAGATGAAGAGAACTGAGAAAGTCTCATTGTAGCATATGTAATGTGAAGTGTATCCCTTCTGCCTGAGTCCAGAATCTTGTTAGGCATAGCACAGGGCGGGCAATCTGTTCGTTACTGCCAGCAGGGTTTAGCCTGTAAGTGGCACAGGAGTGCTGCCATGACGCAGAATGGAGTTTGTATTTGTAATGGAAGAAAGGGTTGACTTCCTAAATACCTAGTGGTAGCTTGCAGATTTAAGGTAAGTAAGATAAGAATCTATTTTAAGAGTCTAGTTGCTTCCTTAGAGTAAAACTAGATCATAATTTTCCTTCTTAACCCCAAGATAGATAAACACTTCATTTCACACAGAACACCACGAAATTCCAAAGATGGCTAGACTTCCAGTTTCCCATTAGAAAATGCCTCAGTTCATTCAAATAAATATTAATGAACACTTGTGAGTGCCGGGTACTCTGCCAGAAGCTATGAATAAAGGGTCCAGCACAATAGGCTGAAGCCCCCAACTTTATAGATCTCATGCAGCTTCTTGTAGGGGCTTCTAGAGTGAATTAAAACGTTAACAGAGTTATGCTGAGAAAACTAGTGTTCTTCACCAAATGGGTGAAGGCACAAATGTGGTAAGAGCCATAAATTTAAAAATACTACACAAAGAACTTCTGCGACCTACTTTTCCTTTATGCAATACCAAGATCCCCTAATTTCTTCACTATTGTGCTGATCATCACGAACAGAACTTTTATATTCATTTGTCCCGTGGAAACGGTTGTTTTCCGGAAACGGTCTTGCCAAAGGAAAAAAAAAATCTCTTTTCTGGGGAGATTCAGATGTGGAGCTGTAAATGATTCTGGCAGGATGCGTGCTGAAGGGAGAGGATATTAGCAATTGGAAAATGGCTTTGTTGCCAGGGGCTACATATGATGGCATTAGAAGCCACATGATAGAATTAGACTGAGGATACGTGCAGGTCTGGTTAAGCTCAAAGCGTCTAACAACCCACCAGGAACTGACAGTGGACAGCCTTAGAGCAGCTGACTGTACCTTTTATTACCTCTGGGACGGGAGTCTTATTCTGAAATCCAGAGTTTGGGAGAGTGACATGACTAAAATCCTAGATGCTTTGCTCTGTTTCGTCCACCCCGCTCCTCAGTCTTGGTACCCAATCCCATCTTACTGTGCCTCCTCCTCATTTGGAAGAACTCCAGTGGGGGAACCTCCCCTTTGCTCTAGGGAAGGAGGAAGGAAATGGGAAAGGAGAGAAGCGGGGGGAAGAGAAAGAGGAAGAAAGGAAGCACTTCTCTGATTCTTCAAGTGCCTTGCAGGTTTTGGACGGCTGGCTGACACACCTGCTCAGCTGGTCACCTGGGCTCCCTCCTCCATCTGGCTTTCACCCCCTCGGCCAAACTGAGGGCTGTTTGTTGGTGGTTGTGATTTTTCTTTCCTTAAATTTCTCATTAATTTTGTCCTGCCTTAGTTTTGTTTTTCTTTCAGTAATGCAAGTCTTAAATAAATTAACTTGTTGCTCATGGGCAAAAAAGTAGCTTCTATAACCAGCCAGCACCATCTTTAGGCTGTAGCAATGATGGTTCACCTGTAAAATCTGCATTTACTCCAAAAACACTTAGTGGGGTCTTCCCTTTTGGCCATGAACACACCAATTATATTTCTCCGGGGCTAAGAGGACACCCGGGCACAGGCCCTACAGAGCCCCAAAGAGCCATCCCCAGAGCAGATGGGAGGGTAGGAGGCTCATCAGAGAAGAGCTTAGGTTTGCTGCCTGATTTCTATCAAGTCCTTTCTGATTTTTTTTTAAAACCCAGCCACATGTTTATTTTCATAGTTGAAGAGTTTATAATCCTGGACATTGAAAATAAACATGTTTTCTGTTTTCTAACGTATAGTTGTTCTCTTAGGTGGCTTGCCTTTGTTTGAGCTACATTTTTCTTGTGTTACAAAATGGTCTGGCTCTTGTGGGAGCCCTCAAGTTGTAGACACTGAATCAAGCTGAGTCATTCATCCGGAGAGAGAGTTAGGAACAGGTAGGGGCAGTTACTAGAGGTAAAAGCAGAGACCTATGAGGAGCAAAGTGACTCTCTAGGAAATGTTCTAATGCCTCAAGGCCAAATGGAAGGGGAGGAATTCACAGGCACCATCTTGCTAATGACCATGGCCCGTGAAGCCAGGCATTCCCTGTGTCAGAGAGCCCCGGGCATCCTGCAGCTGGGGGTCTGCACAGGCCATGTGGGCCGGCACACTATCACTCTGCCTCAGTCCACAGGTTTGGTGGCCCATGAATCCCCCTCCTTCTAAAGTTCAGTGGCTGCTGAGCACCTCCTGTGGCCCTTAAAGAGTCAGTCACCTTGTGACCACATTGTCTAACTTTCTGAACCCAGTTAGACCCTTAAGTACCACTGAAGTATCTTAAGTGAGTTAAAGGGTGTTATTAAAAATTGCAGTTGGATTAACTGAAGAAAACAGGACAAATGTGAAAAGGTAGGATCTACAAATCGTAAAAGACTAGAAGGACTAGTATCAAAAGTTTAAACGTGGTTATATCTGGGTTATGAGCTTATGGATGATTTTTATGTCCTGTGTATTTATTCTTGTTTTTATGTGTTATCTGTGACTCCTCGATGTGGCATAAACAGCGATGCTTGATGCTTGGGCCCCCGTGTATTCAGTCAGCATTTCCTGAGCGCATACTGTGTGTTTGGCACCCTGTGGGGGAAGCACAGCTGAGCAAGCCCCAGGCCTTTACCTTGGTCTGCCATCTCCCGTGCCTCAGATGGTACTGGCCCCTCCTCCTGGATCAGATCCTGAGCCTTTATTCCTTTGAGGAGCCTGCACCCCTCGCTGGTTTTGCAGTGTTAGTTGTGTGCTCTCTTGAATATGAGTGAGACTCCCTCCTGCCCTTCCTTCAGGCCCTGCTCGGAGGTCAGCTCGTGAGGGGGACCTTTCCCGCCTCCCCCCCATGTAAGCATGTCCTCACCTCCTGCCACGCTTGGTTCCCCCTAGTGCTTTGATTTTCTTTGTGGCATTTGTTGACATGTATCTCTATAGGTATGTGTGCATTTGTACTGACCTCCCACCAAAATGTAATGCCTTTGAGGAGAGGTCTTCTGGCCTTGCTCATTGCTCTGTCTCTGTCCATCTAGAACAGTGCCTGTCAGTAAATATTGTTGAATTGACGTCAGGTCATCTTCCTCAAGGGAGAAGTTGTGATATGTGTATTTAAATGTACCAAGAATGAATATCAACTGACAAATTCAGCTGATAAGAAAGGTGGTCTCTCAGTTTTCTACAATAATTTTAGAATTCTGCACCCTTATCCTGCTGGGCCAGTAGGAAATTTCATCTCAGTTATTGCTCTGCTCCTTTCCCCCACCCATCCCTGGGGCCTGGTGGGGGAAGTTGTGTTAAGGTTTCAGGAGTCTTATGCAGGGACAAGGGCTTTGGGGAATGTTCCTCTGCTAATCAGCTCCTCATATTGTCTGTCCCCACGGTCCCTTCACACCTGGTGGCCACCTGCTGCTTCTGGGCAAGACTGAAAATGTCATTGCCTGTGGCATCAGCCCCCAGATGCTTCACCCAGAAGGTCCTCCTCTCCGGGGTATTGCCCCAGTATAACCCCAATATGGGTTCTGCCAGGAAGCAGAACCCGCAAAACTTGCTTCTGCCCCTAATTGGGTGAATTTCCTTTTAGTCTGGTGTCTCTCCCTTGTTTTTCAAGCCATGAACCTTTTCTCAAACTCTATCCTCCCCTTGGGCCTCTGGCTGTTAGAAGGCAAAAGCCAGGATCTGCTTCTCATTCCTCCCCTTACCTCCCTGAAGCAAGGGAAGTGGAGTCTGCTGCCTGTTCAAATGGGGAGGAAAAAGGGAAACTTCAAACAACTCTGACACAAGACAGAAATATGTGTTAACTGGAGGGAGACAGATAATGCAGAGAAGACAGTGATTCTCTTGAGGCGGAGGTGGGAAGAGAGAAACCAAGGTAAGAGGAAGGTTTGAAGCATTTTGCACTTTTGAGTGAGCCTGGAAGGCTGGGGGTATTTTATTTCATAGAGTTTGATGGATAGAAAGAGATCCATGAGCAAAGAGAAGATAGAGATGGTGTATAGGTGAGGGCTGATAACCTCATCCGATTGGCTGTATTTGAGCAGCGGGAAAAGACAACCCCAAAGGTAGGTGGAATCCGTTTGTGACTGGCCTTCAAAGCCAGGGTGTTTTGACACAAACTTAAAAGTACTCGGCAGCCCTTGGGACATAGAATAAGTAGACAGATTAGAGTTGTGTGTAAGGAAGCAAAACTACATGGAGTTTGGTTTACTTAAGAAGCCAAGAGTATACAAATACACTAACTACTATATATAAAATAGATGAACAAGTTTATACTGCATAGCACAGGGAACTATATTCAGTATCTTGTAGTTACCTATAATGAAAAAGAATGTGCAAATGAATATATGTATGTATATGTATGACTGAAGCATGCTGTACACCAGAAACTGACACATAGTAAACTGACTATACGCCAAAAAAAAAAAAAAAGTCAAAAGAGAATTACATTTTTAAATACATAAGAAGCTAGAACTGTTAAAGACCTGTTCTTAGGTTCTAGCCGAACGAATGTTAAGATTTTTCAGGGGCAGAAGGAGCTCTTTTGAGGGAGCCATGTCTTGCTAGAGGTCCCTTTTCCCTGTCCATGGCCCTACCCCAGCAAATATATGCTGGTGAAATTTCACCCTGAACAAACTGCCTCACTGACTGAACTAAATCCCTCTCCACTATTCCGCCCAACCTGCCTAAGATCAGCTTCAATCTTCCAGTGCAGCACCACTCCGAGCCTTTTTTTTGTGTGTGTGATAGAATCAACATATTTTCCACTTTTGTTTATTTTCATCCCAAAGCCTTTAGCATTTCCCTCCAATGAGTCACACTATTGGACTATTTCAAAATGACCTCCTTACAGGATGTTTTTCTTCCCAGGGGAGATGGGAAATTGGTAAAAGGCAGGCCTGTCCCAATATGTCACTGTACAGTGTGTGTGGATTTTAATAAAGAAATGCCATCTCACATGCCGCCAAAGCCACTTGACGGAAGGACCTACAAGGAGACAGCCTGCTGGGTCTTTCCCTGACTGCAGAGACAAGATGGGAAAATGAAAGCACGGTTGTCAGAGGTGGATTCAAATCAGTTGAATATGGGAATCAGTCCTGCTTTTCCCGTTACATTAGTTTAGAGTAGCCCTTTGAGGATTCAGATTTTGCAGTGAAATAATGGAACTAGCAGAGGTGGGAGGATCAAAGTGAGAGGAGAAAAGGCAGACACGGGGCTCTCAGAGCCTCACGTCCCTGGCACACAGGTGCGCATGCTTTAAGTCTTGGTCGGTACTACTGTTTGCCTCTGGAAAGTCTCCAGCCTTCCTCCTACCTACCCCGCAGTTTGGAAAACTTCTCCCCAGGAGTCATTCATCACTCTGTAGTCTCTGCTCTCAAAGCACTTTGTACCGTCCTCCACGAAAGCACTTAGCGCTCTGGGACTGTAATTATTTGTGCAGTGGTCCCTCACCTTCCCCCAGAGGGTCTCGGGCAGGGGAGTGGGCCAAAATTGTCTCTGTATCTTTAACACCCAGAAGACGTCCTGTCACAGGGGAGGTTTACTGTGGCACGTCCTGTGATGGTAGCCATGACTGGGCCAGAGATCCACAGGGGTTTCTGTTCATTGTGCTGATGTGAGTATCCAGGTTTTCCTGTTCTCTTCATGCAGCATTCCCTCCTCCACCTCCTCAATTGTCTTGGACACTTACTTCTTCTCCACTTTGATTCATGTAAGAAAATGTAAAGTATCAGCAAAATTTTCTAGATGTACACATGAGTTTTGATTATAAATATTCAACGAGAAATTAGAAAAATTACTGATCTCTAATCCCACTGTATGTCAAAATGTAGAGGCTAGCTTTAATCTTTCTACTGAGCTTTGACTTCTGCATATGGTGGACATTTTTTGGCTCCTCATTGCCTGGCATCCAGGCTTTCTTTTTTTCTAGTAACCACACGCTGTTTGTTTTGGGGTTTTTTTGTTTGTTTGTTTTGGTGGGGAAGGTAATTGTCTCCCCTAATGGAGTGTAATCTTGCTGGTACTGAATTCAAGGCAGCCCACCCTCCCTTCGTCTGGGATGAGTTATCAGTGGTCACCACTGGCTATGGTGTGGGATTGGGGAGGGGATGTTTTTTACTTAACTTTTGCAATGAACAATTTGCAAATTAATGACTTCAGAAAAAGATTAATATGGACCCAAAAGATCTGGCTAGATGCAACGAATTTTCCTGTTAAGTCCTTCTGAACAGCAACCACAAACCTGGCCTCTTCTACTCAGTTGCAGAGCCCGGGGGAATACGGACAGCCCACATCACAGTCCTGAAGTTGCCAAAAACCCCTTTAAAATGATTGAACAGATGTCTTTCCTGGGAGTCAAGCAGATATAAATCACAATGGCCTGCTTTCAGTTCTTAACTTGGTGTCTTAGAGGCAACAAAATCAATCACTCTCAGGTTTGTTTTCTGAACATTTTTTAGAATCTTCTGAATTATAATAGCAATAACCATTACAGTATGCAAGAAAAAGTAAACATGTCTGTGCAGGTAGCTGTATTTTATTCCAAGGTACAGACTTCCTGTGTGATGGTGGAGTTGAACTGGCCTCCATCACTCATCTTTGCAGCTAGTCCCAGCTCCCTGGACCAGAGAGGGACCCCTCACAGGCTCAGCATGAAGAATCAAATGGTTTCTGAGCTTAGAAATAGGGGCTTAAATGGCATGAAGATCGACGTAGCCATGGCCCTTATGTCCTCAGCAGTAAGAGGAGGGGTATTGTCATTCACAAGAAGAAAGGAAGGGAATGCCAGGCTTTCCGAAATAAATCAAGGCTAAAGTCAAGCAGCTTGTCCCAGGATCTATCCTTGGTTTCTGGCCTCCTCTATCTTGTCTTTAGTGGCATGAGAAAAGATGGCTGAAGAACTTCACATAAATAAATAATTCAATGAAAGCTCTTAGTACTTTCCAGAGAATCACAATTCAAATTTACACTAGTTCCTCTTGGGTGGAGCAGATACCACATCTAGTTTCCAAGAATCTGGTTTATATAACATTCAAAATAAAGCATAAAAAATTATTTTATTTTTTATTTTTTTTTAAATTGAAGCATAGCTGATTGACAATGTTGTGTTAGTTTCTAGTGTGCAGCACAGTGATTCAGTTATTATATATATTCTTTTTCATTATAGGTTATTACAAGATATTGAATATAGTTCCCTGTGCTGTACAGTTAAAGCGCATTTTTAATGCTGGTACACACCCCATCCCCAGATGAGGTCACCTGATACTTACCTGGTGATGTCATCAGGTGAGAAAGAGCTTCAGGATCAGGAGGCATTCTCTTCCTCCTCCGTGGAAAGATGATGGGGTTTAAGGAGAGACACTTGGGTCTGAATCTGGACTGGCTCTGCCACTGGCTGTGGAAACTTCAGCAAGTCTCTATGTATTGATGAAGTTCCACGACTTCCTCTGTGAAATGGGAAAACCATCTACCTGGTAATGTCTTGGTGCATTTTAGGGGCTTAAAAAGGATAGCTGTTATTATTACTTCTTGATTTCACAGAATTAGGTATCTACAGCTGAAATGAACCCGCAGGGAAGGCCTATCTCGCTGTGTGGGAACGACCTCTCAGAGGTCAGAGCTGGGCCTTCCAGATGTACTCCGGGGGCCTCCGGATAGACTCCGTTACAACACAAGTGCTTTTCTTCCTCTTTACAGTTGCAACCCAAGGCTTAAATCAGCTCACTCCCCACCTCCCCACACAGTGCAGCGACAGCCTTCAGCAAGCCTCCCCCTGCCCTACTTTCTGCATAGTCGGGGTGGGGAGGGCAGGGCTAACATTGCTCCTAGTTCCAGATTCTGCAGAATTCTAAATTTCCCTGGTCTCAGCCAACGTGTGGCCAGTCTCCCTCATTTACCTCTGCAAGCCCCCCCTTTTCTCAAACTTTTGCACCATCTCCTCTCCACTGTCAGGCTGTCCAGGGAACCCAGACATTCTTCTTCCACTAAGCAGATTTAGTCCATGGGGCCTTTCCACTGGGCTTTGCTTCCATAGCAAAATGACCTAAAGGACAGTTCTTTCTCTGAGATTCTGGTGCTGTGTCTTTCCTCTGGACCGAGAGAGGGCACCTTAATGGACCTTAATGAGAGCATCTCATGGAGGGTGTGTACCCTCCATGAAGAGTGTCTACCCAAAGGACTCTTTCCAGTTAAATACAAAAAACTCGCTTTTCTTTTGTCTCTGAACTACCCTTCCCTGCCTTCTTTTAAAGTAAAATACCTACCAGATTCAGTCTCCACAGGACTGTCTCCTCAACGGACTTGGCTAGGGCTGCTCTGGGAAGGCCTGGAAAGTTGTCCCCGACACGCTTCACTGGCCTAGTGCCGGGGGCAGGGAGATGATAAGAATGACAACCTCCACCACTTCTAGTTACCAAGCTGTGATTTTGCGTTGATCCCTACGCCAAGTGTCCCACAAAACAGTCCATTCTCTTTGTTCGCTGTAGGTATTTTCTATAATGTCTCCCTAAACACTAAATTGGCGAATTCTGAACCACTGCTCCTAGGGAAGTCCAGGATTTGGTTCCTACTGGCCTCTGGTCATGACATTTTTGTCAGCCAATCCATACATAACCTTGTTTTACGTGTGCTAAAGAAAACTTATATAACATACATTGTTGCTTCAGTGATACTGAACTCATAGCTAACAGCATATAACTCACGCCTGAATGAAGCTTACCTAACATACATCTTTTCTCCGTAGGGCACATCACAGCCTTCCTGTGCTCAAGAACACTAGACGGCACTTCAGTACTACACTTGGGAGCCCTTTTGAAACAGCAAAATCACCAACAAGAAGCACAGAGATGCAAAAGATGTGGCACTAAATAGCCTGCCAGAAGGACCCTTGCTTACAGTAGGAGAGCTGAAACAAGAAGGCAGTGTTGCCTCTTTTGACCTCAGCTGAGAATGGGCCCATTGGGTGACTCAAATTTTTCGCCACTCCAAGCATGTTTGTGAATGACCACAAAAGAGAGCAAGTACTGATTTGGGGCTTACAAATCAATTGTATTTAATCAGCAGGTGGTGCAAATAGGGAATCCACAAATAATGAAGCTTGACTATATCATCTCATGGTTCCCTGGGGAAGTAGTCACTACAACAGTGACACAGGAGCTGGAAGGAACCTCAGAAGTCTCTCCTGTCGTTGGGACTCTGGGAGGCTAGTGCAGTGAGGCGACTTACTCCAAAAACATCCACTGCATGTGTGACGCACCTGGGACTAAATCTCAGCCACAGTTAGTGCCCTTTCCACTACACAGTATTGGGACCAAATGCAACTAATTTAACTTGCAGGTGGGGCTATGTGCCAAACTTTTTGCACACTTCCCCCAGTTTATTCTCTGCAATAATTAAAATTTGCTTTTGATCAGAACATTTGATTTGAGGTCTTAAAGGATATGGCACAATGAATAATATGTATTAAAAAAAGAAAAAAGGAGGATCTCAACCCTGAATGAAATCAGGCACAAAATGAGACATTAAGAGAACTCAATAAAATATCTGCAGAGAGAACAGGCTTTGGACTTTAAATTTAGTTCCCCAGTGAGCCAGTTCAGGGATGGGTAATATGAGGGGGAAATGATGCGGGAAAAGCCAAATGTCTCGTAGAATTTCAGAGATATGAGTGCATGATGCATGAATAAGAAAGATGTGCTGAGATGTGATATTTTAGTGGGAAAATTACTAATGTATGCATATTCATAAATGTATATATTTTGATGCAAGATGATCTCAAATTTTTTTTGCTATTCCAACAATTTTGCAAATTTAGGTTATTCTTTATTTGGCTAAAAGAAGTACAGAATTTAAAACCCAAATTAAGAATTGCTTATAATTAATGTGGCCTGCAGGCTGTTTGATAAATGTGTACACTTCAAATGAACCGACAAACTAAAAAAATAAATAAAAACGACAAAGAAAGAAAAGGCAAAGATTCAGTATGTTCTCTGAATGACATCTGCTTATCAATTGGTACTTCATTTCTTTTATGTATAAGATTTCCACTTCAAAGAATTCCAAGCTACCTTTCTTGCTAAGACTTCCTACATGCTAAAGTCTCTTCCCCACCACTATGCTAACATCACCCATTCCTTTGCAATGATAATTCAGATGTTCTTATCCAATATTTAGCAAACACCTTCAGATGCATGGTATGATAAGCTCTTCTGTTATTTACAGAACGAGATGTAGTTACAGCTGTATTCATTTATTACACTTTTCACATCATATTTGAAGGAATTTAAAATTCCTGTTCAAAGCCCCAACATCCCATTCATGTATCCAATTCTATCTCAACTGGTGTCACAATCCATCCTTTCCATCCTTTAAGTTAAAAGGTAATTCTTACTCATGCACAGCACTTCGTAAAGTTAATATTGTAGTGGACCAGCTCTCCCCCCAAACAGAAACTCATTTGTTTCAAGGATAATTTTTATTGCTGAGAAATATTTTGCAGATTTAAAAAGACAATTTTCTTATTTATGTGACATTGTCTTTTCTGAAAATTTTCTTTTCAAAGATTAAAATCCCTGAAGTTCTCTTTTAGGAAAGGAGATTATGCATCAGTAAGGATCCCATCCTCTTTCAAAAACGAACCGATTAATCATGTCAAAAGATCTCAAAGGCTGGTCATAGGGTAAAATGTGTCCTCCACCTCGAACAATTACCTGAAAGAAGGAAAAAAGAAAAATCAAAACTTGGAGAATTGGATATTCCAAATAAATGGAAATTTTTAATTCGGATTAAAGTATTCTTAAAGATTACATGAAATAAAGAACATAGTCTCTCAATCTATATCTTTGGATATACTGATTGAACTAGCACCTTAAGGTAAGATGGTTTTAAAATTATGTAGTTATTTAATTTCACACAAAGTTGTATTCATCTTTCACGTGTATAAAACTGGAAAAGTCTTCCTTGTCTTTTTCCTCTAGGGAGGGAGAAGACAGCTCCTTTAGGCTGTGCGGTGATTCTTACCTGGTTAAAGCCCTGAGAAGGTGAGACCCACCCAGGCCAGCTCTGCCTGCAACTGGGTAGAGGAACCCACCTAATTCCACCCTTCAGTCAGCAGATCCACTTGGCCCTCACACTAAGCTATGCCTTCCATCTTAGCCTTTACCACTAATTAAAGAGATATTTTGACACTCCAAAAAATTAAAACAACAACAAAAAAGAAATCCTTGACACCTGAAATTTTAAAAGGTCATTTTTTTTTTGAGCAAAGAGGTAGAAAATTCTATCTTTCCCAACATTTTATTATGAAACATTTTCAAACACACAGCACATATGAAAGAATTTCACATAAGCACCATTTAGATATTCTCATTAACACTCACTTTACTTGTTTTCTTACAAATGGATCTCACTATCCATCTATTAATCCATTTATCTTTTTGACACATTTCAAAGTAAAATGGGGATTATCAGCACACTTCCTCCCCAATTTTAAGTAAAATTGACATCTGGTGGACTTCACTAGTCTTAAGTGTAAACTCACCAAAGTTTGGATAATAACGGACCCCTGTGTCACCCCTCAGGTGTACAAAGCATCCTTGAAACATCTGTAGTTGAGGTGAGTTCAGACCCACCCAGGGGTCGACAAGGGGCTACCCAGCAAAGGGAAGTGATCTCTGCACTTGGAAAGCCTCTGGTTTCAGCAAAAGTCCCAAGGAGAGGACAAGGGCAGGCCTTCATGATTCAAGAAGGAAAATAACTGACACTGAGTGTTGAGAGGCTCTTGCAGGAGAGACCCCTGTGGCCTGAGAGGTCCTGCTGCACGTGTGGAGGATGGACAGGAGTTGGTAGTGGGTGGAACGAGTGGACACACGCAGTAAAGGAATCACAGTCAGTGACTTCCAGCTGCTGAATCACAGTCAGCAATTAAAGACCACGCTGATGAGACCCTTTATAAGAGGCTGGCCTTGTGTTACCTGCTTCATTCTGAAGGGAACTGAAGCACAAAGGAAAAACAAATATATTTGCATAGTGCATTGATTATATACCGTCTTCCAGCCTGGCTGCACATAAATGGATCAACATTATTGGATGAATTTTACTTACCGAATTCTAGTACTTACATAATAATCCCTTACTTTGAGGGGAACTTTACAGCTTAGTCACGGAACGTTTCACCCGCCTCTCAACAGCCCTCTGAGGCAGGTAAGGGATGTGAGATTGGACCTCCCCTCATACACCACTGGAAACATCTGCCTCATGCTACCCCTCTGCCCCCATCAGCCATCATCTAGGCCTTGTGCAATGAGAGTGGAGTCCATTTACCATCTGTGTTCAAGCTTGCATCTGGGAACCCATGTCCCACTTTTTGTCACAGACTGAAAGTAAACATATCTGTGACAAGAGCCCCTGCATGTGACTGGACGAATAAACTTTTGCCACTATCTCAGGCTAGAATTCTCTTCCTGTAGCTTCCCATCCAATTCCCCAGGCTTAGCAGGAATCTGATGAGTGATTTCTGTGCGACTTCAGCTCAGCTGAGAACACAACGCAGTCATGTTAATGACAAAACCCAGCTGCTTCAGCTGGAAATGAGTTCAGCAGCAATCATCCAGGACAGTAATAAACTGACTACCCAAGAGCTAAAGGTTATCCTGTCTCTAGGACCAGAGCTGCCGCTAATGGAGGGACAGCATAGTGCTTGATGGCCTGTGCTCGGGAGTCAAAGTACAGGAGCAAGACTGTGTGACCTTGGGCAAGTCACTTAGCCTCTCTGGGTTTCAGTTTCCTTAACTGCACAATAGAGTACGAAATATTACTTCCTGGGATAGTTGTGAGTTATGTGAGGACTTAATGGAATAACATCCATGGAACACTTAGCACAGCACTTGGCCTAGGATGGGACTCAAGAAATATTAGCCTTGTCATTATTCTTCCAATAATTATTCCTGTTCAAAATCCAGGATCAAAATGCTTGTATCAATCTACTAACCTGGAACATTGTGTCCCCACATTAGCATCAAAAATCTAGGTTTAAGTGAGTTGTTTAAAACAGTGGTTCTCAAACTCGAAACATCCATAAAAACACCGGAGCTTGTTAAAGCAGACTAGCCCTTAGACCTTCCAATTCTGAAGGTCTGGAGCAGGGTCTAAGAATTTGCATTTCTAGCAATTCCAAGGTAATGCTGATGCTGTTGGTATCAAGATGACTCTTTGAGAACCACCGTTTAGAAGAACTTTATATTTTGTGACAAACCAGGCAATTCTCTATTTACATCAAGGGAGGATATAACAAGAAATCTGTTTAACATTTACTCATAACCTCACCTTAATAAATATCTTCCTGATCATCCGTTCTAACACACACACACACACACACAAACTCACACTCACCTTCTATGTCCTTGATAATCAAGTGGTGAAGAAGAGATGACAGGGCTTGAGTGTCATAATTCCTATTCTCAGTGACCTAACTGACCCCGGTCTAGTTCTGAGGTGCCATATGTAAGGACCAAATGACACCCTAAATGGTATCATTAAGGTTGGAACGAAAAGCTCACATAGGAACAAAGTCTTTTTCACGTGCAAATTCTCAAAGTATGTTCTCTAGCAGTTTCCCATACAGTATTTTACCAGTGTTAACCTCAAAAATAAATTTACGAGTGCCGAAAAATAAGCCACTCTGTTGTTTACAGCCAAGCCACTCAACACTCACAAATCAAGGACACAAACCATTCCAGAGTTTTTAGAGGTGTGTAACAAAATGTGATGGGGTCGTGATTCCATATTTAAATGTGACAAGATTAATCTCAAGGCTCCCTGGATAGAATGATCTCATCGCCAGAAAGAATATATATTTTGGGTACTTCCACACTAGACTTGAAACCCCTCAACTCATGTATCCTAGATGTTCTGAGGTTCACAACTGTGTCATGAATTTAAAAGCATTATACAAAACACTTTAAAGCTTTGTTGTACTCTATTTTTTAGAAAACAATATAATTCTCCTTGGAACTAGAAACATGGACCTGGCAATGAAGCTTTCCCAGTTGTGCCTTTTGAGATGACAAAATATAGAGGGAAATTCACAATGGGTGTGTGACACAGATGTGTCCGGGGAGACTTCATGGGGGTTTTGGAGGAACAGATCGCTGCACAGACATTGGTGGCTGGGACTGCGGGGAGGGATGCACTAAGTCAGAGGAAACTGGGTTCAAAAGCAGTGGGGCATGAAACTGCACAGCCTTCTGAAAGGGGTTCCCATTACGAAGCATTAGACAGAAAGCAGAATGGACAGTGGAACAGGTAAGCCCCATCTGACGTGCTGCTGGGATGCATGGACTTTCCCTATAGGATTTGTGTCAGTGTGTGTGTGTTAAAATACACGTAACATAAAATTACCATTCTAACCTTTTCACAGTGAACAATGCAGTAGCATTCAATACATTCACAAAGTTGTGCAACCATCACTCCTGTCTAGTTGTAGAATGTTTTCATCACCCCAAAGGGAACCCTTACCCATTAACAATCACTCTCCATTCCTCTCTCCCTGCCAGTCCCTAGCAATCACTAATCTGCTTTCTGTCTCTACGGGCTTGCCTATTCTGGATATATCCTCGAGGGTTTTAAGCAGGGTAGTGATATGCTCAGATTCATATTATAGAAAGATGACTTAATATGTAAAGAGGAGGCTGATTTAGAAGGAAATGATACTGAGGCAAGGAGACAAATGAGGATACTAGCCGTTCAGGTGAGAGAGGATGTAGGCTCATAGGACAGATAGTGAGAAGGGGACGGGAAGGAGAAGAGGGATGTTGGGGTGGAAACAATAAAATTAATGACTAATCAGACGTAAAGGTGAGTAACTCCCCCCCCCCCCAATAAACAAACATCTTCCCCATTTCAGGCTTCTGACAAGTGCAGCTTTGCAAGAAGTGATGTTATTAACCAAGAAAGACGAGGCACACGGCAGAAGCAGTTTGGGAGGCAGGTGATACAGAACAGATTTATAGTCCTTGTTTTCTCCTACAGAAAGATGCAGACACTCAAGACAAACTTGTTTGTTACAGTTTCCAATTTACATTAAGGTTCTTTTATTATGTTTATTCCATTCCACATTTACAAACTCTTAGCTTTCAGACACTAAGCATGAGTAGAAATAAAATAAATATGCCCTCAAATAAAAAGTATACTAAAAAGAAAAAGTACTTGGGAATGAGAATAAAAAAATCAACAAAAGCTTGTTAGCAGCCACCTCCTAAAACAGAGTGAGGCAAGTCACCTCCAAAAAAAAACAAAACAAAACAAAACAAAGCCAAGATCAAGGCTCAGAGTGGCTCCCACAACACTCAGGGAAAACTCTTTGAGATTTACCACGGTAAGTTCTAGTGCAGTAAATGATTACTGGATAGGAGGGAAAGGTGCTTTAGCTGACCTAAATGTGGCTACCATAGTGGTATCATTTCCAGAGCAGTCAGTACAGGGCTCTGATGCTACCTTATGTTCCCAAGGGGATTCTGAGACACACCATCTTAGTTAATCAGTTGCAGCAATATCATAATTTAGGATTTCCACTTTTGATTATGACACAATGATAGCATTCGTCAAACCAGTCCCACCCTATTAAGAACAATGATAAGCTGAGTTAAAAAGAAAAGATGGCTGCTTAAAAGTATCAGAAAGCAACCGGGACTTGAGAGGCCAAAATCATGGAGAAAAGAGAATCACAGAGAAGGGAGCCTAACATTTTGTGCTGCATTTCTCTTTGGGAAATTCACCAGTTTCTAAGCTTCTCTGGCCAAAAAGCCAAGACAAGAGTGACAGATAAAAGGATGAAAGCTAAGCAGAACTTAGGGTTAAGGAAACAGGCTCAGAGAGGTTAAGTTACTTGCCCAAGATCACACAGCTTGCTGTGCCTCGCATCATGCTCCTGCACTCTGACTACTGAGCAGAGGCCATAAAGCACTGTACTGTCCCCACAACAGTATTTGCTAAAACCAAAGACAGAGAAATCTTAAAAATTGTCAGAGGAAAAGGAACAGGGCTTTCAATACCTTCAAGAAGCAAGAAAGCTGACTAATTGAAGGAAGAAATGGAAGCTTTAGAAGACAGTAAAATACTATCTTTAAGGTCTGGAAGGAAAATAAATGCAAAACAAGCTAGAGTTCTTACAGAAAAGACCTCATAAAATATGTTCAAGGAAACCAAACTGAGAAGAGTTGTTGCCAGCTGACCTGCACTAAAAGAAAGACTAAAGGTTTTTCTTCAGACAGAAGGAAAATGATCCCTAATGGAAACATGAAAATATAGAGGAGAATGAAAGCAATGGAGAATTTACATATGTGGGCAAAATAAATGAATATCAATAATAATATATGTCCTGTGGAGTTTTTTTTTAATCATGTAGAAGTTTAAAAAAAGAAAAGTCAACAGTTGCACAAAAGGTGGCATAAATCAAGGCAAAGTATTGTAAGGTACTTGTACATCTGGAAAAATGATGAACGTACTATTTTCAAAGCCAATTTTCTTAATTCAAGATGCTTGTTGTAAATTCTGGGTAAACACTAAAAGAACAGATAATAAAGTACTGTATTATGAACAAGCTGATGGTGATTTTTTAAAAAGGCATTATGACCCCCCAAAGAATAGACAGGATAAAAGGATGAGAGTGAATGGCAGAGAGATATCTGTGTGACATGAAATACAGACTTCTGACAATCAGGGAACTTTTCAGTTAGAAGAAATCTTGTGGTCAAATAACACACTCCTTCTTTTTAGAGAGGTACAAAATGAATGCTTGAGAGGCGAAAACCCTTCAATCAGATCTCTCAGCCTCCTCTCACAAAATCAGTGAGCTGTTTCAATGTGCTATGAAGGTGTGTAATTTTAAAAAAAGAAAAAGTCATGGACGTTTTCTGTACATCAACTCCGAGGACCTCTACGTTAATTTCAACAAGGTTGGAATGGATGACTTCGGTTAGAGCCTTCTGTTTCCTTGGTCACTATGATTAATGGAAATCTAAAAGCACAGTACAGTATAGCAGGAAGTGACTGGGCATGGTGGCTAAGGGCATGGACTCAGGATTCAGCAGATCTGAATTTGAGCCTAACTCCGTGACTTTTGCCTCTATTTTCCCATCTGTAAAATGGAGGTAAGAATTAGGGTGACCTGTTGTCCCAGTTTGCCCAGGACTGAGGAGTTTCTGGGAACATAGAATTTTTTAGTGCTAACACTGAAGAAGTGCCAGGCAATCTAGGGTGGTTAGTCACTCTAAGAATATTTAACTTTCTGTGAGAATTCAGAGATAATGCATATAAAATGTTACATGGCACTTGGTCCACAAATGTGTATTAAGTTTTCACCATGTACCATATAAGCAAATAATAAGCACTCAACCAAAGGGCATCATGCTATTGTTAACTGAATTTTTATGGTCAAAGGTGTATTTTTCCCTTTAAGAGAAGAAGTTACTAATAACCATAAACTTCATTACTATACTTTTTCAGAAAGATAGGTCATAATATATTCCTTACGAGAGGAAATATTTCTCTTCTAGGCTTCTTCTATTTCCATGCTATGAATCCTTCCTTTCCATGGGAAAGAAGATCCTAATTATAGTAAGAAAGCAACTTAAATAAGAGATCAAATCTCTGTCGATGTGCTTAACTGTCTAAAGTGAACTGTATCCCTTAAGCCTGCCAAAACCATGCTCCATCCCATTCTTTCCCTCCACCCTCTTCCACCACATGCAATGCCAAATAGCCTCTTCTCCCCACACAGAAATGTCAAGCAAGCAAGACCTTACTTGTCTTAGCAGAATGGCAAAAAGCTGTTCTGTCTTTTTCCCTTTTAAGAACCCACTTTACAGCACAGGATTTGATGCAATTAAAAAGTAATTGGAACTTTACTCCCTCCATGTCCAGTTGTTCTATTCGACATCCACAAGAGGATAAAAAGCACAAGCTGGTTCATTAATTACCCTTACTCAATATCTAGCTTTATGATCTATATTTGTAGTTTTCTTTTGGAAGAGAGAAAGAGTGGGGGAGGAGAGGGCAGAGGTTACAGCAGCAAATGCTCCCTGCCAGGAGTGTTGTGAGGACTTAGATCCTGACTCACTGTCTTCTGGGTAACATGGAAACAGGAGCCAGCCAACTTGCCAATATTTTGCTTCCTGCAGACAGCAATGCAGGCTGGCTCTCGCAGCGGTGTGCTGGACCTCTTTCGCACTGGCTCAAGAGATCAGACTATGCACATTGCTGCCCCATTCTACACTCAGTGGCTATGTCATGTTGGTAGCCTGGAATCAGCCATGGGGGCAGTATTTACACCATGGAAATCGGCACACACTGCAGATTAGTGGCTCCCCTTCCCCACAAGTCAGTTTATCTTCAGACCACCAGTTCTTCAACATTTTGGCTTTCCTGGGGAAACATGAAATGTTAGGGCATTCTTCCTCTTTCCCAAAATAAATCAAAGAAACATCCATCCAAATAGGTAAATTTTAAGGCCCGAATCTTCTCTGAAATCTTAGCTCAGGATATCATAAGGGCTAGGTTTCAAATATTTGCAGGAAGACAAGAAAGTCTGTGCCCACTTCCATTCCTCCCTGTCTTCGCTGATTCTAGTATAACTGTCAGTAATATTTTCAAGACACCACCAAGTTGTCAGATCCTTCTGTTTCTATCAGAGCCCCCAAGACACTCCAAAGGTGGTCTGTGTAGGACCACTCCTGACTAGAGAAGGTATCGAGATTCAATTGTGCTCCTGACCCACACACAGCCTAAAGGGACCTCAGATGAGCAGATGTCCCCGGGTTCCGGGCATGTAGGATACAAAACATGCCAAACGGGGCAACACTTTCATGATGCCATTTGTTGAAATAAAACAAGGCACACAGTCTTTACTACTAAACCAAAGACAGTGCAAGGCAAAAACAGTGCCCTTAGCCAAGTTGACAAGGTGGCACGTTGCAACACAACTTTATTTTGTTTCTTCACGCTGCCCATTTCTCTGCCCTACTCCACCCTCCACCTTGTTTGTTTTGTGGCTCCAGTTTAACATTCCCACAAGCAATTTTTTGAATTTGGTTACACTTCAAATTAAAACAACAAGAAGTTGCTGTTTAAAAAGCAAACCCCAATTCCTTTTTTATTCCTCAAATATCATTAATTTTTAAAATCTCTGTGTGTGGATAATACTTTAAATGTTAGTCTTCTTAGCACTTACTCACTTCCCATAATGAAATGGTTCTCTGTTAAATTTCAATGGATTATTAAAAACCACTCAACAGCTAAGAGAAAATTATGCATCATTGCCTCACTGTTATACCTCAGCAAATAGATCTGCTATCTAATTTATATTTAAAAGAATACAATAAATTAGCTCCTCGAGTATTAACTAAGTGCATATTTGGGTAGCTTAATTTAGAAGCATTCTTTTTATGCTAATCAGTCCTCTCTAAAGAAATAGAACCACATGAACTAAGAGGACTCTTGGCAAATAATCAGAGTAAAATTGGGAGTTGCTATTGTTTATTATTTCCTTTGTTTTCAGGAAGCAAGCTGTGTGTGTGTGTGTGTGTGTGTGTGTGTGTGTGTGTGTGTGTTTTAAAGGAAAAAACCCCTCAAATATGAAGAATTCATTTATTTTTAATGGAGAGGATACTCCAGTCAGCCACTGAGATAATGAAACTTCTATAACTCCTTCCAGAAATTTGTTTCCCAGAATATTTCTCCCGTTTTTTTCTTATGTAACACAGAAAGGAAATAGTCTCCAGCTGACATAAACAATGCGTCCTTTCGTTTGATGGGAATTATTTTGAAGTATTCATTATCTCAGCATGTCTAGTCTATTTCCTAGAAGACATTCTGGTGTGCACAAATGGCGAGTGACCATAGCATTCCTTGAGAATTGTAGTATTTGAATGCACACACAAATGAGAGGGGTGTGGGCATAAGGTAGGGGCCAATTTGATTTTAATTCTAATTCTCTGAACATTTAGTGAGTCCCAGGAACTGTGCTAAGGGGTTTGCTGCAAACATAAATCATACATTACTTTCATCTTCAAGAAGCTCAGGGCAAATAGGGGAGGAAGGCAATGGAAGAATTAAATGACACCCCAGTGTGGTACCTGCAAAGGTAGAAGAACGTGGAGAGAGATGCAGAGAAGGAGGTATTCTGGGAGAAGGGCTTCCTAGAGGTGACACTGGAGCTTAGCTTTGAAAGGCAAATGAGGGTTTCCCAGGCAGAGGAGCAGGAAGGGACTTGTAAGACAAGCAGAGGGAATCTCAGGGGAATTACTGGCTGCAGAAAAGTAAGGTGTGTTTGGGGAATTATAAAGAGTTTTGTTTTTCAGGATTCTAATTGAGAAGGAGGGAGAGTGACAGTTCAGGTTGGGAAAGGAAGCAGAGGCCAGAGCAGACATCTTTACAACATCTTCACTATTCCGTGTGACAAGTCCGGACTTTATTCTTCAGGTAGCAGGGAGTTAGTGAGAGGTTTTACACAAGGAAGACACATGACCAGACTTGCATTTTGGAAAAAGCACAGAGAGAAGGGTAGATTGGAGAGAAAGGAGACTAGTTAAGACCGGCTAAGGAAGCTACTGTAAAAGGAGAAAAGGTTAAACAACGACATAAAACACATACTCAGGGTGTCCTGGAATAACGTCGTTTAAAATTTGTGCCTCTTCTTAAAACACCACAAGGCAAGAACTGTTTCATTTGAGAATTTATATGTAGGGTTGCCATTTTTTTTTAATGTCCCCAAAATGCTGTATTTTTTTTATTGGTTTGTATAAAATCAGTGTTTTTCTTTTTAAGTAATTCTTTGTAGTTTCTGTGTCAAGCACTAGGAAGTGAGTAAAATCAGGCTAGAGAGGATACTATAAAGCAGATGTGAGACATGCTAGCCAAAGAACTGGGTGAACAGTATTTGCCAATTACTGTTCTTCTTAATTTTCTGGGAAGACTCACAGCAAAGTGACTGGCTAAAAAACTTCACTTCCTTGTTTCATTGGAAAAAAGATGGAAGTAACAAGCCCTGTGTTAGGAAAAGGTTCAGCTTCCTCACCCTATGGTCAAGGGCTTGTCTGCAAATCCAGACATAAGTTGAAATGTCTGTTTTATTAGTTGTTTCCTATCCTGAGCCACTGTTGGTAAGCTGAAGTGAAAACTTTTTTTTTTTTTTAAGCTGGATATTCTGGTAGCCAACTTCAGCACAGCACACCCGGAAAGAAAAATCCATCTATACAACCAAAGCAGCACCAAGATTTGGACATGACACGTACACTTTACCCTTTCACTACGTGTGGATGCTACAGTCTTTCCATTCGATGGTAGCCAGAGAAGACAGGAAAGACAGCAAGAGAAAAAGAAGACAGCCCATGAATACAAGGACTTAACAAACCCAGGTGGAAGGTGCCTAAAGACAAGTCCAAGAGTTGGTGAGATTGTGGAATAACCAGAACTCTTGTACATTACTGGCAAGAATACAATCAATTTGGACAATTGTCTAGCATTATCTAAGGAAGCTGAAGATGCTCAAACTCTGTGAACTCATCCATTTCAACTCTAGGCATTTTTCTGAGAGAAACCCGTGCACACAGGCACGGGGAGATATGTGCATGATTGTTCACAGCAGCAATATTTGTAGCAGCAAAAAAAATGGAAACAACCCAAGTGTCCATCAGCAGTCGAATAGACAGATGATATAATCTTATGTGGAAGACTATGCAGCAGTGAAAAAGAACGCAGCACAATTGAACATATCGACATGGATGAATAGCAAAGGTGTATTATTGCAAAATACATACATAATAATTCCTTTTATATAAAATTAAACATGAAAAGTAAAATATCATTTATGGAGATGTATATCTGCAGTAAAACTATTACTTTTTTTTTTAAAGGAAAAGGATGATAGAAACAAAATCCAGGGCAGTGGTTTACCCCCAGGGCCAATGAGGGAAGGGGATGGGATTGGGAGGGTAGGCTGCCTGTAATGCTGCATTTCTTAAATGCCTGGTAAGCACAAGGGTATTTATTCATTTATCAGTGTTTGTTTTATCTTACACACGTATCATACATATTTGTGGCTATTACTCTTTTTTTAGTTAAAAATGAAAAGAAAAGAAAAGCCACCTATTGATGCTGCCAAACTCACAAAAATGAATCTTTTAGAAATTCACCATGTTCTCTGTTGTCCTTTTCCTTCTGCCCAACACAGAGATGATGAGACACAGCATATGTCTAAAAACAGTAAGTGGGGAGGATATGGAGAAGCAATTGAACAGAAACAAAGGCAAAAGTGGGAAGTTCCCCTCTGGCAGGCAGCTCCAAGAGACAGAGCCGGTGCCAGAATGGAAACCTTGGGACTCCGGTTGCTGCATAAGAAAATAAATATGGGAACAAAAATAAACACCCACATCTCCATGCTGGACAGCAGAAGAGTAAGGAGTTGCCAAACATTTGGTATTTTTGTTTTGCTAGAGTATTTTTTACTCTCTAAATCTAAGCTCCTATGTTCCGCTTCTTCCCTGTTTCTATATAGTATAAGTTCAGTACAAAGAGAAAAAAAAAATCAGAATGAAAGCATAAAGGCTGGATCCCTGTTGATTTATTGTCAACAGGGATGTTTCAGATTACTGTTAACCTACAAGGGACTCAGTGCCTTAGAAACATCTCATCACTTAACTTAACGACTTTTATTTACTATTGTCAGAGTGCCATGCAGCAGAATGGGAACACTTCCCCAGGCTCCTCTGCTTCCCACCAAGACAGTCTCCTTGTTATGGTGAAGTTGAAACTGATGCAACTGCCCCAGTTCCAGGCCCATCTGATGATTAATACTTAGCCTGTTCCATCATCTGAGCCTTAGACATAATATCTCTTAAGGACTCTATTAGCTGGGGCTGGGGGGTGCTTCTTGCCCTGTGAAAACAGATTCATGCTAGGAGAGCTCAATAAAGGCAACAGAAGTAAATATTTAATACTTACTAGGTGGTGGACAACGTATCAAGTAATATATAAGTGTTATCTTAATTAATCCTAATAATTAATCCTTCCCAAGGCAGGGAAGTGTTACTGTCATCTCTACTTCACAGATGAGAACCTCTCAGAGAGGTTAAGTAACTTGCCCAAGGTTGCACAGCTAGTGAGTGGTGGAGCTGGGAGCTAATCCAGGTCTAACACAGTATTCATTCTTTTAATCCCTACACTATAATGTTACTTGAGTATGGTGATAATAGAAGTACTGAGAATCACCAAGGCGATAAACAAGAAATAAAATTCAAGCTCATAACTTCTCAATCTGAGGTCACCAAAGGTGGTCTGGGGTTTGGGTTGGGGAGGGGCTATAGATTATTTTCAACAATTCAGATAGTCTAATGCATGGGTTCTTTGTCTTTTTTGTACCGTGGACTGTTTGGCGCAGCCTATAGACACCTCTCAGAATAGTGTTTTTAAATACATGATTCACTTATATATGTGTGTGTATACATATTATACACACACACACATACATATATATATACACACATAGATTACAAATGAAGCCATTATGTTGAAATGATCAAAATGCTAAAACATCAAGTTGTGATACAGCAACATACGTATTTCTATAAGAAGACATTCAAGAAGAGCAGCCAGTGGGTCTGATAATTACTGTAACTTAAAGTGGTGATGGTTGTAAGTGTTGTTTTAAGCTATTTGCAACAGTGCCTGTATTTGATATGAACATATCTCTACTTTCTATGGTGACAAAGTCAAAGGCACTGCTTATACTGCTGTGGTTTGTTGTCTACATTCATAATGGAAGGAAATGCTAAATTTCTTAATTCATAATGGAAGGAAATGATGTTTCAGTTAGAGGTTATTGAAAATAAAGATGCATTTTTTTTCCCTTCTAAGTTCATTGACCCCTTTAATCTTAACCACAAACTGTTCCCCAGGCTAGGAATCTGTATTAAGTAATCTAATGATCACCTAATAGAAGTGCTAAGTTTACTCCCAATAAGACTTCAGTCTAAATCACTGCATTTTTATTTTTTGCTTTGGTGTGGAACTAATTATATCAATCCATGATACTACCTGATCAATAATTAATATCCAAAAACAAATTCACTGTGACTGGCGGACATCCTTGCTGAGAACTCTCTGGATGACGTTTACAGGAGACCCTGCTTGATCTAGTTGTATCTTTGTTGGAAAGTAACAAAGACACACTACTCTCTGAGGACTGTACACGAAAACCGCATCATTTCAGCAGAGGACAGAACTCTGCTGGGAAAAGGAAGCGGATATTTTGAGTAAATAAAAGAGTTTTTCTACGAGTCTAAATTACCTATGGTCTATCAGTGTTTTGAGGAGAACAAAGACCACTTGTAAATCTACAATGCATGGCAGGGAACTGAGGTTCAAAATTTAGCTTAAGGTTTTGGCTGAGGATTTCAGAGAACCAGAGCCACACCAGTAAATCCTATTGACTAGAGGACACTTTTCTAAACTTGATGCTTCAGATCAATGGCTGGTTTGTTAAGAGTAAAACTATGTTCTCAGGTTTCTGGTTGGCCTGTAAGAAAGTAAAATAGGTCAGGACTTAGAATACCCTTTAGGCATCAGAACGGAAGTTTATCCAAACATAAGCCACACAGGATTTCTGTGAGATGGAAGCCATTTAAGTATCAACAGAGCAACAAAAGACATCACAGTTTGGGATTCCCTGGGACCAGCTGCATATTAAATTCCCTAAGAGGCTTAATTAATATTCAGGTCCTACCCCAGACCAATGGGGTCAGAATATCTGGAAATAGGCCTTGGGAATCTATATTTGCAAGGGTTGAGACACACTGGTTTAGGAAAATGTAGTGGATAATGATGGCCCCAAATTCTTGCCATTCTTGCCATTCTTGCCATCAAGGGGAATCTGGCCTTACTCTGTGCTTTGCTTTTGACCAAGAAAATGCAATGAAAATAATATTCTGGGACTTCTGAACTCTTGCATTAAAAGGTTGAGCATCTTTTGCTTCTCAGATTGGGAGACCTGCCACCATACTCTGAAGTCCAGGCCAGGAAGCTATGTGAGTAGAGGTCATGTGGGGAGACTGCTGGAGGAGAGGAGACCACCTTGAATGTCCCAGCTTTAGTCAAACTCTCAGCTGAATGCAGCTGCACATGGGACCTAAGTCTACCCCACATCAGAAGAACCACCCTGCTGAGCTCATTCCACCCACATAATTGTGAGAAATAATAAATTGTTGTGTTACGTCAGTAAGTTTTGGAGCAGTTTCTTATTCTGTAATAAATAACTGAAAAAGGGAAATATTTACTGACAATTCTTTATTCTTTTCCCTGGAATCTTCATAGGAATTGAAAAACAAGGCTGTATCCATCTTTCTAATGCAGATGGAAGACATAATTACACTGAGAGCTTAAGCGATAGCTTACATTATGCAAACAAAGGAAGACCAATATCCCATGTGGTCTTAGGCAAACCACCAGCTCCCGCTGCTGTCTCCCCTTCCCCCACCCCACCACAAACCCTGAGGGCTTGCAACTACATTATCTGGGTGGCCTTTGTGGTAGACACAGAGCTGTATCATCAGATCCACTTTCAAGGATGGACTTGTGGCCCAGCTGCGGGGAGTCTTGTAGCAGACAGCTTCCAGCTGTCAGCCGCTTCAGGGTCTGCCTCGCCTGCAGGGCACCGCCTTTCCCAAAATGATGCCCTTTCTAGGGCAGCCCATTTTGGGTGACTGAGTGAGGTGGAGGGTATAAAGGCCTGATCATTTTTGTCTGATGGAAGATGCTCTGGTGGAAACTTCTCCCTCTGGAGCTCCCTGCTAGGTTGGCCAAGGTTTGTCAGGCGTGTACCATAGTTTGATTTTCTCCTCTGCCAATTCTGCTTCCTTTCACAGGTGTTAATCCCTAATAAACATCCCGTACCCTGAACTTGGCCTCCAGTGTCTCCTGCTGGAGAACCCAACTTGTGACTGCCATGAAGCTCTCTGATGACAGCAAGTATTATTACTGAGGGCATGGGTATGGTTTGATTGCTATGTTCTGGTTTTCTGTCATAGTTTGATTCCCATAAATGGACAGAAGAACCTTCTCCAGGCTTGGAAGATAGAGACAAAGAACCCAAGAATCATCCCTCTTTGCAGAAATCAGCAAAGTTGGAAGAGAGATAAAGTTTCAGTTGAACAATTTCTATAACAAAGCCAGAACATTTTTCCAGGAATTAGCTGCATCTGGTAATCACTATCTCAAATCTGTTTAACAGTTACTATCCTCCATTAAATATTGTTGTAACTTCTCATCCCTTTTCAACTAATCCAATGCAGAAGTTACATTTATTGCTCTTTGCTGACTCAGATTTTTGTCAGTGCAACCAAGGACTTGCTGAAGACCTTTCTGGAACTGTGGGTTCCTTCAGAAATAGTCCCTAATGCTCCCTAAGCTGTTTAAAATTCTAAATGAAAAAAATGACTTAAGTCCAAGAGAGGCAGGTGGCAGCTCTCTGTCATTTCCTCTGTGGATTGTCCGTGGAAACCTTAAAATCCTAGCCTGACTTTCCCTTCCACTCAAAGGACTGTGGTTGTTCTTTCCTCCATTTTTCAAGAAACAAAACAGTTAATGTTAGTTTCAGAAAAGCACAATTAGGAAGCTGTGGTTGTTATTGCTTCTCTCTGCACACGAGGCTTCCCCTATCCTCCTCCTCTTGTAAGCACTCTGCTTCCCTTTAGAAAACAGTCTCTGTGTGGACTGGATGTGCTGCCAAATACACTGGCTGCCACCAAGACTCCACCCCCACCTCTGTCACCACCACCTCATACACTCCCCAAGGGCAGACACGTAGCCTAGGCTGGCCAATCAGGGTACGCCATCCTTCCCGTTCCACAGCCCCGACAGGGACTTAAGGCCCGGTGGTGCAGGGGAAAGTTCCGGATGTGGGCTGCCAAATCTCAGCTACTACTGTTATTTGAAGCCTTAAGCAAGTTTCCCGGGTGAAACTTCTGTTTCTTCATTTATAAATTAGTAAATACAAGCACATCATTTACAGGGGAGCTCCAAGTATTCCATCAAGCTGTGGAGAAGAAAGTATGTGGCAGCCCAGTGGCCTGACGGCTTGCAAATACTGAAGGGTCAGTAGCCATCCTCAGTGTCTCCTTAGTGGCCTTGCCGACACCTCCATAAAGAAACTGAACCAGCAACCAGCCCATAGCAAGTAAGTGGCAAAAACTGAAATTCACACAGGTTGGTCTAAGTCTATAGTACGTCTTCCTCTCATTACCCCAGACTGCCTCCCCTGGGTCACACTCTCCAAAACAGTCATGCTTTGAGGGTGGTGGGCTCCCCCTTTGGCTTCTCTGTACATAACCCCTGGCAGGAGGTCTGATCCCTGCTAGAAACTCAGGGAGAAGCCCCTGAGGAGAATGTGACAGACTGCAGGCCTGAGGACTCCACAAGCCAAATCCGGGTCAAGGTCAAAGTGTAAGTCATGGCTCAGGGCTTGTGCTGTAGGGGGCTGGGGAGCTCGCTGTGGCTGCCTGAGGAGGGCACCAGGATGACACCAGCATGCCAGGCTCTCCTTGTGGCTACTGAGCTTTTAAGTTGCTTTAGCTACAGAAGAAATACCATCTCTCCAACAGCTTGGACATTACAAAGCTAATCGCTTCTATTTCAGGAGCTCAGAATTAGGCGTCAAGAAAGTGGTGTTGGGAAGCAGGTGGAAAACTTTCTTCCAAACCAGCTCTTAACATGACTCCCCACTTACCAGGGATCCCCCTTCTCTGACCTCTCTCCACCCTGAAGTCACCCTATTGCCGCCATTTTAAACTTCCCAAAAGACATCTTTGAAAATGTGCTTAAACATCTTCCATGGTGACAAACACTGTATGTGTCCACTTACCTAAGATACTTAGAGTAGCCAAATTCACAGAGACAGAGGTACAATGGTGGTTGCTAGGGGCTAGTGAAGGGGGAATGGGGAGTTGGTGTTTAATTACAGAGTCTCAGCTTTACCAGATGAAAAGAGCTGTGGGGATGGATGGTGGTGACAGCTCCACAACATGAATACATTTAATACCACTGAACTGGATACTTAAAAATGGTTAAGACGGCAAATTGTGTTATGTATAGTTTACCACAATAAAAAAAAAAAAATTGGAGAGAAACCCTTCAATGCCCACTTCCCTGGCCAAAACTTGCTTAAATAATAGAACACTCACCCCTTTGCCCCCTACAAGGCCCCACGATCCCTTTTCAGTCTCTCTCCCAGGCTCCAGACGGTGCGCTCTGCCCCGCCCTGTATGCTCTTACTCTGAGGCTCTGCCCACCATGCTTTCTCTGCTCATTTTAGCCAATTTCAGCATCTGTTCTTTTATTAACATCAGAAGTTCCCTAATTAAGCCATAACCTTTATTGTTTTAATGTAGCTACTGGGGATTGAACCCAGGACCTTGTGCATGCTAAGCATGCAGCTCTACCACTGAGCTGTACCCACTCCCCTCCCCACAAACCTTTCTTAACATTGGATGAACCTCACCACCTACTAAGTTCTAGCACCTTTTAAAAAACCCTCATACTCTGTCTGTCTATAGGCGGTGGGCACACACGTGACTCCAGATCTAACACTAGATGTAAATACATTATTTCTCAGGCCTGCTTTAATTATGGCTGATATGTATGCAGGCTCCAGTTTTAACTGTAGTAGCTTACCGCTGCCAATCCATCATTCCAGGGGTGGGTGCCCTTGTGAAGTAGAAAACCACCGGGCTGGAAGCCAGGAGGCCTGGAATCTAATCTCAGTCAGACCTGAAATAGGTAGGAGACTTTGGGACAGTCATTTAAACTGTGGGCTTCAGTTTCTCCACCTGGAAAATGAGATCTAAAATTTGCTTCAGCTGTAAAATGCTACCTACAGGCTGGATTACCTCCATCCATCAGGTTATTATTATCAGGTTATTGCATAACCTGAACTGGTATCGATCACGAAAACATAAAATAGAAATAACAATGACTCAAAATGCAATCAGGAAAAAAGACTTGTTGGAAATCATGCAAAACGCATGATAAGAGAAGCTATGCCCAGTAAGACTGTATAGGAATGAAAACTGACCAGTGACTCAAATCTTCCTTTTAAATGCTTATATGGAAAATAATCAGTCTGAATAAAAGTGTTTTCAATGAAATAAAGATAGAAAAGAATTAAAACAGTTTCAGTGCTTTCTTCAGAAAATTTTGCTTCGTGAAGTTTTTTCCAGAAAGATGTTTTTAAAGAAATTCATCAGTGTTGGTATTATTCTGATTAAAATTTTATACTGATAAACATGGCACTGAAACATCTTTGGGGGTTGAAATGACGATTCAATGATGTAAGAACAAAATGTCCTGCATTTCAAAAGTAGTGGCAACATCAAAACAGATCATGAACAGCACCTTTAACATTTGGAGAAGGGCAAAGAAAGACCCCAAATGAGTGGCAGGGTGGCCTTGACAGTGATGGATGTGGGTTGCCACCAGCCAAGGAGAAAGAGGATTAGACCTTTGATCAACCCTGTAACACTACTAAAGTCATACACACACGTGCACACACACTGACGGCCACTGTCCTATTCTATTCTGCTTGCTAACTGAGCCCCTCTGGGTATTAATGAAAAATATAGATATTTCAGATTTTCCTCTGAAGGTACCTTAGAGGCAACTCAGTCCAAAGTTTGCATTTTACAGATGAACGAACTAAGGCTCAGAAAAGCCCCTTACTCTCAGGTGAAATAAAAAGGCAGATTCCGTGTCTTAGAGTGGTACAGGTAACAAGGCCAGGACTTACAAGGGGAAACAAACAGCACTCACTGTTCATCTGACATCTGAAGGCTGGTTGGAGCTGGCCGGTTTTCCCTGAGCATCCCTTGACAGGAATCCAGGGAGAAAACTGCTCCCCATCTCAGTACCCTGACGCTCCCCTGGGAGAGCTGTCATTTCTTTAAATGGACATTTTAGGGAACCATCAGAGACAAGTCGACTTTGGTTTCAATTTTTAAATTAAGAGCTGTAGGGTTTGGCAGAGAGCGAGGTTTCTTTTTTGGCCGATGCGTACACACGCTTCTGTTTTGTGTGTCTAATGTGAAAAAGCCAAGTCCATGGCTGAGGCCCGTTTTTTTCACTATCAGACGTCTGGCCTGACATTTGAACGGTATCCTCAATCCACAGAGAACGCCTTTAAGAACACTGGAGCTCTTTTCCCTCCTTCATGCCCCCGCCCCCGATCTCCCCACGACACCCTCATCCTACACTGAGACATTAAGGGGAAGGAGCGCTGCCAACATTGTAAAATCACCTACATAAAACGCAGCTCCCTTGCCGTGCAGTAAAACACTTCTATCACAAACATATGTGAGCCTCGCTTCTTTTGTTACCCGGGTTTTGGCAGCCGGAGGAGTGCCATTTCATCTCTCAATGTGTTTTGCATGCACAAGAGTCAGTGGGCTTCATGTGATATTTGCACAAGTTTCTGAGTGGGGGCGGCCCTTCTCCCACCTCTGTGGCACACGCTTCCCAGCAGCCCCGGTCTGGACTCCCAAGCTGGGCGTCCCATGCACGGCGCTGGGCAGGACACAGGTGTGATGGATGCCAGGCACTGGGGCATTTCACAAGGCTGGTCTGGGGGATGTAAAATAACAGGTGGCTGCGGCAGCCATCAAAGGGTCTGCAGGACGCGCTGAGTGTGCCTGGTGGGATTCTCAGCATAAAGCGGTGCTGCAGACTCAAGGGACGGAGGGGGAGGGACGTGCCCGTCGCTCCCCGGCAGCTCGGCATTCATGTCTGCCCTTAATGGCCTGAATATTAATATTCCAACTTTCCTCTAACGGTTGATTTTCTGTAAGGGACAATCAAAATATTCCCTGATCTTTACTATTTACAACTTTCCTTTTGTTATGTATAGTCTTATACATGCTCCACGGTAACAATAACAACAATAATAACAGCAAACATTTCCTATGAGTCAGGGACTGCTCTACGCTAACGCGCTAATTGAATCCCCTCAACAACCCTATGAGGATACTACAGGCCGAGTGGCTTAAACAACAGAAATTTGTCACAGTTTTGGAGTCTGGGAAGTCCAGGGTCAAAGTGCTAGCTAATTGGGTTTCTGGTGAGAGCTCTCTTCCTGGCTTGTAGTTGGCTGCCTTCTGGCTGCATCCTCACATGGCAGAGAGAAGGGGGGTTGGAGAGCTCTCTGGTGTCTCTTCTTATAAGGACACTAATGCCATAGAATCAGGGAGCTGCCCTTACAACCTCACTTAACCTTAACTACCTCCTCATATGCCCTTTCTGGAAATACAGTCACATCCTAGGTTAGGGCCTCAGCATATGAATTTGGGGAGACACAATTCAGTCCACAGCAGGTAGGTATTATTGCTATCCCCATCCCTATTTTATAGGAGATAAAGTCAGGGCTCAGAGAGGTAAAACACTTGCCCGTGGTCACATAGCTGTTCAGTAAAAGACTCAGGATGCAAGCCATGGTCTTCTCAACTCAAATGCTCATGTCTCTAACCACTCTATTATACTATCTCTACATATGTTATAGGTATAACACACACACACACACACACACACACACAAACACACATGTATATATAACCTAATACTGCACACAGTTTGATTCAGTAACAATGATCATTCCTAAACTGGGCAGCAATTAGGGTAAAAAATTCTCCCCAACAGAAAGATATCAACAAGCAAAATTTTCCTCGTGAGAGAAAAGATCTCACTTAAGGGTGTGTGTATAGAGGGTCCTGATACCAAACAAGATAGCACAAATCAACTCAGAATTTGTACTGGAAGGGATGTCAAACCAAAACAAGAGGTTGGGACTTCAAGTTCAGAGCTCAATCCACTGGATGAGGTTTAATGAAGTTCCAGAGGACAGAATACATGTTATATACATGCATTATATATATATATATATATAATGCATGTATATAACATGTATCATATATATATATACATATATATATATATATATACACACACACACACATATATATATATATATATATATGATTTATATGGGATGTAATTAGCTTTCTGGGTACAAACTCTGCCCTGACCCACAAGGTCCCATGTGATGAGGCCACAGCCAGTTGTCTGGCTTTGCCTCCCCCTTTTCCCTATTCCTCACTACCTCTCAGACCCATTGGCCCTCCTTCCCTTCCTCAGGCACATCCAGCTCGTTTCTGCCCCTTGGCACATCTAGATGTTCTCTGCAGAGAAACTCTGGCCCACGTCTGCACATGTCCTACTGTCTCACCTCTTCAGAGAGGCTTCTGGGATCCACCATCCAAAGTGGTCCTTATCCCACTACCACTCATGCTTTTTCACATCATCTAGTTTTATTTTCTGATGTTACCTTATTTGTTAATGTGTATATATGCTTGTTGTCTGCTTTTATTTCCCCCCTCCTTTGAGTAACAAATTCATTACCCTAAGTGTGCAATACTAGAAATGAAGAAAGGTTGAAAATTCATGTTCTAAATATGCATATTAGAATTTTTTTAAGAATAGTAAATCACACACAAGGAAAATAATAGCAATAAGAGAACAGGTATAAAAGTAAAAATTAACAAAATAGAGCAAGACTACAATAAGGAGCTAAAGATAAAAATTGGTTCTCTGAAGAAAATAATAGCATTTTTAAACTCTGGGCAAGAGAAGCAAAAATTGTAATATCATTACAGATTTTAAGAGACATTAAATGATAGTACAGTGATGTTATTAAAGCAACCTTATGCCAATAAATTTTAAAATTTTGATCAAAAGAAAAAATTCCTGAAAAAAAAATACAACCTATAAGAATTGACACCATAGAAAATAGAAATTTGATTAATCCCATAGCTATTACAGAAATGAAGCTGCAATTAAAAACCTTCACTCAAAGTAACCTTCAGGCCCTAACCCTTCACCAATAAATCCCCTAACACTGAAAGATACTACTTCAGACGCTGGAAAAAGAGGAGATGCTTCCCAACTCATTTTATGAGGCCAGCATAACCCTGATCCCAAACCTTGGAAAGGACAGTGTAAGAAAGAAAAATTACAGGCCAATTTTTTCTCAAGCGCATACACACAAATATTCTAAATAAAACAGTAGTAAACCAATCCCAGTAATAAACATCCCTTCCGGCACAGGATTAAGGCAAAGATTCCCACTATCACCACCTCCCTTCAACTTCATAAAAGTCTTCGTGATGTGAGGCCAGGAAAAGAAATAAGCAGTATAACTGCTAAAGAGAAAGAAATAGAACTGTAACTACTCACTGAAGACAATAATTATCATTACATATGTAGAGGATGCAAAAGAATTTACAAATCACTGAAATAAATAAATTTAGCAAGATTATTGCTCACAAAGTCACTACAAAAACTCAGTTGTATATCTATGGTACCAGCAAATAAACAATTATAAAATGGAGTTTCTAAAATCATACAATTTATGATAGCATAAAAAACTCCACCAAGTAACTAGGATTCTGTAGCAAAAGATATACAACACCTCTAGACAGAAGACTATAAAATATAATTGGGAAAAATTAAAGAAGACCTAAATAAAGGAACATGTTATTAATATATAACACGTGCATGGTTTTGAATACTCAATACTGTAAAGGTATGAACACTCCTAGAACTGATATAAAGTTTTCATGCAAAACCAAACACAATTTCAGCAGAAATTTTTGTAGAACTGACAAACTGAGTCTACAACTTACACGGAAATGCAAAAGGCCAAGAAAAACCATGACAGTCTTGAAGAAAAAGAACAACATAGTTGGAGGTTTTAGATTACCAGTTACCAAGAGTTACACTAAAGCTGTAGCAAATAGGATACTATGACATTGTCTTATGGATAGACAAACAGGCCAATGAACTAGACTAGAGAGAACAGACACAAACCCATACACGCACAGCTACCTGATTTATGACAAAGGTGACTCCGTAGAGCAGCGGGAGAAGAACGCTGTTTTCAATATGGCACTAGACTGTTTGACTATTTCTAAGGATTAAAAAGAATCTTGACACATACACCACATATAATATCAATTCCACCTGGACTGTTGATCCAAAAGTGAAAGGCAAAACAATAAAGCTTCTCAACAATAACAAAAAGAATATATTCATAGCCTTGGGGCTCTCTTAAACATGACATTAAAAGCACTAAACATAGAGGAAAAAATTAATAAATTGGACTACATTAAGGTGAATTGAGGTCCCAATGTTGCCTCACATAAAAAACTAGGGGAAGAAAATCAAGTCCAGAAGATTAAAATTTTCCTCTTGATTAAGTAAATCTTAGGGATTTTCTTAATTTCTCCAAAAACTTTCATAGGTAAACAGTGTAATCATCGTGTAATCATGGAAGAAAACCTATTCATCTTTAAAGGAGCTGAGGCCTGCAAATTGGAGGTGCAGTGAACAGCCTTGGCCAGAGTAATATCTGACCCTTAAAGGAGAAGTCACACTAGGGCATCAGATAGAGAGACTTTGTCCCGAGGCTCCATCTCTAATACACAAATGTGATCACAGGTTTGCCAAAGGACATTTCATTGAATCTTCCTCATCTAATTTGTTCAAGCTCTCTTTTGTTCCCAAATCAACTAATTCTCTCACTGATTATTCACCTTCTGGGGCTGAGTATGATCTTTTTAATTCTCACCGTATCTCTTAACAATACCTACACTTGTGTCTGTCAACTTTCGTCATAACATTAAGTATTTGCATTTTAATATGAACACACACCTCCCTTCTCTGTGGAAAGAAGGGCAACAGAAGACACATTTTGGCTGTTTTATTACTTTGCTGAAGGCTGACCATTCCTTACTGGTATTCAATCCCACTGTCCCATTCCCACAACCTGCATGCCCAGAAGCATTTTCATACCTGACAGAAGTCACCCACTTGCCGTACATAACCAGCCACATCATGATCAGATTTAAAGACCTTCCAAACTTTTCTTTCTGCCTTCTTGTAATCCTGGGATCCTTTCCAGTCCATGGCCATCAAGGAGCGCTCTGTCAGGGGAGCTGCCACAATGATGTCTAGTTGGCCATTGTAGATTAGAACCTGTAATGAAATTGAGCCATGGGCAAATGCAGGAGTCAGCTGGTGAAGCCAGTCAGTGAAGGTACAGATAGTGCAAACTAGAGAGAAAAGGGAACATGAGCTTCTTGATAACACAGCTCAGAGAGGCCAGCCCAGCAGATCAGTGAGGTCATTTTCTTACAGTTGGCTACACACACCAACAACCTGAAAAAACTCAAGCCTTGCCTCAACCATTGCATTCTTCCAAAAGTTTGATTCTTCATAGGAATATGCACATATCTCTCTTGGTTGCAAAAGCATTTGGTTGCATTACCCAGTGATACAGGTTTTACTTGGATGTACAGCTATGTTAAGGAAGAAGGTTACATTTCAGTGGAACTAAGGAATACTACACCCTAGGATTTTCATAAAGCCTGCATTTCATTAACTTCACTTTCAGGCACTGCGGCAGCTGGCAAGCTGGACATTCTCTCTCATGGTTGCTAATCCGTATTACTTTCCCCTCCTACATTTCAGTGGCAACTATAATTTTCTGAGGCAGACAGATAGATGCAGGTGCCTCAGATCTGTTACTTATTGAAGGCAACCACA
Organism: Camelus bactrianus; assembly: GCF_048773025.1. Taxonomy (NCBI): domain Eukaryota; kingdom Metazoa; phylum Chordata; class Mammalia; order Artiodactyla; family Camelidae; genus Camelus; species Camelus bactrianus. The sequence goes on along the minus strand of NC_133545.1, from coordinate 41,768,573 downwards.
ATGTCTGCCATGCCACTTCCTTCTTGTCTTAAATATGATAGCCACTTGTCAACAATGAGGAATGTCCTTCAAATGCCTCAAATAGATTTTTTTTTAGCCAAGTTGTATGAGAAACTCTGGGGCAACTCTTATCTTTTCCTCCCAAATAACTTTCAATTACCTTGAAAAAGAATTCAGGTAAAACCCAATGCTGATGCCGTTGTGAAGCTACTGGTGACAGCGTAAAATGGCGCCACTCTTCAGGAAAGCAATGGCCAATTTTTAATGCAAAGACTTTGAAATGTTGAGACTCTTTGTCCCAGAAATCCCAGTTTGTGGACTAAACTCTATGCAAACAAGCCCAAAGAAATTTTTAAAAATTCATTAAATCTTTATAATAACAAACTTGAACACAGTCTAACAGTTTCATATTAGTGAGTGGTTAAATAACCATGGCACAGAAATTCTATGGGATATTGCAAAACCATTTAAAATGTTTGACTAAACTACAAAGCAACGTGGAAAATGCTTATCGCATCATGTTGAGTGTGAAAGCTGAATGCCAAATATATATCACCATTATGAATGTATAAAATTGATATGCTTACTTACATACATAGAATGAAACTTTAAAAAAATGAATATAGTTGATTAATTTTGGTGGTGGAAATCTGAGTAATGTTCCCCTCTGTTTTCTGCTCTTCCTTGGCTATTTTTTGCAATCAACACAATACTGATTCTCAAAAGATATTGTCCAACAAAGAGATTTTCTTAGACTCCATGCTACCTTTGATCTATTGGGAAGCTCTGGTTTGGCTCAAGTGAAGACCTTTGGTTGAATCCTCAAATTGGATATAAAATGTTTCACTGCATATGTTTTCATCTCTGCCCTCCTGGTATAGGGTTCTTAAAAGGCTTACACATAATTAAAAAGCCCAGGACTTTTACACACTCCAAATCCTCAAGCAGCAGTGGGCCAGGATTCAACCTAAGATGAAAGAACCCTGGGCCTCCTCTATAGGAACAAGAGTCTTTCATGTTACTCAGTCACCATCACCACCTCCACTCTCCTAAGCAGACTACCACCCCTCCCCCTACCACAATCTTGATAGATTTAAAGCCTGCTAAAAAAAAACTCAACTCAACTATAGCAATAAAAATTTGCATTGTTTATACAAAGAAATTGCCTCAAAGACCTTGAGTACTTAGGTTCCATGCAAATCTCCTACGGCTCTTTTGCCAATAGTATGGAAACAATTATATATGATCTGTACCAGCAAACAAGGCTTAACTACCTCACCATTCTAGGAAGGGCTGATTATAGCTGATTAACAAAGATAATTGTCTATAAAGCAATTCTTCTTCTAGAATTCAATGAGAAGATGGTGATTAGCACACACACAAGTGTATCTAGCTGTTTTTCCTCTGTGTGGCCACTATGAAGTTTGCATCTTTCTGACTGTATCTTGCTACCTTACTATCATTTGAGTTTTTCATCTTGGAGAGATGATAGCAAAATCCAGCTGTTACAGCAAAAACAGGCTGATACATATGTACAGCATTAGGGTACATGTTTGTTGAACTGGATAGAAACGAAGCCCATCCCTGAGCTGTCTCCTTGGTTTCTCAAGACTCAGCATACACAAAAGTACTAACCCTCCAGAATGAGGCAGCGAAGGGCTGGACTGCATTATTTTGTACATATAATGTGCAGAAGATCAGCTTTGGGGGGCAAATGGAAATCCTTCGTTTGCAAAGAGGGGAAAACATTTTTAACTTCTCAAGGGCACACAAGTCAAATGCAACAAAAAACAAATCAGGTTAATGATCAAGTGAAGTGATTTCAGAGCTGACATTTAAGCCTGCTAGCATTAAATGTAAGAACCCCGGAGCTTCTATATTTATCTAAATGTCACATTTACTCTCATCAGCTCCCACAGGAATACCCCATTTAGATGCCTCCAAGACTGAGTGGACAAGATATCCCAGGATCCAGTGACAGTGACTGTAGAAGACTGGTGGGTGTAGCGCAGGGGTGGGTGGTCCTGAAGCCAAAGGGTACGTGATAACCACCCACATCCTGAGCATCAGAGAAGTTCCAGGACAAGGCCTAAGCTTCAACTGATTGGTCTCTTATGAAGGATCTACACACACTCACCCACGTCTTCCTGGTCGGGTGACCCACTATCCCAGTTTGCCCTGGGTGGAGGAGTTTCTCAGGATGCAGGACCTTCAGGCTAAAACTGGGACAGTCTGGGGCAAACCTTCCCTTGAGACTTGCTGGTATTTTAAGTAACAAGGTCTAAAGACAGAGAGGAGGAGACAGAAATGAATGCAGCTTTTCGCTACACTTCCCTTGTCAGGAGTGACACTAACAAACCAAGGGGCAGAGAAAGTGCCAGATGGAGCTGGTTCCCAGTAACACAGGGAGCACCCCTGAACACCCCGTGTCCTCACTTTCCTTTCGGGTCAGCTGTGAGGCCTCAGTAAAGAGTAGAGGTACTTTTTTTAGAGAATTTTCTTTCCTTTTACTACTTAGAGGTCTGACTGGTTAGTTTGTTAAAACTGATGGTGATGCAAAGATGTGGAAAAATACTTATTAAAAACATCAGTGAAAATCTATGATTCCACTGTGCATGCTCTATAATTACTGCATTTCAAAAAGATGCTTCAAACTTGGGAAAAGAGTACACCAGAATACTAGCAGTTAAGGTAGTCAAAGTATGGGTGATGTGTTTTGACTATTTTCTAGGTTAGTTAGGTGTATGTGGTTAGGCTGCTTCTATAACGAAAAAATAATAAAACAAACAATAACGCGAAGAGGTTGGGCACCTTAATGTGGCAAAAGATAAGTCTTTATAGAGGAATAATTTGTATTAACTCAAGTATTACCAGCTTTCAATTTTTTTTTTATGACAACTCGGTAAACAGTGTAACTTTAGTTCAATCATAGATGATCTTAAAAACTCATTCCAGAGTTCAAGCATTTACAGGAGATGGCACTAGGTGATTAGGATTACGAGCATCCTCTCTTTTTTTTTCTAAAGGAAAAGATGAGAAAAGCATTTTTATTATGTTCTTTACTTTACAAAGTGCTTTTATGTACCTACGGCTTTATTCTCATATAGCTTCACAGGGTGAGGACGAGAAGTGTTACAAGGCCCGCCTCCACTTCTCTGTGAAGGAAACTGCGGCATAGTAAGGTGCCAGAATGCCTCCTAGATCCCAGGCTTCCAAACTTCTTCCTAGAACACCTTAAGAAAGGAGCTAAACTCCTGCAAACCAACAAGCATTTACTGATTTCCCACAGCTAAATGTTTACAGTTACTCAAAGCCTCGGGAAACAGAGAGCTGGTGGACTCTGAGATATAGTTCACATCTCCAGTTCAGAAACAACATCGGTCTGTTTGTCCAGCTCGGGGGACATCTCTCAGTCATTTCTCACTTTGGTTCTGTGGACCAGGATGGGTGCAAGGGCATTATTCAGCTGGTGACAGACGCCTCACTTCTGCTGCAGGGAGTGGCTGGGATCAAGCAGCTGTGGGAGGGCAGCAGCACCCGGAGAACAGAGCGCTCTCAGCCCTCGCCCCACCCCGCAGCCCCTGCACAGTGCCTGATGCCCCGCAAGGCGTACTGACACTTACAAGGTTCAGTCAGTTGTGTTCTTTAAAGGCTCTCGTAATGCTGTCTAGTGATGGTCTGCCGGTTTGGCTTGCCCAGGTCCACTTGCCCTTCCCCTGGTAACTGTATTTCTACTCCCTCAACGGATACAGCCCCAGCTAGTGGAGGATGTCAATCAGTGTCCTTCCTCCTCTATGTACAGGATGAGTATGTGGCCTAAGCTACGGCACTCAAATACTCTTTGTCTGGAATTTCAATTGTGGACAGAGTGACACAGCGTTCCCAATGACTCTGCTCATTAGTTTTACTACCTAAATCCCCGGAGTCTCCCTGGCCCCTATCTTTCCTCACTCCAGTTCTTTGGTTTGTTCATGAATTCTGGGACCTATCATGTCTTCTGATCGGTTCCTCTCATGCTTTAAGTAATCATAGTTGCTTCTGTTGCCAAAAGCATGAAATCCAAACTCACACACCATCAGACCAGTACCTCACATGCCCCAGCAGGCAGTAATTGGGAATCCCTGAGCACATGGCTTAACTTCCATGAGCTTTGGTTCCCTTTTCTGGACATGCAGATGCAAGACTTACATCCCGCTGTAGTGAGAATTAATGAGAAAATGTGAACAGGGTTCTAAGCACAGTGCCAGACACAAATTAGAGAAGTTAGGTGAGTGTCAGTCCTCCTCCTTTTCAAGTAGGTTGATAATTTGATAATGACTTGGAAGAATGACTCAACAAAGCACTTCTTCTAAAATAAACCTTCAGAATATGCAGATGGTCTTTCTGTGTCAAACACTTGATTGCAATCTCACTCTCTCCAGACAAAAGCTGACAGTAAGAAGAAATCCAGCCAGGGTAAATCTGAACTCTAGGTACTCAAATGCAAGAAATAACATGCCTTTTGTAACTAATTTTACACACATTGGGAACGGTGTCTCAGCAGTTTTTTTTTGGTAGTCAGAGCCATAAATCTAAAAATTCCTCCTTTAAAGGAACTTTCAGTTTTGAAGCCTGGGATTCAAAGATCACAAAGAATTTCGCCCCATCCTTAAATGCTAGAAAAGTATGGTCAAGGGTATAGCTTTTAAAAGGACACTTTGGAGTAACAGTAGAGCCCTTTCACTCCTCCTGTGTTGCAGGAGCTGTGCTAAGCATTTTACATCCATGATTTCATAACACCCCCAGAAGGCAGGTATTATTTATCCCATTTTAGGAACAAGGGGGCAGAGGTGCAGGGAGGGGAGCCAACTGGTGACAGAAATCCAAGTTCAGATCTGCCTGAGTCCAAAGTGTGTGCTTCTAACCCTTCTTCCACTCTGTCTCACTGCCTAAGTCACTACCCACCCCTCCGACCCCAAAGAACACACTGAAGATGCGATTTATTCTCTATTTGCAATAACACATTCAAGGAGCAAACTTAAATGTAGGCATGACCCTTTGGAATGAAAGATACATGTTTACAGTTAAGAGCACAGGCTGGGTTTAAACCTAGCTCTGCATTTACTAGCAAGACTGTCTTGATTAAGTTACTCAGCCTGTCTAAAGCCCAGTTTTCTCATCTGTAAAATGGGTAGAAGAGAAACATATGGGAAAGAGGATCATTGGGAGAATTACATAACATAATGCACGTGAAACTCTGCATCTCAGGCACATAGTAAACATTTAATTAATGCTAGTGATCAGTATTATCACCACATTTGAATGGTTCAACATAGCTATTCAAATAACTCCACAATTTCCAAATGAGCTGTTACCTGAGGATTACAGCTGTGATTTAGGATGTAAGAGTTAGAATTCTCACACAACTGCACTAGGTCATCAACTTGACAAAACAAATGGCAGGGGCTTATAAAAGTAGCATGACACTTGCAGATCGGAGCCCTGAGCTCCAGCCCTGGCTCAGCCTCCCAAGGTCTGTGCTACTGGATGACCTTAGGGACGTCGTCTGCTCACTCTGAGCCTTAATTTTGTCTCATATGATGAGGAATAGCCACATCCTAGAGTTCTTGGGAGGTCCAAATGGGGTATGGGATGTAAAAGGATCCTGTAACCTGACGGGCAGGGTTTTATTGATGGTTTTATTACTCTTTATTAAGAATAATCTGAAAAATAAATTTCTATAGTGGAGTGCAAAAGTTTTACATTGGCTGCGTAGGGCCTGCATTTAGCGTGTAGGGTATATTCATCTAGTCCACATACTGCTGTGTTTGTAATTAGATGCCAGCATTTAAAGATAGGGAGACCTGACCACGCCAGGCCTGTATTTCCACTTGGCCACAAGGAGCTAGGGCTGTGCAGTGACTGTCCCTCTAAGACACAGCCCTTCCTGAGTGTTCTTCCCCGTGCCCCTCCATTCCCCGCTGGCCAGGAGGTGCAAGGGCAGTTGTCATTTATTCAGTGCTTATGCTATTGTTCTTCTTAGCAGAGAAACATATTTCTCTGTATCCATGTCTTTGTCATGGGTAGAAAAGGAAGATCAATAGGTCTCAATCCAACTCTACTCATTTATTTCACTTCCTTCCTGGATCCACAGGAAGATAAGTTTCACTTCCATCTGAAATGCAAGGGAGGTGGCTTTTTATCCGCGTTGGAGAAAAGAGAGCGTGCTCACTTAAATGTGGAATGTGTTTTGTTTGTTTAACCTGCTCATATAAAATTTCTATTTACTCAACAGTAAATATTTATGGAGAAACTAAGGACTGGGCATCAAGAGAACAGATATAAAAACACGTAACTTCTACCCTCCTAGTGCTCCAGATTTTTTTTTTTAACTTTCCAAAACGGTGAATAATCAGAGGCAAGTTTACTCTTTCATTCTCTAAGTTTTCCTTCAAAAGAGGGGTTAAAAAGCCAGTTTCACTTAAATCTTTCTAAACTCTAGTCATTTTAACATTTCAAATCAAACTTTTCACCTTCTGGATGCATATAAATCAGCAGTTTTTTCATGGATTTAACTCTCTCAGCAAGAAAATGTCCCCCTAGGGAAGACCTAGTCAACAGAATCAGATGATGATTAACCCTTATTTTACACAGCGGCTGCTTCTGTAGAATAAATATTTTTCAGGCACATATAAAGCAACCAACCGTGTCAGCTACAGACACCTGTAGGCCGGTTTACCTCAGACTCAACTAAGAAGATCTCACACCCTCTGAACTCAGATTTTGACTTCAAGTTAGGGGGAGCCTGCCACATGCTACTCAAAAGGGAAAAAAAAAAGACATTTGTGCTTTTAATGGTGACTATACAATCGAACACTTGAAAGAAGGGATTTGGGGCAGAAATGTATATGTGTCCATTTTGTTATATTTTCATTGTTGCCTGTATAAAAGCACAAGACTGAAAATAAGTCACATGATCTAAACTTAAACTTTTTTAAAAAATCCAAACCGAAACGACATATGCTGCTGACAGAGAACGCAAAGCCTTTCTCTTTATTTCCCTGATTACTCTTCTACTTATTTGGAAAATTACAGAAACGCAGCAGAAGGAGGCTCTGGTCTCTCTGTACAACAGGAAAGCAAACTGAGCTTTTGTGAGAAGTCTGGATTTTTGTTGTTGCATTTTTAGACGAAAGATTTATGCTTATATTTTGGCCCATTTACAATCCATCATAATACTTTGCAGACAAAGTTATGCTCTTTTCCCAATGATCTAGTGACCTTAATCTCTAACATTTTGTGGTTTCCTGTTTGGGGAAATGATTGAACAGCAGCCTAAGCTATTCCAGGCTGCACAGCGTTCCCAGTTGGCCGCTATCTGTCTTCGTTTTGAATGTTCTCCTGTTCACTAATCAAAAAAAAAAAATTCTTTTTCTTTTTTTTTTTAAAAAAAAGAAGGTTTCCCTACAGATGCTAAATCAATGAAACTCCTACAAAGCAGCCTTCCACACTTCCTTTCCTGGCCGCCTTACTTATCATTCTTCTATTACAAACTCCAACACAGCCAGGAGTTCTCTCTGCCTGAAGCAATTAGCATGACCCACCAGCGCCTTTCTCCTGAACAGAAGAGAATTAATTTCACTAATATCCAGCTCAACCCAGGGCAATTCCCAAGGGTTTCTCAAAAGCTCAGCTGCAAAAGAAAAACAATTTCAGTGGTGGAGTGTAACGTATAGCAATGTCCCCACTGGAGGCTGGGTTGTTATCCTTTCAGGGACAATCAGCGCCCGGGCCTCGCTGCCCATCGTTTGCACTTTGGCCCTACTTCTTCCCGGTGACATCGCAGGGACACAAGGCTGTAACACTCAGGAAGCCTGAGTCCCCGGGGCTGCCTGGAGGAGACTGGGGCAGAAAAATAATGCAACCATTGAGTGAAACAGTAGTCACTTCTGCAACCAAGTTGTTCTTCAAATGAGACATATTCCGATTCCAAGTTTAAGGAAAAGGGAAGACAAAGAAAGAGAGTGATGAATTTAGAAATAAACACCTCCATGTGCCTGTCATTCCCCTACCAGCTGGTTTTGCCAAGGCGAGTAAAGAAAAATGAGAGTGTGGCACGGAGTCTGAATGAGTATCCAGCGATTACACAAATAATGTTTTTCGGCCAAAGAAAATTATTCCTGCCTTCTTGCAACTTAACTCTAAATAATTTAGTTGCTTTTAGAATGGAACAAGCAGCAAAGCCAACTTGAAAAAGATCCAGCAAGCCGTCACTCCAACCCAAGGATCTTTGAAAACATTTTAACTACACAGAGCAGCACACTTAAAATGACTTTTAATAATGACCCAGAGTAATATTTTTTCTCTCATTTGGATAGAGTCCTGGGGCCCCAGCCTAGGGGGTCCTTTGATTCTTGTTTCAGGGTCTTGTTCTCCTAGCCCTTTTCTGATCTCCTCACCTCTGACTATCACCTCTCACCTACTGACCATCGCTGATAACTGGATTTAACAAACTGAAACTGCTGCAGGAGCAGGCCTGCCCGCTGCCCCAGACAAGCCCCCCCAGAGAGCAGTGTCCTCCCAGGTTGTCAGAATGTCAGCTTCAAGGTCACACCAAGGGTTCTCTCTGAAGACTGCCACATGCTTGCCAGTGTTACCACCCTACTGAAAGGTGGGTCAAGGAACCAATTTGTCTTTCCACATTATTAAATGTACTTAATTGACAAGTAGACATTTGTATACAACCTGACCAGTAAGAAACATCCCCAGAAAGCAAACAAGAAATGCTGCAGTTTGCAATAGTGAAGTCCTATATGGGAACTGACTCACACTGATCACTTCAGCAGCTGCTATCCACCCGTGGCTAGTGAGCACTTGAGATGTGGCTGGCCCAACCTGAGATGTGCTCTAAGTCTAAGATATACACTGAACTGTGAAGACCTAGTACAAAGAAAAGAATGTATAATATCTGAATACTTTCTTAATATTGATTGCATGTTGGAAAACATTTTGTATATACTGGGTTAAAGGAATTATGTTATTAAAGTTAATTTCACCTGTTTCTTTTTATATTTTTAATGTGCCTTCTAGAAAATTTAAAATTACCCAAGTGGCTTGCATTACATTTCTACTGGACAGCAGCCGTATACCTTGGGTTTGGTACATCCCAACATCAGTTTAAAAGACGAACAAGGAAAGGTGTCAACAGCATGGCAAGTCTGAGTGAAATCAACGTCTGTTTAATAGTCTATGGGTATTCTCTTTTCCTTTTATTCACTGAAATGCTTAAAAATCAAAGAAGCCCAGAAGAAGCATGACTCATTAAAAAAAAAAAAATTAACGCTTCTCTTACACGTGGATTATAACCAAAACAGGTAAAATGAGTTCCCAAGGAACTCTGCAGTATAACTGATTTTCAGATGTGCACTATTTTTATTCGCCAGCAAAGTGATGATGGTTTATCGACAGGATGGTTACATAAAACAAATGTCCCAGGATTAGCTTTCTTCTCTTCGGTTATGCTTCCCTAAGAGCTACTTCCTCCTCCCAGAAGTTATTCATTTGAATGGTGCTGGTTTTCTCTTTCCGGTCTTCAAAGGGTTTGGAAGAAAAGTGACCACGTTAGCTTACAATCAACAAAGCCAGACTTTTTCCATCATGGTTTGATGGAAGCTCAGAGTCCAATTTAGCACCTGAAGAATCGGGCCCACTTTAAGTGTTAACTTTTTCTTGGTATGCTAGACATTTATCAAATCTAGTTTCCTGGCACTATTAACATTGACATTTTGCCATCAGAAGATGTTATTAAGGAAAATGCCACAAGCAATTAGAATGACGGCTAAAATGAGTTAGATTTACTTGAAATATTTACCTTTCAAACTTTTAAGTCACATCCATTAACCAGGAATTGCCCATTTTCAAACGAAGATCTTTTGATAGCCTAGGATACGTAAATAAAACTCTAACGACCTGGGTGTTAAGATTTCAGTCTGGTAGTGAGGCTGAGAAACATTAAGATCCTGAATTCTGAAGATGCAATTAGTTGAAATTTAATGAGCTGCAGAATGATAAGTGACAGGGAAATGTAACTTTATATTTACAATTTCCTGACTAGATGAACTTTTAAACACAGCAAACTAAGCCCTACCCAAGGCAATTTAACCTTTAAAAGCAAAAGCATGTGGAGGTATTGGCCTTTGGAGATGGTACCTCTTAAAACTGCCTTCCAGACAACTTAGCAGCAAGGGCAACCTCAAATCCAAGGGCAATGTTTTGCTTTGGATCCACATGGCCTCTATGTATAGAGCTGCAGTTCCTGTTTTTTCAAATGATGGTTTCCACACAGGAAATACACTCTTGCCTTCCTCTCCCCCGCCCCACACACATTCTCTCTCTGAAGTACAGGTTCTTTGAAAATATAGCCCGTATATTTTAGGAAGGCAAGAACTTTAACTAGACAGAGAAAAGGTGGTTAACAAATAATCAGAATCTTGAGCAAAAATCTGCATAAGAACAATGTAACTTCTTTATCAGAAAGGACAAAGGACCAGGGGACTTCTACAAAGAGCAAGCGATTTAAAACCCGTAGCTTTTATGGGGATTTGACCTGCATTTCCTAGATTCTAGAGATGCCCTATCCATCCCCTTCTGCATTTTATTATTATTTTTTAAATCAGGATACATCCTACAATCAATGTATGAATGTATTTGTGTTTTTTTAAAATGCTGCTTAAAAGAGGAAGGAACATAATATACATAGTATAATCAATGGCAATTAGAGTAGCGAATTATTTGCACTTACTAAAATTGAATATAAGTTTATTATAAAGACAGCTTATGGTACAAATGAACAGACCGTCTGTCTTTCTGTCATTCTGTCCTCTTTCCTCCTTTCCTTCCATCACTCCTTCCTTCCTAGTTTATGGCCCACAACTATGTCCTAGTTGCTTACTAGGTAACTAAACCAGAACTTCCGTGGAGTGGGCCATGATTATTTTTCTAAAGCTTCGCAGGTGCTTCTAATGCATAGGGAGCAAAGTGGACCACAGCTGAAGGGGAGGGCAGTTTCTGAACAGTAGGAAAAGAGTATAGGAAATAAAATGTACTAAGAGCATCTACTCTCTGTCAAGACTGTTATCACTTCCTTTGTTCCCAAGACCATTCTTCTTTCATAATTAAGGTTTGCTGAGTGCTTGCTGGGTGCCAGGCACTGTGCTGGGTCCTGGGGAGGGTGGTGAACAATATGGTAAGATGGCTGCCCTCTCAATGCTTATTGTCTATGAGAGAGAATTTCACAGATTAGGAGGTAAAAGGGAAAACTTAAATTCCAGGCAACTTGGCTTCAGATACTAAACATACTTGAACACCACCATCAGGGACCTGTAACATGATTTGCAAGTAAATTTGCTGCCCACCCATGGGCATATAGAGCCAGGTAGAAAAATATCATTTTGATTACCTGCTATTTTGGATTATGTAATTAGTGTCTACCAGTGAAGAAAATTGATGGAATTCTCTGTGAGAGCAGATCAGTGTCCTTGTCTCCACCATAATGTCTCATAATTCTCCAAAGTGTGCTGAGGGACTTTAAAGACATAGCCATACTAAGTAGTCCACATGCTCACAACATGGTCAGTTAAATCTCTGCAAAGTACTAATCACAATCTACCTTCTTCAAAACTTTATTGTATATATCATATATATGCAGAGAATATATTATAATATATATGTGGCTTCTAAGTAGTCAGATATAATTCTTATCTTTGCTTCTTTATAAGTAAGGTTTTTTTTTTCTCCTCTGCCTTCTTTCAAAATTTTTTTCTTTATCTTTGATTTTCTACAGTTTTTATATGATATGCCTAGTTTTTTGGCATTTTTCCTACTTGGTATTCTCTCAGCTCTTTAGATCTGTGGTTTGGTGTCTGACATTAACTTGGGGAAATTCTCAATCATTATTTCTTCAAATTTTGTTTCTATTCCTTTCTCTCTTTTCTTTCTGGCATTCCCATTATGCATATGCTATATACCTTTATAGTTGTTGCACAGTTTTTGGATATTCTCGTATTATTAGCCTTTGTTTTCTTTGCTTTTCAGTTTTGGACGTTTCTATTGCCATATCCTCAAGATAAGCAATTCTTTCTTCAAGCTATATAGTTTGCTAATGAACCCATCAAATCCATCAAAGGCATTCTTCATTTCTGTTACAGTGTTTTAATTTCTAGCATTTCCTTTTCATTCTTTCTTAGAATCCCCATATCTTTGCTTACATTATCCATCTGCTATTGCATGCTGTCTACTTTCTTCGTTAAAGCCCTTAGGATACTAATTATAGTTTTCAGAAATTCCTGGTCTGATAATTCCAACACTCCTGTCATATCTGACTCTGGTTCTAATGCTTGTTCAGTCTTTTTCAAGTGTGTTTTTTGCCTTTTAGTATGCCTGGTAATTTTTTGTTGGAAGATGGACATGATGTACCGGATAAAGGGAATTATGGTAACTAAGCCACCTGTAACGTGACGGTAAGGTGCTGGGGCTGGGGGAAGCGCACTGTAGTCCCGTGATTAGGTCTCAGTCTTTCAGGAGCCTCTGCCCCTGGACTGAACTTCACACAGTGCTTTGCAGTTGCTCCTCCTTCACCTCTTAGGTGGGACATCATACCTAAAGATGGCCAGACTTGGGTATTTCCTTTCCCCCACGTGGAAGGCTAGAGCTGAAGTTGAGCACTTCCCTTCCCACAGGTAGGTTAGGCTCTGATAAAATCTCAATGGGCTAGGCTCTGGTAAAGTAGTTTCCTGAGGGCAGGTCTTGTTAAGAAAAACAGAATGCTCTGGTCTACCTCAAAATGGTTATTTTTACTTCTTCTTGCCAGAAGCAGAGGGGAGTTTTCTCCAATAGTCACTGTGAGGACACTGTAGAACTCCTGAAGCTAAAACTCACAAAAGTGTGCCCCCCCCCATGACTGGACTCCCCTGGGGTTTTTAACTCTCAGGTTTATCCACACTGAGCCTCCAATAATTCAGGAATTACAGTTCAGGTTTTCATATCCTGGCACTAGTTCCTGTGGAGATTTCTGCTTATGGGTTTCTGCTTAGAAAAATTGTGATTCTCTGTGTCCAACTGCCTGTCTCTCCAATTTGTGAGGAAGTGACTTGCCCTGTGACTTCAATTCTCTCACAGATCCAAGAGGAGCTGTTGATTTTTCAGTTTGTTCAGCGTTTTACTTGTTGTTAGGACAGAATGGTAGCTTCTAACTCCTTATATATGGGACTAGAACCCAGAAGTCTGTCAAATCTTTTTATTTTTGTGTTTTCCACAGTTTTTTTTGCATAACTTTTGTAGATAGCAGGTGCTTAAAGACCTCTACTAAAAGGTGATGAACATCATCGGTAATAGCTTTTATTTTCAAGCACTTTCTAACCACCAGTCACTGCTGTAAGTGTTTTACATACATAATCTATTTAACCCTCACAAGAGGTTTAAATATAAGTATTATTATTATTCATCCTATTTTATAGATGAAAAGCACAGAGTGTTTAAATATTCTCCCCCTAAAGAACACAGCCAGTGAATGGTGGAACCAGAATTCAAACTCAAAATGTCTAGCTGGAGAGCCCATGCTTATAGCCACCGTGTGCTATAGGTAACTCCTAGAAATACTGATGATTTTGTGATCTAATTTGATCATGAAGAATTCTAATAGTCCAACAAGCTATTTCTCATTCTAGTTATTTTGAAGATTGTTAATATGATATTTCAATTTACCACCAAACATCTGAAATTACTGAAAGAATGACTTTGAGTACACATCTCCTGTAGGTCATTACAAGAAAGGGATTCTGCTGTCATGCAATCTATACAGAAACTGATGTACTACAAGAGTTCTGTTGGTTCCCAGAAACTAACGAAGGTCTTCTTCAGCCCGTCAGAGATACTCCACGTCAGCTAAAATGAATTGAGTACTGGAAAAAGACTTCCATGTTTTTATGAGTAGAAACATGTGCACTGTTTTCTACGACAAATTAGTACTGAGTCTTACATAAATACAACCATGAGGGTACTAATGTTTTAAGCCAGACTAGGTTGTCCTGATTCCACTGCATACACACTGAGGTTCCCCACCATTAACAGACAAGCCAAGGATAATTCCTGCCCTGTGGGCCATGTCAGCTGGAGCCTTGAATATGCAGCCTGTTTAAGAATAGCCACTTTTTGCTCTGCACTCAGACTGCATACTTTATTCTCTTTCTCTATGGAAATATGGTTTATCAGCACCACTAATCTATTCTCTTTTTCTGATAACTGATTCAGAGTTTGACAGTTTAGAACATAGTCTGATTTCACTGGAATTCACGTTGGCAGGTTTCGGCGATATGGGAAATAGAGACAGAGATATTTAAATATCCAAATGCAAGATCATCTTTAATCAGTGTATTCTCCTTTATCAAGCAATTGGACACTGTTTGACGATTAGCCAGTAACAGGAGAGTTTACATCCTCAGGTGCGCTGTATGTCCCATGCTCTCCTCACTTGGCTGAGAAAGAAATGTGTATTCCTTATGCCAGAAAATGGCAGTGAAGAGTCAATTCAAATACGAGCAGCATATTAGGACAACTTTTTGACAGAGAGAAATAAAGTGTCTTGAAGAGCGATTGCCTTTTGTCTAATTCGTGAGTTGGTTACTGGATGCCCTGTTTTTTGTTCATCCCAAACACCACTCTTGCCGAGAAATTAAGAGAAAGTGGATCACCTCGGCTGGGGGTCTTCTCTATCACTAGCACACTTACCCTGCCGAGGTGCCCCACAGACCACGCCTAAGACAAATGGTAAGAGTCCTGGAGGGTCGGAGGGGGAGGTGAGAAGAGTAGTAGTGGGAAAGAAACGCACAGGGTGACTCCCTCTGTCACCTGCTTCTTGGTGTCCTTCCCTCACGGTGAGAGTTCTAGGGTCCACAGCTCCTTTGCCTCCAGCAGCCAATCAGGCAGAGCATCTCAATCAGACAGCACAGTGCTTGGCTTCATGTGCCTCAAAACAGGCCCATGAAGGATGTCTCATTCATCCCTGCCACCTAACACCCTCGCACAATGTCTGGCTTAAAGCAGACACTGAAAAGACTGTGGTTGAGCGATGTGAATGAATGCAATTATTAGGCAACATGCATTTTTGGAAGAACCAGTTGATTTCATTTATCCCTGACTTCACTGGGATTAATGTTACAAAGCAAACAATAAAGGAAATTGGCTTACACAAGGCCAGCCATCTTCTCGGCTCTGCTATCCTTCTTTCCTCAAGAAATGATGAGAGGTGGCATGTGCCAAAGAGAATTTCATTTCTAGGAACTACCAGGGGAAAGTGATTTAATTAGAAGGGAAAAAAAAAACAAACCCTTGTAATTCAAAGAAATCAAACAATGCAGGGTTGTTATTTATATTTGTAAGACATCATAAAAGTGAAAAATGGCAGGAGTCAAATTACAAATAAAAGAAGGTCACCTCTGCTTTGGGTAATCTGAAAAGTTCCTAAAATAGATCATAACTGAAGTAACTCTCTTACCTTGTAATTATTCATGATTTCAGTTAACCACGGTTTAACTGACTTTACTGTATCTTCTTGCAAGTACTTTTCAACTTTGGCTCCATCACTAAAAGTCTGGTTTCCGACGTGGATGGCTTGTCTCACTTGTGGGAGGGACAAAAATTTCCCAAAGTAACTCTGGTCCTCAGGTTCCTGGCAGAAGAGTGCATCAGAAAGATATCAGGGAACAGGACTGGGGAAAGCTTCAAATTTCTCATAACATATACCACAATGAACAAGATGTGACATGATTATTAACTAGTCTCTACCCGCAACATTTTAACTTGAGAGTTTTGGGGAAATTTAAATTTTACTAAACAAATCTGGATGATCTGATACTCTTGGAGCCAATACCCAATTTGCAAATGCTGGACTTTCCTTTTTGTAACAATTAATCTTTTGCAATCTGTGACTCCAATTAAAAATCCCATTCAAGGCAAAGATAGGGAAAATGAAGAGATGATATTATCAAAATCAATTTGCTCCTTGTTGGAGGCTCTCGAGAAAGAAGGTAAGATGGACATAAGGGGACAGGAGGTGATGTGGTGTATGACAATCTAAGGATTTCTTTTCTGTTTCTGCTGTGTGTTAAAACCACACACGTCAAATAATCAGCTGACCATGATTTAAGGGGAAAAATATATCAAGTGTAAAAACAGATAATACTTTATGAAGGACATAAGATAAAAGAAAAATTATCCATGAGCCTTATTTTAAAAAAGACTGCACAAAAGTCTCTGAATATTCATTATGCTAAAAGAAAAAAAAGGAGTAAATGCTGTTTCAAAAAAGTTACAAAAGGATTAAAAAAAATCATTAAAGTTTGAAATCAGCCATTCTGTGAATCACCAACAACTTCTGCTAACTGTGAATACATTAGTTTGCAAGGAAAAATGTAATCACAGATTTTGTTTTTTTCTTGCCCAGCATATGTTTTTCTCTTGGTGGACTCTAAATTCAAAACCATAGGGTTGGCAAATTTCACTGAAATTAGCTTTATATTTTATTTACAAAATAGTTCATACATAAGGCAATTTTAAAAACAGAATGCACAGTCATATACACTAGACACAGAGTATGCAAAGCCAAGTCCCCACTCTGGCTCCCTTTGTCTAATTTCATTAATTCCACACGAAAGACATCAACTTTGGCCCACTTTTACACAAGAAAATACTTGAATACTTCGAGAAATATTCCAGAGGGCTTGAAGTGAGGGCCACAGTAAATGCATGAAACATCTTAAGTTAAAAGTAAGACAAAGCAAATATTTTCATAAAGGCTTTGGCAGTTTGGGTTATCCAAGCTGTCTTAAGTACAGAACAAATAATGTAGGCATTTTCAAGAAACTCACTACAGGTTTGGAGCTCTGGGACCTGATACCCAGAACTGCAATCCTGGCCTCTATCCTTCACAAAAGAACATCTGTATAGCAAGCTCTACTGGGGGGAAATTGTGTTAATAAGAGATTTTTTTTTTTGGAGTTATCTGGAATATCACATATTCTCAATGGTCAGATTATATAATGTATACGACACTGGTAGGGTAAAAAATCACACAGATTTGTAGACCAAATAATGCAATACAGTTTGGACATGTTTGTCTAGTGTAAAGTCAGCTATAATACTTTCCAAATCAGAGGAAGCTGGTTTTGCCAAAAGTTTTAAGCAAACACTATTATGGTTTTTTAAAATGTTGTCATTACCGTGCACTGTAAAAGGTTGTAGTAATTAGAACATCCTGTAACATTCTGGAAGTAAGAAGGCTCTGTTGTTAAGTCACCATCTAGCAGTTTATCCAGTAACTAGGTTGGGAGAGAGGGAAGAAAAAAACAAGGAAAAATTAGGGTGGGTTAAAATATAAAGGCATTTGTCGTTTCATTTATTCAATAACTGTTCAGTTCCTGCAATGTTTCATTCAACAACCAATTACCACACATCTCTGTGCTACAGACACTGTCCGAAGCATCGAGGAAACAGCAGTGAATAAGACAGACCAAAAGCACTCCCTCACAGACCTTGTATTCTAGAGGGGACAATAAACATGGATTAATAGATAAAATGCACAGTACAGCAGAGAGTGGGAAGTGCTAAGGAAGAAACTAACCTGGAGAAGGGGAGTGGGAAGTGCCATGAGTGTGTGTGCACATGTGTGCACCGTGGGTGCAGGGGACACTGCAGAGAGGAGGAAACAGGGCTCACTTAAAACGTGGCATTTGAGTCAAGACCTGTTGGAAAGGAGGAAGCAAGCCACGCAGACACCTAGGGAAGGAACATTCCAGGCAGAGGAAACAGTAAGCCCAAAGGCCCCCACTGCCGGAGTGAGCTCCGTGGGGAGGGGTCACCATAACATGATCGTTGACCATTCACCCACGTATGAGCAGAGAGGGCAAGGATATGCAGATACACACAGGTGCTTGGAATCAGTGGGAGTTATCTTTGGACTTCTGAAATTAAAGACCTGGTCATCAGCTGAGGGTGAGAGCAATCTGCAAGGTTGTGTGTTTTCCTCTGGTCAGGCTGAGCTGCGTGGAGGCAGGCATGGAGCAGTGCAGAGGTGCATTTAGCCTGGATTGTGGTTTGACCAAAGGAGTTGGAGGAATGTGAAAGGAGCATAGGTTAGGAATGTATGTGATGACTGACCTTGGGCTTAAGTTGGGTAATTAGAGAAGTTAAGACTTGTGGGGGTAGGGGGATCATGGAGAGGTAGTGGGATCAATGGACGGAAAGACAACGGTGTTGTAGGACAGCTATTCAAGTTGGCATATTTGGGAAAGTGAGCTGGGAGGATGGGAGGTGGCAGCTAGAGGAACATGTTTGAATCTGTTGAATCTGAGATTGTGGAGTGACTGTTGGTTTAGGGGGTTGGGGGGTGAGCAGCTAAGGTAAAGAGGAGAAGATCGCTAAATGAGAGGAGACTAAGAAACTGAGGGACCAAGCATTAAAGAGGATCATCAATGTGGAAACTTCAATCACCAGAAATGATGGCAAGAATAACGCTGGAAAGTGACAATGAGGCGGGAGCCAAAATATTCAGAGAATGAGAAGGTGTAAGCCAGAGGTTGGAAGATAACTCCAAGAAGTGGGGGGGGTATCATGTGAGGACATGAGATTCAAAGCTCAGTGCTTTAGGAGGGAGGAAACATGATCTGGAAGCAGCAATATGGAGCAAGGAGACATTTACTCTAACTATGAACCAAGTGGTATGAAGTAAGAAAGAGAGAACACAGTCTCCACTTAAGAGGGCTGTGGGGAGAAGCAGGTTTTGGGTAGAGCAAGATGATGAAAGAAACAGTCACAGATGAGGCTGGGAACATCAGGATTTTTGGGGATGAGGACACTGAGCTGTAAGGGGCTCTTGTAAAAGAATTTTAAGAAGTGACCAGCACATTTTCAAAACCATCTACCAAGAACGAATTTGGGTTTCTTTTGAGCTAAGATGTTAGTATCCTCATTTTACAGGTGAGGAAATGGAGGCACATAGAGGCCAAGTACCTTGCCAAGGACACTTCACTAATAATGTCAGAGGAGAGAGTCAAACGCTGGCCATGACCCTCCAGCCTGCACGCTCAACCCCACACATACTAGCTCCCCAACAGTCAGACTGCAGTCCCTCCTAGTCTTTCATTTTTTTCTTGCTATCCTTTTTGGTTTCATATAATGCTTCATTATTTTATTAGATCAGTTTTTTTTCAAATATGAAACAACTTAATTAGCCAAGTGACTACTGCCACAGGGTTAGGGACCAAGCATTAAAAGGATCTTTAATGTGGAAAGCAGGGGGTGGATGGAGGGTGGTAAGTATGCTCTAGCAATGCTGTGGTTGCTCAGGGCCACTGCATCTGGCTGTGCAGAATGTGCACTATACAGGGATGCTGGCTGAGGTGTGAGAAGGGGCAGAACCAGAGAACCCGCTTGCCAGGATGGATGACTTCGATTAGGGCTGTCTGGAGAAATGGCCACCTTTTATCCACACACAATGGTGGCATCTACTTGCCAAACCCTAAACCCTAGTCCCACAGGACTATGGCAGCCCAGACGAGATGTCTTTTTCTAATTTGTCCACCCAGAGGGGACACTGTAAGCTGGCAGTGGTCTTGAATGCATGGCATGCAGCATTTCTAGAATTCATCATTAGAAATTATCTTCAACACCAATGGGAATATAAATTCAATCTTTAAGAATGGATTTGATTTTAGAAGGGGCCAAAAATCATTTGCTGTCAAACAAAAAAGGTGGGTGGTCAAGACCAGGGGGATCCAGTTTTTGGTCTAAACTTGTTTCACCAGGAGAACTCTGATCCAGAACATTGTCATGGTAATGGAGACAGTACAGGACCAGAGATCAGCCACTGCATATCTCACGATACCTCTAAGGCGTCCCAGGATTTTTATAGAAGGCCTGAAAATGACCACAGGAGAAATACTGGGGTGGGAACTGGGGGGATAATTCTAGCCTGAGGCCTGCCACAATCTACGATGTGGCTTTTGGCAATGGATTGCACCCTTCTGGGGCTCAACATTCTCGTTAGTGAAATGTGGATGTGTGTGGACATGTGTCAGGTGAGAAGGCAATCTCTAAAGTTCCCTCCAGCTCTGAGTTACTGCTTTTTGATTAACTAAATCATTTTAAGGGATCAGAACATCAAAAAGCCTTCATTATTTAGGCTTACGATTTTGACATTTGTACTCTCTTGGGTTTCAGGATTTCTTGGAGTCTTCTATTGCATAAGTTGAAACATATTTTACCTCTACATGCTTACTTTCCTAAGTATCATTTTATCTATTTCCCTTGAGAAAGCAACATTCTTTTAATTTCTCACTCAAGATTTGGACCGTTGGTCACAGAGACACTGCATACTTTCAAGGGTTTGTTTTATTTTTTTTGGAGAAGGGATTTTTTTTTTCCTCTATTTTCTGGTGCCATCTTCTCATTATCTCTGAATACATAAAATACCTGAACTTTTCAACAGCTTCATTAATCCTGTGGGTGCTGAGGCTGCTGGATCACTCACAAACATCTTTTCTGCTTTCTTTATTCCTCTGCGTCTACCAAATGTTCTTGTTCTTGACATTGCTTAATCCCTGTATGTGTCTTCAAAAACACATCAAATGTCTCACTTCCAGATGGGTCTGATGTGATGCAACATTTCGTATTAATTCTAAAAGTTTACTCCTATTTACCTTTTCTGCCTACCACAGCAGACAGCCTAAAGCCAGTCTTGAAAATATTGTGATTTCAAGTTGAACAATAACCCAACACGTCCCTGATAAGATCTTCTTCCCTTGCATTCATAACTGCACAAGAAATTCTGAATCTACACTCTGCTGCCACATCAGGTGTCCAGACACGGAAAGGGGAGCCCGTCGGCGTCCTGCAGGCTGGCTCGGGACTTCCGGAGAGCCCCACCACTCAGGCAGCTTGCTCCTATCAGAATTCATAGCAAGGGCAGTCACTGCCTTGGGGGATTTCAGGTAGGGCCCTGGCATCCTATTTGTAAAATGTCACCCCACCCTTCTCCATAAGTTTGTATGTCTCCTGTTTTGATCTGAACCAGCTGACCTGCAGCAGCTAAAAGATTATTAACATCAGGCCTCAGCCTTAATAACAACAATGCTGTTAAGTGAACTGTGACAGGATGTGCTTCCAATTACAAGAAGATTAAAGTCCTCCAAATTCACTCTCTGCCTCATTTACTAATGCAGCAAACATGACGGCTCTATGGCAAGGGTGGCAAAAACCCCCAAGGAAGATGGTTTACACATGATCTTTGTCTGCACTGGCCAAACAGACAAGCCCCTCCTGTATCCTAGTAGTTAGTATAGTCCTGTGTTTTCAACAACCAAAAAAAAGGAGGGGAGGTGAAGGATATAACCATATTATTCTATCCTCAAATTCAGTGTTAGGAGAGCCATGTGACAATGTCTACAAATACCAATCGTTCTTTGTAGAAGTTTCAAATGATCACCCTTTGTCATCTTTGTTCCTGACACACAGGAACATGTGACATTTGTTACCCCGTGGCTACTTCTCCAGCTGGAGCCCCGTGTGTGGATATCACCCTCCAAAGGGTCTGAGCACATGTGGAAGCACGTGCGTCCACCACCTAGGCTGCCTCCTCTCATCTGATTCCCTTATGGTGGGGATGCCTTGAGGGCTACGCAGCATTTAGACATCAGAACAGTTAATGAAAGACACAGTTAGATAAATACCCCGCGGTGATCTCAGGTTTAAAATATTGCCAAAAGTAAATGCAAAGGAACCCAGACTGTTCTTTTCTTCATTCCGAGCCCACTCATCTCACCTCCTGATTGCAGACACACCACAGATACACCTTCTCTAACAACAAAAAGCCAGGCACCACAGAGCTTTGAGGACCTTCTCAGATGGTTCTCATTGCTCCAGGGCAGTGCGTGCCCCAGACTCACTTCAAAGGCTGCAGACCACTTCTCCTCCCGGATGTATTTCGCACACTCGTCACACTGCTCCTGGAAGTACTTTCTCTGCTTCTCATCCAACAAGCCAATTTGGAACAGGAACGCTGCATAGCCCCCTATGACCTGAGGAGAAAAGGGGCAAACACAAACGCCACAGGGAGAGAGAGGGACATGAGGGACGCCCAGCCCACCTGCTTGGCGAGATACCTTTTTGTAATTTGTCAGTCTCATGCTGGAGTTAGTGGTGCAGGACAACACACACCCCCCACATACATAAAATATGCACACAGCGCACACATACACAACACACAACATGTACCACACACACACAGACCCTACTCAAACATACACACCACACACACACAATGCCCACATGACACACAAATACACCACACAAACACACATACACAAAACATACACACACAAACCACACACCACAGACTCTTACAACACACATATACACAAGAGCACCAAACACGTGCACACACAAACATACATACACATGCTTACACTTGCGCTCGCAGCCAACGTAGGCTGACATAGTAAGTTGACACGGTAAAACATTTGGTAAAAATTAGAAGATTTAAATGATTAGAAAGTCAACGGGGCCACAGTATTTCCCTTTATTAAGCTAGGTATCTAGGGTAAGAGGAGCCTCCATCTGATTAAAGGGGGTTTAATCTCCTGAAAGAACAAAATACAAAGGAAAAAGGAGCCACCTACTGACTCGGGATCGAAATATGCATCTCCGAGAGCAATTCCTTTCAGGTTGATCTTCGTGGTCATCACGGGATTGAGCATGTGGATATAGTGGGCGATGGCTGGCACGTATTTCCCGGCATAAGACTGAGAAAGGGAGACGTTAAAATGACCCATCACAGATTGATGCTACCAAAATGAGGGGTTTCTGCTAATTAAAATCACAATAAAACAAGCAGTATTTCCACGGACACATCCTGTATTTCTTAACTTCATGTTGTTAATTCCACGATAGCAAAGAGTTCTGTACCTTCCTTCTTTGGTCATCCCTAATAGCACCAAGTGACATGCAAGTCACAGGTTAGGAGCACAAAAAATAATAAGTGAACATGTCATAAGTGAACACTCTAATTTCCTTCCAAAAGAAAATAACACGGACACCGCTGAATATAATTCTGCCACGCCTAGGGTTTTTCTTACCGGAAAGTTCCACTGCAAGCTTTATTTCAAAAGAAAAAAAATCTCAAAGACAGAATTAAGATTTCAAAAATCTGTATAATGATGTAAAATTCAAAATTAACATGTATAAAAGGAAGAGGAAAGGGAAAAATATTTACTGGCTACAAAAATGGTCACGTGAACTTATATCTGCTCCCAAGCTTTTCCAGTACAAGGTTCTTTTTCAATTTCAAAACGTTTTGCAGACACAAACATGATAATAATTCTGCTTTTAGATGATGCTGAAAAAGCTACTATTGGTTCAGCAATATTTAAAAATAGTTTTGTATATCTGCCATTAAAAAGTCACCTTCCTGACATCTCCACTTGTATGTCTGACATGAAACTTCACACGTTCAAGGTGAAGCCCTCCGATCCCCAAGCCCTCCTTGCAGCCTCCCTTCCGCTAATGTTAACTCTGTTCTTCCAACTGCTTCGGCCGAAAATCGTGGTGCCGGTCTTTGCCTCTTTCACTCCCACCGCAGGAGAGGCCATCAGCGAATCTTATCCACTCTACCTCTTCTCTCAAAACACATCCAGAACCCAGTGTCTTCTCACACCCTGACTCCATCACCTTGCTCCAGGTCACCATCACTTCTCACCTGGATTCTTGCAGTAGTGCCCTCAGTGGGGCTCTGCTTTTGCCCCTAGCTTCATCCAGTCTAACTTCCAGACAGTGGTCTGTGAAATCAGATCATGCCACTCCTCTGCTCAAACCCTCTAATGACTTGCCATCTCCCTCAAAGCAAAAGCAAAGGGCTTTTTCTGAGGCATAAGGGCTGATGTGATCTGGCCTCATCACTAACATCGTCCCCACAATCCCCTTGCTCATTCATCTCCAACCCCTCTTGGACCAAACCATAATTGTGACGTCTATTGGTCCCCCTGCCAGTGCTGCTGCATTAGCTGTTCCTGACACTAGAATGGTCCCCAGATATTCATATGGTTAACTCCCTCGTTTCCTTAAGTGAGAACTTCTGAAGGGGGCCCTCCCCGGCCACCCTATCTAAAATTTTCACATCCCTTTTATTTATTTATTTATTTTTAAATTTTTATTTATTTATTTATTGGCAGGGGGAGGGAGGTAATTAGGTCTATTTATTTATTTACTCTTAGAGGAGGTACTGGGGATTGAACCCAGGACCTCGTGCATGCTAAGCATGTCCTCTACCACTTGAGCTATATCCTCCCCCCACATCCCTTTTATTGATAGTTTATATTCCCCTTCTCTCCTTTTTCATCTTAATCTTTATCCATCTCCAGAAAACGTTTACTTATTTATCTTGTGTATTGTTCCTCCCTTATCCACAGTAGATCCATGGACACGGGGATATCTGTCTGTTTTGTTTATGAGTGCACTCCCTGTGCCTGATGCTGTTTATTTGTTTGTGCTCAACAAACAGTTGTTAAATGAATGAGTCTTGAATTAACCTACACGCCTTTGAAAAACAGCAATGCATGTATTTTTCAAGACAGACTAGGTGCACCATGTGGCTGCACGTGAGTCTGCAAAACTTCTACAACACTTCCAAGGCTCTTCAGGGGTCTGTAGCTGAAAGACTGAGGATTTCAGAGAGCTGTCATTTATTCCGTACCATAATCATTTGTTGGAGTTATCATTATTCCCATCTCAACATGAGGACAGTGGGGCTCAGAGAGGTTAAGTGGTAGAGTCAGAATTAACTCTGGTCTGACCTACTCCAAATCCTAAACCCCTTCCACGTTATGATAGAAGAATGTACTGTACATAATTTTTACAAGGTTACCTCACTGATGCAGCCTTCTGGTGTAACAATAATTATTTAGGCAAAGTACTGAATCAAAGTGCCTTACCCACTCATACTCATGAGTACATTTTAGCTTCCATTCAGTCATATAAAGATGTGTTTACATGTCTGAAATTTGGTTTGTTGTATAACTCTGCTATATTCTCTTTTTAAGGACAGTAAGTGAACATTTATTAAATAAAATTTTTGTAAATTGACCCCCAAAAGCAAATTTTCTTTAGTAATCATTTCACTGGTAAAGATGTATCATACAGTCTTCACTCAGCGACGGTTTATTGGGCAACTCTCCTGTCAAAGGCATCATGGTAGATACTTGAATAGACACAAAGACGAATAAAGCACAAAACTTGTAAAATTCACAATTTCTTTTGAAAATACAGTATGGAAAACTTAACTCAAATGTGGTAAGGCCAAGTTTACCACTTTGTGGCTTATTATTTCCACAATGTGTACATTACCCAACACATAGTAGATACATAAAAACATATCTGATAAATGAATGACCCATCTGACATTACTTATAAACATTTCTTCTCTATTGGAAATTAGTACAAATGCTAAAAATTATACCTTCCAGTGATGTTATCATTCAAGTTGTGTTATTATAGGACCTGGCAATAATACACCTCTCTTGACTCGTTTTGAGATGGAAGGCTATGTACTTTATAGGCAGTGATGACAAATTTAAGCTAACACAGCCACATTTTTATGGCACCTTTCCCCTTGTGACCCTCATATGTATCTGGGATGTATTCAGGCAGGAAATTAAGAAGGAATACTCACTCAAGTTTCTGAGCTTCTACTATGAACAGGTTATTTTGCCTATTTTAACTTGAACCAATGTGAAGTTAACATTATCTTCCTATACTTAAAATGATGAAAACAAAGGTCTATGCATTTCAATTATGTGCCCACCTTGAATTCTATCCGGGCATGGCTGCCTCCACATCTCCCACTTCTCATATCAAATCACATTTCAGTCAACAGTTCTGGAATAGACTATGGGTCTCTAGCCCCCTAAGGTGGGACCCATCCTTGCGTTTATCCACTACACACCTGCTTAGTGGATCATTTGCAAAAAATGAGCCAGTGAAATGGGTACTTCTATAATCACGTCCAAAACACATCTCTCAACTTTCAGTCCACATCTGCTAAGCTAACAATGATGATGTTTACCTCAGTTTTTGCTTTCTAATAACTATCACACACCTTCTTGCCCTATGTCAGTGTGACAAATCCTTCACTGCTGTTGTCATTACTCATTCCCCTGGTTGAGTGACTCAGGCTATCACACAGCAGACAATTATAGGATTATTTTATGGAAAACAGACACTGAAACATTACAGTGAAATTTCAATTATTTTTCATTCTCCTTGTTGATACAGATTTCTTTTTTTTTTTTCTTCAAGATCAGGCTTGTTTATTCTTCCTGAACCATTCGTTTCTCAATTTAACGATTCTCTGACCACCGCAAGCATTTTAAAAGACAACCAGAAAATAACTCAAGAATGCTTTACTTTTTACCCAGTTTTCCCTTTTCTGGATATATTTTAAATAGACTAGAACCCCATTCTTCCTGGGAGGAAGGTAGGTGTCGTTGTCTGCTAGGTCAGAAATGGCTCCTTAGGACTTATCATTGTGACTCTGTAATTTTATGAACTCTTGCTTCTTTTGTTCTGAGTTCTGTCCACAACAACGACTAAAGCAACAGCAACCACAACTATCAGCCCTGTGGTTTCTCTGATCTCTGGCTCGTGTTCACCAATGTGGGCAGCAGCTGGCCAATGAAGCTCCCCAAGTCTGTGAATTAACAGTAACCTTCCACCAGCGGGTCAGACCCTGGCCTCATAAAAGCTCGGAACAGCATCAAAGCAATTATAAAAGGGAAGAGGAAAAGCATGACCAGAAGCTATCTGAACACACACTATTTTAGAATTCAGCAGTGACCTTCAAATGAGGAACTCAGCCAGATAAACATATTTATCAAACATAATAATTCAAACTTGGTTAGCAATCAACACAGCAGGATTTCAGTCTGCCCTTAGTAATTATTCCTTCCTAATCTGTAAAGAAGCTGCATTCCCAGCACTGTTCTTGCACGGCTCATTTGCCCCATGGTGACCGTATTTTGAGCTCACCTCTGACAAGAAGGGCCAGAGATATTAGGGTATGTTTGGATATGCTTGTGTTTGCTGGAGCTGAAAGAAGCAATAAACCTCCAGTTTTCCTCTTACATCAGAAGGATCTCAGAATTCAGCTCTCAGTCTTTTATTTCCCCCCCGGGAGAAAAAGGTCTCAACATGGCAACTGAATAGTGGTTTTGAATCTCAGTCTGCAATCTTTCTGAGTTCTTAAATGTTTGAAACAGCCTAATGGAAATCACGTTAGGAGCATATTGTACTTGTAAAAATAGTCTAGAGAGAATGTAATGCTTGGTTAATTACCCAGATGTGTAAAAGCACAATGCAATTGGACTTAAAGAAACTTGTAATTGTGTGTATTCCGTCTGAATCTCTCCCTTCTTACACATTTCAACAACATTCATAGCAGACTTACTGTACCCCTGCCACCCGGTTACTTTTAAGGGGAAAAAAAATTCATATCTAAAATCAAGCTTCAATCGGCTTCCCCAGATGAAAAAAAAAAACACCATCAGAGAATAATACTATAATGGAAACAATGTCCTCTTGCAGAAATTTCACATATGTTAGCAGTTACTATTGTTTAAGCTACTCTCAGTCATCTACATTTCTTACTAAAGTTTATTTAAAAAAAAAAAGTAGACGCAGTTAGATTCATTCTCTGTTTTGCTTCCAGATAGACCTTTTATGGTAAAACACACAGAATCTTTACTGGTGATCATGAGCAATGGCCTTTGAACCTGGACACCAAGTGTCACTACCCACTGGCCCTAGTTCCTCACCTCTGCCTGGAAATGGGAGAAGAGGAGTTGTCAGCCTTGGCAATGACATGTCGAAGATAGTCAGGGTCATTCTGCGTCCTTTTTCCCGGCTCTGCTCCCAAAGCCCCAGCCACTCCAGCTGGAATGAATGTCTCTGAAGAATTCACTTTGGGGCTGGTGAGAACTCCCCCATGGCCCCTGGGAGGAATCAAGGTGGGCTGCCCTTCTGGAGAGAGTCACAGCAGTGTCGTGTCCTCTAGCTGTCCCCAAGCACAGACTATGGCAGGGCCACCCCGCGTATAGGGGCGATCAGAGAGGGGACAGGGGGACACGCCTTGAAGAGATTTTATACACATTGAAAACCACAAAAACTGATGAAAAGTCTATGTTGAATGGAGTTACACAGGATGCAGCAAAACAAGAGGACAGGATTAAGCTAGGGCAACCCTGACATCATGGAGCCTTAGAGTAGAATCTTACTTCACTCAGCACCATGGTTTCCTCTGAGGACAGAGGAGGTGTGGCCTCAACATGGCCAGTTCAGAAAATTAATGAATGGGGGAAGCTGGAACTTTGGTATTGTGGTAATCTCTACAACTTCCTAGACATTGCTAGACCATGCGTCATCTAATTTCAAGACCACACTGCTGCAATTGAAAGAAAAAAAAAAGGCTTCTAATGAGAATATGGCTTTATCTAAACATCTATTTCTCTTGACTATGAGCTTAAAAAGAAATTCAGAATCTACAGGAATAGACATATAAGAAAAACATTTTGATCTGTATCCAACTTTTAGTCACATAAATTTATGTTAAAGTATGTACTGCCATCCAAGGGGTATATTCTTATTTTATTCTGAAAAGGATGCTTCTTTAAAAATAATTCCATCGGTGACAAATACAGGTGAAAAAGATGTACCTCTCCCGAACTCTCACCTGAGTGCCGATTTTGGAGAAACCCAGCTTAAAGCCAGGTGACTTGAGCAGATGAATAAACGATTCTGTTTAAAGACTACAGTTAATTTGATTTTTAAATAAAGGGTATGAACGTACTGGCCCACAGTCAACAAACTGAGTCCACTGTTTGCTCACTGAAGACAGAATTCAGAAGGCTGAAGCTGCATAATAGATTTAACTTTAGCATTTCCGGTTCCCAGCCCAGACATCTCACCTAATCAGGTACCATTTGTGTCACCATGCCGCTTGGTCCAGCATGGTAGCTCACTTCAGACAAAGATTATCATCCTTCTGATTTACTCGTATTCCTTTCCAAGTAATTAAAGAAATAGTAAATATGTGTTGATTTGACTTAGATATGCTATCCAAAAGCCTGAGGCCCAATTAGCAAACATTTCCATATGCCCTTGTTCATTTCTTCAGGTTGTAGCTTAAACCTTGACTTTTCTAATATTAAACTCATTAAATAGTCACAAATCCGTTTTCAATTCTAAAAGAAAATATTGGCAAGTCAGAGGATCATAACTGAAAATAGACATCTGTCATGAGCACAAGAGTTAAAGCAGCTCAAATGTTATCTAATAAAATTCAGCAAGTTCCAAGCTTTGAGAAATAATTGCATTCCAAGGACTTCAAGCCTTTATATCACTTGAAACTTCCACTTACTCCATAAAATTTTATGATCAAAGCCAAGTCTTTATGATTAAAACTAAGTCTTGGCCAGAAAGACAGAAACATCCAAGATGCTAGGGACCTTCCTTTCTGTTTGCATAAGGTTGGTAACCCTTAGAGATTCCGCACAAAATACGGAAGGGATGTTTGACTCCCTTGTACAGACAGTGGATCTGTTCTGGGGGAAGAGGCGGGTCTTGGAGATAGTGCAGTTCCGTGGGGAGCGCAGCCATGCTCCAGACATCATCTCCTTGAGAGGGGTAACCACCCTTAGCCCGTCCCTTGACGACAGCCTTTGGGATCTGGAGTCTGGCTGCTTAGGTTCCAGTCTTGGCTGAGTGAACCTGTAAAGTCTACCCAGCCTCTCTAAGCCTTAGTCATCTCAGCTACAAAATGGGAATGACAATAACAGTGCCAGCTTCACAAGGCAGCTGTGAGGATTCAACAAGATAATGCATGCAACATTGCTTAGTATCATGCCTGTCATACGATCCACTCTTCAGCAAATATTCTCAAAGAAGAGAAAGAAAGAAGATCTACAAAAAAAAAAAAAAAAACAAGGAAACTGGAGTCTTGAAGGCTCCCTTCTAACTACTAAATTCAGTGATCAAAACCCTGGGCTAACAGAATAAAGGTGTGGCCTGCATTAAAGGGGTACAGGCCTATTGCTAGAATAGTTCTCCATCCCACCCCATCACTGCTATGTCAGTGCCTGCAATTCCCCTACTGCAAGTCTCTCTCTATGGTGCAGGCTCTGTCCTCTCTTCAAAACAAGTACGTTGGGAGTAAGTTTAATTTATCAGATTCTCTCTAATGGGCAGTGAGCTGATAACAAGTCAGAATGGGGGACAGAAGCAGGACAGGCATGATGCGGATGGAGGAACCATGGAGAAACAGAACCTGAGCACAACGGAGCCGAGGAAAGGAAGGCTGAGGGTGGGAGGAAAGGCACTGGATGGCTCTGGAAAAAAGGGGAGTAGAAAGAAGGCTCCCAGGGCCTGGGGAGCAGCCTAGGGAGAGGAGAGCCATAAAAGGGAGATGAAAAGAAGCCAAAGAGATAAATCACCAATATTTTTATTTTATCTGGCAACTGCCGTGCATGAAGCCACTCTGTAACATTCATTAAACATTGTGCCTAGCATTGTACGAACGAAACTAAACAAACATGGCTCTCGACCACCCGGAGCCTGCGCCTGAACCCAGTGGACTATGATGATTTCAATAAAGAAATCAGACTCGGTGATCCCAGCAGGGCTTTGCTCATGCAGATGAAGATAAAGTATCCTATTAAGCTCACTAATTTTTAAATAGCTTCAAAGGTTTGCTTCAAATTCGGCCCTCAAATTAACCATGGTTGCAAAGCTGCTTCTGAGGAAGTAGGCCCCTTCCTGCTGATCAAGGAGATGCCGAGTTTAAACCACTGTTTTGGAAGAGCTCCCACCCACGGCCACAACCACCCCTAAGCGCGCACTCCCTCCTGCGAGGGGACAGAAAGTCACCGGTGCAGAGGTCGAGGGGCAGGCCCCTCCCAGCTCCAGGGCTGTTTTGCCTTCATTTCTATCGGGGCCCACATCCACTTGAGCGGATTCAAAAGGGTGTCTGTACCTCAGGAAAAAGAGCAGTCTCACTAAGAGTTACTGGCTCGGAAAGGATAACACTTATGAAGAAAGTTAATTATGTGAATTAAACGCAGCTTGTTTCTCTTTTTGAAGTACATTTTTTTCATGCCCGGAGGAGGGTGATTTACAGACACATTTGTCTCTCTTTAGAGAAAATTAATTCCAGTTGGTGGAATTTCTGGGCAGAAATGGAGAGAAGAAGGGAAGGAGACAAAGCAGGTCTTGGGTCGCAGCCGCCTCCCCCCACCCCGCCCCCGCACGTCCACACCGCGCCTTGCTGTGGCCTAGTGTGGTCCCATGGCAGGGGTGAGGGGCCTGGGTCAGTCCCAACACATTCTGCCACCATCCAAAATTTCTAATATCAACTTCTGAACTCCACCATCACCTTCTAGA
Organism: Camelus bactrianus; assembly: GCF_048773025.1. Classification (NCBI taxonomy): domain Eukaryota; kingdom Metazoa; phylum Chordata; class Mammalia; order Artiodactyla; family Camelidae; genus Camelus; species Camelus bactrianus. The sequence continues at coordinate 41,737,064 of NC_133545.1, read as the reverse complement.
TGCACCCAACAACTTCTTTTAAAGATGACTTCAGAATCACAGGGAAGACAACGCCACACCCCAAAAACCAGAGAGCAGAGCTTTTTACACATCTCAGCCCCTGTTTGCATGCATTAGACCATATGCTTTGGAGCCATAATATATTTGTCCAGCTTTTCAGCATCAATGGTAATAACAGTCATCTTGTGTTGGGTACATACTACAGCCAGTCACTCTGCTAAATATTTGAGGAGGATTATCTAATTAAGTGCCCAAAACAACCCTGTGCAATAGGTACCGTTATTACTTCCAGACTCCCTTACTCCACAGGCAGGGCGCTGAACAGCTCTCACAGCCCCTCGGAGCACCAGGCTGCCCTGATTCACAGCACACAAATGTGGAGGGTACTTAGGGCCAGTACACTTGGAATGAAAAGCAAAAAATCATTTCTGAGTTTACATATTTATTTTCCAAGAACAATTCTACGAATTTAGCAGCATTATTTGTTCAGTCTCCACAAGAGACAGGATTTCCCTTTCTTGAAAAAAAATCTATTACTTTTTTTTTGATGGTGGAGACAGGGAGGGTGGGTTGGTAGTTTGTTAAATCTGCAATTGTACATGGATCAAGATACTTTCAGAATACACCTAGGTAACTACAGTTGAACATCCCGGAAAGTAAAATATCCCTTGAAGTGATCCAATTTAACAACCAGCCCGTCTGATTTTAAGGTGAAAAGCAGAGGCCCAGAGAGGTTAAAGAACTCATCCACAGAGAGGTAAAGCCAGCAATGAATGAAGGTCTCTTGGTCATTAATCCAGAATTCCTTCTACTCCATTCTGCCTCCTAGCCTTAAAGCAGATGACCAGATGGAACAAACTAGACTAGGGAAACACAGCACTCTACTAATAATAAACCAGCAAGCCATTATTTAGTGCTCTTCCTCCTAGAAAAAGACGTGCCCCCAGATTTAACATCTCCTGTGCAGTTCTTACGAAGATGATGTTGCCAGCAACTGCATCTCCACCCCAGGCCCTGCCTGCCCTCCTTCACATCTTCTTTCATCATTGGAAGCCACAGGTTTTCTTACAAGTATTCATCCCAGCAGCAGAGAATGTAAAAAGAAAATGCTCCTTTCCTACACACATTCGGAAATTACACGCATGAAACCAACAGGCAGACAAGAGGGAGACAAGTCAAATTTTTCATCAAGAATTTGGCAGCTTTGCTCAAAGTTCAACATCATGGTTAACAACATCACCGCATTATTTGCAAGACAAGGAATTACACACTAAGCAGATCGCTCTCCTGTTGGAGGTGAAGACTGGGCGTTTTCCAAGGCTGCTACCAAGATGACAGGAGTGTCTCTTCATGCCCTGTTCCCTGACCTGCCTCTGAGATGAGTTAAAAGGCAAGGAGCAGCAGGGAATTACTGGTGGAGGTCCTGAACAATCCTGACTAGATAACTGGCTTAAAAAAAGACTTAAGTGTAACATGCTAAACAGTCAGGATATCCTTTCCAGACAGTTTAGAAAGAGAAGAAAGCAGGTGAAGAGAAGGAAGTTCCTAGCTCCTTTAACTTGCCATTCCCTCGGAAAAACTGAGACTGTTTTTCAGTTTGACATCCTTAGAATGGACATCTGTGGTTTGTGCTTGCCCAGCATCCTTCCAGCCCTCCTTCTGGTATTATCACTCAGATTTTCCTCTGGAGACCACTCATCTCCCACTCTCAGGCCTTGTGGTTCAGGCGTAAAGGCCCCAAGGTGATCTCCTACCTCCCAGGTCACTGAGGTGGGCCTCAGGCACCATTCTGGCCAATCTGTATATTCCATCCCATTGACCCCAGTTACTAGTTCTAGAATGGGCATGGGACCCAAATGGATCACATGAGATTCAGGAATATGGGAAGGAGGTTGAGCTGGTAGGCATACGTAGACCTCTGGAGTTGGGTGGTGGGGCAAGGGCCCAGGTGAAAAGAATTTACCTGAGAATGAAACCAGTGAAGTGCAAAGCCAAGTGAATAGACTGAGGGAATGTGAGAGAAAATCCTGATGACAAGGTTTGAGTACCCAGATACAGCCATGCCTGATGCCCCTGTTTTACTTAAACCACTTTGAATAGGGTTTCTGTCTCTTGCAGGTAAAAGAGCCTGGACTAATACACCCATATTCACCCTTCAAAATCCAGTTTAATTGCTTGACCTTTCCTGAGGATCCCACAGTGAGCAGCTGTCTGTGCTCACTTTGTGCTACTTGTCTTTACAGCTGTTTCTCCAATTGTACTTTTCATTTTGCATTATGCTTATCATTAGACTCTCAGATTAGGCTAGAGTCAATGTCTTATTAATCATTGAATTTCCAATACTTGTCCAATGCCTCAGGCACAGCAGATACTCAATATATATGTGTTGAACTGAATTTGATTCTAAATACTCTTTCAGTGAACTCTGATCCCTCCAGTGGTTTCCCTTTACACTCAGAATAAAGTCCAACCTCTCTGCCATGCGCAACAAGGCCCTACATGATCTGCCTGTCTCACCCATATAAGCTCCTTCTACAGCAGCCCAAAGATTTTTCCTGAGTGCACCAAGCCTGCCCCCAGGCACAGTCTTCGCATTTGCCGATCCTTCCTCTAGGAAAGCTCTTCTCCCAGATCCTGCAGAGGTCCCTCCACTACATCACTCAGGGCTCTGCTCAACTGTCTCCTTATCAAAGAACCCTTCCCTGACAATCTTATCCAAAATAGCACCTCCATCACTCTCCAACCCTCACCCTGCTTATCTTTTTCATGACATACCTTTCTCGGGCGTATCACTGCCTGACCATACAGTACATGTTTCCTTCTTTCTTTATCACTGCTTTCGCCTCTAGAATGTATGAAGGCAGGGAAGTTTTCTGTTTTGTTCACAATTGTATTCCCAGCACCTAAGAATTTTTGTGTCTGCAAAATATTGGCTGCTATACATTTTTAAAATAACCTTAAATTTAAAAGGATTAAAAAAAAAAAAAGCAAGCCTTAAAATTGAAACCAACATATGCAAGTGAACCTGTATTTTAAACTGTAACACAATCACCCTGAAAAAAAATTAATTCTTACACATTTCAGACATAGAACTTTGACTTTTAAACCGGTACAGTCCAAGGATAAAAACAATTGCAGCCAAAAAATACTGGAAGTCACTTTGTTTTCTAGCTTTGCCTACAGACAAAGTCTAAAGAAATAGCATCCCAGTAGCAATGAGAACACTTAGTGTTCAGGTCTTGGTTTCCAAACACCCTTCCCCATTAAAACGAACCAGAGTTCCTTGAAGAAACAACTGATTCCAGGACTAGGGCAGGGAAAGTACAAGATAATCCTAGAACATATATGTGTGCCAAAAAGCAAGGAAATGCTCAAAGACTAATGAGGACTGTCCAAACGACACAGGAGCCAGCCTGCAGGGGTTCCCACTGACCAAATAGGGAACAATATGAGCATCAAAAACAATAGTGATAGCAATAAATTTTAACACATCAAACAGATTTAACAATCCATGAGTCTCCAGTGACATTTTTAAAAATACATAACAGAGAAGAGGAGGAGGGGAAGATCTTCTCTACAGAAGAATGCCAGATGATACCTAAAGGAAGACAGATCAGCAGAATCACCATTTTACACCCCCTGGTATAAGAACGGATTCAGACAGTTATCAGTCTGATGAATAACTGATTTATCAGTGAATGCTGAAACTACTCCGTGACATATTTGGTGGCTGGGAAGAGATGCTCACGTGGTCTCAGATTACTTATTAATTTCAAAAGGAAAAGGTAACTTTCCAATGGTGAGATCTGGCAGACACCACCTTGACTAAGTCATCACGTTTAATGTCACCAGTAATGGAACAGTATGTGCCTCCCGATGTGACAGAACAGAAAGCACACAACATCATCTACATAGCGTCCTTGCCACATGTTTTCACTGAATCTAAACATTGAGGAGAGAATCAGTCAAAGCCAGAAAATGGGACATTCTACAAGGTCCCTGGCCTAGACTCTTAAAAATCATTATCATAAATAACAACAACGAAAAAGGCAAGGGACTGAGGCATGACAACCCACAGTGATATATGAATCTTTATTAAGCCCTGTATCTTTAAAAATGTTATGGAGGACATTTGGGGGATAACTGGAGAACTTTTAATATGAGCTGAATTAATACTAATGTGTGTGTGTGTATGTGTGTGTGTGTGTGTGTGTACATACTGAATGAATAAACCACAAGTGTCATGATATATTTCAGTCCTGATGATATTGGAAGCATGCAATAAAACCTGACTTCCACTCACCTCTCCAGTGGCATAAAAGTCATTCTCTTTATAGTCAGAAAACAACAGGAAAAACTGAACTAGTGCACTGCAAAAAGAAAAACAATAAAAATTACACGGAATCATGCTGTGCTACCCAATTTCACCCTCTGACAAGAGGTTTCACATTAGAATTAAGATACCACTATGCTATAAGCTCCTGTAGGCATTTCATCCAAAGTCTCATGCACATAACATTCCAAACTCGGTGGATGGTTAGAAGATACTTGTGGGCTTACTTTGCGACAATCAGGAGTTGAGACAAGTGGACATCAGCACTCTGGGAAGGTTTCCAGATCTCTGAGTTACCAACTTGGATCACCTAACCATCAAGGGGGCCCTTGAGCTAAGTGATACAGGCTTTCACCTATTATTTAGCAATTTTGTGGAGATAATTCTGCAAACCTTATGACCCCTTTAACCTCGGCTTGTGGTGAGGTAATGGGAACCTTAGTTGCTTACCAAACTCTCTCTGTGGGGAACCCTGAACATTTCTATGTTCTAATGGGGCTCCCAAAATGTCAGTGTTTTAGTTTTAGTAACCAAAGAACAGAAAAGCTGTAAAATGACTATAGTTGAAAGGAAAACCAGCCAATGGCTACATATACGAAAGTAAACACACAGTGGCTTCCAGGCCCCCAAAATCACATTTACTAAAGAATGCCAACAGCCACTTCGGTAGGTTACAGTGAAATAGGTTTAAACGTACTCAAGAAATTACTTCATAATAAGCAAGAAAAGATTATTGAATGATTCTCTAACCAAAATCTTTCATAAAGAAACTAAAACTTGGGAAAATCAGAAGCTTTATGAATGTTTTGACTCAGATTGCGATGCCTGAGAAGCTAGGCAGGGTTTTTTCCCCCCAGCTTCCTGCTGAGGGACTAAAAGCCGTGAACCATCCAGTGAAGATGAAAGTCAAGGAGGCCCTGCAAAACCAGGAGAAGGAGAAAGTCCAAGGGTGACACAGAAGCAAAACTGGGTCATAACAATCACCACGATCCCGGCAATAATTTTCAAAGGCTCCGTAAAAACCCAGCATTAAACTCTACTGCAGAGTTTCAGCGTATTTCTCTATTTATTATTTATAGCAACTGAAATCTTGGGAGGAACTAAATCTGGGAAGCTGCATTATATAGCTTCCATGCTTGCCCTGGCAATGAGCTGGCTTCAGAGTTGAGATAAAAATAGGAGTTTATTCTCCACCCTTTGCTCTCGCTTTAACCTTCAGGCTAAAAATTACTTCTCTTTCTCTCTTTCTGCTAGTTGGAATGGCAATAGACAATTTGATACAGTAAATCTCAAGTAAGCCTTGTTCTTTAGCTTAAAGCTTATTTCCTTAGCGAATTTGTTGGGGTTGCCAGATTTAGCAAACAAAAATGCAAGATGTCCAATTAGATTTGAATTTCAGATAAACAACAAATAATGTCTTGGTATAAGTATGTCCCAAGTAGCGCCTGGGACATACTTACTTTAAAACATTATTCACTGTTTATCTGAAATTCAAATTTAACTGGGCATTCTGTATTTTATCTGGCAATCTTAGCTGAAAGAGAGAATCTCCCCGGTTGCTTCCAGATGGAAAAGGCCAGGATCCTCTACCTGAAGTTTCCAAGGCAAGGCCCCACTTCAGGAAGTTACCATAGAGTTTTAATTTCACAGTAGGATCCAAACAAAAATTTGGCGTATAATAGCAAGGTTTGGCAGGTCTCTCTTAAACGGGAATGAAGAATGAAAAACGTAAATTTAGTACGTCAGGTGTACATATGCCCCTGCTCTTTGAACTGTGTTTTAGTCAAGGACTGTATCGTTACATGGTGAGGGTTTGCTTAAAAATAAAACTTAGAATCTTGCCCATATAACATTTCAAATTTTAGAAGCAGAATTGCTAAAATACATAATACATGACATGCACACACACGTGTGTGTACATGTGTGTACACTCCATGTATTTACTCAGGCACAAGTGCTCTGTGGTGCAGGAAGCTCACCTCTTCCAGGTGATTCCATTTGGAACCTTGCTGGCATTGTGCCAAGGCCTTGTCTAATAAATACTTTAGTCAAAGGCTACCTGGTGGCAGAAAGGTACATTAAAGGACACCAGGACGAAACAGAGATCACAAGGGTGAGTGACTATGAGAAAATTTCCTCAGATAATTTCTTTAAAGGGAAGATGAGTTTGGGCAGAAAAGGTGGATTATAGAGCCAAAGACTGCCCTGGGCTTTGGTCAGCTGTAGTGGAGTGAGGGGCATAAGAAATATGAGAGATCTGGGAGAACTGGGGTTAAAACAATGTCAGCAGAAGCTCCACACCAACAAAACCCAAAGGAGGCTTAGCTTTAGTCACTGACAGTTTGACTGATAGAAGGGCAGCAACAAGACTTTCAGTGGCTTTAGATAAATGACAAGTTTTTACTGTATAGCACAGGGAACTATATTCAGTATCTTGTAGTAACATATGGTGAAAAAGAATATGAAAACAACTACATGTATGTATATGTATGACTGAAACACGATGCTGCACACCAGAAATGGACACAACACTGTAAACTGACTACACTTCAGTAACCATAAATAATCTTGGCAGTTTTGTTCTGTGGCATCAGGTGGGGACCCGTCCTCTGCATCCACGCATTCCACATCTAGTGTGGCCAGGCCATGATCCCCTCCGCCTGCACTGAACATGCAATGTTCTCGTTTAACACATGAAACCTGTCTCACAGTCACATTGCCATGGAGCTTTGATCAGAGATGGATATTATTTCCCATGCAAACCAGTATGTGGAATAGAACAGTAGCATTTCCGTCTGGCTGCTAAGAAAATCACTTCAGGCACACCGGGAGCGTGGGGCCTGGGCGGCTTGCTCAGTACTGCGTCACCAGCACCATGAACAGTGTCTGGCACGAGGTAGGCAATCGGAAAACCGTGATAGAGGGAGAGAGGCACCAGCTGGTCTACTCCAAATCAAAGTTAGCTAAATTGATTATCCTTTAGGAAATTTATTTATTTTTTTAAACCAGAGTGGCAATATGGTTCTAAACACATTCCCAACAGAAAAAAAGAAAAAAAAAAAAAGAGAGAGAGAGAGACTATTTAAACATCTTATTAGTGAAAAAGTTACATTTCCAAATAAAAGAAAAGCAGCCTAATGTGAATGTCAAATGTCTTTTTAGGAGTCTACTCCTTACAGCCGTGCACTCATAATAGTCAAAAGAAATGAGATTTTCAGAAAAAAAGAGAGATGGTTTTCAAAGGGAGAAAAAGAGAGTTCTACTCTTCAAACCTGTAGTAGCCTGTTTACAGGTCTCAAAGCAACCTTCTTATTCCAAACACCCATCTGGACAGCTGGAGAGAAGAATGTAGTCACAAAGGGAAACAAATAGTGTCAACTATAAAGGAAACAGCTGAAATCAGTTTTCTGCACTACCCTTGATTAGCTATTTTCCAGTTCTGAGAGCCTGAAGCAAAAAGAACTAAAACAGCTATAAACAATGGATGCTTTGAAATAGGTTCTCTTTACATGTCTTGCAAGAGGAGATGAACCACATGTCAGCAGTAAATATCCCCACGGAGGGTCAGCTGGAAGCTGCGACCCTCTCTGGGGGAGGGGCTGGAGAGCCAGTGAAGGATGGCAGGGGTGCGAGGCTCTGACTAAGACAGGACTGATGCATTTCGTTAATACAGACCCTCTGCCCTCAGGGTGTTTGCTAGTTAAAGAACTCAGTTTGTCTGGATTTCAGCCAAAGTGGGTTGCAGGAGGAGGGGGAACAGCGAGAAGCAGGTTTCGGATGTGAAAAAATGGGAGCACACAGTCAGCGCCAAATGAGAAAGACCTGGCACTCCAGTAGACGTGTGAGGACAGCCTGCCATCGGGATGATGTCCTGGGCGGGAAAGAAGAGGTTCGGGAGCTGGGGGTAGGGGAGGGACCCCTCCTGGGATCGGGCTAATCTGCCCCCAGGACCCATCTGCTCTGGAAGCAGAAGTGTGGTTGCTAGTCATCCCTCCTGGAAACTGAATGGATGTGCTAAAATAATGAGACATGAGGCAAATCAAAGTGTGGAACACAGACAGCAGCCGTTTTCTGGGTCAGCAGAGAAGAGAGAAGCCTCTCTGGGAGAGGCCGGAAGTTCCTCCAACCCGCCCCGCCCCCAGCCAGCTGCCTTGGGGAGAAAAGAAGAATAAAACGGAAAGCTTTTGTCAGAGATCAAAAAACTCTGACTCCTATTAGATTCACTTTCACTTTGGGGATTGGTTGGGTTTGCTCACCAAGTGATTAGCAGAGAGAGGGTGTCTGGGGGAAGTCGGGGGCAGGGTAGGGGAGCTCGTTAACCCTTTCTGGCTACTAGGATTCTTGTAAATTTTTATAATGCATAAAGGGGTGCCCTGGTGATCTGATAGAATCAGGGACTTGGTCTCTGGTAATCATCTACAGACTGGGAAAAAATATGGCCCAATAAGATCACTTACTTTTTAAAAATGTACTAAAAATAACTACAATGAACTTAAGAAAAAGAAATGAAGAAATAGTATGTATTCTGTTTGGTTAGGCTACATTTTCCTTCAATTTTTTTTTTTTTTTTTGCAGAAGAATAATTTTGTAATATGAAGGGGAAGTAAGAGATCAGTTTACGAGCTGCACTTTAAGCCTGGAAGAGTCATGAAGGAGAAACAAGAGAGTGAAAAATTGCATTTTGTGAAGGCCACAGAAGGAGGAACCCTAAGGAAAAAAAAACACAAACATCTGAAATGTTGTTTCCTGGCAAATGCAAAATTAAATATAATGTGGAAAGCAGGCAGAAATCTCTCAGGCATCTAGGCATCTAGTTGAACAGTTGGAAAATAATCTTTGGTTGAAGAATTCAGCCCTGTTTCCATTGTTTCTCAAAGGATAGTTTTACAAAATTAAAATTATGCCTCAAGATGTCAGCTCTTATTATTTTCTCTGCTGGCCACTTTCATAATTATCAATGATAATGTAGCAGAGTGGAAAACAGACTCTGTGTGTGTGTGTGTGTGTGTGTGTGTGTGTGTGTGTGTGTGTGTGTATGCTCCCCACATAGAACTGTTCCTAAAAGACATTCAAGAATTGGACTATGAGGACCAATCAATAATACTTCCACTACTGGAAGGATTTTCCTATTGAAATAGAAAAACATTTGGTCTGAAGAAGATCAAGAGAGAGCCAGGACCTTTTACCTGTATAAGTCTCGTGCCACATCATCCTCGGTGACTGCATATCCCTGTGGATGTTCAGTAAAACTGAAGCCTGTGCCCACCTGAAGGTGAAATCAATAGGCAGATATAAATACAGAGAAACACACGTCCTGCAGAGAGGTATCACATGGGAAGGAAACCACCCTTATTCCAAACGCCATGCTGTGGACCTCAGATTGTTGCCGTCACTCACGTGCATTTGGCCATCCTCAAAGGAGGATGTTGCATGCCACCTATTTCCCCCCTCCTTCCTCCAAGCCCAACTAAAATAGCAGCACAAAGCTCTGCCCTGGGGTTAGTGGCTGAGCTGTCCTGAGCCTGCAGTGGGGACCTGGCCAGATGTTGATTTAAGGACAAGGAATTGACCTTTCCTGCTCCCTGCTACAGTATCAAAAAGATCCAAAGTTGTCTCCTCTCTGAAACCTGAAGGGTGCAATGTTCTGTCCTGCTAAAAAGGAACTCTCTAGGCTGGAGATAAAACATGGGGGGGGGGGGGGATGGTTTCCCATTTCTTTATTTGTGAGAAATATGGCCACTAAACCCTTTCACCTTCAGCAGATAAGGGGTTTTTAAATAAAGATTAGCTGTAAACTAATATTTTCTTGTACCTAGAAATTCATGGACAACTGAGCTGCAAATTAACAGAAGAAGCTAACTTCATTTTGCGTCAATAATACATATCAGGAATGCACCACACACATACCAGTTGTAAATATTTTTGTTTTTGTTTGTCCTCTAAACACCCAAGGGAACAGAACATTTAATTAAACTTTTATTTAAATATGGGATTACAGATAAGAAAGAGAATGGTTGACAAAACATGGCAGGGTGGACAAGAATGTTGGACTTTTTTCTCCCAATTTATCTGTTTTCTCTTTGAACCATCTGGGAAGAGAAAGAAGTTAGAGAAATTACTTAGAGGGCAAAGATATTCTCAATCTGCAGAAGCTGACCCCAAAGTTACTTTCCTAAATTGCAGTGTATTGGATTCAGTTTCGTAAGAATTTCCCAAAGAGAATTCTACCTTTTGCCCCTCTTTTGAGCTAAGGCATTCTGCTCACTGTGATAAGCGAAGGAGACCAGTTGTGACTTTGTATGTCTAGAACTCTATTTGAAAGATGAGGAGTTCCCATACTGTATAATAGGCCCTGCTACGGAGAAACCCATGTCATCAGTAGAAGGAAGCTAATCCCTTATCCTGGATGGTACAATTCAGTGAACAGGACGTTTCATAAGACTAGAAATGAGGGAAGGAGAGACGGTAGCAAGTAAAATTGCCAAACTTGGACATAACAGTATGTGTTAGAAAAATTAAATCTCAAATGTGTTTCGTTTTAATAGATAATTCTATTTTAAAAAGGAAAAAATCAAATCTGTATTTTTTCTATTTCTTAAGTGTACTTAAAGAAAGAATACAAGAGAGGCTAATACTGCCATTTCATAGGACCCCAGGGGTACTCACTGGATTATCAATGTAGAGCATGGAAAATGTCGTGGTCCAGGGAAAGTCTCTGGCACGCACTAGTAAAGCAGAGAAGAGGTGTTAGACTGAGTCTAATAAAACATCCCACCTCAGGTCTAGCTCTGGTTAGGAGCTCAACATGCCCCCCTGTCCTCTCCCTGTCACCGAACTCTGATGTCCCTCTGACACTGCATCACACCCTCACAGCTCAGAACAGATGCATGCCCCTTTTCTCTCTCCCTTACTTTTCCCAGAACCAGAGGGTTTCTACACCTAAGATGGATTTTGGAAACAAAACCCAGTGCAACTGGGTCATGCAGAAAAACCCATCAACCACTGATGCAATAAACCCATCTGTCCAACCCAGTGAGTCATCCTTAATGTCCAATTCTCTGGAATCCTCTGCCTCCCATTCAACGCTGAAGAGAACCACTACGTCAACAGAGTTGTACACGTGAGTATGCTGAGTCACTGTTTCACCCTCCAAATTCTGACCCAGGGAAAGTAAATAATCACCCCCCACCAGACACGCACACAAAGAAAATGAGATGGGGGTAAATCTGGGTTACAGCAGGATGTGGCTCCTTCCCCATGCCTTCCTTCACCCCAGGCTCAGCTCACAGTATCTTGCTTCCAAGATATCTGATCATTTATGGGGCTGAACCATACAGTGTTTTGTTCATGTGAATAATTAGGGATATAATTCCACCCATTAGTCCCAAGCAAAAGGGCTTATGTAAAGAGTAATAAATACCAACTGTTTTCATAAGCCCGGACTGCCTGAGTCAGCAGCAGGCTGGGAGAACATAGCTCAGAACCTTTCGCCAAATTTTAAGGGAGAAAACAGTCCAGCCAGGACACTCACCCTGGTGGCTCCTCCTCCTTGGACAGACATTGCCAGAAAGTTATGTTTTCATAATCTGGAACTGTTAACCTATTCCTAGTCGTTCAGTGTTCACTCTAAATTATTTCCAGAGCAGATAAGAAAGGTTCCAGTGAAGAATTCTCCATGGGAAAGTGGAGTCCCAGCAGTACTTACCAGTCAGGTTTTTTGTGACAATATAAGGTCCGTGTTCCACAAAGAGTCCAAACATGGATGAGCCGCCTGGCCCACCCTGCAGCCAGAGGACGACTGGAGCATTCCAGGGCTCTACCTAGGAGGGACAAAGAAACCAGTGACGACACAGTGCTAAGGCTGCAGAACACACCCATGCAAACTCATCCGAATCCTCTGTCTTCCACGGCCTTGTCTAAATGTCGCCAAGCCTTCCCAGACCCCAGTGACCACTCTGCGCTACAAGCAAAGCACTGCCATTTCTTGTCTTGAATTAGTATTTGCTTCATATGCTGGCTATCTATGTCGTGCAGTTAAGTCTTGTCTGGCCAACAGCCAGAAACCCCACGGATTGTCAAAGCTTGACTTTGTACTCCCCTAGACACCCAGCATACTGCCAGGACACGCTTATATTTTTTCAGTTGTTTAAAACCTTCTGGGAACTCTTTCATTTGACCAACATATTCCCAAAGACGTACTACAAAGAATTCATCTTCCTCAGTAAGTCTGCCCCCTTCACTGCGAGCTGAAAGTGCCTTTCTGATTTTATTTCCTAAGAAGGTGTCCACAGAGACAACAGTAACTTCATTCAACACAATGAAACTGAGAAGCATAGACAGGCCCTGAATCCCTGAATCAGCAACAAAACCCTAAATAAGGCATGGATTTATTTAGGAGATGTGGGAGATGTAAGTAATAAAAGGTCACTGGCAGGGATGGGATGCTGGAAATCAGCTGCTGGCGGTAGGCTACGCCATCACCCTGGATGACAGAGGGATCTTGACTTCTTTCACTTGACAATACACTTCCGAGCACCTCACAGGGGTCAGCACCTTGCTGGGAGGAGGTCCTGGCAGAGTAGTGAGTGAGAAAGACAAGCCCTTGTTCTCTTCGGGCTTACATTTCATGACAAATACAGACAGTAAGTATATGAATAAATATGAAGATTAAAGAGTGTGAAAAGGAAATGAAGGTGATGCTAAGAGAGAGAGTGACGGCTGAGACAGAGGTGTCTCCTTTAGACACAGGGATCAGGAAGTTCTCCATGAGATCCTGAGAGCTGAACTGAAACCCAGAAGCCGAGAAGGATGCAGCCACAAGAAGAACCAGGGAACAATGCTGTAGACAGAGGGAAATGATGGGGAAGTCCTCAAGACAGACAAGTGAGTGTGGGACAGCAGTGAGTGTGGAGGTTGCCGGGCCCTCCGTGAGTCCTCCAGGGCAATCTGAAAGAGGCACCACTGAGCCTCCACAGGGCTCAGCGCAGGACGTGACAGAGTCCTCATCTGATGGCATGGCTCATTTGATGCTCAGTCAGCCAGGTTTGGCAAGAAAGAATCGTACTGCTTCAGCCCAGAGGAAATCCTGCAGGCTTTTACTTAGCCCAGCTATATGGAGACAAATCAGCGTTGCATCAGAAGGCTGGAGAGACTGGCTCGTTCACCTAGATGATGTGAGGAGTCTGTAGGCAGAAGGCAAGACTAACTTAGGGGAAGGTGATCTGGGACCCACAGCCAAGAACCTGCAAGAAGAGCTGATCACACAGGGTTCTAACCATAAGGACAGAGGCAGGACAGAGGGATTTCTCTCTCCTCTTGTCACCAAATGTCTAGAGTCCTTAGCAGCTTTGGAAAGGGGCTAGGGCAGTGGGGGCAGTGGTCAGAACAGCTGTGAGCTGGAAAAGTGTTTTCCTCTATGAGGGACCACCTGGGTCCCACTTCCCAGTGTTAAGAAATTAAATGAGATACTATTTGTAAAGCCCTTGGAACAAAGCCTAATGTCTGATAAAAGCATATTAAGGGCAAATGATTATTATAATTAAGGAAACAGGTAGAGAAGGTAGGAGTCGGACTGGGAACTCAGATCAGCAGGGCTGTAGCTCCAAGAGTCAGCACAGTGTGACAGGTAAGTCTGTGAGCTCTTGCCACAAACTGGGTTCCAATCCGGGCTTTACTATCCACTAGCTCTGTGACTTTAGACAAGTTGCCTAAGTTCTCTGGACCTCAGTTTCCCCACCTGTAAAATAATAGTACCTATTATCAATAGGATCAATAGGATCAATAATAGTACCTATGCCACGTGGCTATTGGGGAGACTAAATAATTTTCATAAAGCCCAGTGAGTGGCATATAGTGCATGTTCTACAAACGCTAGCTATTGCTATAATAGATAAATATAATAGATAAACACTAGGAATTTATAGATGGTTTTCATGTAAACCACCTAGAAATGAGGGAATAGGAAAAGTGGGTTGTTTTGGTGTTTTCTCTTGCTCCTTTGGCCATCTTCCTGGTCAGCTTTTCACTGGCTGATTCCCTTGCCTCAAGTATTGCCAGTGTCCAAAAAGAATTTAAGAGAACTAGGAACTTGCAAGTCGAAGCAGAAAAAATTAAAACCAAAGCCAGCCTTTTAAAGCCACTATGGAAGCAGAGTGACCCTGGAACTGGTAGCCAGATAGGTTCTTGGCCACATAACAGCTGTGTGATCCTGGCCCGCAGATTCCTCTGGACCTTCACTTCCTCAACCATCAAATGGTGATAATGCCCACCTCATAGGCTTGCCAGAGGACCCCGATGAGAAAATGTATGATGAAATGATGCTGTCAGGTCTACTGTGCTGGATAAATATAACCGGCTCTACCCTGGCCTGCCTGGCCCCAACTGTGTGTGTTTTGTTTGAATAAGTGATTTTTATCTTCCCTCAGACCCTCTAACTTGCTCTTCAACACCACTCCCCAGGATCACGTTCCACTTTATTCACTCAGCAGCAGGCACATTAGAGGTGGGAGACAGTGGAATCTGGATGGAAGTGGCTCCAGCCTCTTGGGCATGTGAGACACTGTGAGTCTACCCATTCCTCAGGACCTCCAGGCCCCCCACTTCCTTCTTAATGTGCACATGAGTTTCTAGAAGCCACGGAGAGCTACACATGAGCCAGTGGTTCTCAACCCTGGTCACCCATTAAAGTAACTTGAAGAACTTTTAAAAAACAAACTACTGCTTAGGCCCAAATCCCAGAGATTCCAATTCAACTGGCCTGGGGTGAGGCAAGCATCAGTCTGTTTTAAAAGCTCCCAGGTGGTTTACTGTGCAGGCAGGGCTGAGACTCTGGAAGGGAGATGGAGAGTTTGCCCTCTTGGATGCCCCAGCCTGCTGGTCTCCACCCTACCTTCCTCTGCTTTTCATGTCCCTTCCTGTGACCTGGCATAATGATGGGACCTCCGGACTTTCAGAAAAACAGGCAGACCCTGAGAGGCCACACTACAAAGTCAAGTCTAGCACCTTGGTGCCAAACATCTTTATTATGCAACTTTGAAGCACAGGATACTGCATTCTTCGAACGCTTAGGTAATAAGAGATCTGCATACACACCTCCAACCTCAGCTGACCTTGCTCCTCAGATTTACTTTCCTGGAGGAGGTGAATGAACGCGACAAACTTTGAAGAAGCCCATTTTGGGGGAGGGGGGTGGGGGGTGGGGGTAATTAAGTTTATTTATTTATTTATTTATTTATTTACTTATTTACTTTGATGGAAGTACTGGGGATTGAACCCAGGACCTTGTACATGCTAGGCATGCACTCTACCACTGAGCTATACCCTCCCCCCCTCATTATTTTTTTTTTTTTTTTAAGAAAACTCCATGCACACATGAGTCAAGCAAACTGTGAACTAACATTGCCCTTATCTGGAATGAAATGCAAAAAGTCAGATGCTGGAAAATAAAAGTTTCCATATTCGATGCAAAAACCCAAGAGTTAGTTAATACCACAGGATGTGGACTTTTGTAATATGATATGACATCACAATGTCATGATTTGTATAACAATAATCACGTCAATAATGGCATAAAGTTACTATGCAGTAATACCTTGGATGATCTATTTAGCTCTCGACTGTGAGAATGAAGCCCTTCCCCCACTCACTACCCCCACTTAGAAAAAAACAAAAGTGAGTGAAGACATACCGGAGGAAAGCACACTGCAAAACTTAGGATCCAATGAAGCAAGAAGTCACTGCTTTACTTCGTTACAGATTTATAAAATTCAGGACTTTTAAAGTATTGATTGTTTTGAGGCTATAATTCAAAAGTGTATGAAACAAGAGGGAGTGTATATTTATTTGGGCAAAAATTTGAAAAATTTTACTTAAAACTTTTCATATTACAAAGTAAGTAATTTTTCTTCAATTTTTTTTTCAAAGAGAGTATTTAAAAAAATCTCCCTTTAAAAAAATTCCCCCTTGCCCCACCAATCCTGTTCCCTAGAGATGACCATGGAAGTATTTAGTCTTCCAGATTCTTCTCTATGCTCCTCCCTACCCCCCCCCCCACATACACATATCTTGTAGCTGTTATATATGCTATATACATAAGTATTTTTTTTTCAAAAATAGGATCAGGCTATCGAACACTTTATATTTTCTGTATTCACTTAACATGTTGTGGAAATCTCTTCACATCAGTATATGTCATCATTTGGCTGAACAGCTGACACTCTGAATTTACCACCATGTAATAATTCATTTAACACATAACACCAACAGGCATTATCCTAGGGCTGGGCAGGCAGAGCAGCTCCCACTCAGGCACAGGTAGGATACTTAATGGTTATGAGCATGGATTTTGGCACCAGACT
Source organism: Camelus bactrianus (assembly GCF_048773025.1). Taxonomy (NCBI): domain Eukaryota; kingdom Metazoa; phylum Chordata; class Mammalia; order Artiodactyla; family Camelidae; genus Camelus; species Camelus bactrianus. Next base: position 41,720,375 of record NC_133545.1, on the reverse strand, counting down.
GTCAGAGTCTGAATTCTAACTACGCTATTTTACAGCTGTGTGATCTTGGGCAAGTTACTTAACTTCTCAGTGTCTCAGTGTCTTTTGCTTGAAAACAAGAATGATAATAATGTCTATTGAACAGGACTGTTGTGCAGATTTGGAGAGTTAATATATGCACAGCACTTCAATTAATGCCTGGATTATTTTTCTGGTGAGGTGGGAAGACAGTAATAAATAAGTAATTCAATAAATGGGTGATATGAAAAAGTAATGGAGAGACATTAGATTGAATACGTAAAGAAGGCCTCTGGTGACGGTCCTGAAGGATGAAGGTCCTGAGACCTGAAAGATGAGTAATTCCCTGCTAATAAGCATTTATGTATTTAATTAAAAAGAAAATAAAATCTCTATTAATAACATACAGATCAAAGTAGTATAGCAAGAACTGATGATCAAAAAGAAGAAACAAAGAAATTCCAAATATAAAAGAAGGAACAGAGGAATCCTAAATATTTAAGTAAAAAGTCTCTCTAGCAACAGAAGAGTGTGGGCACACAGGTCCCCCAGACCTGCCTTCTTGGCAAACAAGAAATGATGGCCTTGCCTCAGACCTTTCAATTCTTCTGGTGACCCCTGGTGGCCAATTCATGAGCTTGGCCATGCCTGCCTCAGGGTTTGCTCCTAAATGAACAGCCCTGAAGGAGGCAGGTTATCTATTGCTTCTTAGATCTCTACTGAAGGATATTTCATAATCTCTCCCGTTAGTGCATTCCATTATTTAGTCACAATAATGGTGAAAAAAAGTCTACCCTTGTCCTAGTAGACTGTCATTCAAAGTAAGTGAAAGTCATTTACTTGGTTTAACATTCTGTACAGAAAGAGACTCTTAAAAACACCCAGCTTCCTCCTTTCTCCTTGCTTCTAAGTGAGCACAGGAGAAACTATATGGGAACCTTAGTGAAGGTAGACCAGTACTCAACCCTCCTGCCCTCCGGCTCCCCATGTGAACAGCATCCCCTTGTGCTCTGAGTCTTCCCTTTCACCCCTGCCCCCATCAGCCATACTCATCTTCTGCTCCACCCTCACAGGCCCACCACTACATAATGTAGTAAAGATAGCCTTCTTTTTGAATTTTCTAACTTATTGAAGTATAGTAGATTTACAATGCTGTTAGTTTCTGGTGTACAGCACAGTGATTCAGTTATACACACACACACACACACACACACACATATATATATATTCTTTCTCATTATAGGTTATTACAAGCTATTGAATATAGTTCCCTGTGCTATACAGTAGGACCTTGCTGTTTATCTATTCTGTATGTAGTAGTTCGTATCTGCTAATCCCAGACTCCTAATTTATCCCTCTCCCCTCTTCCCTCTTTGGTAACCATAAATTTTTTTCATTTCTACTCAGACCTTACACATACCACTGAAGAAGCATGTTCACAGTTCATACATAAGGGATGAGGGGGGTGCTAAAGAGTTGCTGACTTCAGGACTCTCCGGTAACAAGATTGTATTTTATAAAGAAGACTTACTGGAGTGATTCTAGGGAATCTTAGGTACTTCAACAAACATTGGGGCAATATTTTCTGCCAGTGCCTAGGGCTGAGTCCAGACTCTAGCCACCCGCTTCCTCCCAGCCCTCAACAAGGAACACTGCGCTTTGTAAGAGAAAACAGTAACCTAACCGCTATAGACCTGAATCAATGGTACCGCTTAAAATAAGAAGTGTAATTAGTAAATTAATTAAGGCTCCCTTCACACTTCTGTATGCGAAGGTTGATCATTTATTTGCTTGGTTTAAGTAATGTGTTCTGTCGTAATTGAAGTCATTAATACCCCAAGCAAACGTCTTGAAATTCCCCCAAGTGTGTCTGAATGGACTCCCATTTTGCCACACAGATCCCAGTTCAGCTGATATTTCAGCTGCTGCACTAATGGTGCTAAGCAAGGCAGAGATTTTTATTTAAAGCAATTGGTTTTATGACTAGAATTGTTAACTAGGTACCTAATAACACTTTAACTCTACACACATACTCCCAACACATACAAACCACTTGCCTAAGACATTCGGTGATTTTCAGAGGAATTTTACTTACAGTGGTTGGTTTTGACCACTGACTAAAAAGTTCCTTTACTGTAACTCTTGCCACTGCACCATCACATGGAGAAATAACTTTTTCAAACTATTTTTTTTTTCTGTTTTGAGGCCTCCTTGCATCACTCCCGAGCTCCCACTGACTCTCATTAATCTTTGAATTGTCTCATTAATTAGAGCCAACGTGCTCACCACTAGAAACCTTTTTACCTTTCTCCTCCCTAACCTTTCTATGGGGCTCTCATTTCTTCATGAGGTAGTTCTGGCTTCTCTGTGCCTCCTCCAGAAAGTTGGACTTTAGAAGGAACGGGGCGGGGGTAGGGTGGTGGAGGAAAGGCCTGACTTTCCCATCTTGATGCAAAGAAATCAACGGCTGAAAAAATTACTTTCTTCTCCATGTTAAATTTAATTTCTCAGAGGGAATCAGGCACACAAAGATTTCCGCTGAGTTTAACTATGCATGGGATGATCTATAATTTATCATTTTTAGCTATTTTCTTTTTGTTTTGTCTCACTCACCTACCTTCTACTTTTCCAGATCCCTGATGCCATAAGTTCATAGCAAAGAGGAGATAAACAGTGGAAGTTTAAAGAAGATAAATGTCTGTGACCTCCTTTGACCATCTTTGCTGTATTACTAGTGGATTGGTAGCCATCTGTGGTAGACATATTTTAAGAGATCTGTCCAGACCACACCTTCTTCTCTAAGAACCGAGTCTCCGTTTAACAATGGAAAAGGCCCATTAGCCATGTTCATATCACATGACCCAGCCCCTCAGCCTTAGCAGACTGGACCAGGAAAGAAGAGCTGACACAAAGTGGCCGATCACACTCCACCCTTAGCAGTGCTAGTTAACCTCTGATGACTGCGTGGTCCAAGGACAGGATAGCCATCTCCTGCCAAATGCCCATGGAAGCAAAGCATATTGATCAGCCAACAGCAGAAGGAAGCCCAGATGAGTGAGCCACTGGTCTTGACAGAATAAGGCTGAGACAGAAAGACTGGCTGCCCTGGCTCCTGATGCCTTTCTGTAACCACGCGGTACTTTTAACTTAATTTTTCTATTTTTTAACTATTATTTTTTACCCTAGAAACATTGACCTTTCATTGTGTTACAAGTTCTAGTGCTTGCCCTGGGCCCCATCAGCCATGAGTGTCACATCTACCCCAGGGCAAGAGTGGGGACAGAATGCCTGAAGGGTCTGCCTCCCCACAAGCCATTTCCTTCGTTGTAGCCAAGTGCCAGCGTGCTAGGTAGGCTTCTTGTGTCCACCAAGGAACAGGGAAATTTTAATTAAAAGAGGTATTCATTATAATGGGAGAATAACCATAAATACGTAAAGAGATCTCTAAAGAATATCCTGGACTGAGGGAGACTGTCGTGGATGGACAAACTCATCAGGTGGGGCATGGCCCTTCCCAAGACCATGGTCCACACCTTGTTGGAGAAGGTCTGGTTGCCGCTCACAGGGTGGCTGAGAAGTCCACTGAGGTGCCCAGACAAAGCTGACCACCAATCCCTGGGCAGGTTAGAAAGGCCTCCATGGACAGTGGGCTGTGGCCAGCAGGGGTGGGGAGTGCAGAGAAAGTCAGGTTGTTGGGAGTCTGCTTGCTTGAGGGGCGGCACACCACCAGGAGTGCCCGGTGTCCATGTCGGGAGGGCTGGGGGAACCGCCCCCCGGATGCAGGTGGTCAAGGCTGAGAGGGCCCCAGGGAGAGCTGGGCTATAGAAAGCATGCTTGCTGGCAAGACCTGGCATGTGTGGTGTCTCTGTTGAGAGAGCCACAGCCGGGTGGTCACTGGGACAGAGCCAGGACTATCAGCTTGCAGAGAGTCTTCGTGGTCTGTGTGCCCAGCTAAGGCAGAGCACCACCAGATGTCCCCAACCTGACAGACTGGGCAGCAGGGCCAAGGGAAAGCAAAATGCAGGACAATGGGTAGGAAGAGAAGCCACCTTCCTCCTGCAATGTCCCTCCAGCACCCTCTACTGACAAAGCTTAGTATCATGTTCGCTGCATAGGAAAAATATTTAAAGTTCTGTTATTGTGGAGCAGGTAAGAACGTGAAATTGGAGCTGAGAGACAAGAAAACCAAAAACCAAAAACCAAAAACCAAAAAAAAAAAAAAACCTCCCCCCCAAAAAACCCAAAAGACAAACCCAGACACAAAAACAAAACACAAAAGCACACACACACACAAAACAACAACAGAAAAAGGCACAGTCGTCACCACTCCAGAAGTTCTAGATGTCACAAGACATCACAGCCCAAAAGTACAGGACGAGAGGCTGTATTAGCTGTCTAATGCTGCGTGTCTCCAAAATCTAGTGGCCTAACACAACAATAATCACTAATCATCTCTCATGCTTTCTGTGGGGCTGGATGTGGGGATACCCGGCTGGACAGTTCTGGCTCAGGGCCTCTTGTAAGGCTGCAGTCTTGTTACCAGCAGGGCGTGCAGGCACCTGATGGCTGACTCCAGGGCTGGCTGGAGGGTGGAGGCCGTCCTCCCTCTCTGTAAGAGTTTGTCCACTCAGTTGCTTTGGCAGCCTCCCCACATGGCATCTGGCTTTCCCCAGAGTGAGTGGTCCAAGACACCAAAGCAGAAGCTGCATTGCCTTTCCGTGCGGAAGGGGACTACACGGGAGCGTGCATACCAAGAAGTGAAGATCACTGGGGACTATCTTGGAGGCTCATTACTACAGAAGTCACAAATTCAAGGGTTCACTCACCCAACCCAGACCCTGATTTAGAATTCTTGGATGTTTTTACACCTTAGGTTGCACATTTAGGGTTGTCTTGCAGGCAAGCCGACGAAAATTACAGATACCATAGAATGTAAGACTGGGAAGGGACCTTAGCAGTCAACTAGGTGTAGCATCTTTACTCTGTATGAGAAAACGGAGGCTCAGAGAGTATAAATGCCGTGTCCCAAGGTATACAGCGAGGATCTGCAGACCTGCAACCAGAACCCCAGTATCCTGACCTCTAGTCCTCTCTCTTCTCAAATTGAAGCCCATCAACTAGCTGCACTGGAATCACTGTGTAGCTTGCTAGGAATGCTGATCCCGGGGCCCTTTCCAGATCAAATGAATCAGAATCTCTGCTGGGTGGGGCCGGACACAGAGCTGGGGCATCTGTCGTATTTGTAAAGCTCCCCAGGTAGGTAGCAAGTTTGGGAGCTACCGCCCTCTATCATCCTGACTGTTTCTTAAGTTCAGACACCCATAGGAGGGAGTGAACTGAGCGCATGCTGAGGCCCCGTGGAACCTGATTCCACGCCTGCACTTCCAGGGTTGGCTGTCCTGCTGGCTTCCAGGGACTGGGGACCTGCTCTCCTGCTCACACAGAGGAAGCTTGTGCTTTGGCCCAGGAGCCTCAAAGCAGCTCAGTGCCCTGCACTGCACTGTGGGCTTGTGGACCAAGTTCACCTAACATCTGCTCTCTCTTCCTTTTCCTGGTGTCTGGTTAAGCAGGGTCAGCACCTGCAGGATCCTGAGAGGGAGGGAGCACCTTAAATGCTGCTCCCAGGTGCCTCCCATGCCTCACCTTATCCTGGCCTCGCTGACCCCTCAACATGATAATGATTTTTCTCAGTCACCAGGCAGTCAGATACCAGGAGCCGCAGCTATTCTCCTTGGCCCAAGGAGCAAGGTGGAGCCCTAAGAAAAGGAGCTTAGGCCAAACTCTAAACATCTCAGATTTTAACTCTGTGACATTTGGGGTAAATAATCTACAGGTTTTGGCAAAATGCATCCAAAAAATTACCTCTGTTCCTAGATCTACCTTTTTCCAATGAGAAAGATGCTACTTTCAAAAAATAATTATCTATATGTCTTTTTATCTTCTTAAACATGAAAAAAAAAATCCCAATTCACTTTGTAATTTAACATCCCCAGTAACATTCTTGGCTGGCATCCAGCTCCTTCCCATTGCTCCTTATTTCCTGTCTTCTTCAACTTCCCAAAGTGTGACTAGTTTTCCTCTGAACAGTATGTGTGTAAATAACAGGAAAACTAATAATGATGATGACGATGATGATGAACAATAAGAACAGGGACTCTACTTGCATGTATCAGGCTCCACTCTGAGGCTTTGTCATACTAGCTCATTTGTCTAAAAACTATTGGTCAGTGGGTATTTTGATGCTCGTTTTAGAACAAGGAAACCAGTGCTCAGAGTTCAGAATGTGCCCAAGGGCACACTGGGCACAGGTGGTGAAGCCCAGGTTTTACCCAAGCCTGACTAACTCAAGGGCTAGCCTTCTAACGACTGCGGTTGATTGCCTTCCATGACCTGTTTCCTCAGGGTCAACACGTGCTGATCAGGAGCAAAGATTTCTCCACCTGAGACCTAGTTTTAACACCCAGTTCTGCCCATTTCTAGTTGGCTAACTTGGGGCTAATTACCTAATCTCTGCAATCCTCTTCATCTATCAGATGAGGGTAACAATTCCTTTTCATGTGGATTTTGTAAGGATTAAAGAAGAAATGCACAGTGCTTATTAGCACATCGTCAGTGTTCAGTTAAGAGCAGCTATCACAGTTGTTCCATTTTTACTGGCTTCATTGTTCTTTGTATCTCATGCAAAATGCCTCTTCATTTCCCTTACAGATTGTGTCCCCAACTGCATACCCACTTCAAGTTCTGGAATCCATTATGCACTGATTTGTATACAATGACAGGGGAGTCTCACAGAAATAACAGGAAAGCAAAATTAATTTGGGAAACAGCAATTCCAAAAAACACTCAGAGGATATTACACGTGTGGCATCCTTCCTGGATCTCTTATTTTCTCTACCTGTGGTTTTTGTAAGGGGCCATTTCTCTCCTGATGATAACATCAGCTGCTGCCCTGTGACAGGCAACAAACTAATATTTCTGCCAAATGAAAGGAACTCTTCCCCCATCTCGGTGACCACTGCTTCTCCTTCTCGCATGCTTTATCTCCTTCACTGAAACTGGCCCGGCCCATAATTCACAGCCTGACTGGCTCGGCAGGAAGGGTTGCTTTGGGGCCTCGGAGACCTGGCTGTGCATGTGGGCTCCCCCTGTAAGGAGGTCTTGGAACAATCTATCCCAGCTGCCATGCGGTGATACCTGTCAATGGTACCATCTTTTCATCTCTGCCTCTCCCCTGAAGCTCAGTCCATCACTTCCAACAGAACACTGTGTTTGCAAATATTAACTACTATATATAAAAATAGATATACTTTCTTCTGTATAGCACAGGAAACTATATTCAATTTCTTGTAGTAACCTATAATGAAAAAGAATATGAAAATGAATATGTGTATGTATATGTATGACTGAAACATTATGGTGTACATGAGAAATTCACACACTGTAACACTATAGTTGATATATTGTAATTGACTATACTTTAATTAAAAACAAACAAAGAAAGAACAAAAAGCAAAAAACAAAACAAAACAAAAAAGAACATTATATGCTTAACCATCTTCTTTCCTGCTGTAGTGGCCTCCTTTTTATGTCTTCTGGGATCATCTTTTTTTTTTTTTAATTTTTTTTTGAGGGGGAGGTAATTAGGTTTATTTATTTATTTTTAATGGAGGAACTGGGGATTGAACCCAGGGCCTTGTGCATACTAGGCATGCACTGTACCACTTAGCTATACCCTCCCCTTGGGATCATCTTTGAAGGTGTTTAGGGCTACAGTTCTGGGCCCTGAAGAACATAATCTGGTCAGGGGATGCACAGGTAGGTCTTCATTTAATTAAAAGGAGGGACCCCAATAGCCCAGTCATTGTTTAGTGCAGGGGCTTTCAGTCTGGCAACCAGGAGTGGGTGCAGAACCTAAGCCCATTTCCCTGACTAGCTTTACAGTCTCAGAACATCGCCAGTATTCTGGACAAAGCTGTCCAACTGTTCAGAGGCAACATAAGAAGGAAGAGATGGGGTCTTTGTTTTGTTTTCATTTGCTCACTTCTCTCACCATTAATTCTTTTTTTTTCACAAATCTGGATCATTATTAAAAAGACCCACTATGCAGAAGTCAATGGGGGAACTTACTGGTATCACAACCAGCCACCAAAGCAGAAGAGAAAGTAAGGAATCAGGTTTGGGAGGGCTGGGGTGCAGGTAGGAGAGGCAGAGCAGGGAAGGCTGAGCCCCAGCAGGCCGGAGAGGAGAGCTGACCCCACAGGCTGCACTCACCTCTTCAACCCACCATTCTGGCCCCCATCTTAGAGGCGGGTGCATGAGACCACACACCACCTCCATCAGGGTTTGCCTGCTCTAGTTGTTTCTTTCTGGTAAAAGGAGTGTGGGCCACTCTGGGGCCAGAAGCACTGAATACAGGGTGGTGGCCTGTAGGCTGGAGTGATGGTTTCTCACGCATGGTCTACCTACTAATTCTACAACTTGCTGGCCTCTCCCAATTTATGAGTCGGAATCTCTGGGGGAATTTGAAGATGCATTGAGTGGACAGAGCAAGCTCCTATCCCAAAGCCCTGCTCCAAAAATTCATTTAATATATTGTCCTCGGATAGAGGATGTATCAGGTATTAAACTGATAAGAACAGACACTACACTTGATCTTAGCCAAAAGGCTGAGAAGTGATGAAGATAATTCTTAAGTACAATAAAATGTGAGAATCAGTGAGAGAGAACAGACTGAGAATCACTAATCTGGGCAAATTTTTAAGTATCCATTTTGTGGAATAATGGCCTCCATAGATGTCCACATCGAAATCCCCAGGACATGTGAATGTGTTAGGCTCCATGGTAAAGGGGAATTAAGGGTGCAGATGGAATTAAAGTTGCTAGTCAACTGACCTTAAAACAGGGAAATTATCCTGGATTATCCACGTGGGCCCAACATAAACCCAAGGGTCCTTAGAAGAGGGAAGCAGAAGACAAGAGTCAGGGAAGGTGACATGACTATGGAGCCAGCCAGAGTGACGCAATGTCAGAAGAGCCAACTTTGAAGATGGAAAAAGGAGCCAGGAGCCAAGGGACACCAGCAGCTTCTAGAAACTATGAAAGGCAAGGAAATGGAGTCTCCCTTGAAGCTTCCAGAAGAACCTCAGCCCTGCCAATGCCTTGATTTTAGGCTAGAGAGACCTTGTTGGACTTTACACCTCCAGAACTGTGAAATAATAGATCTGTGTTGTTTAAGCCACTAAATTTTCAGGAATTTGTACAGCAGCAATAGCAAACTAACACAAAGGAGCTCGTGATAAATGCCTGTATTCAATGATATGGATAAATGTGATATCACAAACCATACAGTATTGTTTCTGAAAGGCATAAAGTTTAAGAGGCTTCCAAGAACAAAGGGAAAATTTCCACCCATTAGAAACAGGTGTTCTGGGCTTTCATCTTTCTAGGCTACGTTCATACCAATTCTCCTCAAGGGAGTTGTGCTGGCTATTTACACATCTACTTGACTGCTCTGAAGATCGGGTCTCTGCTCTGTGTCCTGGCAGACAGACCTCTATGAACGCGACTCTCTCCTCACTCTCTGGTTTCCAGGTGGGTTCCCCCAATGGGAGGTACCGGCAGGAGTCCGGAGGACACGCAGGTGCCAACCCTGTACTTGTATAACCCTGAGAGTGAGTCTCTGCTCAAATTTTGTGCTCTGGGCACCTGACTTGTCTCTCTCAACAGGAATAATGAGAAAGAAATGAGGAGTCCAGAAAAGGCTCCCTGAAGTGGGTGACAGCCTAAAAACTACTATGAGCCCCAACTAAAAAGTATCTAGAATTTCTCACCATTTTTCACATGCGTCCCCCTACCCACAACTACCTGATGAACTGTCAGAGGCCACGGCTGAGAAAGCAGACATGAAAAGTCAAGAAAATACAACCCAACAGTACCAAGAGAAGCAATTTAATTTAAACTACTCTGGATTAAGCAGTTTATCCAGTCATTACGGATGCAACATCATTATATGCAAATCATATGCAAATCTAAACACTACCCTCCATAGGGATAACTTTTTCTTTGTTTTCTCTGGCTCCTAAAGCAAATCCGATTTGGAAAAGAAAGATAGAAAATTACCCTGCGGCAGGATAAAATTTATTTATGCATCTCAGCACCTCTATCAATAACCCCCCCCCAATAGTACCCATAACACTAAAGTGATTTGTTTATGCTGAAAAACTTTGTGACCTTGCTGTTCACCAGAATTGATAAAATATAAGAACACTTGAACCTATACCTGCTATGGATGTAAAAAAGTAAACAGCCCTTCTTTCAAGAAGCCAGCTTGGGTCACCAGTCCCTCTCCATACATTCCCCCAAAGACCCACGGTGTACCGCTCAATAAATGGGTATGGGATGCGTGAAGCAGTGAGTGTAGGGATAATAATTAGCACAGCAAGTCCACAGACAGAGCAGCCAAACAAGCCCGAGATGAACTAAGTGTAGAAAGGCTTAGACATGCGTTACCTGTGAACCTCAGGAATCCCCCCACTTCTTGTCCTTCCTTGGCTCCCCACCGCCCAACCCTGCCCCCAAGTATTTTTAGAACAAAACAACAAAAAGATAGGAAGAAGACTATGGCAGGAAGAAGGTGGCAGCATTAATATTCTGAATAATGCTGCAAGGAATTTAAAAGTTGGACCTCCCCCACGAACATTTGTTTCCCGTTCATAAACAGGAACCCCACACAGTTACTGGGAGTTATTTTTAGATTTTAAAAAAATCAAAAAAAAAATCTAAAATATTTTTTAAAAAAACATCCTTAGGTTGGTTGTAGACTGAAGTTTCTACCTAGAGCAACACAGTCAGCTTTTGAGCATCAGTGTCCAGTGAGGGTGTTGTCACAGGCCTACCTGAGCCGGAAAGAACCAGAAGAAAAGGTTGCTGTTGTAAGTCTTATTCACAGTGATGTAGCCGGAATAACTCGTCAAATTCCATCCTGGGAAAGGAGCCACCAAACTTAACCGTCTCCCTAGTGGGGGGGGAAAATTTACCCAAGGATCAGAGAAATAAAACAGTGTTAGCCATCTCTGACTCGGCCAGACTTCTCCAGGGGCCAGGTCTGGAACGCAGTTATCAGAAAGGCTACAAGAGGACCAAAGTGCTTTCTGTAGCAGCATCCAGATGCCCTGGAGCAGCCAGCTCCACATATGCAACATTCATCATTTATCCAAGGACAAGTGACATTTTTAAGATTTCTTTTTTTGTCCTCAAATATATTTTATGAGCTATAATAAGAGTTTTCTTTTTTTTTTTTTTAAGGAGAAAAGAAAATCACCTATCCTCAGCTTCCCTCTAAAGAGTAAACCAAGATGTTCACATCAGGCCACCTGGAAGGCCAGGGGAGGATAAAGTCACCCAACTCCAAAAAGTCGGGGGTGCAAGAGAAATAACACAGCTAAGGTGCTCCCGCCTGTGTTCTTCATACGATCCTTATCGTGCAAGCAGAGAAATGGACTGAGGCATGTGGGGAGTGGGGATGGCTGGGGAGGGTGGGGAGAGGCAGGCAGTGAGACTGGGGGTGACTGTGTAGCTACTCAGAGGGAGCCAGATAGGACAGGAGATAGTTTAGAGGGCAGAGGTCCTAGTTTTTTTTAAGGCAGCAAAAGGTCAGGGACAGGGAGGGGGAAAGGCAATCCTCAGAGAGCTGAGGCTGCCCAGAAGTAAATAATACTAATGGAACTAACACCTACGAGGTTGCTGTAGAAAGGGCTTTACGTTATGTGGTAGGTATTATTGTCATCTCCACTTTACAGATGAGAAAGGTGAAGCACAGAGATGTTAAGTAACTTGCCCGAGGTCACACAGCTAGTAAAGGAGAGTTGGGATATAAACCCAGCAGTCAGGCTGCAGAGTTAGCTCCTGCCCCAACACTGCTACACTGCATCTCACCTAGAGATTTACTCAGAAGGTGGTGTAGGTGGCAGGGAGTGGAAGGGGAAGTAGTGATTAGGGAAGGAGTGGAGAAGGAACAGAAATAGGTAGGTATCAGGGTGCGGTGGGGAAGTCTGGATGAAGAAGAGTCCTTCAGTGGGGACAAAGCAAGTGTCCCCAGTAAAAACTAATCATTCAAGAAAAGCTATTTAAGTCTGAGACTTATTAAGCTGGAACTGGTTAGTAGAGAGGAGTAGGTAAGGAAGCTCAACCCTACACACATGCCACCAACTAAAGATGCCTTCACTGGGGCACGGCGCCTGTGGGCTCTGGAGTGCTGATTGATAGCGTCTCTCCAACTCAGCATTCAGCGACCTCACCCATAAGGGACAGTAAGCCGTGGTGAGAATATTTACACTCAGGGATCGGTGCTACCAGTTAGGGCCCCAACCCCCGGAGGTAGCTGTTGAACTTTTATCAGCACACCACTGGCTTGGAGGGAGCACTGCTACCGTTATCTGCAAAATGCACCTGATGATTAGGAACAGGGAGCATCTGGGAGCAGAAGTGATGATAAGGATGAAGGAAAGGTCTCAATGGGATGTTTCCAGAGGGTCCTGCTAGGCTAGCACAGTAGGAAGGGCATAGCTTTCCCAGTGGACCGACCTGGGTTTGCAATCCTAACTAGGCTCCCCAGCAAGTTGCTTCCTCTCTGAGCCTCTGTTTCCTTTGTGCAAAATGTGGATACTGAGTCCTCCACCCCGGGCTTTCTGTGAGGATCAAATGAAAACATGCATGTGATCCTTGAGCACGGAGGTGAACATAAAATAAGGGCTCAGGAAAGGGAGGGATGATTATCACTAGCCCGTAGACCACCCTAAGAATAGTCCTGAAGATTCTGGCTTTTTTGGGCTCAGTCTGGCTCCCCCAGGAAAGATTACTTAATCCTCTCTACCTCTTCCTGTTCTGCCCCTCCCCACCAGAAAAAGACAAAGAAAAAAAAAAAGAGAGAGAGAGAGAGAGAAAGATTTTAAGGAAAAGAAAAGGAAGCTGTTTAGGGGAAGTGGTGTATGCCAGTCCCCTATCCTTCCCTCTCTCCATCTTTGCTTCCACTCTCTGTTAACCCAAGAAAGAGTACCTTCAGGGCTGGAAAGCCTTTAAAATACTTTTTTTTTTTTTTTTTACCATTTTTTAAATTGAGGTATAGTTGACATTACAACGTTATATTAGTTCCAGATGTATAACATGATTGAATATTTGTATACAAGTCATGTTACTACTGTCACCACACACACAGCTACAAATTTTTTCTCTTGTGATGAGGACTTTCAAGATTTACTCTCTTAGCAACTTTCAAATATGCAATACAGCATTATTAACTATAGTCACCATACTGTACATTACATCTCCAGGACATGCGTCTTTTACAGCTGGAAGTCTGTACCTAAAATGCTCTTGAAATATTTTTCACAAATCTATTCGTCTCAAAATCCAACAAAGCCGACCCCCCGACTCCTCCCACCTCCCACCACCCCAAAAAAAGAGGGCAAAGAACTGAAGGCTGATGGCTTGGGAATGAGTGAGATGTGAATCACACAGGGGTAAGTGGCCATTTGAGAAAGAAGACAGAGAAAAATGAGAAAGGTCAAAGTAGAATGAGAAAAAGAGAAAACATATAATAGGAATGAGCTGGAGGGAATGGAATATGGGAGAGGGGTGATTGAATCCATCTATCTCTCTGAGACCGGCACAGCACAAGGCCCGCTGGGCTGCTCTGAAAACGACCCAGATGCTCTCCAGCCCTGCCTTTCTGAGAATTCCAGTTGCTTCTCTGCTGCCTTGGACTGACTCCGGTGTATTTCTTACTTTCCCTTCTAGATCAGGGGCTACTGGAAAGGAGGGAGTTTGTCTTGTTTATCTCTGTACCCCCAGGGATACAGCATGCTGATGTCTTAAGGCACTCAATACACACTTGTGAATGGATAAATGCGAATGAATGAACTTAAAACATGACATGCTGACAATGCACTAGGATTAGCGTATTTCTACAAAAACCTCCTAAGGCAGGCAAGCCTCATCAAGATCTTAAGAAGTTTAGAAAAACTTTTCTCTAGCCCACAAAAAAGTGTTTCACCCTGTTTTAAATTGTAAATTTCCTTTAACTAAATCAAAGTAAAATAATTAAAAGTTCTTTCAACTAAATTGATTTTTTTTTTTTTACCTTTTCAAATGTTCTGTTCATCCTCCTAGAGTCTATTACTGGAATGTGGAAAATAAACTCCCAAGATGTAGGAGTGTCTTTCTTCCTGGAACCCTGACTCACAATACAAATGTTTAAAACAGTTGAAAAAAGGAAAAGGGTTTTCTTTGAAGTGATTTCACTTCCTACTTGTTATTTACTGTGGTTACCAGTGCTTGTGATAGTAACAGTTTCAAAAAGACTGGCGTATGACAAAAAAGGGCTCGAACCAGCTAAGTCAGGCACTTCATCTTCAGTATGGACACTACCAGACCATAAGTAATAACAAAATAAGACCTAACAGCAAAATACCCTTTAAAGTTTGTGAAAAGGCAGTGCTTGGAAGCATGCTAAAATTTGCTTCCTATATTCATTTTGTTGCAGAGAACTAGGATTTATTCCAGACGCAGAGAAAGCAAACATGCAATTACAATTACATAAACTAAGGCAGTGAACTGGAGATTTTAAAAAAAATTCCCTGTCTTTTGAATTACTGTTTATCTCAATGTTTCACTGCGACATTGGGATGCACGTTTCTAAAGTGCTGACAGACTTGATAAACAAAAGAGATTCAGGAGAGTGAGCTGACCATCTATCCAGAGCTTCCTGAACTTTCACTAAAGCGGGTGAATAAAATTATCCTTAATTACGTTGTCGGGGCTGCATTTGAATACCCAGTTGCACCGGGGTACACAGATTTTGGATCCGCCAATTAAAATTCCGTTCAAAGATTTTTTTTTTAACTGTGTAGCAAAACTTTAGAAAGTGACATTACATTAGATTTTGTATTTTAAATATTGTCACTCATCAGATGGTGATCTATCAGGCTTGGCACAAAAGGACAGAATATAAAACTACCTCCCTCGGAAACTTTCTTTGCTACTGCTGATGCCCATAATGGTGACGTGCTCGTAAGTGAGAAATACAGGAATGGGAGGGATCTGGACAGTCTCTCAGGCAGAGTTCCCTATATTCTCTGCACTTGGTTCTACCAGACGTATGATTCAGACACACCATGGCCACTTTCACTTAAAGCCCTTGTTGAAGCTGTCATCCTCACTCAGTACACACAGGTCTGATCTGCCCACATCTCACCCTACACCTAGTCTTGAAGCGGTCATACAGCACAGTGGTTCATACCCCAGGCTCTGGAGTCAGTAGAGATAGGTTTTAATTCCAGATCTGCTACTTACTAGCTTTAAACGGCCCTGGGCAAGATACTTGATTTCTCTGGGCCTCAGTTTTCTCATCTATAAAATGGGAACAATAATTATTCATTCTTCATTAGGGTTACTCTGAGGATTAAAAGAGCTAATGTGTGTAAAGCATTATGCCTGGAACATAATTAGGTCTCAAATCGAAATTTTACAAACATTTACTGAGTGCCTTTTACATACAGGCACTGCGCTAGTACTGGGGATATAATTACTACTAAACGTTAGCTACTTATTATTTTTACTACTACTACTACTCTATTCTGCCCGGACTACGCCAAACAATAGGGACAGCGTCCTTCTTAAAACAGGCAGTATGCCTACCTCAAATGTAACACTTCAGGAGTTGAGTATGCATTGCCTGATTCCTCAGTTGCTTCATGTGTGTGCCTCTAGTCCCTCCAAAAAAACACAAGCTTTTTAAACAAAGGAAAAAAAAATTGCAGCAGGCAAATTGTAGAGCAGGAGTCAGAAAATCTGGGTCTCCAACCCATCTCTGCTGCTATTCCCTGTGTCCCCTCGGGCAAGTCATATGAAATATTTGAGTCTCAAATTCCTCGTCTGTGGAAGAGTTTGGTTTTGAGTATTTAACTCCTTTTCAGCTCCAAACTGAATGATTTGCTTTGATTTATTGTGAATAAACACAATCTAAGTTATCAGTATCCACTTATTCAGGAAGCCAAAAGGAACGCATGTGACCCAGTTTAGTAGATTTGGATTATGATATTTTGCCTCTTCATTTATGTCGAGTGATACCAGCCTATACCACTGGGCTACCATCTTTTCATGACTTTTCTACATCAAGCAAAAATGAGTCTTTTTTTTTTTTTAAAGCCTGACTACATTGCCTCACTACATTATCACTGACTATACTATCAAAGTTTTTCACCTTTTCTTAGAAAAGAGATGGCAAAACATGGGCCAATGTGTATTTCAGACAAAGACATGTGAGCAGGACTCAAATGCACCCTTAAGAGCGGAGACTGTTCTGGCTTGAAACCAAACCAAAACCAAAAAACAATGACAGCCTATTGGCTATGAGAACTATTCAAATGAAGAAAAGTTGCTTTATTTTAAACTTCCATACAGAGGATAAACATTTATTTTTTGATCTTTAAAACGACCATTTCCCTAAAGTTTCCAGTTTCAGTTCCATAATCCCATGACATCCTTCAACCTATCAGCCTCAAAAGCATTAACTCTGCCTTCCCATCTGTCACTAGGGATAAACTCCAAAGCAAACACCAACACCTCCATCCATGGATGCTCATCTACTTTAAGAAAATGCTCCAGGAAGAGCTGCCCTTCTCCAATCAACTTTCCTACCCTCTTAAAGACCCTTCCTGACTCCATAACTCTCTCTAGCCATCACGCCATTTCTTTGCTCCTTTTTACAAATAGCTCTTCAGAATTGCTGCCTATATACTATTTTATAGGTCAAAAAGTGCCCCGAGGTCCAAAAAGATTATGTAACTTATCTTACTCAGTGATTTAGCTAAGCATGAAGAAGCATTAAGTGCAGAGGCGAGTCAGGAATTTTAGTCTCTGATGACACCAATGACACATTCTTTCTATTAACAATAATAATAGAAAACCCCACAATCTCTAAATAAAAAGCCATCAGCAAACACTAATATTTAGTGAGCAATTTACAGGTTATAAAGAGTTTTCATGTGCATCTTCTCATCTGATTCTTATAACATCCCTGAGGCTTGGGTGAGTTGTTTCATCTCCATCTTATTAATGAGGAAACTGAGGCCTGAGACGTCCAGGCAAGTGGGCCCAGCCCAGTGGCTGTGAGCTTAGACTCTGGAATGAACCTGTCTGGGTATGAATCCTGAATCTAACAGCTGGTGTCTGTGTGACCCCGACAAGTAACTTATTCTCTTTCTGCTTTAGTCGTCTTGTGTGTGAAACAGGTGCACTTCCTGGGTTTTTGAGATGCTTAAATGAATTTATATCAAATGCGAACCAGTAACTGACATATAGTAAGTCCTTAGGTTAGTATTAACCAATTAAGTGACCAGTTGTAGACAGGCACTACACTAGTTTTACAAATAGATGTGCAGGGACTCAACCACTAGTTAATCTGACCCTGATAAACTTTCATTTTAGCTCAAAACTCTGATAATATATGACACCAAATCATTAAAATGTGAAATAAAACAATTTGAGTAAAATACCAGAATGCATTTTGGATTCTGTGAGACAACTGCTTACAGAAAAAAAAAAAAAGAAAAAACTGTTGAAAGTATACCAGTGATTTCTGATTTAAACTTACCTTCTGCAAATTTCCCAGCTTCAATATAAGGAGTTAGAAATAATGGCTGTCCTGTGTCTCCTTTATGTGGTATGGAAACATGTGCTTTTTGGTATACGGAGCGAAACAGCCCATCACCACCAGGGCTGAGTGACAACAGGGCCAGCAAAACAGCTGCCTTCCACATGGCACCAACCTCTCCCTCTAGGCCTAGGATGAAAACAATAACATTCCACAAATGAATCAAAAGAATAAATATTTACCTAGCCCCTTTACATGCAAGACACTCATTCAGTCACTCAAAATATATATATAAGGACTTTGCTAAGCACCTAACCATCAAATAAGTGCTCAGCCCAATCCCCGATCATCCTGAAATTAACAGTCTAATGGGGGGCTATTCAAGGGATTTACAGTGGAACTAGCGAAGCAATTTACATTTCTAAAGCTGTAATTTGGAAAGTAAATTCGATGCAACATTATATGAAGAATCAAGACTACAGGGACTCTGTACATCGATCCCCAAGAGTGGGAGAGACAGTCATCCATTACAGGCTGAGGACTGAGAACACATTCCAGTCCAAGAGAACCTAGGAAGGCCTTACCAAGGTTGGACGTGAATGTAAGGTGTGGAACTCAGCTAGGCAGGAGAAATGGGGAAGGCATCACTGGTGGGTGGTACAGCTTGAGCAAAGGTGAGACCTCAGTTGTCCACAGGCACTTTGCAGGGGAATTTAAAATAAACAAAATGGATTTCTGGTAGACTTTCTATCTCTTACAAATCACTAAACTTTGCATCCAAGAATAAAAAAGAAAGAAAAAGAAGGAGGGTCCGGAAACCATCTTCAGGCCCTGCCCCCGTAGCTAGCTGACACATAAGTTCAAGAGTTAGGCCTCCAACTTTATTAGCACAAAGCTCTCCAAGGATCTTTCGTCTGATGTTTGCCCAGAGTATTCATCTGGGCTGATAATAACAATGGCTTAAAATTGTAAGGTGATTTCTCTAAACTTGTAAACACGTAAGTTGTATTTATAATGGGCCTTCCCAGGTATTTTTAGCTGATTTGAACATCCTAATAACTCAACCAGGAAAGTCAGGCTTATTATCACCAATCTTAGACAAGGAAAAATTGACTCAAAGGAGTGCCTTATCCAGGGACATCAAAGTAGAGATACAGGAACCAGAATGCAACAAAGGCCAGGACTAGGGCAAGGTGAGCCCCGTGCAGAAGCAGGGTGGGATTTCATCTCTTTTTTTTTTTTTGAAATTTTGTCTGTCATGGATTTTTTTTGCATTAATTTAATTTTTTTTTTCCAATATTGCATTACAATACTATTTATCTTACTTATTGAGTCTTCTGGCACTCTTGAACTTTGCATTCAAGGCAGGTGCTTCACTTGCTTCACCTTAATTTTGACTCTGCTAAGTATTATGGTGCCTACATCAGTGCTGTTACATTGCACTGCACTACTGCTATTCAAATAATCCACTCAGATTTCCGGATGCAAAAAGAAATACATAATTATGCAAATACAATGCCTGCTTTTGATTGTCTGGTACTTTACAATATCAAGCTATTAAAAACACCTTAAAAACACAAAATGTGTAAAAATCTGTTAACCACATGCTTATCACAACCCAATTTGGCATAATAGGAAAAATTGGTTGTAGCAAATTTAAAAAGCATTTCAGCCACATTTCCCCAATAAGATAAATGTTTATAATTATAATTTGATTGAATATATAATCCTTGTCAAGTCTTTCATGGTTAACTTAATAGAATTCCCCAGATTTAATGTAAATAAACCCAACCAAATAGATATGTAGCTAAAAAATGCTTTTGTCTATTATTGACTACAAAAAGGAACAAAATGAATTTAGAAACTGAAATCAGATTCCTAAGAAGTCCAAGGGTAATGACCACTATGGCACTGATAAAACATTATTTTTTAAATTATGTGAACTTGTTACTCTAATGTTTTAATAATGTAGCTACTTTCAAGGAATGCTTGAAATCAGCAATCTTACTCTCTAACTGGCTCAGAGGAAAAAAAAAATCTGTGATATTAAAAACATATTGGAATAAGCTCTTCCATTAAGGTTTTTTCCTGGGGGCAGAAACAAGAAACTAATCATACCATCTAATTTCTCAATCTTTCTGCTGCAAACACCCAGCCCCTTTAATGGAAGTCATTAATATTTAACTAACCAGGGTGGTTACAGCACTTCCCTTGTGAGCAGATGTTGATTCAGAGATGTTAAAGAGAGAGGTAAAACTCATCTTGTTTTAACTGACATAAATCTAATACACAAAAGTCGGAGTTGGGTCAGTTCAGGAGATCCCATTAACATTTAATCAAATAAATCTAATACACAAAAGTAGGAGTTGGGTCAATTCAGGAGATCCCATTAACATTTAATCAAATAACTATTGGAGTCACAGTTTCCCATGTAGGTGAATTAAAGCAACGACGTACTTCATTTCACAGTTCTCACTTAATAGTCAGAATTCCTGAACTGTGCTTAGCTGTCATCTCTCCTAATGAAAATGAAAGCCATGTCATGAATGGAGAAGTGTCTTCTTTTTTTTTTTAACATCCTTTGCAAATGTTTTTGCCTATTCTAAATTAGCCAGAATCTTTTTATTTATTCAACATTTACTGAATGCTTTCTAAACTAATAAACACTAATAAACTAATAAACACTAAAAAACTAATAAACACTAGAAGCTATTGCCCACAGAAAGTGAAAAAAATTATTAGCCCTACACTGTATCATGTCTACTTGAAACAATGTGAAAACATTGGTGCTATTTCCAGTTCAAATAAATCATACTGAAGGATTCAGGCAAACTGTTCCTCTTAATAAATGTTCAGAAACACAATAAAATCTAAGCAAATACAAAGAAATATTGGCAGAATCAAATAAGCTAAAGATCAAAAGTGTATGATTCACATTAAACCTTAAATATTACAGTTGGAAATCACATATCCAATGTACAATTTTTTGATATAAGTAAAGCTATTTATCAAAGTGTTCATTAGAATAATAAAAACAGTCAACAATGTAAACAATTTAAAATAAGTAAGTCACTGCACAGCAAAAAGATGGAACTATAGACAGCAATTAAAATGACCCCACTGAGAATGTTTTAGAAAATATATTAAAATATTAAGTAAAGAAAAGCAGACTATTAAATTGGATATATGGTACTTTCTCCTTATTTAATACTTGTTAAGAATTTCTAAATTTTCTACACTATTTAATCTTATAATCAGAGGAAAATCATTTCCAGTTTTGCTTTCTGTTCAGACAGGGAAGCCACTGGTAGAAATGGCTTGTTCCTTATTCCTTATTAGTACCTGGTTATGACCTCTTGCGTTTCCTAGGAATAAGGGTTCTGTTTGTTCTTTTAGAACAGGTTCTTCTTTCTCCAACATTCTGTGAAGCTACGTCCTGATCTCCTAAAGCCACAGAACCTCAGAGACTCAAAGTTAATTTTCTCTTTGGTAAATTAGAAGGCTCTGCATTAATGGGAGATATTGTTCTAATAATAATTAGTATAATTATATTTATATTTCATTCTGCCTATAGTAGAGTCCAAAACGAGTGTGCATACAATTGGAACTAAGCAAGTATCTGTTGAACAGATGGGGCTAAATAATGAATCATGCTATGGCAGACATGTAGGAGATAGTAGATGTTCCTGTGCCCGATTCCTTCATCTTACAGACTAGACAACCAGTACCAAGAAGTAAGTAACTTGCAAGTAAGATTACACCAGTCGTGAGCAGTAGGGCCAAGACTCAAAGCCAGGATTCATTTATGGCTCCAAATCTAATCTGTTTTCCACTCTCCCATCTTTGGTTACAATTTCGACTTTTATTGTCTCAACAGATAGTAACAGCCTATAACAGTCCTAAACCCCATTCACTAGATCATTAGACCAGGCAGTAAAAAAAAATAAGCAATAAACAAATGAGTCAATAGAAACAATAATAAGTAAGCCTTTCTACAGAAATTGGGGTTTTAGATACAGTTTGTACTAATCAAGGTTCTGACCGGACTCACTCACTGAACCTTGGGCAGAACAGTGACTTCTCTGGGTCCCAGTCAAAGTGTTAAAACCAATGGTCAGATTTCTAGGAACTGTAAGGGCCAGCTGTTCAATAAAGCCATTGTTCAAAATTAAACCATAAAATTTTACTATTATATAAGTTATATTCAAAAAACAAAAGTAGTAAATTCTAAAAATTCACCACTTCTTAACTATTTTACTATCATCTATGCTCTAGAGTCATGTTTTTTGTACTCGTCTGGTGGGAAGATTGTATTATGTTTTGCTACTGTTCGTTTCTTCCCACTGATGTTCAGTAACATCTCATAGCTTGAAATCAGCCACGGTGGGAATACTTACACCACGGAAATCAGCAAACATCACAAATCAGGGCTGCCCCCATCCACCCTACCCCAGAGAACTGGATTTAAATATTTACCTGCACAAGTTAGACTCATGTCCCTTATTTGAAAAATGAGCTGGAAACTACTTTCCATCAACACACACCCCAATTCCAATGGAAAAGATCAGAAGAAGAGACAAAAAGGGAAAAATCCTGTCAGGGTGTCACCTGTGTGTGAAAGCAAACAATATCATGCCCAGACAGGAAGGGCTTTGAGAAAAGAAACCTGAAAAAGCCAATGGAAAGTGTGTGCTCTAACAATGAAAAAAGCAGCAGAAACAAAAACTCCAGGATGAGGACAAAGAAACCAAGAGCAAATGTGTCAAGCAGCCCCGTTCTCCCTTTTCTCTCCTTCCAACTTCTCTATTTCACACTGTAGATTATTTCAATCAAAAGATAACAATCATTCATGTAATAATTACAGCTGCAATTAAAATAGTTATTTGGTGTCTCCTTGCATATTTAATTGGCTTTAGTAGCTCCCAACATAAAAAAAAAATTTCCACAGACAAACAAAAAACAGGCCAACTAGTAACAGACATTTCCATGAAATCTGTGATAAAAGAAAGGTACAAGAAAGTGGTCCCTCTATTTAAAAAAGATTCAGTCACCTCTCAAGATTATTCAGGCATATCCAAAGCATTTGAGTCCTGTAATGAAGGGCTATTGTGCAACCCTAAATTAAATACCAACCCAAATCCCAAATCCAGTTATTTTTGCTAAAGGATTTCCATGCAAACAAATGGTAAAAGAAAGTCTTTATTTTGAAGGGTCCAGTGTTCATTTTCCTTAAGACATCATTTTAATTTCTAAAACTGATATTTGAAGCACTCTTTTCCCAGAGAGGACACAGTACATAACACTCAAGGTGATGGGCAACCTTTGGCTGAAGCAGCACTGAGACTTGCAGGCTATCTCCTTCCCACAGGCTACCCTTTGGCATCACACAGGGGTGTCTAATCCTGCTAATTGAATTAGTCACCCCTATCTCTGCCACCATATCCTTGGGCTCATGGGAAAGGGAGACTAACTCCAGTTATGTGGCAGGTAGAGAATGAAAGGAATCAGGGAGACGAGGAAATAATATAATCGGACTCTACAGTAGGGAGCTTTACCTTGAAATCTCACTCCAACCAGGAGGAAAATTCGAGTGGAGGTGGGGAAATAAAAAGTAGACTTGTCCCAAAATGTTAATAACAGATTTGAAACAGAAGGAGCATCTCCATGATTCAAGGTATTATTGTGATAATGACACCAGTAATAGCTACCAATTATTGAATGCACTCTCCACACAGAAACTGTGCTAACTGCATTATATTTTTATTTCTAACCTTTACCAGGTAAGTACTACTATCATGACATTTTACAGATGAGAAACTGATCTTCAAGGAATTTAAGTTACTTGCCCAGGGTCACACAGCTAGTAAGTAGTAGAACAAGGAATTGAGGCCAATTCTAACCAGTTTCCAAAGACCATTCTGAGATTGATTCAAAATGGATTTCTAGTTTCCTTCTGTTTTGAAAATAATTTTGGGGGGATGGATTAAGACTCCTGGCAAAAGAAATGTCTTCCACTGAAAAATTCTTTATTTTCACTGAAGTAAATGTAGCCCTATTCTTTTTTTAGACTCAATCTCCTTTTTGCTATCTACTGTGACTAAAGTTTTCAAATAAAAAAATTAGGATACACAGTGTGACAAATACAAGGGTAAGACTGGGTACAACGGATGAGAATATTTTATATAAGGATGATCCTGGGAAATTCTTCAGTGTTGTCACCTTAACCATCACTTGTCACTGAGGTGACAGGAAACTCCTCCCTGATCCCAAGAGAGATACTATTATCACTGACAGTAATCCTCACTCAGCACTCCCTTAGATTACTCCAGTGCTTGGCTCATCTCTTTGCCACACATGGTCTCATAGGAACTTAACCACCATTCTCGAAAGGAGTTAGTGCAGCAGTTCAACAGAGACCCCTGTGGATGGAGCAACTTCCCAAGTAATGACACTCTAGTCCATAGCAGAGCTGGGACTGACTCCAAATTCACTGGACCAGCCACTTCTTCGATAAACAAATATATCTTTAGCTCCTGCTATGCGCTGGACTCCCATGCAGGCACAGAGAACGAAAGAGGCAAAGTGTCTGCCTTCATGAAGCTTCCCCTCTCTAGAGGAGAACTACTAAGAACATCAAAGCAGGGTCAAGGGCTAGAGAGGGACGGTGTCGAGGAGTGGAATTTCAGATTGGGTGGTCAGGGAAGGCCCTGCTGAGGAGGTGACATGTGAGCAGATATGAAGGATGAGAGAGTTCCAAATGAATATCTAGGGAGAAGAGAGTTCCAGGCTGGGGAACAGTGATAGCAAAGGTTCTGTAACTGGAGGCAAAGACGACGGAGTCCAGCATGGCCGGAGCCCAGCAAGCGATGGGGAGATGGTACAAGTGGGATCAGGGATCAGACCATGCAGGGTGTTGAAAGCCCATGCATGTTTCGGGAGCTCACTTCTTCCCAGTTCTGATGTTTCCATCAATGGTGAGGCTGGCCTCTTGCCACCCACTTGCTTACTCCGAGGAGGATGATGTAAGAGGTGGAAAGATTTATCTGATGGATAAATGTGGGTAAACTGGGCATGTTGGGCTCAGCTCTCTTAGTGTCCCCCCAGGGAGCAGTGTTTCCTCTCTCCACTGGAAGTGGGCCTGTGCATGTCTGGGCAAGCCTTGCTGTACTCGGTGCATTTGCCAACCCAGTCTCTCTCAGTAATAAAGGATTTTACTCTCTACCGACCTTGCTCTTTTGTGCTCTCAATTTCTCCAGACCTCAGATGAGAGAAAAAATTTGCTATTTGGCTGGGGGAGGGGGGCGGGGATGACATCACACGACTCCCCCAGAGGCCCCAACAGAGTGGAAAATTTGGGTTTTATTCTAAGAGTAACAGGCTGGAATTTTTTCCCACTGAACCCCACTGTCTCTATTATCCTGCAAACATTTCATCATATATATGTGATTGAAGAAAGGGGTGGTTACTAGTATCAGCTTCACCCACATACCCAGAATTCGAAGTCCCATACAGCCTGGCTTGTCCACACTAACCCTGGAAAGTTATGACAGTTGATGGTGAAGAGTGATTCCTAAAAATCAAACCAGCCAAAATATCCTCACACAGCTAATCGAAGGAAACCAAGTTACAACCAGGCTATTTAGCAAGAACAAAAGGAGGCAGAATTAAATCCTCTCATTAGGTATTTTAAAATCAAATGTGCATAGAATATCCAAAGGGGAGACAATAGAAATAGCCCATAGTCTTGTTCATCTGGTCCTTAAGCCATGGAAACACCCTCTATTATTTCTTCTGTCAGCAGTTACCGAAAGCAAAAACAAAACGAAATAAAACAAAAAACGATTTTTACCCTCTTACTTGCAGCATCCTGACTTGTCCATACCATCTTGCCAAAGTCATTAGTGATCTCCACATTCCCAAATTCAAAAGAAAGGTTAATTGACTTCTCTGACACCCTGACATTACCCCTGTTGGTAAATGTATCATTGCCTTGCCTTCTGTAATCTGTGTTCACGGATCTTCTAGAATGTACTCCTTCACGGTTTCCTCGTCCTTTGCCTTCCCTTAAATACTGCGTTTCCCCGGAGTTTATCCTTGGTCCACAGCGTATCCACTCCACACACTCTCTCCAGGGGGGTCTCGTCACTTTGAGTAGCCCTTTCTACTGACACCACTCAAAATAACAGCTCTTCTTAAAAGCTTCAGGCTCATCTACCCAACTGCCTGCTGAACATTTTCGCCTCATGTCCCATCGGTCTATTAAACTCAACTTGTCAAAATGGAAACTAATCCTTCTGCATAAAACACATTTATTTCTGTTCCCTCGTGAAACCCGTCTAAAGTAAAAGCAAAAACATTTTTAAAAAGGTATAAATCCCACACCCAAGAAAATAGCAAAAAAAACAGCAAATAAGGCACAATAAATTTTGTTGTTGTTGTTGTTGTTAGATGGGAAGTGAACAAACAGTTCTACTGCAGAAAATGAAACCAGAATAGAAATGAGAAACAAGCTAATTCACATTACAAAACCACAGAATGGCTCAAAAATACTAAGTCCCAGATAAACAGAGGGCAAAAGTGAGGCTAAAAACAGAGGGACTGGTGAAAGTCTGTAACACCAGGTAGAGCCTCAGGTCCCCTCCCTCACTCTAACAAGGGAAAGGAGAGGCAGTCTGTAGAAAAATTATTCTTTGGAAAATTAAACCAGAGAAACTCTAGACTTGGGCATATGAAACACAGTAAAAGTTGGGAAAGAGGCACCCAAATGGAAACTAAGAAAAAGTGTGTGTCTACACACTCACACACCCCTGAACACTGCCCTTGAACTTGAACATGCTTCAAACATGTCCCTTGAACACTTAGCTGAAGCCCACATGTCTCCATCCCTCACTCTGTGCAGGAGGCTGAAGGATTCTTCTCTGGAATAATTGAATCCTCTTAGAGACAGGACTTATACATAAGGATATGTGAGGTCCTCCAATGAAAATTCTTGGACCTACCAATCAATTCCAGGGAATTGCTGGCAAATCCCTTCAACACAATGGAGCTTCCAACCAGCAACGTAGTTTCTCACACTTAATAAAGAACCAGGCTGCAAAGAACCACTGGACATTGGAAGAAAGCCAGTGTCCCAGCAGAACACTGACACTATTCCTACATACCCAAGATCACACTGTAGGTACAAAGTGACTGACGTTCCTTGTCCTCTGAGCAGTTACTGCTTTCTTACCACTATGTCCCTAGCCCCACTTTATTCCTCCCACTCCTGAACAGACCGCTGAATGGTCAGCGGCTGAACTGCCCGGGCTAACTTGGCAGCAGCCAATCCACCGGTGCCCTCTTTCTGGATCCCTCCTTTGACTCACTCAACACAAAGCCAAACCTTTCAGAGGCCTCTTCCTATGTCCCCTATCTCTTGGGTTCTCCTTTGCTGCTAGTAAGCTAATAAAACTAACAGTGTCATTACAAGTGTATTCCTAGTGGTCTTTGGTCAGTGGGCTTTGGCATCCCACTTGAAAAATGTACTGAGACCAGGTAGAGAAGTTAGGAGACCATGAAATAGAGAAGAGACAATAAACCCAGAGCATCAAGGGCAGCTGAGGGATCTGTGTTATTGTGAGGCAATCAAGCAAGCCTCTGCCACAATTCCTGAATGCACAGAGGTTCAAGTTCCAGCGTTTGTCAACAGGTGTAACACGGGGCAAGTCAATTCACTTCTCTCTATATATTTCACTCCCTTCATTTGCAAATTACAGGGATTAGATGGACTACATAATTCCCAATGTGCTCTCCCATCTTGGACTTTCTCGGATTCTAAAAAGTAGCCAAGGATAGGGATAAAACTGCTGCAGGTTCTGAGCCATAGCAATGATTCCTGCAGCTACCTCGATGAAAGCACTTCCATGCCTGTTCTGAGTGCTGTGAACCTGCATCTGAATGTTTGCAAAGTTGGAGACCTGAGAAAGGCTGTATTTTGGTCTATGCTGCAAGACTGGTTTGATTATATAGTTACTTTTTTAAACAAAGGCTAATTTTATTTTATTTTTCTTCTTTTTTTAATGAAGTATAGTTGATTTACAACGTTTCAGATGTACAGAAAAATGGACTCAGTTATACACACATATTCAGTTTTATATATATATGTGTGTGTTTTCATTTTCAGATTCTTTTCAATTTTAGGTTATTACAAGATATTGAATATAATCCCCTGTGCTATACAGTAGGTCGTTGTTGTTTACCTATTTTTACATATAGTGGTATACACCTCTAAATTCCAAATTCCCTCCCCTTCCCTCCTCTGTCCCCTTTGGTAACTATAAGTTTATTTTCAATGTCTGTGAGTCTACCACTGTTTTGTAAATAAGATTATGTGTTTTTTGACCATAGACTTTAAAAAATATACGTATCATCAAATTCTAAGTCAATGGCTTCCAGTAAGTTTACTTTGAAACAAAAGTCTCAGACTTTCTAGATACGAGCGTTTAGGTGCTGGGTCACAGTGAACTGTGGAAAGAATCTTGATTTCACGTCAAGTGCTGCAGTCCGCCAGTTCCAGTGCCTGTGCGATGGCACAAGGGGTTCACACTCCTCCCAAGTCAATTCTACATGCATTCCAGCACTTAGGAGGAGGAGGGGGGAAAATTATTTCCAGTCGATTTCTTGATTGCTAATAACATTCTTCATCAAGAAACCCAGGCACTGAAATACTTCATTTTCAGAATTTAACTATGACTGCCACCGTCCCCTTGTGCCAAATATAAATTCCACAAGCCTCTGGAGGGGTCCATCTTTATCGAACTTTCTACATTCCATGCTGCCCAACCAGGTATTGCAGAGAGAGAAAAGACAGTCCCTACTCTCACCTTCTCACTGAGATCTTGGAGCAGTCTCTGACCACAGAACAGATGCTAATTCAATCTCATTTCCCTCATCTTGTCAGTGGTAAATTATTACAGTAAGATGGGTTTACAGAGCTGTAGATTTATTTATTTAGCACAGAGAGCATATATGAAAATACTAGAGAAAGGGAGAGGGGCGTTTGGTTGCTAAATATAAATAAAGGCTTGGTGACCTTGCATCCAAATTATGTGTCCCATCTGAGGTTTGGTTTGGAAAATACGGCCACCATCAGGATAGGCTATTATGGTTTCCAGATTAAGTAGACACTGCCTTGTGAAAAGACAGACAAATTCATTAGCTTATCTGGCTTCCTGATATTTGGAAATGGTTTACACAGACCAAGCACTGTATACTCTAAAGGTCCTAGATAAAAAAGTATTTCATGTTCCCTCTTTCCTTCCCTCTGCTACCTCATTCTCCACCCTCTTTTCACATCCTCTCCCCACACTGTGCCTCCTTTAGCGGGAGTAGGAAAGACTTCACTCCACTCACATGGGTGTGTTTTTTCAGTTTGACTGTTGTAAGTTATCAAGGAGAACTTAGCTACAATAACGCTGTAGCTAGAACCATCATTAGAATACAAACTGATAATTGAACACCTATATTTTTTTCTGTTCTAAGAACTCTATATATTCAGATTTTCCTCAAGGTCTTGACCTTTTTTCCTCCTTCCATACATTCTCATTCAACCACCCCTTGACCACTAACTGCTAGTCCAGAAGTGTGTTCCGTCCTGGCCTTGCTGTTGGGCTCCTACTCTCAGCAGGCTCCTCACATAGGTACCCAACTGGTCCCTCAAATCCCCTGAATCTTGTAACAAACATCATCATCCCTCTTGAACTTCCTCCTCCTCTGACTTCCCGAATTTTAATGGCACCTAGAGGTCTAAAACACAGTCCTCATGGCAAATCACTCACAAAGTCCCACCTTTCCCCCTCTTTTTTCTCTGTGCAATCCATTTGGTTCAGAGGTCAACCCTCACTTGCTCTGGGGACATCTGCAAAGCCTCCTAGCTGGTCTCTTAGACTTCAGGTCCTCTCTACACCAATTCAGCCTAACTCTGATGCTGAAATGAGCTTTCTAAAGCATAAGACATTTCCCTCCTCAAAAGCCTTCCATGGTTCCCAGCTGCAACCAGGATAAAGTATAAACTTCCTGTCATGAAATTCAATGTCCCCTATAATGTGACTGGCATAACTTTCCAGACAAAAGTTATAAACTCTATGTTCCAGCCAAATCAAACCTTTTTCTGTTCCCTAACTTTACTCTGCCTTCTAAGTCTTTGCATGTAAGCAAAACTCCAGGCAAATAGTAGGCACTAAATCAATATTAGTTGAATGAAAACAGAATTTAGGTGGGAGTATACAGTACACTGTAAAATTCTTTCAACTTTTCTGAATGTTTGAAAATTTTCATAATCAATCATCAGGGAAAATATTAGTTCAATGAATAAATGGATGAAGGAATGAATGTCTTGGGAGCTGGGTTACCTCCTCCTCAGAGAACCGTTGAGGTACAAGAAAATATGTCAAGGGGTCTTTCTAAAAGATGAGTAACAGAATATGGAGTTCCAAAAGGGAAAGGAGGAAGGGCTAGCTCTGGGATGCCTAAATAAATATTTTGGCCAGTACACAACCCCAGCAATTTAAGGACAGCCACTAACTAGAATCAGAACACAGAGAAAAGGCTAAGAGATAAGACTCAAGGAGAGTGGAAAGATGTGATGCAAGAATTTGCTTTCTCAGGCTAATGGAGCTAAGGACATAAAGGGTTACTCCCCCCACCACCATCTTAGAGCTCCCCAGATCCTGAGTTAAAGCAATAAAAGAAAAGCATGTGGTTCTGTGTCCCAGGCAGTACCTGCAATACCTCCAAGGGAGACAAATCTCTATACTCTGGTTTCGGTTCAGTTATACTCAGGAGCACAGGTTTATGAAGAAAGCACCTGGTCGCTGTCCTGTGAACTGAGTCTATTGCTTAAATCTTTGCACTGGCAACTATATAGCATTAAAGTCCAAACTGTATTCCTGGTTTTGACCAAGAAAGTACAGTTCTTGGCTCTCTGTTCAGCCCAAGTCAATACAGATAGTAATGATCTGTTCTTCTAGAGGCACCTTTCTAATTATGGGAAGCTTCTCCTACTTAAGTCCTTTTAAATGTTCTTAGTTCAGTCCCTGAAAACCCCACATTATTAAACCCCTGGGAATGTTAAGCAAAAATAATCATGTTTGCTCTATAAAATGAACGATACTACCTATTAAGAATGGGTCATGACCTATTTACCTTGGGTATTTGGGGAATAATAAACAGGCCTCTGATGTTATCAGAGGCAGTAACTATGCTCTTCCTCTCTCGCTGGGTTAGTTCAATCATACCAGGGTAGTATTTAACACTCAATTTTTTGTCTGACAAATCATATGCTTTCCAAAACAAAAACCAAGTCATTAACAAAATACTGTCATGCTGTTCGCCTCTTGTTTTTATTTTTTCAAGGGGAGTGAACTGATAAGCCCAGTGGACTTGCTTAACACTCTTCTGAGTCATTTGAACTGCCTATCAGTCAAAGCCTACTTATTTCTCAGGCTATAAAGTCAGCCTAATAGAACCCCACTGTAAATTGGTTTATAAACTGGATTCACATATATTGTGGGGCCAATTATGCCCCTCCAAAACAACCAGCTCCCTCCCATAAAAGGAGAGTAAAGCAGCTTCTTGCTGATGACACTTGCATTGCATTATAAAGGGTTTCTACTGGACTTAGATTAGCCTGGAGTACAAATTCAGAAACCCTAATCAACTAGAGGGTTTTGACAACTTTTCAGACTTTCATATGCCAACAAAAGCCAGTGCAGTCTACTTTTCCAAGTGTTCCAATTCCTATTTTGATCAACTTTCTTAAAACTTATTTTTCAAGTCAATAATATGTTCCTTGGATTTTTTTTTCCTCTTTATATCTCTGTTCTTACTCATCTCACACCAAAAAAAGTAAATAGTTGCACCTCTAAGGAGAGGGAGAAAAGACAAGTATCTTCCATATGGAGAGACTGAGCAAAGGCAAAGCTGGGATTCAAATTCATACACCAAAGTCCCCTTTTCTCCCCATGACACCAAGCTGACCTGAAAGGCCCTTGGAAGCTTCCATTTCACACATGTCTCTACATGTTCCCCTGGCTCCTATGAACTCCCCTGCAAGGACTGAATCCACTTGGCAAGAAGCTGCTTCCACCTGTCCCACGCCCCTGGTTTTCTCCTAATCCTACATTCCAGAAAAAACAGCCTTTCCATGTGCTTTCCTGCCTTGGCTCAAGCCAAGTCTCCTTCTGTGGGACACGCTCAAACAGAAGGCACTCCTCCACAGCACTTACGAAATTAAAACTTCCCACAGAGACTTGAAGGAGAAAGAGGACGGGTCCCCGAGCCCCCGCCCTCTCCCCCACCGAGAATGATGGAGGACCCTACGGCTTCCCGCTTCCCTGGAGGGACACCTGGCCTGGAAGAAGGCGGGGGCAGGAAAGGGAGCGGGGTGGGGACCGACCTCCTCAGACTGTGCCAGGAGCCTTCCGGAATGTTTCCCGGGCTGGGCGCATCCAGAGCCGGGTGCCAAGCATCCCCAGAACCCCAACCTGGAAACTACGAGCTTGCCAAAGCCACCCGACCCGGATCTCACCGCCCTGAGCTTTCTCCCTCCGTGGCGTGGACGGCTCCTGAGACCGCCCGCCCTGCGCTCGGTGCGTGCGTCCCGGGGACGAAGAGGCGACAGCCGCGGAGGCGCACACTTACGCAGGGCAGACGGCGCTCCTCCCGGCCTCGCGCTGCGCGCAGACTCGAGCCCGCGGCTCCCGCCCGGCTCCAAGTCCGGAAGAAGCGAGGCCGCCTCCCGCCCTGGCTCCCCGACTACCCGCAGATCCCGAGCCTTTGAGCGCTTCTGTCAGTGGGCCCACGTGACCTAGACCTACGGGGCCTAAGGTATGTCCCCACCTGTCTCTCCCCGCCACCTGGCAGCGCCCAGTCAGGACTTCCCATCCTGGAAGAAGCCAGCAGCCCCAGTGTGGAATCTTAAAAATGAACAGAGGAAGACTGACTGCGGTGCAGCTCTCTTTGGTTTGTTTATTCCTTTGTTTTGATTTTCTCTCCCGCTTTTTTAAAGCTGCTGGTCTTAGAATTTCCACACTGTATTTTGAAATTATTTCCCCACACCGGTGCTTGCAAGCCTGCTGTTTACATCTGGAAGCCGAGTGGTGTTTTACTACCCCTGTTTAAAAGGCCCACAAGCATTCCTGGATAGTCCACAAGGTAGTGGCACTAACACTGGGGGCACACTGAGTGCCTGCACTGTGCCAAGTGCTTTCTCAGCGTTACTGCAGAGAACCTGATGTGTTCTGTGTTATAACTAGCCCCATTTTGCAGGCAGGAAACTGAGACTTAGAAAGGTTAAGTAGCCCATTCTGGGTCATCTCTTGTAAGTGAACTACCAGAGTAGGTAGTATTAACCACCACAAGATGCTGGCCACTGAGCCAGACGCTGGGGGGAGTCAGAGATTTGTTAAACAAACAAACAAACAAAAACCCAAGCCCAAAATGTGTTAACTTATGCTAAGTGTGTGTCACCAAACCAGCTTAATACATAACCGAATTGCAATTCCAGCCTTCCCCATTAATGTAATCTTAACCAGTTAGTCTGGAATTTCCTGGTCAGCACCAGTGAGATAATTCACCTAATGGACCCTTTTGTCCCCCAGAAGAGGGTGACACTGCCTGAAAAAGCCTGAAATAATTCTTTTTTTTTTTTTTTCCCATGTATGACTTCCTATCCCACTTCCCTCTACCTTTAAAAACCTTTCCTTTTCTGTAACTCTTTAGGACTCCTTTCTGTTTGCTGGATGGGATGCTGCCTGGTTCATTTAATAAAGCCAACTAGATCTTCAAATTTACTTGATTGAATTTTGTTTTTTAACAGACTAAAAAGGTAAAGAGACTGCAAGAGCAAGGAAATAAGACAAAATAGAGGAGTGTCATCATTCCTATGTCTAAGTCCCCCACATGTCCCATAGTTCAGAGATGGCACAGTTATTACAAGATCCCAGCCAGGCTGCCTGGCGTTTTTTGTTTGTTTGTTTGTTTGTTTTAATTTAATTGAAGTATAGTTGATTTACAATGTTGTTTTAGTTTCTGGTGTACAGCAAAATGATTCAGTTTTATAGAAATAGATAGATGGATAGATAGATATTCTTTTCAGATTCTTTTCCATTATAGGTTATTACAAGATATTGAATATAGTTACAGTGGATCCTTGTTGTTTATCTATTTTATATATAATAGTGTGTATACATTAATCCCAAATTCCTAATTTATCCCCCCTTTTTCTCCTTTGGTAATCATAGTTTGTTTTCTATGTCTGAGTCTATTTCTGGTTTGTAAACAAGTTCATTTGTGTCAGTTTTTTTAGATTCCAAATATAAGTGATATATGATATTTGTCTTTCTCTGTCTGACTTCACTTAATATGATAATCCCTAGGTCCACAAATGTTGCTGCAAATCACATTATTTTGTCCTTTTTATGGCTGAGATATATTCCATTGTGTATATATATGCCACAACTTCTTGATCCAGTCATCTGTCGATGGATATTTAGGTTGCTTCTGTGTCTTGGCTATCGTAAATAGTGCTGCTGTGAACATTGGGGTACCTGTATCTTTTTGAGTTAGTTTTCTTCAGATATATGCCCAGGAGTGGAATTGCTGGATCCTATGGTAACTCTGTTTTTAGTTCTTTAAGGAACCTTCATACTGTTTTCCATAGTGACTACCAATTTATATTCCCATAAACAGTATAGGAGGGTTCCCTTTTCTCCACACCCTCTCTGGCATTTATTATTTGTAGACTTTTTGATCATGGCCATTCTGACTAGTGTTGGGTGATACCTTATTGTAGTTTTGATTTGCATTTCTCTAATAATTAGCAATGTTGAGCATATTTTCCTGTGCTTTTTGTGGGCCACTTGACTTTGAATTCTGGCTCTGCTTTTTAGCTACTAGTTCTGAGCCATTGTTTTTAAAGATGACCAAAACAAGGTCACCATGCTCCTTTGCAAGGTGACTTGGCCATTCCTCCCATCGAGAGATAAAATCTGTCTTCCTTCCCCTTGAATCA
Organism: Camelus bactrianus; assembly: GCF_048773025.1. NCBI lineage: Eukaryota > Metazoa > Chordata > Mammalia > Artiodactyla > Camelidae > Camelus > Camelus bactrianus. The sequence continues at coordinate 41,685,678 of NC_133545.1, read as the reverse complement.
AGGCTGGCTTTTTGACTTGTTTTGACCATTAGAATGTGGGCAAGTACCAGTTCCATCCCAGGAATCAAAAGGCCTTGGAGCTTCTGCTCTGAGATTGCTGCCCTACGATCACCATAACAAGAAGCCAGTGTGTTTCCTTGAAGAGTGAGAGGTCGTGTGCAGGAGAACCAAGGCATTCCAGACATAGTAGCACCAACTGGGAGACTGGTGAGAGAAACCACTGGGACCTCACAGCTCAGCCCGCCATGCAGCAGAGTGCAGCTGCATGAGCTAGCCCAGGCAAAACCAGCACTGGAACAGCCCAACCACCCACCAATTAGAGAATAAAAAATTCATTGTTGTTTTAAGCCAGTTTAGTTTTCGGAGTTTGTTATGCTGCTGAGGCTAACTGTAGCATTGACTCTGTGATCTGGAACAAATTACCTAATGGCACCAAGTCTCAGTTTTCTCATAAGTACTTAGTTTATTGGATTATCGGGGGTACTAAAGGAGAAGCTAACGCATAAGTCGTCTTGCCCAGAGTATGTACTGGGTGACTGCAGTCATCACTGTCTGCTGACATACATTATGGCTGGAAGTACATCCTACCCGCTCATCTTTTTTGGAGAAAAATTTATTGGTGGGAAAAAGTTTTTTTCTCTAAGACCAAGGTCAGCTCACCCTTAACCAACTATTAAATAAAATAGGTTCAACCTTCCTACCTTGATGAATATACCTTAAAAGGCCAGATTCAGACTCCTTGATGATCTGTATCTAAATGTGGCGGTGCAAGGAGAGCTGGTCTCCAGCCCCTTGTCTGCAGCCACCTTCCCTTTTCCCACTAAGCTCCAGTCCCGATATGGGAATCTCTTTCTAAATTTAGATTAATAGGAGTAAATGTTTGTGGAACTACAATTCCTTGGATTTAGTGACTCTGGTAAACTTGATAGAGTATCCATTTCCTCCCAGATGTAGTTTTTCCTTTGTTCCTGTCTTTTGTGTTGTTTGTCATAAGGAGGAAAACCCTAGGGTAAGAACACAGGCATAGACCTCATAGCCTGCTTTTTGCACTGGTCTCACAGGCTCGTGAGTTCACAGTTCTCAACAGACTGGCATTTGTTTAGACAAACTTTGCTGTGGATTAATACCCACATGAAGTAAGGGACATCTTGGGAGCCAAAGCCACAAAATTGGTGGGCATGGCTTAAGGATTTCAGAGCCATTAGGGTGCTTGCCACCTCAAGAAGGCACCCATGGGAGAATAAGTTGGTCACGGAACAGGTTAGATTGACACTAGGTCACCTGCCAACCTCAAGAAAATTCCATAGAGGTACTCTGTAAAACAACACATGATCCTCAACTCCATGGCATATCCCTCCTAGGTGTTAGTTTGGCTCTAAGACACCTAAGACTTAGCTAAAGCTGTTAATATATGACAAACCACATGAGGTTTTTCCTTTTATCTTGTTCTTTGTCCTGAGAGCTTGTCTTCATGAATAATGAAAAAACCTCTCTGGTCTCTGCCATCCAGAATGTGCATTTACCAGAGTGCACCTGGTGGCCAGTTAAAGAGACTGGGGTTTCAAGACATGAAGTCACAAGCAGCACTTAACTCTGTCCAGTCATCCCAGCTTAAGGGGAGTTTGTCATAAGGGGTCCCAATCCATAAGGGATCTTTGTCATCTCAACCTGTGCTGCTTTGTCCGTGCTGGGAAAGTCCATTCTAGTAGCGACTGCCTGGTGTCACAAATAAGTGGGTTTATGGCTGGAGGCATCTCACATTTTTGTGGAAGACTAGAGACACTATTTTCACTACATCATTCTTACTGTCTGTGCAATGAAGGTCTTTGCTTTCTTAGACGATTTTGGGGCGTGAACTTTTTGGATCTTATGAGAGCTGCATGTTTTGCAGTCTCCTTTCGGATGCTTTGGTTTAACCATAAAAAGGCTTATTGGTTTGAGTCGCTATTGATCGTACTCACCAATGGCCAGATGAGGGATCTTTTGAGTTGGCTAGATTTGAAAGACAAATAATCAGAAAATGGTGAGCACAAAGAAATTAAAAAGTAGATACAAGGAAATGTCATGTCTAGCCTTGGATATTCCATCAGCAAGGTGAAAGAACAAAACTTAGACTTAGAACAAGGACCATTATGAGGAGCATTCCAGTTAGATAAGATCATATAAAAAGTGAACTTAAAAGCAAGGACTTCCAAGTCAAACAAACAGAATGGGATACCTATTTTAATTGATTTACAGAAACTTCCAAAAGCTTCATGGAAAGATTTGTTGTAAAAGGCTAACGAAAAATTAAAGATATATGAGGTACCTAAAACAAAAGACTGTAAGACTGACATACTCCTGCAGCTCCCGTCTCTCCTTCTTCGAGTACTCATTCTAGTGAGTCACTGTCTAAATTGCCTTTTCACTCTGAAAAGACCATTAAACTATTACCTTTAAAACCACCTGCAGTTACAGGAGATCCTCCTTAGATGTCTTTTACTTCTCCATCAAAGGCCAAACTAAGGGCCATGGTTAAAGAATAAAATAAGATGATATTTAGAGCCTGATAGGAATTATTTTAGGCCTCGCCCCTAAGGTTTCTAAGGCGTAAGAATTCTAATTAATATATGTAATTAAAACTACTAAAAATAATAAGGGAAACATTTCCATATGGAAGGAAAATAAAATGTATGTTTTCAGTAAAAGAAGGCATAAGGAATGGAAATGCATTTTGTTAAAGGAAAAGAAAGTAACTGTGTCCTAAAGAGAGGCTAAAAAGGAGGGGAAGTGTAGGACAAAAATCTGAATGTAAAAAGGAAGTTATATAAGGTTTGCAGAAAAAGAACCTTGAAGAGAGAGTTTTGTATATGGTCAAGCTGACTCAGATTGAAATAAATTTAAGTGAGTTTTAATATCAGAAGTAAGCTGGTACAAAATTAGAATCTTATCTCTGTTAAACAAACTATAAACATGAAAAGTAGACAGAAGAAATCTTGTATAGTCAAGTTGGCTAAAATTGAATTAATTATAAGGGTTTTTAAAACTAAGCATTAATACGAATAGTGTGCTTATGTAAATCTAAAAATTTTACTTCATCTATTAAAGGAACACATTTTATTAGACTATTGTTCTGCTCTTAATAAAGGTTTTTCTTTACCTTTGAGTAGTCTGCCTAGAAAGCAGGGATTTTGTGTTTTATTAAAACAATTTTCTGTGTTGTTTTTAATCAGGTCTTTGATTACTTAAAAGAGCTAAAGCTTTTACAGCTGTTTAATTTTCTGTATTTGCCTGCAAAGTTTTTAATTGTTACCATGGCCAAATGGATAACCAAGTATTGTTATGCAGTGATCTAGGATTCTATTTGACCAAATGTTTTAAAACCTTTTGATATTTCTGGCAAACCTCCCCCAAATCAAATTCTAAATGAAGTTTTTTATTTTATTTTACCTAAAAGTAACTCTGGAAATTTTCTAGAGGGCCCATGAAAAACATTTCAAAAGATATGTTCACTCTCCATGTAAAAGAGAAATATTAAACTAATTAGGCTTATTTGGTATGTTAAATCATGTGGGAAGCACTGTCAGTTAAGAATAATGCTTAAAAAGAACACTATGAGCTCATCTACAAAACGGAAACAGACTCACAGACATAGTAAACAATTTTCTGGTTACTGGGGAAAAGAGGTTGGAAGGGATAAATTTGGGAGCTTGAGATTTAAAAATGTTAGCCACTATATACAAAAATAGATTTTAAAAAGTTTCTTCTGTATAGCACAGGGAACTGTGTTTAATATCTTGTAGTAACCGTCAATGAAAAAATAAGAAAACAAATATGTGTATATATACGAATGACTAGGACATTGTGCTATACACCAGAAATTGACACATTGTAATTGACTGTACTTCAATTAAAAAAAAAAATAAATAAAAATTTTAAAAAAAGAATAATGCTAAACTTTTACGTTCTGTTTGTATAGGAAATGCTATAAATGTTCTAGAAGTTAAATTATTAGAAATCTGACCTATTCTGATACAGTGTTACTATTTGTAATTCCAATTATTGTCTTAAAATGTTGTGTGTCACAGAAATAATCAACATCCCTGACAATTATCATGAACTTTCATCAAATCTTTAATAATGGACTTTTTTAGTTCTTTTGTCATTTACAGAGAGTTATTATTTTACAAAAGTATTCTTGTAAATATGTTTACTCTTCAAGAAAATTCATGGAAAGGATTTTGACAAATACAAGTTTCTGGTAATTTTAAGATCATAAAACTGAACTGAGTAAGAAATTACAGAATTCTATGGGAAAACTGATGGCTTCATAAAACTGCTAACAAAAGGTCAAGAGCAGTAAGAATTAATTACGTGGTACTGAATGAACCGATGCAGATGATTAATACTTTTTGTGACTTTTTGTTTTATTGCTGGTTCTCTAATTTTCTGATTTTCCAGCTTTTAGGAAACCTTTTTCTCCTTTCTATAAGGCTATCAACAATTTGGTAAGATACATCTTGTGAACAACAATGAAACATATACTTTTCCTCCCTACCTGATCCCTCCAGAATTCACACACTCTCAGTGAGTGTTCTTATTTTCATGGCAATATAGTCATTCACATAAATTGGGTAAGAATCCATTCTTCCTGTCACGGGACACAGTTGGAAACATCAGTTGGATTACCAAGGCTTTGACTGGAATGTCATATTTGAGAGACATGCGTAGACTCAGATATGACCAGACAGCTTTGAGGAACTAAGATTGACTTTATGGAGCCAGTAAAGCCCCTTGGAAAAACAGCCTGGTACTTTACTTCCAGGGCTCCAGCAGCCTTACCAGCTGAGTAAGGAAGATCACTTCCTGGAAGGTACAGGAACCTCCAGACATTTGGGGGACTTCAAGAAGAGAGGAATTCACTGAAATGTGTAGATATTGCAGGTAACTCTTATGGCAAATTCCTAGCTTGGCTTCCTGGCCTGGACCTGGAGGGGCATTTAAAAGTCCACTCTGAAATTCGTTGTGAGAAGTTCCAACAAAGCAGATTTAAAGAGTTACATGTTGCTGTTCTTGCTTTACTTATAGAAATAAACAATCCAAGTTTATTGAAACTAAACTTATTTTGCAAGCAAATTAGTCTTAAATTGTCTGTCTTTGGTAAAAATGAGGATGATTTTGAGAGAAAAGTTATGTTTCAGTAATATACTTATGGATATTAGATTTTAATACTGTCACTTGTCTTTGAGGTTTGTTTTCTGCCTATAAACTTGACTGGGTCCTGAATTCTTCCAGTTCCCTCCAATATTTGGCCACAACTCTCCAAACTAACATTTCTAATTTTTTTCTCTCACTCTTCTGACTTGAAATCATTAATAACTAAAACTGCCCTTTTTCTGAAGCCATGTAACCTAAAATTGGACAACGTGGTATAAACTTCAGAGAAATCGTCACAACAGCTCCTATATGGAGAGTCTTCCTATCTGTTGCTGTATAGGCCACTCAGAGATATCACAAGAGACGTTCAAACTACAAACTAGGAAAATCTGTCAGTTTGCCACTATCTGCTCTCACTTTATCTGAAAATACTTTCAGCCAGACATCTAGAAATTTTTATTAGTTGCCCTCAGAACTCAGAAACTGGGATTATAGTTTGCTCTAATTGATAGCCATTGTTTTGCTTTTGTTTCCATAGGAGAGCCTCTTATTAAATACCTGAGTGCTTCCACCAAAATAGCTTGAAAGCCACTCAACTGGAAATCTTCTGAATTTTTTGACTAAGTTATCCTGCTTTTTTTTTTTAACTATGAGCTTAATACATGCTCATAAGAGAAATATGAAGATCATATTTCATTCAAAAACATCAGATAAAAATCCCATTGTGACTCCTCCGAGATAACCAAATGATGTATTTTTGTCTAATTGTTTATCTATACAAACATTAGTTTAAAACAAAATTGGAATCATATTATATGGAGATATTTACTCTTCTTTTAGCAGTTAGCATTGTATCCCAATTATTCTCACACATTGTTAATTCACAAACGTAATATTAATGACTGCATAACGTTCAGTCATACGAATGTACCATAATTTATTTGGCCACTTAACAACCTTTAGTCATTTGAGTTGCTTCCAATTTTTCCTTGCTATTAATTCTTTAAAAAATAATCCCTGCAAAAGATGATGAGGGCTTGGGCGAAATTGTGTGTGGTAGTCCCTGCATTAGTTCCTTAGAACTGCCATAACAAATTGCCGCAAGCTGGGTGTCTTAAAATGACAGATTTATTCTCTCACAGTTCTGGAGAAATCTGAAATCATGGCTGCCCATTGTATTAACAGTTGCTTAAGGAAAGAAGTCAGATGTGTTGTATTCACCCATTTGCAAAATAGTCATTGTGCTATTTAAAGAGGAGAGGAGAGTGGCTCCAGCCTACGAGACCCCGCAGCTGTTGCTGTTCTGCACGTTGGCCATCAGCTTTGAGAAGCAGGCCCAAGTGGCGGGGACCCAGCAGTAAGACCCAGACACGTGCTCTGATAAATTTATGGAAGTGCTTGAGTCTCCTTACACTGAGTAAGGAAAGGCCACCTCCTAAGACTAGCCACAGGCTACAGACTCGGGGAAGTTGTGGATAATTACATGGTAATTATTTATAATAAGTGCTTCCACTCTCAGCATGACTTATCCTCTCCTGGGTTGCTTACCTCCTTGTGCCCGGTTTATGTAGGGAAATAGTGTCCAAATTAATCTGCATCTTTTGTGAGTGAATCTGTTCTCCTCTGATGATCCTATACCCTTTGGCAGCAGGTGTTAAGCCTTTCTTACAAAAGGCATATTTTCAGTTTCCCTTTGGTTATGGAGAAAGCCAGGCAAACAAGACTTTGGTGGATTAAGGATGAATTATGAGATTAATATAGACTTGGCCACTAAGGATAGCAGAGCTAGCTCTGTGTAAAGCCGTGAGAAATAATCACAGCGGACCTTTGCAGGGCTTTGCAGTTTGCGGAACACTTCATATATATCATCTTTTTAATTAGCACATCAGCCCTGCAAGGTGTATATTGATATTATGATGAACCTGCCAGTATGCTCACTAAAATATCTGATTAAGGGCACAGCATGGCTTTAGGAATAGTAGACTGATGGGGATTTGAATCCCAGCTCAGCCACTCATTAGCTGTGCAACCTTTGCTGGGTTAATTAACCTCTCTAAGCCTTTACTTTCTCTTATATGAGAAGAGGACAGCCCTACAGGTCTTGATTTGAGGATTTAATAACTTACATGTATAGCTGATAGCACAAGGCATGGCGCATAGCAAGCAAGTCATTCATTTATTAAAGGCCAAAAATTTACAAGTGATAAACAGAGATCAAAGAAACTAAACTGGTGAAATGGCATGTGGTATGTCCTCTTCTTCCTTCATTCAGGTTTTATTTTCTTCTAATCCTAATTGTGGTGAGTCTAGGTGCTCTACTTACTAACAGAATATTGTGCCTAAGATTAATTGCATGATTTCAAAGCAGAGTTGGCCTAGAAAAGAAACTCTCTACTTTTCTGGTTCTATAGCCCCTTGAGGGCTTCCAAGAACTTCAAGAACTAATGACCAAATAAAGGGCTACAAATGAAATAGGTGAAGGGTAGTCCTTGGAAGAAATGCTCAAGCAATGATGTAAAACCTCATGTCATTTTTTTTATTCATGGTAGTTCAGGCCATACTTCTCAGAGCCTCCTGCTTGGCTGGTGTCTGTGGGTTTAAGGTACTCTCCCTTGAGTCTGAAATGGCTGCACTCTGGGAGCACACAACAGCTGGGAAGAGAGGATGCACTAGGGGACCGGTCCCCAGGTCTCTTCCTTCTCTGTTCTCTGTCCCTGGCTACAGCCTTTCTCTTAGCCTTGGTTTCCTCATCTGAAAATGGGTGTTGTAGCAACTCATCTACTCCATCCATGCTTAGTACCCTCCTCACCCCAGATGGTGGTAATGGATGACTGAGTGAGGTGAGCAGGAAGAATGCCCTGGGCTCATTGTACAGTGCATGTCACATGTGGCTTAGTCATCACCAATGAGACATAAACTGCCTGTGCTTAATGAGTCCTCCTGCACCCCACGCAGAGATCTGTCAGCAAAAAGAATAAAGAAGGAATTATCCCTTCCCCTTCTCAGAAGACCTCAACGCTGAATTCTTACAATTCTGGGCTTCTTTGCACCAGGATGGTCCAAAGGGTTAATAACCCATGTTTCCTCATTCTGTGCACCCATTTGTTCATTTTGCTCAGGAAATTTTTGACAAAAACAAGCAAACAAAACAAAACACATTCGATCTTCATTCTTTATTGATTCTGCATATGCAAATTTGCCTCCATTGTTTGGATAAAAGGGCCTTCAGAATTCCTTGTCCAAATGTCTACAAGCCTGCTTCCAGAGCCTGCATGCTGACCATTTTTGGATTCATGCTCCCCTTGAAGGCTGGCCAGGGAGCATACTTACAGATCTTGTATGTATAGGATAGGGTGTCAAGGAGTAGGACAGGCTATCTTGCCCTATACCACTATGTTCTTTTTTTTTCTTTTTAGCACCTTTATTGTGATATGATTCCCATTCAGTAAACTACACGTATTTCAAATGTACACTTTGATGAAATTTGATAGCTATATACACCAATAAAACCACCACAACAATCAAGATAGCTAACATTTCCATCACTCCCTAAGAGATGTAATTTTCAAATTCTCAGTTTATCCCTTCCCACCCCCTTTACTCCCTGGTAGCCATAAGTTTGTTCTCTATGTCTGTGAGTCTGTTTCTGTTTTGTAGATAAGTTCATTTGTGTCCTTTTTTTTTTTTTTTTTTTTAGATTACACATATAAGCAATATCATATGGCATTTGTCTTTCTCTTTCTGGCTTACTTCACTTAGAATGATGATTTGCAGGTCCATCCATGTTGCTGCAAATGGCATTATTTTATTCCTTTTTATGGCTGAGTAGTATTCCATTGTATACATATACCACATCTTCTTTATCCAGTCATCTGTTGATGGACATTTGAGTTGTTTCCATGTGTTGGCTATTGTAAATAGTACTGCTATGAGCATTGGGGTACATATGTCTTTTTGAACTGTATTTTTATCTGGGTATATGCCCAGGAGTGGGATTGCTGTATCATACACATGGCAAGTCTGTCTTTAGTTTTTTAAGGAAACTCCATACTGTCCTCCATAGTGGCTGCACCAACTTACATTCCCACCAACAGTTAAGGAGGGTTCCTTTTTCTCCACACCCTCTCCAGCATTTATCATCTGTAGACTTTTTAATGATGGCCATTCTGACTGTTCTATACCACCATGTTCTAATGTGGAGATTTAAGGAGTCTCAGAATTCTAAATTCAAATCTGGTTTCCCAGACTGTTATAGAGGCATATTTTTCAAAGTAAGAAGTGTTTGAGGACGGAGGGAATGAAAAGTGCCCACCAAACTAAGAAGGTATCTCGAGACCGAAAAATGAGGCAGGCAGCCAGCCCCATATAACCAATGATCAGTTTATTATGGGATCACTTACATACAGGATGGGATCGGGAAGACGACAGCCCCACTGTTTGTACAGTGATTCTGTGCAACCCTGAGGGGCCTTGGGGACATTTTTAAAGTTAAACTAGGATATTGGGGTATGTGCTCAGAGACAGTAGTAAATAGTCTCACGGGAGCCAAAAATGTCAGTATCATTGTTTGGAGATTAACAGAGCACAGAGCATAGAAACCACCTGGAACTAATGAACATTAAACAATATCTATCAACCACAAAGCCCTTGACAATAGAGAAGAGATTTACTACACAGTATAGTCCTCGGCAGGGTCAGTGGAAGGACAGGAGGAACTGAATGGGCCTAAGATGGCATTAGTTATGCTAACAGCCATACAAAAGGGTCGAACATATTTCATTTAACAGTTTGTTACCTTGGTTCATAATTTTTAAATATTTAGACATATGGTACTTGGGCCTCCATTTGTACTTTTGCCCCAGGCCTCCTAAGAAAGAAGCAGATTTAGAAAGAAAGAAACTTGTTGATTCAGGTTACTAATATTTGGGACCATCATAACCTCGTTTACTCTGACTCTTACACCTGGGTAGTGGGTTTCTCAGTTACAGGATCTCTGTAGCCACATGGTCTGATAAAGGAATGGCAGCCTGGTACCAGTAGGGCCTCAACCCAACAAGGAGTGCTGGGAGCCTCTGTGCCACCTGTGTTCTGTGGTGACGGCTGCCTTAAGAGGCATCTTTGTAACCTGCCTGGGGCAGGATGCCGACAGATAGGTAGGAGCACCAGTTGGCTGCACTGAGTAAGTGACAGGACAATCGTGCCAGGGAGACTGTGAATCCTGAAGATCAGGCCCCTTCTCATCTACATTCAAGGATTAAGCCCCCAGCATGTTCTGGGATCTCTGTGGGGGAAGGGACATTCTCTGTCTCTCCTCCCTATCCCTTTAAACTGGCTGATTTTGGACTTCTCTCCAAATCCAGCAAGGGTGAGCTCAAATTGGATTCTTTTTCAAAAATATAAGAAGATATGACACTTCTCAAACTCCAGAAACAACAAGACAGTGCGGGTCTGACCAGTACATAAAATGCTATTATTATCTTCTAAACACGGTTACAACATTTCATAGAAAACAAGTACATGTTAACAGCCTGAGTAAAAAAGCAATTGTCAAAAAATAAATCTCTTTTCAAAGCTAGAAGGGAAGACAAGGACCCCTCTGGTCCTTGATAGGATTTTAAAAAGGTTTTGAGCCCTAAAGAAATGAAAGACACTGAGCCTTTACTATTAGCCAAAGCCATGCTAAGCGTATCACACACGGTATCTCATTTAGACCTCACCCTAACCTTAAAGGGTAGGTATTGTATAGTGGAAGTAACTGAAGAACAGAGATGTTCAACAATTCGTCCAAGGTCAAAGAGCTACTAAGTGTCAGAATCAAGAGTCAGGTTTAGGTCTATCTGATACTAAAACCCCCATTCTTTTCACATCTTTCTAGTAGCCTCCATTCTAAAGCTTAAATTTAATAATTGGATTATTCACATCACTGCTCTGCTTCCCTGTTTCCAAATCCTATCCCTTTAGCAAGGTCACCAGTAGACCGTCCTCCCTCATCTGGGACCAGGAGGGTGGACTAGCTGGAGGGGCCAGTTGACAAATCTCTTCTTTATGGTACATTTCTTATAGGGTGCAGAGCAGCTGGAAAGGACACTTCTTAAATACCCTCTGTTCAGGTCCGGACAGTATTGGGGCATCCTGTCAGGGTCTGAGAGCTGGACAATAAGCCCTGAGCTGATGGGTCCAAAGGAGGCCATATGCTTCTACAGAGTGGATCAAGCATTCGCCCTTAGGCTAGTGGTTAGCAAACTTCTACATTCAACTTTGTTTTTTTCTCTCTCAGATCTAAAGAAGGCCAGGGGTAGAACAGCAAAGCATGATGAGATGGAGGAAAGTTTAGATTATTTCTAGACCTCAGGGAGAGGCATTCTGAAAATCATGTATTTACTTTGAGTTTTTTGACATCGAGATCCTTTCTGTTTTCCCTTCCCCCACCAGACTAGTCCATTTTTCTTCTGTTTGTAAATTCTCCTGTGGCATGTCACCTTTCTTGAAAATCTGTTGCAGAGTAATCACATCTCTGTATTAGGTTCCATGTTCTAAAAATGTCAAAACAAATCTCAATGATTAAATGCCATGGATTAAGCTTGTTACTTACTTCTCTAAAATTGATATGAAGGATACATTTTAATTAGAAGATTATAAATCTGAGCCACTGTGCCACCAAACCATCTCCAAAATATGTATAAAGCTCTAACTGAAAAAAAAGTTAGATTCTATCTAATGACAATGATCTTGTTAAATAACCAGCCACATCTCATTTCATTTGGGTTGAAATTTTGCCCTGGGGCATCTGAGAGTAAGCCATCTCTTATGAAGGTCATCTATGATAGAACCTTTGAATTTTTTCTCTGTCTATAAACTCTAATTGAATATGCATTTATTGGTGTGATTTTGACCAGAAGCTTTTTGCTAATATAGACATGACTATTACTCTCTGGCATAGTTTACTGAAGGCATTATGCTACATTTTCAGATTTTTCAGTTCTGCACAGCTAAAGACAAAGCTCAAAAAGTCATAATTCTTTATCAAAACTGACAATTGTTTTATGCATCTGGGGATCGGTCTAGAGAATGCTGCTCTGCGTTCTCAATGTTAAAATCCTGTAGCTGCCAGTCCCCAATACATCTAATTTTAACACAAGAAAAAATGTCTAGCAAACATCAGAAGCTATCCTTGAGATGAGTTTTCTTTTTCACACATTTGTCCACCCTGCTCCCTCTTGGTGTGAGCGGGAAGTAATCTCGCCTACAGAGAGGAAGCTGGTATCCTAACTCTGCTGATACATTGTAGGGAAATGATTGCTGAATTTTAGCCCTCTTTATTTCCAAAAGAAGAGTAATGAAGAGCTCTCTTTTCTTCCACTTAACATCCTAATCACCTGCATCTGCAGTTTATACTGCAGCTACCCATACCTCTGCATGGGAGGGGGAATAAAGGACGAGCGGGGAACCATGCCCCCCCCAACCCTACCACAGCCGTTGGAACCTGTCGCTAGTACATCCTTCATCAGTGTCTGAAATTGCGGTGGGGACTATCCAGTCCTCCCCCAGTCTGTACCCCGCCCCTGCTGGTGTAGGGAGCTACACAGCTGGTGGTAAACTGCTATCCATTATTCCTCTGTATTTAGAACTTCTCTAGAGAAATGGCATTATCTCAGTCACTAAGCTGAAAGCTGCTTAAAGTTAGTTTTCCACAGCTGTTTATTCACAGTCTGTCTCATGCACCCTGTATTCACCTTGCTTTAAAAAAAAATTCAGATTGATGCACAACCAGAGAAATGCAAACTATTGAAATATCGCCTCCTAGATAATTGACTATGATTTGCATTTTGCTAATGTTAAAGTAGGTGAAAGTGTTATTTCTCTGTCTCTTCTCAATAATGTTTCATTAAAGGTAAATTCTCCCCCCTTCTGCCAGTGAAAAGCCACTCAATGACCTGAATAAGATCTGGTGATAGAAAACATATTTTCCGTAATACTGAACTCATTTTTCTGCCAGAACAAATTAGTCAGTAGCTTTCGTGTGTGTCACAGAGGTTTTCAAGAGGCACTTAGGAGGATGCTTAAAAAAAAATCCTTCTGTGTAGATTATTAGAAATGTCATGGTGCTAATGGAAAAACGCTGTGGTAATCTTTCTGTTTTACTTTTCTCTCCTAAAATATTGTTTCTCATTTGCAATTCCGCTCCTAAAAGAAAAGACATCTTTTGAAAAATGGTTTCAAAGAGAAGCAGAAAGGGAATTTTATCATTTATCCCGGGGAAGGCAAGATAGAGGGGTAATCAGATAATGGAGGCAAAGACAATTGAGCTAATTTTCTCAGAGTTCCCATCTTCACTGAAAACTGAGTAAGAAAAGGGAGGTGGGCTGGGTTTAGAGTAGGGTATGTTAGAAATAGAATGAGTTTCTTAATGAATGGATGATGATGATCTAGGACTGTCTTCTTTAATGTTCTTTGGAACTTGAAGGAAGAGCAGTTTATGGCATACACATAACCTCTTGGGACCACAGTTTCCTCCATCTTGTAATAGAGCAAACAATTGCTACTTTTATGGGCTGCTGAGAAGATTAAACACAATGACATAAATAAAGCATCTGAATGTGATGTCCGGTCCATAATCATAGAAAACCAGAGTAACGTGTAAAGCTATGATGTGTGTGTAGGGGTAGGGGTAGCTAAATCGTGAAAATTCAGATGGAAGGGCTTCCTTTATTTCTTGCGTAACCTAGTCTTTATGTAATAGCGTTGCTATCGAAGTTTACCAGAGAGGAAAAGGAGACTCTTTGGCATCCTCTACATGATCCAGTTTCTCATCTGTAGAATTGATCTTGTGCTTGTATGGACAATTTATGCCTTCCCCCAACTCTCTGTAAGAATTTGAGTTATTAGACATGACCATAGGGTTGATAGTTTCATATCAAAGTGTTCTCTGAGATTTTGCTGGTTCCTTTTGGCTTCTTCTCAAACTTAAAAGAGATTATTAGAAGTAGTATTTGTGCTTTCACCTTGTCTTAAGTATTTACAGACACTTAACTCTTAGATAGTTACTTTTCATATTCCAACAGATTTCAACTCTAAGTATCCACATTCCTTTGGGGGCTTTCATTTTGTTCTGAAAGTGAAAACTACCAGAGGAATGTGACTTAAACCTGACTTCCAAATGAGATATCCTCCAGCAATCAAAATATCCTATGTGGTTATTATTTCACTGGAAAGTACACTTCACCCCAGGGAGCATGCTATAAGAGAAAAACCTAGCTGCCCAAATGAAAGCCTGTTCAGTCATTAGATGGCTCTTTAGTATTTGTGAGCCGCGTTCTCCTTCCGGGCCGCAAGGGCATCAGGGAGGCCTCCCAGAGCAGGTGAGAGGAGTCTCCTGCAGACTCCCCCATAAGCAGATTTCTTTATCCACGAATCACAGAATTTAGACCTCAGATAGACCTAGGGCATCATCTTCTGCAGCTCCCTTAGTTTGTGGAAGAGGAAACTGAGCACAGAGAGGTTAAATGGTTTTTCCAAGATCAACAGCTGTTTGAGGAAGACTCAGAGTTAAACGCCAAATCCCTGCAGCATCTTGAAATCGCAGAGCCCACTAGTCCTGGAGGGAAGGTGAATTGTTCTAGACCGATGTGCTTTGGAAGGTGGAATTTGAAAACTCTTAAAGGTTGATGGTTGCATCGGATGGAACAAAAACCTATCCTTTTTAAAATGGCAGAGCATTTAAAAATGTGTTTTATTTTGTAACATACCATGTCCTATCATTGATCCTGAGTTCCATGGTGTTGTGATATGCATTTAATTTATATTTTGTATAAACCAACTGTTCATGGTCTCTACTTTCAGACAGTTTGGAAAGCAAGGTAATTTAAAATCATTAATCCAGCTCTTTTGAAAATGCAATTTTAGCCAAAATAAGTGTCTCCAAATAAGCAGAAAACAGAATCTGTGCATGACTTGATGAAACCAATTATTTAGATCAGAGGATCTGGCAGCAGGAAGGGATCATACAGATCAGCCAGTCTAGCCCTTTACTTTTACAGAAAAGGAAGCTGAGGCCTCTTGAGGTTACCTAAAGTCACACAAACCAACCAGTGACACAGCTGGAATGTGTAGGTCACCAAAACAAGACCAGTCTCCTTTCCTACTAAAGCATCTCAGAGAACATCTTGATGACTTTGTAAATGTTTTCCAGATTTTTGTAGAATTTATAATTTATCCAAATGTTAAACACAGTGCATTGATTCAATTTACTTGTCAGGGACTAATCACTCCTATGACATTGTCCAGATTACAGTTCTCAGAAATAAACACTAACTAAAAGAGACCTGTTAATGTGATAATAACAAGCAACAATAAAATTAAGCGGGTTCATCGTTAATTACTTAAACGCTGGCACTTCATTTTGGTGTCAAATGCAAAATGACAAAGAAATATGACATCCACATCAATGTGCTGGGTCATATGGCAAGTCTGTCAAATGGTATTTCTTAATCATTGATATCAAATCTTGTAGTCTTTTCTATTTTTGATGAATGTGGAAAAGTATCAAGTATTTTTGTCTATAAATGTATAGCAACTTTGGGATAATAGTAGTAAGAAAAGACTACTTCCTTGAGCTTCTCTGTCACTGAGTTTGTCTTTTATGAACTTTATTTTCTCATCCTTTTTTAATAAAAACTTATTTTTTATAAACTTATTTTCTGTACAATAATACCTATAAGCTATCTCACTTCTTATGAGATTCTATCTTAAGCTCCTTCTCTGTACCTTCTCTGTGATAAGCAAGATAGGGAAGGTGCTCAAGGTTAGGGGGAAAACTTAAATGTTTTTCAACATTAGCCCTGACCGGGCTCTCATGGCCGAGCACTTGAGAGTTTGGAGATGGAAACAGGCAGAAGGAGGGGAGAGTGTGGTGGCAACTTTTCCAGTCCTCTTTGAACACTGCTGCCGATTAATCTTCCTAAAACACTGCCTTCAATAACATCTTTCTCCTGTTTAGAAAATTCCAAGGACTCCGCGGAGTCTGCCAGCTAAGGCTTCAACCCTTTTCCTAGTATTCAGCATCTTTTACAATCTAGACTCAATGACCTTTCCACACAGAGCTCCTCTGCTTGTCCTGAATCTCACATTTTACCCAATTGGGTTTGTCTGTTTGCCTCTAATTTTCCTTGCGCATTCATGCTTCTAGTCCTGTTTATGTTGGTCCCTCACCTAGAGTGATGCCCAGCCAAATTCCACCTATCCTCTAAGCTGTGCCGTTCAATAGATAGCTACAAGCTCCATGTTGGTACCTGAAATTTGTATCTTGAGACTGACCTTTTTACCCAATTTTTAATTAATCCAATTCAATTTAAAAACCAATAATTAAAAACTTTTGCTCAGTGAAAGACCCTGTTAAGAGGATGAAAAGACAAGCCACTGACTGGGTGCAAATATTTGAAATTACATATCTTATGAAGGATTCATATGTAAAATATGTAAGAACTCTCTAAACTCAACAGTGAGAAAATAAACAATTATGTAGAAAATGGGCAAAAGAGTTGAACAGATACTTCACCAAAGATACGTGATTGGCAAATAGACACATGAATGTTTAACACCACTAGCCAGCAGGGAAATAATTAACCCTCCCAAGAAATGCCAGTACACATCTATAGAATGTCTAAAATAAAATACTAATAATAACAAATGTTGGCATGGACGCTGGGAATTTGGATCTCTCACCCATTGCTGGTGGAAAGGTAAATTGATACAGCCACCCTAGGAATCTGGTAGTTTCTTATTAAACATACATTTACCACACAACTCAGCAACAGAACTTCCAGCCATTTATCCTAGGAAAGTAAAAAATTTTAGAATTGATGCTGGAATGATTTAAGACTTTTGGGGCTGTTGGGATGGAATGAATGTATTTTGCATGTAATAAGGATATAAATTTTAGCAGGACCACTGGCAGAATGCTAAGGACTGAATTGTGTCCCCCCAAATGCATATGTTGAGGCCCTAACCCACAATATGACTGTATCCAGAAGTAGGTTCTTTAGGAGGTTATTAAGATTAAATGAGGTCATAGAGGATGGGGTCCTAATCCAATAGGACTGTGACCTTATAAGAAGAGGAAGAAAGAAAGATCTGTGTCTGCCATGTGAGGACATAGTGAGCAGGTGTTCATCTGCACCTCAAGGAGAGAGCTCTCACCAGGCGCTGACCCAGGGCACCTTGATCTTGGACTTCCAGTTTCCAGAACTGTGTGTGAAAATAAATTTCAGTTAAGACAGCCAGCCTATGGTATTTTCTTATGGCAGCCTAAGCAGACTCAAACAGAGCTCTTCAGATTATTCTTCTGAGTGATCTTTGGGAGATTGCTTCTTCCAAAGAATTTTTCTGTTTCATCAAAGTTGAAAAATATGTTGGCAAAAAGATTTTAATGATATTCTCTTATCTTTTTAGTATCTACAACGTCTATAATGGTATATCCTTGTCTTATCACTATAATTGGTAATTTGTATCTTCTCTTTTTTTTTCCATGATGAATCTAGCTAATGGTTGATCACTTTTATTGGTATCAAATAACCAGAATTTGATTCCAATGATATCCTCTATTTTTTGCTTATTTTCTATTTAATTTTCTTTTACTTCCACTATCTATATTGTTTCCTTTCATCTGCTTAATTAAGTTCAGTTGTTTTTTTCCTCTTGTTCCTTAAGGTGGAAGCTTAGGACATGGATGAGAGACTTTTTTCTAATGTAAGGATTTAATACATTTCTCTCTAAACATTAGTAATATTGTGATTTATAACTAGAAATATGGATTTGGTCTTTGTCTCCATTCCTGGACAGAGCTTCTAAAACTTTTGGAATTTCCTAAGTGATAAGAGTGATAAAGGAGTCTTTTGTTATTCAGAACAATCCTTTTCAACCACACCTGAGTTTGTGTTAATGAGGTGATTTTAGAGAGCCCCTAAACGGGGGGGGGGGGGGGGGTTGGTTGCCACGGCAATAAACCACGTGATTAGAGGGTTGAGCTTTCAGCCCCATCTCCTGACCTCCAGGGAGGGAGAGAGGCTAGAGACTGACTTAATTACCAATGGCCAATGGTCTGATCAGTCATGCTTAGGTTAGTGAAGCCTCCATAAAAACCCTAAAGTAGGGGGTTCAGAGAGCTTCCAGATCAGGGAACACCTGTAGGTCCCGGGGTGGGGGGATGGCAGGCCTGGAGAGGGCATGGAAGCTCCACACCCCTCCCCCATACGTGGCCCTATGCATCTCTTCCATATAGCTGTTTCTGAGTTACATCCTTTGTAATAAACCAGTAATCTAGTAAGTAAGCTGTTTTCTTGAGTTTGGTAAGCTGCTCTAGCAAATTATCAAACCCCAGGTAGGGGTAATGAGAACCTCCAAATGCTGATCTGTCAGAAGCAGAGGTGACAACTTGGACTTGCAATTAGAGTCTAAAGTGGGGACAGTGTCTGGGACTGAACCAATAACCTGCAGGATCTGACGCTATCTCTGGGGAGATAGTGTCAGAATTGAGTTCAGTTGTAGGACACTCAGCTTGTATCTGAGAATTGCTTTGTGTGGGTAAAAAAAAAAAAAACCCTACATATTTGGTGACCAGAAGTGCAGTATATTGGGTAGAGTGTTGTAGCAGAGTGGAGGAGAAACAGGACTGTTTTTCCTTTACAATATCACTTTAGCAGCATAACATAAATTTTGATACATCTTGTTTTCATTTGTAGTGAGTTCAAAATCATTTCTGATTTTTCATGCGGCTTCCTCTTTGACCCCTGGGTTGTTGAGAAGTGCATTTTTTAGTTTCCATTTAGTAACTTGCTTCTTCTCCTAAAGGGCTTGTTTTCAATATTTCTGGTAGTGCTGATCTGCTAGTGAAATATTTCCTTAGTTTTTGCATGTATCAAAAAATATTTATTCTTCATTTTTGAAAGATATTTTTTCTGGGTAAAGAATTCTGCATTCACAATATTTTCTCCAATGCTTTAAAGATTTTACTCCAGTCTTCTGACTTGGTTTTTTAAATTTTTTTGACAAGACAGCTACTGTAATTCTTATCTTTGTTCCTCTGTGTGTAAAATGTCTCTCTCTTCTCCCCACTCCCCATCTCAGCTCCTTTTTAGATTCTTTTTTACTGGTTTTCAGCAGTTGATTATGATGTGCTATATTGCAGTTTTCATTATTTTTAAAATTTTTGTTTGTAATTCATTGAACTTCTTGAATTATATATATTTATCGTTTTCTTTGTATTTGGGCAAATTTTAGGCATCTTTTATAAAAATATTTTTCTGTTTTCTCCTACTGGGACTCAAATTATATACACTAATGCCCTGTTCATTTTTTTTTTTTTTGGTCTTTTTTTTTCTTTGTATTCTTTTTTTTTTTTTTTTTTTTGCAGTTTTTATTGCTATGTGTTCAAGTGCACTAAACTTTTCTTAAAAAAATCCCATTCAGTGGATTTTTCATTATCAGTTATTATATTTTTCATCTCTAGATTTGATTTGGAGTTTTTAAAAATATTTTAAGCTTTTCTCTTCATTGTGTTCATGCTTTGCTCTACCTTCTTAAATATATAGAATATATCCATATGTCTTTGACTACTAATTCTACCATTTGTGCCGTTTTTGTTCTGTTTTTATGGATTGGTTTTTCTCCACAATATGAAAAGTATTTCACAGTTTTTTTTTTTTTTTGCATGTACAAATAAGCAAGAGTATATGTAATGTAAAAGTACAAGTTAAAGAATAATGATAAAATAAACACATGTTTAAGCTCCATTATTAAAATAATAATAAGTTTATTATTCCAAAAAGAATAGTGTCAGCACCTTATCAGTCCCTCCCTGATCATGCCCCCACCTAATCCACTTAGAGGTAAACTCTATCTGTGTTACACTAACATTTATTTCTTTATTTATATTCCTAAAACAATGTATTATTTTTGGTGGTTTTAAGCCTTTACCAAAACACCACAGTTCTTGAAATACATTTTTCACTCAACAGATACTTTTGAAATTCAACCAAATAAAAGTATATATCTTTTGTTCATTCATTTTCTATAATGAATGGTATCTCATAAATAAGTATTCCAAAAATTATCTATTTTACTGTTTGTGGATAGAAGAGCTACTTCCAGTTTGATTTTTATTTGTCTGTTTACCAACAACGCTACTGTGCCATATTTGTGTCCTTGGTGCACATATGTAGAAGTCTCTCTCGGATATATATTGTGGAGTGGTATTGCTGAGTTGAAGATTATATGAATTTTCAACTTTGCTAAGTAATGTTAAATTGTTTTCTAAAGTGGTTATACCAATTTACTCTATAAAGTATATAAGTGTCTGTTGCTCAACATCTTCACTGATATTTGTTTCTTTCAGACTATACAGTTTTGCCATCTGAAGGAAAAAAAAATTGGTGTCTGTAGAAGTCATTTGATTTCCTCAAACATTTCCAGTTAGCCCACTTTCCAAGCACATAGAAGGACGAATTATACTTCCTGGCTCCTTGTGGTTGGGTGAGTTCATATAACTTGTACTGACTAATGAATTATGAAAAGATGTGTGCCACTTCCAGGCTGGAGCAATTAACTGGGGAGACAAATACTTCCCTGGCTCTCTTTCCTTTGTAAAGGAGACCTGTCACATTCAGAAAGTGGCTGCTGTGTGATCTTGAGAACTTGAGTGACTGTGAT
Organism: Camelus bactrianus; assembly: GCF_048773025.1. NCBI lineage: Eukaryota > Metazoa > Chordata > Mammalia > Artiodactyla > Camelidae > Camelus > Camelus bactrianus. The sequence goes on along the minus strand of NC_133545.1, from coordinate 41,664,840 downwards.
GAACAGAGCTTCCCAACCAACCTACAATGGACATTTAGTGTAAATGAGAGGTGAAATTTTGTTAATTATTCTCAGGTGTTGGCAGCAGCAGTATAACCTAGCCTATGGTGATGTAGCAAATATGTCATTGTGGCTTTAATTTGCATTTTTCTGCTTACTTAATGAGGCCAAACATCTTTTGGTATTTTTTGGCCATTGTTTGTTCTTTCATAAAATACTCATTTATGACTTGTATTTATTTTTCATTTGGGTTTTTTCTGTCTTTCCTTTATTGATTTATATGGGTCCTTGAAACATTTTGGATTCTCATTTTTTGTTGGTTTTGTTTCAAATTTCTTTCCACAATTTATGGTTTTCCTTTTAATCCTGTGGTTCTTAAAAAAAGCTTTTAAAAAATAATTTTATTGAAGTATAGCTGATTTACAATGTTGTGTTAGTTTCTAGTGTACAGCATAATGATTCAGTTATATATGTATATATTCTTTTTCATCATAGGTTATTATAAGATACTTATTATAGTTCCCTGTGCTATATGGTAGGACTTTGTTGTTTATCTTTTTTATATATAGTAGTTAGTATCTGCAAATCTCAAACTCCTGATTTATCCCTCCCCTTCTTTTCTCCTTGATAACCGTAAGTTTGTTTTCTGTGTCTGTGAGTCTGCTTCTATATTATAAATAAGTTGATTGTGTGTCATTTTTTTAGAGTCCACATATAAGTGATATTATATGATATTTGTCTTTCTCTAACTCACTTCACTTAGTATGATAATCCCTAGGTCCATCCATGTTACTGCAAATGGCATTATTTCATTCTTTTTTATGGCTGAGTAGTATTCCATTGTGTATGTCTGTGTCTGTGTCTGTGTGTGTCTGTGTCTATGTCTGTGTCTGTGTCTGTGTCTGTGTCTGTGTCTGTATATATACCACAACTTCTTTATCCAATTATGTGTAGATGGACATTTAAGTTGATTCCATGTCTTGCCCATTGTAAATAGTGCTGCTATGAACATTGGGGTGCTTGTATCTTTTCAAATTAGAGTTTTCTCCAGATATATGTTCAGAAGTGGGATTTCTAGATCATATGGTAACTATTTTTTAAGAGACCTCCACATTGTTCTCCAAAGTGGCTGCAACAATTTACATTCCCACCAACAATGTAGAAGGATTCTCTTTTCTCCACACCCACTCCAGCATTTATTATTTGCACAATTTTGCGATGGCCATCCTGACCAATGTGAGGTGGTTGACTTGCATTTATTTCTTTATAATTAGCAATGTTGAACATCTGTTCATGTGGCTATTGGCTATCTGTATGTCTTCATTGGAGAAATGTCTATTTAGGTCTTATGCCCATCTTTTGACTGCATTGTTTGTTTGTTTGTTTGTTTGTCATTGAGATGTATGAACCGTTTGTGTCTTCTGGAAATTGAGCCCTTGTTAGTCACATTGCTTGCAAATATTTTCTTCTAATCTGTAGGTTTTATTTTCATTTTGTTTATGGTTTCCTTTGCTGTGCAAAAGCTTATAAGGTTAATTAGGTCCCATCAGTTTATTTCTGCTTTTACCTGTATTGCCTTGGTAAACTGACCTAGGAGAACATTGCTATGATTTATGTCAAAGAATATTTTGCCCGTGTTCTCTTCTAGGACATTTATGGTGTCCTGTCTTATGTTTAAGTCTTTAAGTTGTTTTGAGTTTATTTTTGTGTATGGTGTGAGGGAGTGTTCTAACTTCACTGATTTACATGTGGTTATCCAGTTTTCCCAACACCACTTGCCAGAGACTGTCTTTTCTCCACTGTATATTCTTGCCTCCTTTGTCAAAGATTAACTGACTGTAAGTATGTGGGCTTATTTCTGGGCTCTCTATTCTGTTCCACTGATCCATATGTCTGTTTTTGTGCCATTACCATGCTGTTTTGCTTACCATAGCTTTGTAATATTGTCTGAAGTCTGGGAGGGTTATGCCTCCAGCTTTGCTCTTTTTATTCAGTATTGCTTTGGCAACTCTGGGTCTTTTGTGATTCCATATAAATTTTAGGATTATTTGTTCTAGTTTTGTGAAAAATGTCATGAGTAATTTGATAGGGATTGCATTAAATCTGTAGATTGCTTTGAGTAGTATGACCATTATAACAATATTAATTCTTCCACTCCAAGAGCATGGGAGCATTCCATTTCTTTAAATTATCTTTATTTCCTTTATCAGTGTTTTATAGTTCTTAGTGTATAAATCTTCCACCTCCTGGGTCAGGTTTATTCCTAAGTATTTTTTTGATGCAATTTTGAAATGGATTGCTTTTTCACTTTCCTTTTCTAGTATTTCATTGTTACTGTAAAGAAATGCAACTGACTTCTGTATGTTAATCTTGTATTCTGCTACCTTGCTGAATTCATTTATCAATGCTAGTAGTTTTTGTGTGGAGTCTTTAAGGTTTTCTATATATAGTATCATGTCATCTGTATATAGTGACAATTTTACCTCTAAAATAAAGAAATAAAAGGAATCCAGATTGGAAGGGAAGAAGTAAAATTGTCACTATATGCAAATGATTTAATAGTTATTTTAAGCAGCTCTCCATTAGGGATTTCTGTCCTATATTGTGTTTTTTTAATAAATGTCTAAATACAATGATTTTTTGTTAATTAAAAATAAATACAACTGTTTTATTGCTGTTATATTATCTTTCACTTAAAAAAGAAGGAAGAGAAGATTAAGTAGCTGACATGTATCAAAGAGTAACTAAAAAGACCAACACACGACCACTGGCTTTTTCTGCCTTTTCTCCTTTGGTTTCTGCCGGTTCGTGTCCTTTGTCGGGCCTGTCATTGCAGCTCTGACCCTTTTCCTCGGGGTCTGCTTGATACATTTGATCCACAATTGCCTCTCCCTTCCCTCTAACTGCTGCTTGCACAGTGGGTGTGCCTGTAGCTTTCCTTGCCCTTATTCCATGGTTGTCTGGCAGGGATAAGAATTGTGTGTCCCTTTGATCCTTGTATTTGACCTTCTTGATTAACCCAGTGCTCCCAGACTTCCAGCTGAAGCCCATTGTCTGGAGTTGTGCTGCAAGGAATTTCACAGAATAGAGGGGTTGCTCTGAGCTCTTGAACTTGGCTCTGATGTGCTTTCTTGGCCAATTTATATTTAACCATTGATTGCTGGTGATACCGATGAAACTTTTCTTTATTTTAATATCTGACATATTTCTTTCCAATCTTCATTACCAGAGCAACTCTAGGGAACAAAGAATCTTCAAACACAAGATTTTAATATGCCTTTTGTATTAGTCAGGGTTCTGCAGAGAAACAGTACCAATAGGATATACATGTAAAGAGAGAGAGAGAGAGAGGAATTGAATCTCACAATTATGGAGTCTGAGAAGCCCCACAGTCCGCCCTCTGCAAGTTGGAGATCCAGCAAAGCTCGTGGTATAATTCAGTCCAAGTCCAAAGACTTGGGAATCAGGGGAGCTGATGGTATAAATCCCAGTTCAGAGGCAAGAGAAGATGAGGTGAAATGCCCCAGTTCAAGCAGTGAGGCAGGGAAAAAGGGACAGACCCTTTCTTTCTCCACCTTTTGTTCTATTCAGACCCTCAGCAGATTGGATGATGCCCAGTCACACTGGGGAGGGCAGTCTGTGGAGTCCAGCAATTCAAATGCTAATCTCATCTAGAAACACCCTCACAGACGAAGCCAGAAACAATGTTTAATCTAGGCATCCAATGGCCCACTAAAATTGATGCATGAAATTAACAATCACACCTTCCTTCTTGCCAATGTTTCTTTTATCTGTATCCCTAATAAAACGTTTGTTCTGTTTGATCCCAGAGGTTTGCCTTCCTTTAATTAATTTCAGTACTATAAATGTTAGTCCCCCTGCCCCCCCAACATTGTTCATACTTTGTCCAGTTGTTCATCTGATGACTCATTTAAGTAACTTGTACCTATCGCCACTTTATAATGAGCTTTGCACATTCAGTGAACATTTTCAAGAAAGACCAATCATTATATTACATGGCAAATGTAAGTCTTCTGGTATCTCTGTTCTTAAGCTCTATAGAATCCTTGAGTGACTTTCTGTGATACCTAACCTCTGGCAGAAACAACTTACAGTGCTCTGTAACTTAGCCAATCCATTTCTCTAATGGATACAAACCCAAATTTCTCTTATTGAAAATGACTGTTTACCAGGTGTGTCAGTCAAGGTGGAAGGTGCTGAGCGGAATGAACTGCCCGTTAGGCTCCCGGTTCTGACTGTTTGCAGAGCCCTGCTGCTACTTACATATGCGCTGCTCTTTCACATGAAATAATGGGCTCTGACAGCACCTTAGAAGCTTCCTACCACATTCTTTCTGCCACACTCCTAGAAACCAAAAAGCCCTTAGGAGCGCTCAGGGGACTTCCCAGGTCTGCAAGAAGAACGACCTGCTTATTGGGCTTGGCTATTCTGTGGGGATATCGTCAGACATAATACGTGCATAATGGAATCACATGCAGTGTTAGCCAGTTCAGAGCCCTCGGCAGGCTGAGCTTGCCGGAAGAAAGCACCACGCCCTGAATACGCAAATAGGGTGGGGATCCCAAAGGGGAATGAATTTACCCAGAATCCTCTTCAGTTCAGTCCTGAGGTTTGCATCAAGGGTCTTCTATGTACAGAGTGTAAGGTGAGAGACCTCTAATGTTTCTTTCACACGTGGGCAGGGAAAACAAGCTCCAAAACCTTAAGAGACCCTATTTAGTCAAATTCCACAAACGAAATATCTGCCAAGAGGCAAACAATTCAGGGCATAGAACTTGTCGCAGCCAAATCCAGGCATGTGACATAATTAAGAAAACTACCAGTGTGTCTCCAAATGATGCGTGTTCATTTTCCAGTATAAACATATGCCGAAAAGGACTAGACCTAACCTCAAGCCAACAGCAAGTTAAAATACCAATATTGCCTTTGAAAGGTAACCATCCTTGATTTGGAAAGTAAAAATATGGTTCCTTCTCTCATATGGCCTTTGTCTCCAGGGTCTGTTGTGTGACAAATAGGGAGGAAAACAAACAGGTTCTGCAAACAGTGCAGAATAACAAGCCTAGGGAAAACCTTTCCAGTCAGAGTTAAGAGGCTTTTGCTTTTTTGGTTTTGTTTTTAAGGTATAGATGTAATGGAGTGATAATCTTTTGAAATATAATTTAAGGGGCACCAGTGAAACGATGCCTAGTCCAAAATGTTTTCTACATATCCATTTCACAGAACCTGAAATTCACTGTACACTCTCGGGAGCTGGAGTGCTTCCCAAGTTTCAATCTCTAATAGTTTCAATGAGAAAGGTGAATCACGAGTACATTAATCAACATTATCATCTTGTGTAAGATTTTTCCGTGGCTTACATGTCTCCTTTCAGCGTCCTAAGAATTTGAAATTAGAGGCAGGAGTGAGGAGGACACTTCTAAACCATGAGGTTTTCCTTGGGAAGGACTGAAAGATAAAGAAAACTAGTAATTTGAGGTCTATTATGTTCCAAGCATTGTACCCGAGGCAATCATTATCAGTTTATAGAGTACCCCTAGCAATTCAGGGATACCAGTATTTTTATCAACCAAGCCTCTTGTAGTGGCAAGGAACACAACCAAACTTAAAAAAATTTTGTTTTTCAAAGTTAGATAACTAAAAAGTCTAGATGTTGTTTCAGGTACAGCTGGATCTGGGTGCTTACACTATGCTTTCAGAATCTCTTAGCTTTTTTGTTTTTCCTTCTGAGTTACCCTTATGAACTCTCCAGGCTTACATGGCTTCTATTTTGAGTCACTGTTTCAAGAGGAGAAAGATACTCTCTTTCCAAGCATCCTTATCAATCCCAAATGGAACTTATGAGGGGCTTGGATTGGTCCTGCATAGCCTGTGTTCACCTCTGTAGTGGGGCCTCCAAGACCATCACGAGAACCCCTGAAGGCACTGGAATACTGGGTAGAGTTAGTACATAGTAAAGCACACAGTGGGTGATGAGAGACATGAAAACGGGAGGCTGTGTTAGTTTCCTGTTACTACTGTAACAAATTGATGGCTCCAGGCAACAAAAATATATGATTTCATAGTTCTGTGGATCCTAAGTCTGAAATGGGTCTCACCAGGCTAAAATCAAGCTGTCCATAGGGATGCATTCTTTCTCAACGCTCCTGGGAAGTCTGTTTCCTTGCTCATGCAGGTGTTGACAGCATTCACAAGTTGTATTATTGTAGGGCTGAAGTCCTCATTTCCTTGCTGGCTGCTGGTCATTGTCACTCTCAGCTTCTGGAGGCTGCCTGGATTTGCTCTCATGGCTTCTTTCATCTTCAAAGCCAGCAACAGTAGGAAAAGTCCCTGTCTTGCTATGAATCTCTCTCCTGTCTCTTCCGCCATTGGATTTCTCTGACCACAGCTGGGAAAGAGTCTTTGTTTTTAAGTACAATGCCCACCCCTTACATGCAGTCCCACTTTCCATGGTTCTGTTCCCTAAGGTCAACCACAGTGAAAAATATTGAATAGAAAATTCTAGAAATTAACAATTCATAAATTTGAAATTGCACACCGTTCTGAGTAGCATGATGTTCAGCTCTGTCCCACCCAGGACGTGAATCATCCCTTTGTTTAGCATATCCCTGCAGTCACGTAGTAGCTGTCTCAGTGAGCAGATCCACTGTCACGGTTATCAGATTGACTGTCACAGTCTCGCAATGCCTGTGTTCAAGATACTCTTATTTTACCGAGCAATGGCCCCAAAGTGCGAGAGTAGTGGTGCTGGCAATTCAGATATGCCAAAGAAGAGCGGTAAAGTGCTTCCTTTAAGTGAAAAGATGAAATTTCTAGACTTAATGAGGAGACAAGAATTTGTATGCTGAGGTTGTTAAGAATTATGGTGAGAATGAATCTTTCTGTCCATGAAATTGTGGAAAATGAAGAAATTTGTGCTCATTTTGCTGTCAGATCTCAAACTGCGAAAGTTATGGCCACAGTCATGACTAAGTATTTAGTTAAGGTGGAAAAGACATTAAATTTGTACAAGATATTTTGAAAGAGAAAGCACATTCTCGTAACTTTTATTACAGTGTATTGTTATAATTGTTCTATTTTCTTATTAGTTATTGTTGTTAATCTCTTACTGTGCCTGACATAAATTAAACTTTATCACAGGTTTGTATGTGTAGGAAAACAGTGTGTGTGTGTGTGTGTGTGTGTGTGTGTGTGGGAAATGTCAGTGTTAAATGGTTGAACAAGTCATTTTAAAGGAATGAAGTAGTTGTAACTGAAGCTTTCAGGCATGCCCTCACATACAGTTCCTACACATGGAACTTAGCTGATTTGGAGGGAAGCCCCCAGTTCCTATATCCTTGACTGGAAAGAACAGTCAATTCTATCTGAAAAGGTTGTCTTCCTGGATAGAGCACTCAGGTTGGGCTGTGCACAGGGAAGACTCATGGAATAACAGAGGAGGAAGGAGACAACCGTCCAGTCAGCCTATCAGCCAAATCAGACGTAGGGTCTGATGGGTCATGTTAACATACTGGGAGCGTTGCCTCTGAAATGAAACCCAAGAAGTATCTAGGTTTCTTATTTGGGGAATTCATGTAATGACCAAATCCTTTAAAGAAAGGATTACTATAAGTCATTAAAACTCAGGGTCATCTTCTCTGTAGGATCTGGTCCTCCTGAGTCTTGGTAGCATGGGTGCTGTAGGCATCATAGCAGATTTCTGTTATTTGATTGGTTGTATCTAGTTGATCAACTTTCTGACTGAAGAATCCTTTGACTTTTAAACTTGGGCTCATCTTTGCTGATGACAAGATCAGTGTCTAAAGTTTACCTTAGTATACTATAACAACAGTCTATCAGCCTATTTATCTGTCTTTCATCATGTACCCATCCATTCATCATTTGTCAAAAATTTTTTTTGTTAAGAATAGCTAACCTTTTGGATTCAGGAAAAGTCCTCAAAATCAATTTCCTTTCTCTTGCTGTTGGAAAATGAGTTTTAAATTATTCATGTTAACACCCTCTAGATAAATTGAATTTTTAGAGTATTTAAGAGTACTTAAGAAAAGCTTAGTAAAGTTAATCTTTTACATTAATGGATTCCATATTTAAAATATTAATTTCACATTAACCATTGCCTTTTGACTTACGTATGCTTCTAATCAACAATTTTGAGAATCATTCATTTTAATGAGGAAAAAAGTATATTATTAAAATTTTAACATTATAAAACACTTTTTTTCAACTTTTGTTTCTGGCTATATGACTTACTTGACATCTGGGGACTTTCTGCCGTGAATCACCTAAAAATGCTGGAAGATCATTTTTTTAAAAACATCTTTTTAAATGCATGCCTGAGCTTACAGGAAAGTAAGGGAAATCATCTCAGGCCAACAAAATAAGACAGCAGGAACCCAGAGAGTCCGTGAGCCCTGCAGCTGTCATTGCCCTGAAGGCATCTGCCAGGTGCTCCTGGCTTTGAGCTTGGACTTGACCTTCAGGGGCCGTGTAGTAATTTATCCTCCAAACCAGAATACTTGGGAAGTGAAAGGTGTTGCTGTTAGGAATACACTGGGAACTCTGCTCCTGCTTAGGGTGTAGGAAGCTGTGAGAGAGTGTCACCCCCATCCAAACAACAGGAAAATGCTAAACAGTGTACAAAATCAGTCATAGCTTTCCTGAACTCGTCAGAGGGCTGAGGTCACCGGCAACCAGGAAACTGGTAAAAAGTCACCCCCCGCCCACTCCAGGGAGAGTCAGGACACATGGATTGTTTTACCGTTGACAGTGCCTGGGAGGAAGAGGCAGCTGCTACAGAGTGGGAAAGAAGAAATTAAAAGAACAAAAACAAAAACCTTCTAAAGCTTGAGCATGCACTGGTATATCAGTTTAGAATAAAACTGGGGGCCCCAGACACAAGGGAATTTGTACCCACTCCCGAGCTCCTCTCCATGGTCTCCATGGTTTCCCACTCTTGGGAAAGACTGGGGGTAGGTCAAGGGCTGGAGAGAGCCCCTGCTGGTGGCACAGGATGCAGGAGGAGGTCGCTGTGGCTGTGCCCTGATGCTCCTCTCATGGGAAGCGGAAGCCTTGAGCTGCTGGAGAAGCAGCAGCAAGCCTTCTGACCTCCAGCACTGCTGCGCTCCCACTGCTGGGCCACCTGGGCTCCCTGTTTCATTATTTTGCTCCAGCTCCACCGCCTTCTTCCTGTTCCTCCAACACGTCCAGCTTATGTCTGATTCAGGACTGTGGATTTGCTGCTCCCTCTGCCAGATCAGCAAGATCAGGCCTCCGCTGAAAATGTCACCTCCTCAGAGAGACATTGTCTGAGTATTTTATTTTATGTTCATCTGAACATTCATTTTTCAACATTTGAAGTTGATTTTTTGAAGCTACCAATAATGCTACTAAAGCATTAACTTTATGAGGGCAGGACTTCGTCCACTCTTACATCCTCAGCGTCTATAACTATGTCTTGGCACATGGTAAGAGCTCAATTATTATCTGTTGAATGACTGTTTGACATGAATTAATTCCACAACTTGGGGTAAAAAGTGGTCACGTCATTTCATTTTTAATAATCAAATGATCTGTCTGGGACTCCATCTACCAGAGCTAACACAATTTTCTACCCTCTCGGTCATTGGTAAGTGGTCTCTTGACTCTTGAGGGTGGTAGAAGACCCAGGAGTGTCTCTTGCTGTTAGGGAATAGGAGACCATTCTCCAGTCTCTGCTGACACGCTGAACAGCCCTCGTGGTCCCTTTGAAAGCAACACTTCCATTTTCTTTTGGCCAAGCCTGGGCATGAAGCTTGTTTGTGTTAGGTCACACCACCATCTGGGAGGACCTGTCAGAAGGTTCTGTCCCCTCACAGAGCATGCATGACAGAGTGCATAGGCTGTCATCCTGGAGAACACCCCCCTCCCCCACTCCCACCCCGACTCCAAGTCATGAGGAAGTTTGCTCTCTTCACTCTCTAGAAAGATCAGTGTGCTCTTCTCCCACTCGGCATCAGACCCTCAGTCAGCCTTGCTGGAGAAAGGATTCCTGAATGTTCTGCTCAGAAACCTCAGGCTTAAGTTTTACCACATAAGAGTGTTTGACCACCTTCGGACACTAGGGGACCCAGAAACCCAGGATCCACACAAAGACTTCTTGCGGTGGGAAAGGAAAATTCTTCACACTTGTCCTAAGTCGACCTTCAGCAACAAGAATAAGGCAGACGTTAATGTGTCAGTAGTATTTTAAAACATGTATCTACCCTTTGTCAAGTAGAATTATTGAGATATGTACTCTCCTTTTCTAAGTAGAGGGACTTAAAATGATCACCATGTATTCACTTCTCAAACGACAAAATACAAAATACTTAATGGCTATTCTGTATCATATAATTGGAAACCACAGCTGAGAACTGGACATTTGGTGGGACTACTTAGTCCTTATTATGTTTATTTTTTTCTTACACTTTGTAAGACCTTCAATGGGTCAGTGCACAAGAGGATATATTTATTCTTTCTAGCAAATTAACTTAGGTATTACAAATTTAATCTAACCACTATCTTCTTCTGAAAAAATTAGAGTAATTTCCATTGCTAAGCATTTGACTGATCTGTTATTTGTCTTATTTTTTTATTTATTTTTCCCTTCAGATGGTAGAAACACCACTGAGAATTAAGATGTCCCTTCATCCAATGATGTAGCTTATTTGATTTCCAAATGTTCATGTATTGTGGTTACATGTGTTTCATTCTTAATATTCCAATCAGTCTTTCCTCCAATAGTTTTTTTTTTTACTTAGAAAGGGAAATATTTCACACTAAGCATTTTAATAATACCTGAATCAAATTTTAAATATTTAAAATATGTGACAGAGTACTAATGTCATTGATATACCAAGAAGTCGTGTTAAGTGGATATGAAGAAGGACTTAAATCTACAGTATGTCAAGTTAAGGCAAACAGTAAGCCAAGAAGAATACCTTTGCCACAAATTTGACTGATCAAATATTATAACTATCACTATATAAAGAATTATTACAAACTAACGATAGGACCACTGACATACCAGTGAGAGAGCACCGTAGTCCAATGATAAGGAGCCCAGGCTCTGGAGTTAGAGCTGGGTTCAAATCCAAGTCCTATAACTTGCTGTGGCAGCTTGGACAAGATCCTTAACTTTCACACACTGTTTGGAATTCAAATGTGTAATGCAGAGATACTGAAAGTGACTGCTTACAGTGTAACTGAGATGGGTAAGTAAGATCATGCATGTACAACTCTGCAATTACTGGGACCCAATACTTAATGGTGATTTTGGCGAAAGAGAGGAAAAGGCAATTTGCAAAAGAAGAAACACGAATGACTAATAGACATAAGCAAAAATTTTAATCTCACTAGTAATCAAATAAATACAAATTAGAACAGCAATGAGATATCATTTTTCCTAGCAAATTTGAATGTAAAAATACGTTCTCATTCTCTGTTTTAATATGTGTGTGGTGAGTCCTGGAACGAATATAAATTGACACAATTTTTTCCAGAAGGCGGTTTGGCAATTCTTATCACGGGCTTTTAACATTTCCATCACCTTTGACGACTCTCGGCCATTGCTCTACTCCAACATATTCAACTCACATTGTATTTTGAATTTGCACAATTTATATAGAACACACTGTGTCTGGTGCCCTCTAGAGTCATGCATCTGGTGGCCCTGCCATGGAATTGCTCAACTTACAGCAGCCATGCCTAAGAGAATAAACAGAAAGGCACCTGCAGATTTATGGGCAAGGGTTTTCAGCCCGGCGTAATTCACAAAAAGCCAAAAGTGTAGAATAATGTAAATGGCAATCAGTAGAGGGATAATGAATTGATTATTGTAGATTCATATAATGACATTTTATATAGCCATTAAAAATCCCATTAAGAATATGTGATGACGTGGGAAGATATTCATACAACTTTATTCCAAAACAAAGGTAGCTTTCTTCTTGCCTCCAATTATAAAAGTAAAATATAATCACTTTTAAAATGACACAGTATAGAAAATTAAAGTAGTCATAATAATCCCAACATACAAAGAGATAGCCACTTAAAACAAAAATAGAGGTACTGGGGATTGAACCCAGGACCTCGTGCATGCTAAGCATGCACTCTACAACTGAGCTATACCCTCCCCGGAGGATGGCCACTTTTGATATATGTCCTAACCAAGTTTTTTTACACACGTATATTCATATTCCTACATAATATAAACTGCAAAAAAAGCAGACCGCTAAACTGCTAATCCCCATGGGGAGAAAAACACAACAAAAGTATTAATGCACTTATTCATGCTGATGGGAATATGGATGATTTTCTCTTTCTTCTGCTGATGTCTTTTCACTTCTAACACACCTACAGTGAGCATGATGACTTTATCAGAAAAACATTTTAAATAACACAAATGCTGGAAATGATCTGATGTGAAGCTAACTTACAACTATTTCTTGCAGTGCTTTGGATGCAGAATATAAAAAACTAGACATATTCCTTTTGCAAAATGAGAAATAACACTCATTAATCACTTTGCCGTCTTCCCGTTAATGAAGACATGCAAATGCATATGCAAACAAGCTGAACTTCTATTATGAGGCTATGACAGGATGCTCTGCAAACGAAAAGGTAATGATAGAGTTTGAGAAATAGGAGGGCAGAGGAAGGTCAGCAGCAGGGGAAGATTTATCTTCTGAATGCCTTAGAAGGATTGTACGAACCTGATAGCGTTCTGTCTAACAATAATAAAATAGGATCACAAACAGCATTAAGAGACAAAAGCTAGTCATTGTGGTGTGACACACAGAGTGTCAGGATGGGGGGAGGAAAGACTCAGATTAAAATGAAAATGTGCCAAGTTGCAATATTGTTCAGACTTCTTCCCAAGTCTTACCAGATCATTGTATTCAACTCCTCGACAAGTTCATTCAGTGTATAACCCTAGGATATTTTTACCCAATATTACACATTTGTATCAAAACTGAAAAAGTCAGTTCAACATTCAAACATTTGGTCTATGCCAGTCCACACATTCACATGTCTAGAAATGCAAATTGAGTGAACTCGGTGTCCCCTATCATCATTGGGGTTCAATAGAAAACACTTTAATGTCACAAGAGGGTATGAAACATTAAGATTGTTGATATAATTGTCCCAAAGAGAATTGGAGCTAGGCTTATAGAAAATTATATTCCTTGGACGGGGGCAGACAAGAATACCGGACAGCATCCTATTGTTTTAATTCTGTCCCTGCCCTTTTGTGTGGAAAATCAGGACAGCCTGCTGCTTTTAAATGACTTGAGAAACCAGAACAAACATAAACACTCATTTGGATTGTACAAACATTTTTGAAATTCCGTTATCAGAAAGCTTCTTGGGTTGGGGAAGGGAGATGCAAAAATGGCAAAACACTGTCACTGCCCTCCAGAATCTTCCCATCGCATGAGACAGCCAGGTAGAAAGAAAACTGCAAATCATGGTGGAATTTTTCAAAGGGTGGAATTGGTGGTATAAACACAGGAAGTGGAAATTAAAGGACAGTCCCCTGGAAAGGGGTTGTGGTCACTACTACAGTGACCAGAGACCTCACCACTCAAGGCAGGGTCCATGGAATAGCATCACCCGGGAGCTTGTGAGAGACACAGACACTCAGCCCCCACCCCAGACCTCCTGAACCAGAATCTCTGAGGGGAGGGCCCAGTTTTAACAGCTCTTCAGGTTGTGTTCATAGGTTCTAAAGTTCGAGAAGCAGCATTGCTCTGAAGTATAGACACTTGTGATGTAAGAGGATATGATCCTTCCTGTTGTTAATTTAATAACACAGTTTAAAAATCATGGATTATACATATATCAAAATTTATCAAATTGTACATCTGAAATATGTGTAGTTTACTGTACAAGAATCATACTGCAATAAAGGTGTTTTTTTTAAAAATCAGTGATTATACAATCTCATTATAGAAAAATTTAAAACTCTGAAGGAATACAAAAAAGTGAAAAAATTACTCTTATGAATTCTTAGTCGGAGTTCTCCAGATAAACAGAATCAATAGAGTATGTATGTAAATATAAATATATATTTATGCCAAGCTAGTTCCTCTGTATGTAGTGGCTTATGCTTATGCAGGCTGGTAAGTTCTGGATCTACAGAATGAGTCAGCAAGCTAGAGACCTAAGAGAGCTGATGGTTTATTTCCAAAGGCCAGCAGGCTTAAGACTCACAAAGAGCTAATGTTTCCATTTAAGCCCAAAGGCAAGAAAAGAACTGGTGTCCCAGTCTGGAGACTGGCAGGGAGAATTCTCTCTTACTCAAGAGAGGGCCAGTCTCTTTGTTCTAGTCAGAACTTCAACTGATTGGATGGGGCCATGCACGTTAGGGAGAGTAATCTGCTTCACTTGGTCTACTGACTTAAATGTTAACCTCACCCAAACACAGCCTCACAGAAACATCAGAGTAATGTTTGACCAAATACCCGAGCACTGAGCACCGCATAGCTCAGTCAAGTTGACACGTGAAATTAACCATCATACCTGAATTAACTGCTGTAAAAATTTTGGTTTATTTAACTTGTTACCTTTTCAATTTCAACAGTGAGGATGTGAGTTTATGTGGGTGAGGATAAATTCTCTGGGCATAAAGAGTTAACAAACAATTTTTGCCTCTCTGCTGCTGCCACATGGGAAGTGGAAGTCAGGTACATTCACCTATGATACTGCCTCTTTCGGTCCAAGCTGAGGGTTTCATTTTCATATATTCATAACACATATGAAGTTGAGAGTTTTTTTTCCCCCAAAGCAATTTTTCTAGCTGTGGCATGAAGTATTTCTCCGACATAAACATCACCCTTCAACCCCATCTGAGCTGAAAATCCCATTTCTAATCTTCTTTCTGATTGAGAAATGATAGAGTGGATTTGCCGGGAAACATCTGCCTCCCTGACAGCTGGCGGCTCTTGTGGGAGTGACCCTAAGGTAGGAGCATATTGTTGATACTTACTCATTGAGAAGTATATTTTAAAAATCATAATGTGGGGAAAAAATTGGAAGAAGAATTGACACTATGTTGATTGAGAAATTTTTATCCTAATCTTCCATTACATTCTATTTTCTTACATCACAATGGCTGTGGTCATGTAGTCTTATAAAAGGTCTTGACAAGAACTTGATTCTCTCTTCTTCCTTTATGATCAGAGACAGTCCTGGAAAAAATCATTAAAGCAATATTAGCCATTCCCAGCTGACTCCTTTGACAGTATGATCTCTTCTCTAAATCTCGTCTTTCCTATAAGTGATTCCAAATCTTGGCAGTATGTTGGCATCACCTAGGAGTTATAAAAAATACTGGTGTTTGGTTCCCACCCAAAGAGATTTCGATGTGACTGTTCTAGGGTGCAAGGTGGACATTGGGATTTCTAAAAGCCTTCTGGGTGACCCTGACGTGCAGCCCTGATACGTGTGTGTGTGTGCATATGTGAGAGAGAGAACTTGAACATTTTTCTTTTTTCTTTTTATTGAAGAATGGTCAGTTTACAATGTTGTGTCAATTTCTGGTGTACAGCATAATGTTTCAGTCATATAGGAACATATGTATATTAGTTTTCGTATTCTTTTTCACTATAAGTTACAAGATATTGAATATAGTTCCCTGTGCTATACAGTTTAAACTTCTTGTTTATCTATTTTACATACATTAGTATCTGCAAATCCCGAACTCCCAATTTATCCCTTCCCACCCCCTTCCCCTACTGAGTTTGTTTTCTATGTCTGTGAGTCTGTTTCTGTTTTGTAAATAAGTTCATTTGTCTTTTTTCTTTTTAGATTCCACATATAAGTGATATCATATGGTATTTTTCTTTCTCTTTCTGGCTTACTTCACATAGAATGACATTCTCCAGGTCCATCCATGTTGCTGCAAATGGCATTATTTTATTATTTTTTATGGCTGAGTAGTATTCCATTGTATAAATATACCACAGCTTCTTTACCCAGTCATCTGTCGATGGACATTTAGATTGTTTCCACGTCTTGGCTATTGCAAATAGTGCTGTTATGAACCTTGGGGTGTATGTGTTTTTTTGAATTAAGGTTCCCTCTGGATATATGCCCAGGAGTAGGATTGCTGGATCATATGGTAAGTCTATTTTTAGTCTTTTGAGGAATCTCCATACTGTTTTCCATAAAGGCTGCACCAAACTACATTCCCACCAACAGTATAAGAGGGTTCTCTTTTCTCCACACCCTCTCCAGCATTTATCATTCGTGGACTTTTGAATGATGGCCATTCTGACTGGTGTGAAGTGATACCTCATTGTAGTTTTGATTTGCGTTTCTCTGATAGTGATATTGAGCATTTTTTTTATGTGCCTATTGGTCATTTGTATGTCTTCACTGGAGAATTGCTTATTTAGATCTTCTGCCCATTTTTGGATTAGATTGTTTTTTTTTTTTCTTATTAAGTTGTATGAGCTGAGTGAACTTTTTAGTATTACACATGCCATTCCCTGGAGATTCTGAAACTCTCTCTCCTCAGCAAAGTCACTCTCTTTCCGAGAACCATCACCGTTAAAATACTTGCTGGGCGCTAATATTGTTGAGTGCTAGAAATGCTGTTATAGAACACTAATAAGAGGCAATGGCCTCTTACATAAAAATGAGAATAAGAAAAGTTGAGTTCCTTGTCCCAGATTACCACATGATATGCAGCAGAATCAGAATTTGAACTCTGATGTATCTCCAAAGCCCAGGCCTCTCTCCTCTGTCTTAATGTGATCTCACAAGGCGCTGTAACATAGGGGTAGTAGGTAGAGATGAGAATTACTTATTCTCCCAGACTACTCTGGAAAGACAGGTGTAAGCACACTATGCTTTGCTCTAAGGAATCAACACCAGGACTCCTAACTGGGCTTCTAAGTATCAGATGCTGTGTTACATCTGTTGTTTCATTCAGGCATCACAAACTCCATGAAGTAAGTATTGTTAACCCCATTTTAAAAATCACAAGACTTAAGTTGAAGTCACTTGCAGAAGGTCACAGAGCTAATAAAATGACAAACTAGGATTGAAATCTGGGTCTGTATGACTCCACAGATACAGACTCAACTTTTCCAGAATCACTTCATACTTTGTTTTACAAACAAATCTGGAATATTTGCAAAAAGCTAAACTATGTTTTCTATATCAGAAGATTGGCCCAGATATTGTGTCTGTTAGCTTTCTTCCAATGCCCATTTACCCTCCCTCCTTAAAAAAATTATTTCTGTTTTATTATTGAATCTGTAGCTGCCACAGGGAATGAAATGTAAATATTGAGTCAGAACTTTTCTGGTAGGTGAGGGCACAGAACATTCAGAGTACAGTATCTGCTTAGTTCCCTGAGTTGACAAGCTAAAACTGTGAATGGGAAAATGCCGATTATCTAGAAATAGATTTTGAGGCTTGATTTTGGCTTTATTAACAACAACAACAACAACAACAACAACAACAACAACAACAACAACAACAACAAACACTGAAAAGAAAGTTGCTACCATCATAGGTAATACTTCTGATTCCCAATTAGAGATGATTTCTGTAGCTTAAAACTCTGCCCAGCTAAAATGTCAATGTCCCAGGGAGGAGTGGAGGCATCAGGACAAATGGGCATCCCCTGGACAAAAATGTAGTTTTCCGCATATCTTTCGTCCCAGGTCCTGGCATACTCCTTGCCACACAGTGAATGCTTAGTAAACATCACTGAGTGAGTTGAAGAATGCATAAATGAATGAACACTTAGCAGAGAACAAATCTATCAGATACTTTTATGAAAGCGAATTTTGATAGTAAAAGAGCATAGAGCCAGAGGTACACCAGAAGAAAAGGAAAACAATCTCACTACACAACATTTGCCCAGAGCAGGCTTAGAGCTCTCTTCAGTTTAGTTTATCCTACATTTCTCTTTGGACATTGAGGGCAGAAAAGATTTTTGTTATCTAAAATGTCAGGGAACTAAGCCAAGAGAGGTGATCGGCAGAAGAAAGCATATTCAACGAGTTTCTGAACTTCATTTTTTTTTTTCTTTAAAAAGAAAAGTCCTCATTTCTCTATTTCCTCTCTCGTTCTCTCTCAGTCTCCCTCAAGTCAAGGAAGATGTAGCTGACAGCCGCGGCATAAGTGTGTGTGTGTGCACTTGTCTGATCCTCCCAAGTTAAGTGGCCAACTGGGAAACTCAGGTTGATACCCCTGGACCGCTCCGTACCTAAGCGAGATTCAGGAACACCTGCGCTTGCGGCATATTGCCACTAGGGGTCCCCAGCAGCAGGCAGTGTGAACTGGGAATTGGGTAGCCAAGGCGGCCTCCTTTGTCTGCACCCCAGGTGTGGACTCCTTTTGTTCAGAGGCAGGGCTGCTACCTGCGGCGTCTGAGCTGTCTGCTCTGTACCCCAACCGTGGGCTGCCTGCTCACCTCTTCTGGGAAAATACACTGTTCTCAGCTTCTGCCTTCAGTTAAGCCTGACGTTACCCTCCAAGAGCCACTGTTTTCTCTTTAACAGGACTAGGTATCTTTGCATTAGAAACAGGGCTTAAACTACAAAGGGAAGTATTTCTCACTACAACAAAGAGTATATCGAGGTTGAGAAATTGCTGGCAAAAGGATCCATTTTCTGTAGTAGAGTATTTACTATAAAATATTTAAAGCTAGTTGACAAATAGCCCCACTATTCTCCCGTGAATGCCGGCCACTGGATTAATCTTGAAAGTCAGGAATATTTCATTCTATGCTTAGCACAGAGAAAAGAAACGACCTTCGCAGACACCCCTGAGTGCCTGAAATGTGGGAGCCCAGCTCCAGCCACAACAGCCACACTCACCCTGCGGTGTTTTCATGTCTGCTTTTAAACTTCAAAGGAAGAACAGCAAAGCAAAAATAAACAAATTACAGAAACATAAAGAGCGACTCTGTAAACAATAAATTACCTGAGTTGTACAGCCGGAGATGGGAGTGAGGGTGGGGATGACAAACATTTGCTCCATCGAAATTTATTCTTAGGCTTTCATCATTTTTGTTTTCCTTGTTCACAGCAAAATGGTGTCTTCTTACATGCCCATCAACTTCTTTTTTGTGCTCCAGATGCGTTACTTGTCATCTTGGTGGTCAATGGTCACAGCTACTGATCTGAAAATTAATTGGCATAACTGAGAACCATTTATGTATTCATTTGTTCCTTGGTTTATTCACGTATTCACCAAATATCTACTGAGCACCTATTGTGTATGAAGCATGGTAGAGAATTCAAAGGCCAGCCAGATAAGGATTCTGCCCCCAGGAAGCTTTTAATAAAGTAAGGAGATCAAATATGTTCCCCAGTTGCCACTAAATGAAGACAGAGCACCTGCCAGTTGAGAAGTACTGAGAAAAGACTAGAGGAATTCGACAGACTGAGAGCTGGTTTCTGGCTTGGGGATCACGGAAGACTCCCCAAGAAGGTTCACTCCTCCTTAACCTTCACAGTATGTATGTAGGAGGTCCAGCAGGGAGAGATGGGAAAAGGCCAGTGCTGGCAGCCGCAAGTGGTATGTGGCCTGGTGAGGAAGGGTTACATTTATGAAAGGGAGAACAGGAAATATGTTTGGAAAGGGAGGGTGGGAAGGCTTTAAAAGCTAAGTTAAGCATGAAAGCTAAGTTAAAATAAAATGGTAATTTTTAATCCTAAATAGACCAAGTTATCAACAAAACTCCTTCCGTTCCTTAAGTCTCTTAATATTCAAAGAAGGTAGAAATGTCTAAAAAATTTCCTGCTGGTCAAACAGACTTGAGATCTTTGTGGCACCAATTTCCTCTTGTCACCAGCAAATAGGCATTAACTAGAATTAATGCCATATATGAGTGAATAAAAATAGATGAACTAATTTTCTTATTGTTTCATTCAGAGGAGTGCTTGGGAAGATCCACAAACAGGTTCCTGAACCTACTGGGCAGGGGGGTCAGTATCTTATTTCAGTCTCCTCCTGATAATTTATTGATATAAAACATTTTTGCAAGTAGCAGTAAACCATTAGGCTTCTGAACCGAGGAAAAATGATAGTGAGTTATCACGCCTGCTGAGTTTTCTCCGTTGGTTATGACTTTAACAATCCAAATTATTGATCAACTTTCAGATTTTAGTTCTGAACCTGGAGCTTTCCTTTTGTTCTTCAAAATAATGGACTTCAGAGTTCCTCTCCATCTCTTACCAATAAGCTAAGCCTCTCCAGTAATCCTATTTCTACTCAGCAAGCATGATAATTAGCCTTGTATTCTTCTGTCCTTTGGACTAGGGGAAAAAATTAGTCTCCATCTTATTCTACTCTTATACAGCACAGGGTGACTTGAAGCAAGTGCCCCTCCATCCCTTCATCTGTCGATTGAGAATAATAAATATTATCTACTTCATAGGGCCATGCTTTACTTTCTCTAAGGACTGTAAAGCTCTATAAAGGTAAATATTATCATCCAAACTGCAGAAATAAAATTTGACATCCCTTTGGGTGGATTCTGAGATGAATAATAAAACCTGTTGTGTATTGCTTACTGTGGGACAAGAAAGATATAAACCTTTGGACAAAGATTAGCATTTCCCATGGTAGAACAAGTCACCGCTGATTGGTTATCTCCAGGAATCTCCAGATGCAATGGAAATAGCAAAAGTTGCTCAGATCATAGATTTGCTCTTTCAAGTAAACAATTTACAATCACAGAATACAAACTCTATGCCAGGTACACTGTGGCTTTATACATATCTCATTTAATCTACACAACACCCTACGTTATCAGGATTGTGGTTGCAGGTGGAGAAACTGAGCTCAGTGAGTGTGAGTCGTTTGCTCAAGGTCATAGAGCTAATAAGTGGCAGAAACAAAGTTTGAACCCAGGGGCTGTCTTCTTCAAAGCCCAGAGGGTAACAACCCTACTAGGTGACGTAGCCAAGTCAGACGGTCCATCAGCTAAAGATCTGGAGGGATACAGAGATCACTATCAAACAGGCACATGTTGCCTTTGATGATGAAGAACTCTGAAAAAAACAGGAAGTTCCATTCTGATAGCAAGGTCAAGGTTGTGGTGGGCCATATGTCCCTGAAAGGCTCCACATTAGGCTCTATCAAGGCTGCATAACACAACAAAGAAGAAAAATGGAAGGGTGGGGGGAGTAAGGGTGCTTGGGTCT
This sequence comes from Camelus bactrianus, assembly GCF_048773025.1. NCBI lineage: Eukaryota > Metazoa > Chordata > Mammalia > Artiodactyla > Camelidae > Camelus > Camelus bactrianus. Next base: position 41,643,628 of record NC_133545.1, on the reverse strand, counting down.
CCTTATACCAGGCAGGGATGTTTTAAGTTCCATGTAGATGAGAGCCAGGAAGACTCAGTCCAGTGTGACAGGAGAGTGCTCAAGACCCTCAGCTGTTCAGCAAGCTGCTTTTTTTTTTTTTTTTAAGAAATTGAGCCTTATTGGGAAGATATACTGGGATGGCATCCTGGAGGGAATTAAAAAAAAATAGTTTAAATCAACTAGAAAATGTGACATGGGTGCATATTGTGATTATTCAACATTTATTATTCACTGTATGTTAGGTGCTTGGTTGAGGTGGACCCTCTAGGATTGGCTGCTGTTCCTGTGTCACTCATGATAATTTTTAAATTGACTATGTCCTTTTAACCATGTTTTTAAAAATTGAACTACCCCAACGTGAACACTTTCCACTTTGCTACATAATGAGAGTACTTTCATTCCTTTAATGTTTTGCTTTTTCCTTTGATCTAACAATTTCTGTTCAAATTTCACAGTTTTCTGTTGCTTCAGGAATGAAAGAACCGATTACCCTGCTGGGAGCGTGAAATAGACTTAAAAAAATCTGTATGGTATTTCCTCCCAGTAAAATTAATTTAGGTTTAAATACAGGGGTAAGGGTACACACCTTATGCCAGAGCCCCTCTCACACACCTAAGCAGTTCCTTATCCAGAAATGGCACAGTCGGACCTGCTGCCAAGTCTTAACATCTTTTGTGAGGATCATTTGCAAGACGCAGTCTGAGAACCTCTTTCTCTTTGATACCCGGCTTTGTGTGGGCCTGATGACATATCTGGAACGTCTCTATTTCTTTGAAGGGCCATCTCAAAAGCCCAATGGACCCGTCGGGCCCTGTGCGTGGCTGGGGTACTTAATCGCAGCGTGTTAGGCTTGCAGGGTGTTTTAAGGTTATTTTAGGGAACGCACCTTCTGGCAGGGCAGGGACCACCAGCTCTAGAGCAACAAAGGACAGTTTGGAGGGGAGTGAAAGGAGCGCTCCATAGCCGCTCCGGCATCCCAGGCCCCCTTCTGCCTCACATCGTGTCCTCAGTGACCCCGCCTTCGCCCTCTGGATCCCGCGCCGACTGTCTCGCTGCTCCTTAACCTGGGCGGGCGCCGCCAGCCCCACCACCTTCTCCCCACTCCCCACTCCCCACTCCCGGTCGCCTTCAAACCCTTGGAGCAGCGCCGCGCACGGCAGCCACGCTCGCCCCGCGGCCCCCAAGCGGCCTCCGCGGCACCTCTGGGGTCCCGCTCACCGGACCAGTGTCCCCCGCCCCGCAGTCCACAGCCCCCTCCACCAGCCGCTTTCTCAGGAGCTGTCAAGCCCGCGGCAGCTGAACCAGCCCCCGAGCTCCCGCTCCTCTCCTTCCTTTGTGTGCGCGCGAGCGGAGTTGGGGCGGAGGGAGACGGGGGAGGTCGCTCTGTCTGTCTGTCTCCCGACGCCTTTGCCCGGGCTGCTCGAAGTGCCGCCGGGGAGGCGGGAGCCCGGGGGAGGGTGCAGGGAGCTGGCGGGGCGGCTCCGGGCCGCCCGGGCGCCCTGGTCCCAGCTGCGCGCCGGGGAGCGCGAACGGCAGCTGGGGCTCGGCTGGAGCCGCGATTCGTCCGCCCCGGCCCCCTTCAGTCTCCCTCCGCTCGCACCTACCCCCGACACCCGGAGAAAAGCGTGCGAGGGCGCCGAGAGGGACGGAAACCACAAATAAATAGCAGCGGCAGCAGCGCGTCATCTGGCGGAGCAGGAAGTGCAGGCAGAGTCCGGAGGCTGGTGCTTTCTGCGCGTCCCCAGGACTTTGCCATGGGCTGGGGGCCGCGGAGGCTGCGAGCGGCCGGGCCAGGGCAGCGGCGGCGGTGTCCGCTCCGGGGCTGAGCGAGCAGCTACGCGCGAGGCGCGCTGAGATGGCAGCGTCCAGCAACTCCAGCCTGTCCGGCTCCTCAGTGTCCTCCGGTGAGTTTTAGCCCGTCGGGCGCGGCAGCCGCGCCGGGTCTCTCGCCCCCTGCCCTCGCCCCGCACCCGGCGATGGAGAGAGCCTACCTGTGGGCGTCCTGCCCGCTCTCCCGGAGTGAGGACAGGCGGCCGGTGTGACACTTGTTTGGCTCGCCAGCACCCTCGGTGCCCACAGCACCTCCGTGCCTGGCGTCTGGCAGCGCAGAGGTGGGAGAGCAGGGGGCGCCCGTAGTGTGCGGACGCGGGGGTTCTAGGGGTTTGGGGAGCAGCGGGCGGGAAGCGAACCGAGCTGGGCGGGCTCGCACTTTCTGGCGCAGCTGGAACCAGGGCTGGCGGGCGGGAAAGGTTACGGTGACGCTGGGCGCCCAGAGCCGCTGGCGGTGCGGTACCCACTCCGCTGGAAGCCCAAATTCAAGGCAGAGGGGAGCAAACCCTCGCTCCTCACAGACTTGATTTTCTTTGTTTGTTTCAGAAATCAGCTCCTTGGAGACACACGCTTGGGGCATGGGTTTGAGATAGAGGTAATAAGGAGATGTTGTCTTTCTGGCCCTGATTGAAGAGTTAGGGGACAGGTGGTCGAGCCCAGCCTCTGACAATTTGCCTGGTTACAAGTGTGCAGGGGTGTGTGTGTGTGTGTGTGTGATTTTCCTCTGTGGCCTCTTGGAAAACATTCTGTAATTTTACTTTCCAGGCATACAATTTTTTTCCCAAATGCTACCGAGCAAAGGAAGGGCTTCTTTCAGCGTTTCTGTGGTTGATCAGTGGGTCTAATTGAAGAGAAAAAAATTGCTAATGAATCTGAAGGAGTACGAATCAATAGAAGCAGACCCACTGGATTCTGAGTATGACAGGTTTCTAATCAAAATGATGCATTAGGTAGAATTCTTTTACCTCTCTGGTCATTGAAAACTTTAATGACAAAACCTAAAGGAATAACTGATAAGACATTTAGTGTAGTTTAGTGTTCAGGGGGCAAGAAGATCTTGAAGTCCTAATGGAAATGCTCAATATGTTAATATTTTATTAATTCCTATTGTGTGTGTGTTTTAAGTTACTACCAAAAAATTAAACTCAAAGAAAGAAACACTTTGTTGGAGGCACTGGACTGCAAGCCAGGCATTAAGGAATCATATCTCTAGATGCATGGCTAATTAAATCATAAATGCAAGGCTATTTACTAAGGTGCAATTGTGATGTGGCACAAGGTGATCACTTGAAAGCCATCTGTTAGATTTTTTGGCAGATTTTAGTTTCAGGGAAATAGCTCTTCCTTTTTTGATCACTGCCAACTAAACAAAAGCACAGTGTTGTGTTGTGTATGATAGAGTTGAAGTTTCTGGTAGTAGCATCCAATGGGGCAGAACAGTCATATCTTATTAAGAGCAGCAACAAGTTGACCGCCTGTGGTTTTAATTCTGAGAACTCAGCAAAAGCTACAGCTTATTTTTAGTACCCCCAAACCACTGCTGCTGCTCTTCAACTCATTTTGGTTGACTAACATTGAATTTAAAATACAGTGATGTTGGCTTATGATTAGCATATGGTTATCCCTCTCAGAAAACGGCCCACTAGAAAATAAACTGATGGGGGAGAGGTGATGAAGGGAAAGAAGAAAGCAGAAAGGACAAGAAGGCAGTATCGTCACAGGATTTACTGGTGGCATAAATTACAGATGCCATGGCATCTGAATTTTCAGATCTTGAGGTAGCTTAAGAAACCGGGTTGAAAAACCTAACTCAGCCTTGGGAAGAATACATGGATTTGAAGCTGCACAGTATAGCTTTAGATGTTGGTAATTGTTTTGCAGATGAGATAGAGATGCTTGTAATGGTTCTCTTTTTTGCTTTAGTTACCGCTGTTTTAAATCCTAATGGAAAGCGGGAAATTACGAAAAAGCTGAAATTCGGAGAGTAGGCAGGGATATATTATTTGGTGTGAATCAGCCTGGGGCATGAACTTATATTGCCTAATTCACCAATTCATCAGGCATTTTTTGTGGAAATATATGAGAACTGGAGTGGGGTTCTCTTTTTAAGCACACTTACCATCGTCTGGATCATGAATAACTCAGATGACACGAGCAATTCACACCTATGAGAGGTGTTGGGCAGGAAAGAATAGAGCCTGTTTATGGTGACAGCTGGGTTCTTTCAGGCAAAGGTCAGAGTCTGAGAAATTAGGGCACTCCATCAACCTATTAATCATCGTTTTGGAGGGCCTACTATGTGTCAGGCAGTAAGTTATAAGCCTCAACTACGAAGAGGTTAAGTAAGGAAGATAGTTTTAGGATTCCTTCTAGGTCTGAAATTCTGGGATTATTGTCCTTATGTTTGGCTCCACCACTGACCAGTTGGATGACTTGGGGTGAGTTACTTTACTTCTCCAAGCCCCAGTTCCCTCATCTGTAAATGAAACTAATGCTACTGATAAGAGTTATTTCATAAGAATGTCATGGGGATTAAATGAGATAATGTGTATAGAGCACTTAGCACAGGGTGTGGCATTTAATAAGTGCTCGGTGTGAATGAAGTTTGTTCCTTGGCGGAATGAAAAAGAAGACAGGCAGACAGGCACTCACTGGCTCAGACTTTAGGTACAAAAGTAAGTCCAGCACACATCCAAACTGCCTCTTAATATTGCCTGTTAAATTTGGTCTTGAGGTTTGAGCTCCATTAAAAAAGCATTTGTTGTTTCTTTTCGGTTTCAGGCGTAGTCCGAAGCATTTGTAATAGAAAGATGAATCCAGATCCTTCCCGTCCCCATCTCCCCATCCAGCAGCAGAGATGGACAAGCAAATAGGAATCTGTATTCCAACTTGAGAAAATGAATTATGTGGAGGAGTGCAGGGCAGAGAGCGATGACCTCAGTTTAGAAGGGTCAGTAGAGGTGGCATATGAGTTGGGCCTTGAAAGATGAGTGGGTTTTGTTTTCAGAAAGCAGAAGACAAAAGAGCTTAGGCAAAGGCCTGGAGATAGGGAAGTTCATAGCCTAATTTTCACCTTCCTTCTTAGGGCTATTGATTCTTTTTCTTGGTGGTTCCTCATCTCTGGTCCGTGATGCTTATAGGCCGATCATCATTGTGCAGAGAGCTGCCAGATCTCTTACCAGTGCTGCTGGCATAGGAGGTTTTCATTCTTTTCAGGTAGCAGTGGGTTTGAAGGCACAGGTTTGGACACCTTAGGACAGATTTGGGCAGTTGAGCACTAAGAAAGGAACAGTTGATTCTGTCATGTCCAGCATATAGAGAGGTGAAATCGAATAACGTGAGTTAAACCTCTCTTGGAGGAATAGCCGTGGGAGGTTTAGATTTGGATGTGTTTGGACAAAGAGTAAAAATCAAATAATTGACTCAGTATTAAGCTCAAAGTTATCTGATTTTCCTGAGAATCTATTCTCACCTGCCGTTGTTGAACAACGTCACCCACACCTCTCGTTTACTGTGTTACCAGCTAAGACATAACAAATGAAATGATCAGGTTAAAATTAATTTTTAAATACAGTTTCTGAGAATTCTTTAGAAATTTTCTTCTAGAATATTCAATTATGTGTAAAAGAAATTGCTTTGCTTTTGTTTTAATGATGACTGCTGGTAATTAAATTTCACAATCACCTAGATTGGCGGGAAGGTTTGATTACCTTTATTATTTTAAATCAGAAAAAAAAATCCCTATCCTTAAGCTTTTAATCTAGCCTGTGGTACTTGATTATACTCTGAAATAAACAATGGATGATCGGCAAAATAGTTTACCTAATAATCATGGGTTAGATTTGCTTGTATAATTGAAATAAGAACTTTTTGCATATTAGTCACGTGATCACCGAATGGATAATTTCATAGAGTAAAGAAAAAAAATCGACTTAAGTAAAGTAATAAATAAAGAAGCTATGAGATGTTTTCCAGTAACTGAACAGGGTAAAAAATTAAATATTAAAGAGACTCCTGGGATAAGAAGTTGTTAAGATTTTGAGAACATAAACACACTGTATTATAGAAATGAAATCGACAGGGACTTTTTAAATTAAAATGCAAATAGAAAAGGGTAAAAATCAATATTGTGTGCAGAATCATCAAAACCTTAATTGGGAAGAGAACATTCCTGAATGGACGGAGGGATTTATTTTTCCAGATTCTGTACAACAGTAATGTGGGCCAGGTAAATAATGCCATTTTCTGCTGTCACACTAGTGTTGATCCTAGAAATGATAAAGAGGAATTTTCATTACTCATTGTTGGAGAGTCACAACCAGTGGTATATATAAATCTTTCACATTCCTGGATGCAGACAGCAAAATTGAACAATAATAATGCTGCCAAACTTATGTATGTGTAATTAGAAACTCCATAGTTCTTCTAGTACAAAGCAGGATATCTTTGTTGAAATAGACACTCACACTGAGAAGTTTTCTGGACCCGTGGACTTCAGAAATACTCAATTATGTGTAGGCAAAATATCTTTACTTTTGTTTTAGCGATAACTGCTGGTAATTTAATTTCCGTCACCTAGAGTGGCAGGAAGATTTGATCACCTTTATTATAAACCATGCCCACAAAAACTTGCAATTTCAAAAAAATTGCAAATTAAAAAAACCCGCAAAGCTAAAAATTAATCCCCTGAGAAAAATCATTCGCTCAGATGAGAAGTATTGTTCTTTGCTGTTTGTCTGGTGACCTTTCCATACCTCATTTTTACTTGTTAGATTTCTACTGTCCTTTGTGGTACCTGAGATGAACCCAGTGATATAAAATCTGAGAGGAAAGGAGACTTCTTAAGCATGACTACTTGTTGGCAGTGTTTAATAAGAGCCCGCTGATTTGTGTACGTTTGCTAAAACGCCAGATCCCTGCCATTTCTACTAACCCTATGAAGAGTTTTGAATGACCTTGTCATTTGTTCAACTTTTGGGGGATGCAGACACCAGGTATTTTCGAAGGCCAGTCTGTGTGGGGTTTCACTGGACAATGTGTTCTCTAAGCTGCCACCTGGGGCTTGGCCCGAGTGTCAGGCCTGCTGAGGACCGTCTGCTGCTCTGCGGGGTCTCCTGTTTTTGCACAATGGTGAAAATACCCAGACATTGGTTTTGGAAAACCTATATATGAGCAATGTCATATTGGTGTAGTTTGGGGAAGAATTTTCTGCCAGAAGATCAAGATTCTTGCCAAGAAAGTTAGATACAGAGAAAGATAAACAAACCTAGTAATAAACACAAGGTTAGTAGCACCCAGCTATCACCCACAATCACTTACCTTTTATGAATATGTTCTCATTTCATGGCTTCTTAAATATGTCATTTAATTTTCAAAGTGAATGGCTTTCTTTTCTTTTTTCCTTCCTTCCTTCCTTTTCTTTCTTTCTTCCTTCCTTCCTTTCATCCTTTCTTCCTTCCTTCCTTCTGTCCTTCCTTCCTTTCTTCTTTTTGCTTTTCTCATCTCCTTTGTTGGTTAGATTTCTATTTAGAGACTTTTTTCAAAAATCCTGCCTTTGGTCTACATTATGGTGAATAGTTTCCAAATCCTCCAGGTACCTTGCTGCTTCTTCTACTTGCTCGGTGGGAAAGGAGGCTGGTGTTCTGTTTCTTACCTGGATTCTCATCAGAGGGTCAAGATGGACACCTCTGTCTCTGGTGTGGGCTGGTTGGTGTGACAGGGCACACTCACGTGTCTCAACCTGGCGAACAATAGCAGAGAGGTTTATCTGAAGTCTTCATGGCTAGAAAAAAACTCAGTTAGGAATGTGCTGGACCCACACACAGTCTGCCTGGCCGTGGGGCCCACGTGGCTGTCCGCTGGGTTCTGAGGCTGGAGAGCTGGCCTGTGAGCCCTACCAGGTGGCGATACAGTTTTTCAGCCCTGCACCGAGGGAGAGCCTCCACCAGCTGCTTGTGCAGATAGTCTGCTTTTGCCTGTGTTTATTACTAAGTGAACACCTTTGTGGGGACCTTCTTTGAATATAGCCTTTACGTGTGGTCTCATGACAGCGCTGGCTTGCTTCAGCAGTCTAGCCTGTCAAAGTGCCCCAACTCCGGCCCCTTCAGCAGTTTCAAGTGTTATTTTAAATCATCCAATGTCTGAGTTCCCATAGGCATTCTCTAAGAAAGGTGTTCAGTTAATAACCTTATTTAAAGTGTGATAATCAGCTCAGGTCAGAGGTCACATTGATCAGATTCCTGGCATTGAGACATTGCCCACGCATTGTGCAGGCTGCCAGTCACCCCTTGCCTTGGTGGGCCTGCCGAGGAGAGCACTTTGTCAAGGAGAGAGGCTGGGTGCCCGTTGCCTGGGAGAGTCAAATAGAGCTGGAGAAAAAGTCTGCTTCCTTGAGCTGGGGAGAGATCCCACTTTCTGAAACGTTGTCTTCATTAGATGTTGTAGAAAGAGCCCTAAATGTGGAATCAGAAGATCTGAACACTTATACATTTAACCAGAACATTTAAACCCTTAGCTAGGGCACCTAAACCCTTTACCCTCAGTCAGAGACCTTAAGCCTTTAACCAGGACCCTTAAACCATTAACCAAAGCCCTTGAACTCTGAACCAAGGCTCCTAAACCCTAACATAGGCACTTCAACCAGATGTGGCCTTCAGTGAATTTAGCCGCTCTGACCTTAAATACTTCGCTGCAAACTGCAGATGTGACAGCGTGCTTCCTGGAGTTGATGTGAGCATTAGGAGAGGTGATGGAAACATCCCTTCCCACAGACCCAGCCAATCACACCTGCTTTTTAGAGGCCAATTCCCTCTCTTCCCTCTCTGCTTCCCTTAATGTCTCTGAGCCTCAGGTCTCTTAGGTATAAATCGGAAATAGCAATATTTGATGAATTTATCCCACAGGGTTGTCATTCCTGAAGTACTGTTTGGGAAAATGCTAAGTAAAGTGTAAAAGCAACTAGCAGTTGAATGGCTGCTTCGTGTCATTCTAGTTACACTATCTTATGTAATTCTCACAATATGTCTCGCAAGTAGACATTCTATCCTGCTTTGTAAACAAAGACCTAGGTTCAGAGAGGCCACAGGGTTTAGATTTGAAATGCTAGGATTGGAGCAAGGGCTTCCTAATTTCAAAGATCATGCTTTCCCCTCTTGACTCATAAGGAGTTGGTTCATTTTGATCTCTGTTTACGAAGTTTCTGACATTAGAGTTTCAGGCTGAGATATATGCTCATTGTTAATGGAGAAAATACAGTAATATAGTCATGCTTTATTTTGTTGCTATTAGTGGTTATCCAGACCCTCACCTCAGTCTGACCAAAGCTTATTCCCATGAGCAATATGAACTGGGAGGTATTACCAAGTCGTTACTCTGCAGTGCGAACACCTAGGAAATTTGGACTTGTGAGTATCTGTACTTGAGAGGAGTCTTGCAAGGTGAAGGATATATAGGTGTTCATTGTACTATTCTTGCAACTATTCTAAAGGTTTGAAACTTTCTAAATGAAAGAAAAAAACTGAGGCAAAAAGAAAGGAAAAGTACTATTTTGCATTCAGTTGATTTCCTTCATGGGTTCCTTCAGAAGCATTCCATTTTGTGTGAGCCTATCAAGTCTTGTTATCACCTTGTGAAACTCCCAGATTCTGAATCCCCAGGCAGCAGAATATCTATTTCTTAGCTTATATCTTAAGTGAAAGCATAAAGGAACTGAAATTACAGAAGAAGTTCAGGTAGACTCCATGCAACAATTTCTACCTGAGAGTTTTTTTTTTTTTTCCCTAGCTGGATTGACTTAACATTTTACTGGAGGTTTGGACTGAGGAGGGACCTTGGAGGTTGTTTAGAGGATTCCAGCATTGTATGAGGGAGAGAATCAGGGTCCAAGGGACTCCAGGAACTGCTGCCCCGTGCTGCTCAGCCAGTTAGTGGTTGAGCTAGAGCTGACCTGTGGTCTAGGACCCATGTTTGCAGAACACCTTCGCTCCATCCCCCTTCCTAGTTCATTGTAAAGAAGAGCATCTTAGAGAATTTCTTGCAGACTTCTTTTTTCTGTCTGGCTTCATACAGGCTGTTCTATTTAGTTATTTAATATTTTCAAAAGAGAAGTTATAAAGTGCTTTGTATTTTAAATGGGCATTAGAACTTCAAGGCTGTTGTGCCAACAGAGGCACAGATTTAAGCGACTTCATGTCTGCCCTAACTATATAGAGCGGTGCTGTCTGATATGGTAACCACCAGCCACAAGTAGCTTTTTAAATTTAAATTCAAAGAATTCAGTTCCTCACTGGTACTAGGCACATTTCAAGTGCTCAGTAGGACCTATGGCTGGTGGTTGCCATATCAGAGTGCACAGACATGGACCATTCTTATCATTCTATGAAGATTCTATTGGGCAGTGCTGGTAGACAGTGTCTATAGTTCTAAGACAGGGACCTTACAAATCTAAAGTTAATTAGCTGAGGATAGAAAATTTGACAAAATGTTCTCCCATTCTTGTGTTTGCTCCTTGTGCTGCTTGGGTTATATTTTACTAATTTTGCAAATTGGCTTTTTTTTTAAAAAGTAATTTTTCATTATTTCGAGGCTGTGCGAACTGTGGAATGACAGCAGGAATAAGATGTTGAGGAGAGTAATTAAAATGTTTATAAACCCTTCCAGTCCTGAAGTTTGATTCAAACTTTTTAAAAAAATGATTTATCGTTTCCCTAATGGAAAATCCATTTCTTTTTGAAATAAACTCACAGTGAGTTGTAATTTCACCCTCAAAGAGGGGGAAAAAATGCCTATGTCCAGTGGCATATCTAAGCTGTGCTATTTAAAAGAGATTTTCTACCAACTTGGCCATCAGGAAACCATTTGCCTAGAAGCATTTCCCCATATACGGGGCAAAGCAAATGCACTGCTTTTTAGAGGAGTTAGCTTTTGGGATTTTCAGCACATTTAATTGGGGGGAAATGGATGCAAATAAGATGCAAGAACATGACAGTTCCTATAAAAAGGAAGCTGCTCTCCTCCTTGGACTTCTGTTACCATCTTCAAGTGCAACAACAGAGAAATTTGGAAAGGTGGAGGGTATCTTCAAAGTGTCAAGCAACTGTCAGGAAAGAGGCTGCTGTTGAGGCCACTGGACTCAGAAACCATGTTAGCCAGAGGCTTGTGGCATGCATGGCTTCTTCTTTATCGACGTAACTCAGATCACAAATTTAGGGCAGTATGAATCACAGAATCACGTAGGTAGCAACCTTATGCAATTCTTTTCTCATTGGAGGCCCAGCACCTAAATTTCATCCTGCCCCATCACTGACCTCTGAACCCTCAGTCCTGGCTGAGCGCTATCTTCTTCAAGGAAGTGAAACTTAGCCCTTCCTGGTTGTTTTACATGATGCCACACTAACAATGTAAAGTACTTTTTCTTAAATAATTTTGCTTCCAAGGAGTAACCTGAGAGAGATCAATGTTGGGACAGCAAGTAGACAGAAGGCAAGGAGCACAGTTTTGGGAGTAAATCTTCTGCAGCATCTACTGGAGTCTGGGGGCTGTGACACTGACCTGGAAGGGCCTGATTCTCAAGAACCTAGACCCACAGTGTCCAATATGGTAGCCTGGGCTATTTAGCCCTTGAAATGTGGCTAGTCTGAGATGAGCTGCAAGGTAAAATACACACCAGAGTTTGAAGACTTAGTACAAAAAACAAGAAAAGAATGTGAAACTCTCACAGGTAACTTTGTTATATTGATTATATGTTGAAATGGTAACATTTTTGGATATAGGTTAAAGAAAATATATTCTAAAAATTAATTCCACACACTTATTTAGAAATGTTTAATGTTGCTGTTAGAATTTTCTAAACTACGTATGTGGCTCACATGAGTCTATCTGTACTGGACAGCACTGGTCTGGATGACTCCAGTGAGAATGTTCTAGCCTTTATCACAGAGTCCACTGTACAGCACCTGCTGACTGAGTGCTCAGTGGCTCCCAGTGTTGCTGTCCTGACCACTTTCCAGTCCAGAAACTTCCCCTTCCTCCCCTGAGGCCCGAATCAGTCCCGATTCTCAAGTCCCTGTTTTGTTTTAGTCCCAGACATTGAGAGATGTTCTTCATTTTGCTGGGGCTGCACAGTGATTTTGAAATGAATTACTGCAGAAAGGGACAGGTTGAGACTTTCATCAGATTCTTGCTTATGTAGGTTTTGTGCCTTGTTTTGTGTTTATTTTTGGGTTTTGCTTCACTATAATTCTGTGTATTTACATAAAGTAAATTTTTGTATTACTTTATGTAAATTTATGTATTTACTGTGATTTTTATGTACACTTCTCCTTCCAAAGAAACTCTGCAGTGCTATAATGCTGTGAAGTTGGAAAGAGAAGCTGAGAGAACAAGAAACACATTTTCCCTTGACCTGAAGCTTCTTGCCGTGAGTGTGTATATGTGTATACACACACGTACATGTATGGCCTGTCTGTATGTGTGTATGTATACACAGAAAGCAGAAGTGGATTGGGTTTCAAACAAAAGTTATTTCCAACCAAATACATAAATTAATATTAAGGGAAATGAAAAGTCAAGCCTAGTAGTACTTTCAATAACAAAGAAAATCACTTGGGATTTTGTTAATGATGTGTAGATATTAATGCACATAATTTGTCTGCCTAATATTGATTTAAGTTGCTCATTCAAATTCGCTTGATTATAGAAAAATTCGCCATTTTGTTTCACAGTGTTTGCCCCTGAAGACAGTGAGTCTGCAAAACCATGTTTATTGTGTAAATAACACTATTTTAGTGACTCTTGTGTGGAAAGAGTCTTATGTTGTCTCCTTCAGGAAGTGCCGTTGAGTTGTTAGTTTCTGGTTGGGGGCCTGGTTAGTTCAAGCCAGGTGTTCTTTCGTTATCTCCCTGGTGATCAATATTAGGGGTTGAAGGTACTGTCAGTGACCTGGGCACAGAAGTTTTTCTTTCTATGTGGTGGTGTTAATGTGCCGGAGGGTTGCACTTTGTCCGTGTGAGAGGCCTATGCTTGTTTTAAGCAGCCAAACTAACCTATGTGCTTTATTTATTTATTTATTTTTTGGATCAAATATGAGTTCTTCCTCAGAGGAAAAGGCAATTGACAGGGACTTTGTAAACTCTCTTGAAATAATATCGAATTAAGATGAGGAGGCTGCTCTCCCTTCTGGGTGAGGCGGCCCGCTCTCTGTCTATGGAGTGTGTAACTGCTTTTACTTTAAATTGAGCACCCAATCCCCACACCTCGTGACCTTTCTCTTGCCTTCTAAAACAGCCTGCGCTCTGTCTACAGAGTATATATCTCTCTGAATAAATCTACTTTTACTCAACAACAACAAAAAGATTAGGAGCAAAACCACAGCAAATCCTAGGCAATTATGAACGGAAGACATGATTTGAAACTAGGCAATGTAATTTGTCACAAGAACATAATTGCCCCAGTACTTACTTGGTTCTATATTCTAACCCCAGTAATAGTATGAAGGAGTGTTGTAAAAACGCACAGCAGTCTTTCAGGGAAGAGATGCCCTGCAGATATCTTCCTTTTCATAAACAGCTGAGTGTAAATCTGTCATTCAGGAATTCATGTAAACATGTTTCTGAGAGCATATGTAGTTTTAGCTTGTGCTCCATCCATTTTCTACCCCTAGAGTGGACTTGTATTTCTTTTTATTGCTTTAAATGTAACTCTCTGAAACCGATTTCTAACATCCATTCTGGGTGTTGTAAATAAATATGGGTTCATCTGAACCCTGCACTTCAAGGGTGTTGTGTTACATTACACGTGCCATGAAGCTGGGAATCCAGTCCAAACACCACCATCAACGGCAATGTTAACTTGGCCCCCTCTGAATTTCCATTTTTCTCATGCATACAATCAGCTAATAATACTTGTGAAAATCAAGTGGGGTAATGTCTATGAAAGAAACTTGAAAATTGAAAGTTTGTGAACAAAATATAAAAATCTCTGGTTTCATGAAATTCCCATTCTGTTAGATGCTCCACAGAGTCCTTTCCTGGGTGATGGGATCACTCAGAGTTCATGATTGTCTCATGTAAATGGAAAAATCTGTCCTAAACATATTACCTTGTTCTTCTTGAACAGCCATTCAAAACCTTGAAGTGTAATCCCACCAGTTTAGAATTTCTCCAGTCAGTGTCAGACTCCACTTTGCGTCCCTTTCCCATAAACATTTCTAAGTAGCCTGGACAAATCTTTCATCTAAAGGCACACCACTGTTGATACTTTCTGATTCAGAGATGTGGCTCTTTTGCAAATCAAATTTGATGTAATAATCAACATATGCAAATGACTATCTGTAAAAAACATGCAAGTTACAAAGCACAGCAACATAACTCATAAGAAAAGCCACCACCCAGCCTAGGAACATTTCGTCCTGTTGCATCTTCCTGGGTCTCTTCTCCCTTCTTCTCCTCCCTCATCTTCTTTATTCCCTTCTTCCAAAAGTAACCACTACTTTGAATTTCCTCCTTACTATTCCCTTGGTTTTCTTTCTTTAAATGATTTTTATCTCATGTCACTAAAATACATGCTGCACAAAGGCAGACATTTTTTGTCTGTTTTGTTCACCGCTAATCCCCAGTGCCTAGAAGAGTGTCTGGCACACAGTAGGCACTCAAAAACTAGTTGTTGAGTGAATGAATATGTCAGTACCCAAGCACTCTATAATAGGAATACTGCTATAGTCCCTCCTTCATCTCTCGTATGTAATCAGTTCTGTAAATGATGTAAACTCCATCACTGTTTCACATTAGCTGCATGCCTTTCATGATTTTTTAGAATATTAGTGTTTTTAAACGGGTCATGTAGATTATTTGCATTTAGTTGCAATAGGAGACTCCCAGCAAAATTGCATGGACTTTTCTGAACCAGGACTTCTTATTGAACTTGGTCTGTAGTTCACAAACACTTTGCGGGAGTGAATAGTGAACACTCAAGGAACGTAAGTAGTAAAGCTAGAGTTCAAGGAGAGCTACAGAGAAGTTTTTTTAAAAAGAATAAAGTATATGTGCTACAATGGGGATAGACCTTGAAAACATTATGCTAAGTGAAAGGAGCCACCTGCAAAAGACCACATATTGTATGATTCGACTTATATGAAATGTCCAGAATAGGCAAATCATAGAAACAGAGAGTAGATGAGTTATCTTCTAGGGCTGAAAGGGCTGGAGGGAAACCAGAGTAACTGCTAAGGGGTATGGGTTTCTTTGAGGGGGTGAGGAAATTGTTCTAGAATTGATTGTGGTAATGGTTGCACCTAAAAGTCATTGAATTTCACACTTTTAAAGAAGTGACTTCAGGGTAAGTGAATTATATCTCAAAAAACCTGTTGTTTAAAAGAGACCACAAAAATGGATAGAGTAAGCATGAGAAGGTGAAAGGCTGTAAAAAACTCACAGATCAAGTCCCTCTGGGACAGGATGCTTGTAATCAGATAGGAGGTATTCATTCATTCCACATTCCCTGATATCTTGATCAACACGTAGAGGTGCCCCTCCTCCTCTCATTTTTTATTTCTACATTCATCTTTTTCTGCTGCCTGCCTCCAGTCTCCTGAAAAGGACCCGTGGAGTCGTGTTCTCTGTGGCTGATTTGCAGGGTCAGCTCTGCCTGTGCTACATGTCTCCTTCCCCAGTGCCCCCTGAAGGTCACTGTGTCCTCCTTCCTGCTGAAAAATGAGGAACAGCAGCAGGTCTCTGCTGATGCTGGACAAAGCAATTAAAGCATTTCTCTTGACTAGTTAATTAGATTTTTATGCAACTTTTCAAGCCCTGGGCACAACTCTAATGCCCTCTAACTGGGATGTGAGTCATCTGGGAACCAAGTTTCCTACTGTGTACCTGGTGCTGCTGAGTTTTATCAGGGCAGTGATGCCACTGGTTTTCCCTTCCAGGTCCCCACTAGGTGGATGCATGTGCAGACGTTCCCGAGGGTATCATCTGCTGGGTCTTCCATTGTTTCTAATCAAAGAGCTGACACCCTTTGATCATGTCAGATCACAAGATCGTACTGTAAATACTTCGTTAGGAAGACTAAAATATTACACTGATACAGCTGTCTCTGATGCTCTCATATTGTTTACTTTCACCCTGAACAAATAAAGAAATGTGCATTTGATCTGATCAGATCTAAAATATGAATATTGCAAATATGAAATGTCTTTGAACCCTATAGAGTTCACTATGATGAATCCAATCAGTAAGCATTTTTTAAACACCTGCTGGTTTTGAGTGCCAGGTTGTTGTAGAAATCCTCCTTTCCCCACAAGTTTAGAGACTCCTAGGGCAAGGTAGACTTTCTGTCTGTTGGAGGAAGCTCTGGTGGGGAGCTCCTGGAGACAGAGACTGGCGTCTTTGGAGAACAGTCCCTGGGTGGCCACTTTGCAGGCAGGCTTCAGTCTGCAAAGGCCTGTGTGAGTTTATAGGATTACTGTCTCTCCTTCAACCTGTTCATTGCCTATTCTCCCTTCTCCCCATGGGACAACTAATAGGTACCCACACAAAATCCAAATAAATCCCCATTCATAGGAGTGGGACGACAAAGCAACCTCTGAAACGTCTTCCTTAGTTCTTTCCTTAAGGTCCCATTTGCAGTATTTTCTTGGCACCTAGAGGAGGAAGTGGGTATGGGCTATAGAGTATGTTGTCCTGTGTCCTCCCTCAGGGGACATCTGGCTGCCCTGGGTCCCCTATGACGGTGTGGGCAAGGTATTGTGCCTTGTGCTGGCCTCTGCAGCTGCCCTCACGTCTCACCACCGCTGTGGATTTTGTACCTTGGTCCTCCTACTTTCTAGTGTCACAGGCCAAACTTTCCCTAACAAAAAACACACTGTCCCTGGGACATGCTGTTCATGTAATTTTTCTCATGCCAACACCAGCACAACCTGCTGCCTTTACAGCTCTTCACTTCTTGAGTAGAGCATTCCATTGAATGAGTTAGGATGCTTCTGCAGAAAACCCCAAAGGAAGTGGGAGACAGGGCCACTAAATACTGTGGGAGCTGACTGTCTGCTCCTCTGCAGTTCTGTTCTGTCGGCTCTCCCTCTTGGTGGATGGGCTTTGTCCTCAGCCTCGCTCTCCTTTTGGTGTCCAGATGACAACGGCAGTCCCCTGCCATCATGTTTAGAGAGAGAAAAGACATAATAGCACAGTAACATAACTCTCATAAGAAAAGCCACCCCCCAGCCTAGAACATTTCGTCCCCTTGCATCTTCCTGGGTCTCTTCCTCCTGGCTTGGTGGAAAGTGAGAACACCTTTCTCAGAAGCACCCTTGCCCCCAACAGACTTCCCCTTGCCTCATTGGCCACAGTTTTGTCACATGATCCTATGTGAGCCAATCACTTGCAAGAATAGGATTCCCATAATGCACTCAGTCCAGTCATGACTGCCCTCCTGGGATGGGGAGAGGGCCAGCCTCTCCTGGAAGAGTGAGGACACCTGGATGGAACAGGGTTCTGTGAAGGAGGAACCGAGAGTGTCTGCCACAGGTATGTCATGAATGTCCTCAGCCGTTGGAACCTCTAAGGCCAGCACAGAAATACTGAGAGTTCTAGGAAACCTGGCTTCTCCCAGTCAAAGGACTTACTATAATCTAGTTGAGAACCAAATGATTCGTGAGCCTATTCATTCTGTTATAATATTCACTCCCTGACAAAAAGTGTTTCTGCTTCCCTTCCAAATTAAAGTGACTGACAGCTTTTACTGACGCGTTGTTTTCACTTGTTAGTGCTTTATGGTTTGAAGCATTTTGTTTTACAGTTATGAGCCATTCATTCAAAAATAGATAGATTCTTTAGCTGTAATGAAAAGTAGGACAGTGAGGGTTGAACATTTTGATTCTCGGCTGACTTTAACATCCCTGAGCCTGCTGTAAGTTTGAATTGTTTTATTAAAAATTCGGAGAATAATAGTAGGTGATTCAGCCACTCCTGGTTGCTATGGTGAGGAATTTTTAAAGCTTTGGTTTATGAGAAATAGTGATCATTAGCAGCTCTTTATTTTTAAAACAGAGAGCCCTGCAAACTGTGAAGGCTTGAGTGGAATAGATGACTGGCATCTAATTGGAGAAAGAATCTCAGGTTATTTCCAAAGAAAAGAGAACAGGCAGAAAGCTTTTGGAGAGCAGATTCCTGTTTTCCATTTTTATGGCAGGCCTGAGTGTATGAAGCTCATTGGACAAGAAGTCATGTGACCCAGGTCTTTGCTGGTTCTCTCTCAGCTTTTGCTTTTCATATGGCCTGGGGCTAATTACATTATCATTTTGTAACTTTTTGATGCTCATGTGTAGAATTATTAGGTCAGACCAGATCATCTCTGAGGGTCTTGAAAATTGTATGATTTTGTGACTCAGCTGATTTCCTCTTGCCAATTGATAGTGCTTTGGTGGTACCCCCAAGAGAACAGCCCTCCCTCCCCCAGCACATACTTCACATAGCAATTACCACTGGCCTCATTTGCTCTAGGCACCCAGTCTGTAAAACATAAACTACTGGGAGCCTGTCCTTTTATCACTTTTCAGTGCTTATTCTAAGTAAGCCCAGAGATATTCCGCATGTGCTCCAGGGAAGTGCTTTACAAGCCTTTTGGAATGTGATTCACACTAAGGAATATATTTTATATCACGACCCAGCACACACACTACATACATACATAATTCAGTGTATACTTATTGGGTATTTACCATGTTCTAAGTGTCAGAAATAATATTGCAGTAAACAAAACAGACAAAACTCCTGGTCCTTACGGAGTTTCTAAATATAGAGAGAGAATAAACCAAAGAAAATGTATGTAATCTGTATGTATATGAAATGTATGTATCATTATTATATGTAATTTATCTAATACATTAGATGATAAGTTCTATGGAGAAAAATAAAGCAGGAAGGGAGATACGAAATACTGGCAGTGGTCGTAGGGGTCTGATTATTAAATTGTGTGGTCAGGGAAGGCCTTACTGAGGAGATGACATTTGATGGTGAGGGAGTCAGCATGCAGGTGTCTGGAGGAAGAGCATTCCGGACAGAGGGAACAGCAGTGACAGATGCCCGCATGCAGGAACGTGCCTGGTTTGTTCCACGTCCCAGAGCGTCCATGGGTCTGGGGTCAATGCGGGTAAATAGGACTGAGCAGAAAGGGGGTGGGGCACATTGTGGTGGGCCATGCCGGCCATCATAAGGGCTTCAGCTTTTACTCTGGGTGAGATAGATTGTCCTTCCAGGGTTCTGGAAGAGTGACCTGATCTGGCCTGGGTTTTAACCAGGAACCATTCTGCCAGAACCAACACGGTAGAATATTGAGAGTAGATTAAGCAAGAATGCTGTGTGGGCACAAGATCCACAAACTGTGATTACGCCATCCTGTGTGTTGTGCTCTGATACTCTCTCTTCTATTGCATTCTAACTCATTCATCTAAAAACTGGTGAGGACCCACATACTGATTTCAAGATCCACTATAGGATGGCAACTGGCAGCTTGAAAAAGATTATCGTTTGGCCTTGAATCCCAAAGATGTAACAGCTGAGTTTCCTTGCTCGAGGCATGACTGTGGTAGACATGGCACCTGTGGAAGACTGCCTGATTTCAGTAATGGTTTTCAAGAAGCTTTTGTTCATTATTTTAATTTACACTGAAGAACACTATTTTACTGAATGATGATTTAAAAGTTTCATCTTTTTCTACATATTCAGTAGGTTTTTATTACCAATTTATATTTTAAATGACTTTTTTATTGAACTTTAGTTGATTTACTATATTGTGTTAGTGTCAGGTGTACAGCATAGCAATTCAGTTTTTTTCTGATTATATTCTCTTATAGGTTATTACAATACATTCAAAGTAGTTTCCTGTGCTATACAGTATATCCTTGCTGCTTATCTATTTTATGTACAGTGTTGTGTATCTGTTAATCCCATACTCCTCTAATTTATCCCTCCTCCCTCCCTCTCCCTTTTGGAAAAACTTTTTTATAGAGAGCATTTTAAATATACTTGAAGTAAAGAGAAAAGTGTTATGAACCAACTTCAACAGTGATAAACTCACGGCCTGGTGTCCTCTAAACTTAACTCCCATAGTTTGGATTTGGAAACACATCACAGGCCTGGCATCATTTCATCTGTAAATATTTCAGTTGTTGTCTTAAAAGACAGGAACTCTTTTAAAAAGATGCCACATTAGTAGAATCTCACACACACACACACAAGCAGTAATTCCCCCTTTTCAGTCTGGTCAGTGGTGTCTTGTTCGTTTGAGGAGGGAGAGGCAAGCGACTTTAATGAACCGCAGCTGTGGTCATGCGCCCTCACTCCCGATGCTGAGGGTGGTGTTTCTGGGTGCTGCTGAGCCCCTGTTGAAGAAATGCTTTACTTCCAAAAATCAGTCAATTCAATCCTATACCCCTTTTGCACTTTCATTTCTTCTTAAGTGTGGCCTCCTTTTCTGTGGCTCTTGAGTAATCAATGCTAATCCCCCTGAGAGAAAGTCTTGGGTCTTATGACCCTTGTACGGCCCAGTGTTTCGACATGGTTTCCGGCACAAAGCAGCCATCACACTTCTGTTAATGTTTTACTTTTATAAATGTGGCGTTGGGGTAATCTCTCCTTTGATCATATGTTGCAACCTCATCAAAATCTGACTTTTTAAGGAGGCCTCACTTCTAGCAGGATGGAAAGCTTTCTGGATCAGCATTGACTCTTTGACAGGAGCCTTCAAGTTAGTCTCAATCCTTACAGAGCATTTTTTGTTCCTTCTATTCTATGAGCTCATTATCCTCAATCATTAGGGTGTGGTGTTTGCCTTCCTGTGGTACCTGCACTAATCGCCACCAATTTATTGGCAAGAGACTAATTTGATATGGGCTACATTACAGGAAACATTGTCACTTCTGAATATGTGTAATAGTCAGAATTTCAGATAAAGGGAAGTAAACACTTACTTGTTCAAGTATATGGTGTATACCAATCCAGTGTTGAGTATCCTTTGTTTACCTAATTAACTACCCAAATATCTTATCCATAAAATTGGCAAGGGTGGGGGTGGCAATACTCCAAAACATTGCTTTCATCCTCACTTTCTCCAATCTTTTCCCCTTTTCTTTTCCATAAAAATTGAGTACATACTTGTGCTACCACACATGCATGTGGGCTCTGGTGACACAAAAAGATGAGAAGCTGCCTCCTTGTAACTTCCTGTTCAGAGTCTATCCCTAGTGGATTGTCACTCTGTAAAGGCAGGGACCCTCAGGTCACTAGCTGCTTGCAGAGAGCTTGCTACCTCATAGCTTCTTAAGAACAGTTTTTGGATGAATGGCTGAATGAATGGAGACATGAACCTCAGCACAAAGGAGTTTACAGCCCAAGGTTTGGTAGTGAATGTGGACTTGGTGGAACCTGGTAGAACTTGTAAAGTCATTATCAGTTGTAAATATTTGTAGTTCAGAACTCTTACATTGCTACCCTTCTTGGCCACTGTCTTCTGAGTTTTTTTGTACCCTCTTGAAGATATCAGAAGTTCCACCTGGGGACTCGTACAAACAGTGGCACAGGTATGGCCTCTGGCCTGAAAACAAGAAGTCTGAAGGTGAGGGGAAGCCCCCAATTCATTCACTGTCTACCTCTCCTGCACATGTAGCTCTTGTGGGATGAGGCGTTCCCAGCTTCTCATTCTCTCTGGTTCTGTAAATGTCACAGTCTTGGGAGGCCTCCCGGATGTCCTGATTAAGGGTCTTGTTTAGCCTGGAGGCAGGCCTGTAGTTGCAACCCCTTACCACAAGGAAAGCATTTTTAAAACTAAATCTGTCTGTTTTTTCTTCTCTCTTAGTTACAATTTTGTTTATGCTCTGACGAGAGACATTTACTACTGGTTAAACAGGAATTAAAGATACTTGTTGCTATGTCATTCCAGGGCAAGGATTTACTCTGGTGGGAAGTAATGTCCTGGGTGTGTGTGTGTGTATGCATGTCTGTGTTTAAGCATATGCCAAAGGTGTGTCTGTTAGTTGCTGTGTGTGTGCACATGTGTGTGTCTGTATCTGTCTGATTTTGTGTTTGTGTGTCAGTGTATGTGTGTGTCTTTGTGGGATGTGGGTCATATATGTGTATCTTTGTGTCATAAGGCAGATTCACTTCCCAGGGGAAGGAGAACTTTCAGAGGACCATACCCATGGGACAGGTTTTCAGCTACTGTCTTTTCTTGTGGCTTTATATTATTTACTACTCTAACTGAAGTGACTGATTCAGAATATGAGAGAGTTCTTTTAGAGAATGGAAAAGATATCATTTAACATTTTAATGGTTACATATAATTAATCTTATTATGTAAACCAATTATTTTTAATCCCCAAATGGAGCTTGTATCTAAGCCTAAGTAATTCTCCAGGTGTAATGAGTGACAAGCCATAGAGCCCAAATGTCAGAGAAGCAGCTATTTTGGGGAGCTGAAACATCTCTTTTTTTAATAGACATTTCAGTTGCTGAAGGAGTCCTTATAGATTCCCCCTCAAAATTAAAAAAGCAAGAGGAAGAGGAAATTACAATTAATAGTCTTAAAATTCCAATTAATCTCTCAAATAGTGATTAATTTCCAGAGACGCAGAGACTCTACAGTATATCTGAGAGAAAGGAAAGACAATTAGGATTGAGGAAATTGGTAGAGGACACTCGGGTAGGTGGGAATCCCACCAGGATTGAAGACTGCACTAGGATTGAGAGAATTGACAAGGTTGGAAGCCTGCCAAAAATGATCTAGCATTGGCTCTTCTTAATGGGACAAATGTGCCCATTTGGAAACCCACTAACTGTGTTTCCTAAAACTGTGTCTTGTCTCTTTATGGAAATCCGCGAGTAAGATCTGGTATCAAATTAGAGTGCTTTCTTTGTCACCTTCCAGCTCATCATTTGGCGGAAATGTTGGTCTGCCCCTGCCCTCCTTTGTGCTCAGGGCATACTTGGGGCTCACCTCTCCCTAACAATCAACATCTCAGTGAGCTGGTTCAAGTCTGTTCGTTTAAGACCGTGGATGCTTTAAATTTATGAGACCACTGTTGTAGTCTGGAAATCACAAAAACCAGTTGATGCATCAACTTTTTCCTCTATTAAGGCAAAATAATACCATGGCAATTTTTTTTTTTTGCTGCAAATTATTGAGGAAAGGATAAATTGGAACAAAGAGAAAATCAGCACGTTCTCATAGAGCTGGCTATACTTACGAAAATAATATTTATTTTAACATGCAAATACTAAGTTCTGAGTGGATTCAGTTTTAAGTCGTTTGGAACTGATTTGTATGTACCTGAAGTTTTAATTACATGGTGATGAAGATGGTGTTAACACTTTTACAATAGCAAGGCTTTTGATCTGTTTCTTCTCTCCAATCTACTAACAGTACTTATTAGGGGAAAAAAACCCTCCAGAGATTGAGAAATAAACATCACAGTCCCTTAAACTTCTAAATATATGCAGCACTTCACAGAAATAATGTTGAGTGAAGTAACCATTTGTGGTCAGCTAGAAAATGTAACTTTCAGAAGGATTTGACCAGCTATACTGACCTAGAAAACTAAATAAGCAGTTTGGAAAATCTGGTTTGTGTGTATAATTATTTTTATATTATCTCAGGCTGCGTCTTGCAAAGAGCAGACCACAGTAGTTATCTGACCTATTGCTCTACCCTTGCCTTTTCTTCAACACAGTAACTATGTAAGACTCAGCATGTTTTTCACTAACTATATGCAAAACGGGGCATTACTTACTTTAGCAGCCCTCTATCTGGAGGCGGCTCAAGTGCTCTGTAATCTCTCAGTTTGAATGGAAAAGATACCTTAATTTGGGACCAGTGGTAACATTTATAGACTGGGGAGGGGTGGCCACCGGGAAAAGAAAAGCATTTGGCACTTTTATTAACTGAAAATGTCTTGGAAGTTGTGATGTCTCAGCTATGTTTAATTAAAATAGAAAATTAATCTTCAGGATCAAAGAGTCCTAACAATGCTTTTCATTTGGATATAAATATTTAGTTGGGATATAGGTTACAGGATGTCTTTAAGGCCTTAAGGTCCTTTGGGTTTACTGTTTTTAATTCTGGCTCTTCCTTTAGTTGCTTGGAGCACAGAAGAGTGATTTCCTTTAGATTATGTGCATGCTTCTAAAGATATCTGAGTAAAAGATACATTTCTGATAATTTGCCATCTCAGCTTCATCCCGTGGGCAGCAGGCTGGAATGCAGTAACTTAACCTGAATGTGAATGAATGCATATATGCAAGAGGATGTGTGTCTCTTCTGGATTTGCAGGAATTGGCATTAAAGCAGTTTAATCAGGATACCCTGAATGGCTTATCATCTTGATTAGCTAGCATTGCAATTAGAAGATGTTAAACTTTTGTTTAAAACATGAATGTGACTGGTGGAGTTCAGATATTCATAAAACTAGGTTTAGCCTATAGTTTAACCCTCTAATATCTTACATTAAAAATAAAAAGATGGCTCAAGGGAGATAAGAAATCGAAATTAATTACAAAGCTGTAAAGGGCCCTGGGTGATTTTAGTCTTATTTGGGATCGTGACATCCCCTCCCACCCAGCCACAACCCTGACCCCCTCCAGTACAGCAGCACCTCTCTTCTCTGCTCCTGAGTTGGTTCCTTTCTCTTCATAAGTTTGCTGTAACCATAAATACTAGACAGTACAAGTCATGCTTAGTGAAGGTGGGCATCAGGACTAGTGGAATCACACAATATCTGTGTTAAAAGGTTATGGCCTATTAAGATATGCTTTTTAAAGTTAGTTATTGACACACACAGGACATTTAGGTTGTTTTCAATGAGGCAGGCTCTGTCAGAGACTGATACAGTGGTCCTTAATCCTAATTCACCAGGAATGGTTTTTGAAAAAACACTGGCCCAGGCCACATTCCAGACCTAAAGAACTAGAACATATAGAAGTAAGGCTGAGAGATACTCACAGTGCAGTCATGGTTACAAAACACTCCATGTTTCCCCAAAACTGGGAGTGATGAGTTACTTAGAGCTTTGAACAGTCAAAGGATGCTCCCTGCAGCTTGTTAGAAATGCAAATCTCAGGCCCACCCCACACCTACTGAATCAGAATCTGATCCCCAAATGATTTTTATGTAGTTTAACATTTAAGAAGCATTTATTAAAAACCCTTAAATATGTGAGTGAGAAATAGCATCAAAACCACAAGAGATTAGGACCATGGTTAAGTGAGGAAAAACAGCCATACAAGGGAATTTTGCTAGCTTAAATGAAGTTTGGGAAGAGTTTTTGATGACTTAGGAGATACTTATATTAGAGCACTTAAATGAAAAATAGAAGGTTAGAGAATTGTATCTATAATAAGACATTGTCTGTATTTAAACATTAAAGAAAGAATTTCCACTTTTGAAGTCCTGGGCTTGATGGTATGACAGATATTGGACTTAGCCTCCTGTTATGAAAAGCTGTAAAACTGGATAATATATAAGCAACTCATTCAGGCATTGGATAATAACCAGTACAGAAATACAGTCATTGAGTGAAAGGTGGGGGAGTTCTCTGTGAGATCCCACATTATCAGTGGCTTTTTCTCTGAGACCATTTTTCAAACCAAGGTGCAGAAAAACAGAGCCCAAACAGAGAACTTCAGTCTGCCAAGGCAGAAGAAACAGAGCCCAGAATTTGAGGACATCAAGGATTTGAGGGTCAGAGAGATGTAGGAGTTTGGGCATAGTGAGAATACACAGACCTGGATGGACACTCTGAGCATTCATAGGAGGCTTTAGAAAGCCAGGCTGGGGTCCCAGGGAGGAAGGATTCACCCATGCCTTGACAGGATCAAGGTGATCCATAGGCAGTTTAGCAGCTGAGCAAAATAAAACTCAACCCTCTGTAAGAAAAAGGACATAATGCAGAGTTCACATAATATCCACAGTGTACATCATAAAATTAAAACTATTTCATCTGTGAAGAAGCAGAAAAAGTGACCAATAATCAAGAGGTAAAGAAGGCAATAAAAACAGATCTGTAGATGATCCAGATGTTAAAGCTACTAGAAATGGGTCTCAAAATAATTACGATTAGGACATTAAAGGAAATGGAAGACCTTTATTTAAGAAATTTCTTTATGCAGAAGGAAAATGATCTCAAAGAGAAAGACATAATTGCAGGAAGGAATTGCAGGAAGAGTTACAGAAATGGTAAATATGTGCATGAGTATAAATAAATATTGATTATTTAAAGTAACAATAATCCTTGTGAGGTCTCCAACATTTATAAAAGTAAAATACAAAATAATAACAAAGGATGGCAAAGGCAAATGGAGTTAAAGTTAGAAGGTTCTTGCCTTCTTTAGGATGGGATAAAGTTACTAATTTAAAGAACATAAATAAATCAAGGATGCGTTTTATAATTTTTAGGATAGTGATTAAGGTAGTAATTTTTTAAAAGTACAACTAAAATGCTAACAAGGGAGAAAAAATAATTTTAAAACTTTGATTTAAAGGGAAATGAAAAAAACACAGGAACAAAGAATAGATGTAGATGGGGCAAATGGTAAACAAATTGTAAGATGGTAAACTTAAAAGCAATTAATATAAAAGTAGTTACATTATATATACATGGTTTCAACATTCAATGAAAATAGAAAGATTGTCAGAATGGATAAAAGTAACCAACTATAATAGGTTTAAATTTTAAGATACTTTATAAAGACACAAAAAGGTTGAAAGTAAAAGGTTACAGGTGGATTTAGCATTCAAAAACTAAACAAAATTATGCTTATATTGACATATTAATATCAGACAAAGTTTATTTTAAAACAAGAATCATTATGAGAGATACGGAGGGACATTTCTTAATGACAAAAGGAAATTATAACAATCCTAAATTTGTAGGCATTTAATGTTATATCTTCAAACCTTGGTAGACTCAAAGGAAAAATAGACAACTCCAAAAATCATTGTTGGAGATTTTAAGTCAATTAAAAAAAATAGAAGACCTGAAGAATATGATTAAGTAAATTAACTTGATCAATTCACAAATACAGACACTACATCCAACAACTGCATTCTTTTCGAATGTACGTGGGCTCTTCTTTTAAGTGCTCATGGGACATTTGACGAAATAGACCAACCACATCTTGGCCATAAAATATGTCTCAACAAATATCAAAGGATTGGAATCAGTGTATCTGATCTGACTACAGTAAAATTAAATTAGGACTTGGTAACAGAGAGATACTTAGAACACCTCTAAATATTTGGAAATAAGCAAGACTTGTAAATAACCCATGCAAGTAGAAATTACAATGTGAATAGGAAAATGTTTTGAGGGGAATAATAAAGGTAATGAGAATGAAGCACATGAAAATTTGTGAGATGGAACTAAACCAGTACTTAGAAGGAAATCTATATCTTTAAAAATGTATATGGCATAAAAAAGGAAAAGTTGAAAATAAATAATTTGGAGGAGGGATAAATTAGGAGTGTAGGATTAACAGGTACACACTGGTATATATAAAATAGATAAGTAACAAGGACTTACTGTGTAACACAGGGAACAATGTTCAATATATTTAATAACCTATAATGGAAATTAATCTGAAAAATATATAACTGAATCACTTTGCTGTACACCTGAAATTAACACAATGTTGTAAATCAACTATGCTTCAATAAAAAAAGAATCAGAGAAAATAATTTAAACATTTATTCAAGAAACTAGAAAATAAATGGCAAATTAATCCAAAAGAATAAAGAAAGGAAATGATAAAAAGAAGAGCAGCAATTAAAGAAGTAGAAAAAAGGAATGTGTTATAAAAAATTGACAAAACTAAGTGTGGTTCTTTAAAAATATTAATATAATTGATTAATTCCTAGACGACCAACCAAGAAAAGTGAAAACATAAGAAATTTCAGCAAAAAAAAAAGGGGGGGGGAGATCACAACTATAGGTCACAGAAATATTAAAAGGAAAGTAAGGGGCTATTACAATCAACTTTATGTCAATAAAATTGACAACTTAGGGAAAATTGGCAAATTCCTTCAAAAAGACAACTTACCAAAATGAACATAAGAAAAAATTAGAAATCAGAATAGTCCTATATCTAGTATTGAAATTGAAACCAAAATTAAATGTCTTCCTACAAATTAAATTCCAGACTCAGACTGCTTTAGTGATAAATTATTCTTAATATTTAGGGAAGAAGTAATGCCAATTTTACACAAACTCTTCCAGAGAATAGCAGAGGATGGAACATTTCTTAACTCATTTTGTGAGGTCAGCATAACCAAACTCTGACAAGAACTTACTTAAAAGGAAAATAATAAGTGAATATCTCTCCTGAGCCCTAAAATTGTTTTTAGCAAATAAAGGTCAGCAATTTACAAAAGCATAATACATCATGATCAAATGGGATTTATTTCAGAAATCCACGGTTGTTTTAACTTTGAAAAAATAATTAAAACCTTATTAAAAGAATAAAGGAAGAAGAAAAGACATGGTGAATTTACACTGCCAGATATTAAGATTTACTATAAAGTATGGTATACTGTGGCATTGATTCAAGGGTACATGAATAGAACAGAAGAATAGAATAGCGTTCAGGAGTAAATGTTGCAGATATATACATATAACTGACAGAGTACTTAAATCTAGAATATATAAAGAATCCTATCCTCAAGGGAATTGGAAAAATACAGTCAACCCAATTAAAAACTGGCCATAATACTTGAAAACCCTTTCACAGAAGAGAATGTCACAATTGCCAGTAAGCATATAAATTATGCTCAATGTCATTAATTACTAGATAAAATTATTAGATAAATACAAGTAAAAATTTTAAAAAGGTACTACTACATGCCTACCAGAATGGCTAAAATTAAAAAGACTGACAATATCAAGCCATTACTTTAGACTTTTGGTGACCTGGGGAAAAGAATTAACTCTGTCCCCTTTGTCCTTATAGTTAGAACACTGTATGGTCATTTTCTCGGCTATAGCATTCCAAGTCACCTCCCCAGTGATTTAGCCTTCTCACGTTCCCCGGGTAGATATAGCCAATCTACTCAGGAGTTCCAGTGAAACACTGATTTGTCATTACTGATTGCCATTCTCCAAATTAAACACTGTTCTGACTTTCTCACCATAGATTAATTTTGTCTGTTTTTGAATTTTATATCCATAGAATCATACAATATGCACTTATGTACTCTTTTATATTTAGATTCTTTTACTCAACATTATGTCTTGAGATTCACCCATATATTGTGTCCACCTATGGTTTATTCTTTTTTTGCAGTTGTAGAATATTCCAGTTTTTATATGTTTATCTCTGTCTACTTATTATTTTACTATTAATGGATTCTTGAGTAGTTTCCAATTTGGGGCTGCTACCAAAAAATGCTGCTACAAGTATTCTTGTATGTGCACATATGTACGTTATCTGTTATGTATAGACCTACATGTAGAATTGTT
Organism: Camelus bactrianus; assembly: GCF_048773025.1. Classification (NCBI taxonomy): domain Eukaryota; kingdom Metazoa; phylum Chordata; class Mammalia; order Artiodactyla; family Camelidae; genus Camelus; species Camelus bactrianus. Next base: position 41,614,284 of record NC_133545.1, on the reverse strand, counting down.
ATGTCGTGGGGTATGCATATATTTAGCTTTTTAAGATTACTGCCAAATAGTTTACTAAAATGGTTTTACCAGTTTATATTTCCACCTAGCAGTGTATGAATATTCCATGTCTACACCACCCCCATATCTCATTTCTTATTGACTTAAACTTCTTTTGAAGGTAATTACACTTAACTAGATTTTTAAAACCACTGCAGTAGCAGAAGCAGCAAACACACACGATGGGAAAGACAGTCTCAACTGATATTCCCAAGTCAGATCACCCTAAAGGCCACTTACTGAAAGAGAAACGATCAGGTGAAACTGCTCTCCCATTTAAGAATCCATTACTATTTAGTCCTTAATTATTATTTTCTCCCAGAAATGTTCCAATTATGAAAAATTATGAAATGGATCTTGATTAAGTGACACTACATGTGAAAACAGTAAATATAACTTTTTAGAAAGGATAGACATTTAGGCCATACTCAGATACTACTGTTTTAACTAAGTTACATAAATAACCAAATAACATAGCTAAGTTATGATGAGAAGAAATCTCACAATACAAACATTTTTTTTCCTGTTTGTTGAATGCTTAGACTGGGTTTATTTCTAAAACCCTGCTTTGCTCAAGGAGAGATCACAAGAGACAAAGTCAGAAGCCATTTCTGCTGTCACTAACCTTGTGTGATCCTAGTCACTTTATATCTTTGTCTCAGTTTCCAGTGTCTGCAAAAGCTATGAAACATTATATCTTCTCTGTTTACCAAATAGATTATTCTGAGAAGCAATTGAAATGCCTATAACAGCTAATCCATATGGAGATTTAAAGTCAACAGAGCATTTTCCTCATATTCTCATTTCTGTATTTACAATAACCTTATAGTTGGTAAAATGCCATTCCAGCATAAGGTATGGGTTTTTCATATGATAAGTCATATTTTTCATATGATAATCTAATTTGTTATACATCTTATGTCATAAGCCCAGTGCGGCACAGTCTATAAGTACATTTGCTCATTCTCCTTTGCCTTAGTAGAAAGAAATGGAGAGGATGATTCATAATGAGTAAAACACATATCATCTCCTGGAGATAGAAAATAAGGATAAAGGCAGATTTCCATTCAGGAGAATTTATTTGGGCTTTGGAAGTAATTTAAAATGGCTATTCCCTCTGCCGGCAATTTGTAGCCTGCCTGAGTTGACACCTCCATTTTCAGTCACAGCAAGATTGCTTTTAGTTGCAGGGAATTGCTAAAGCCAGAGCTCTGAAACTGAAACTGAACCCTTTTCAGATTCCTTATAGATTTAAAACAGATAGAATAAACGTGGGATCTTCTTTCCTGACTGTCGTCACATGCTTCACAAATTATTTAAATTGATCCATAATTTGTCTAAATCAAGAGGGGGAAATATGGCCTAATTATAATTGTCCTGTTATATCTGGGCATGGCAAATTAGCCCAGAAAGATATGTTAGTCTCCAAATATGCAAATCTAATGTAAAGTCGTTGTTGGGCTTTTATATACATATGGAATCTAAGAAAGACAATATTATATACAGTGGTTAAGTTCCCAGATCTGTCCATCAAAACCAGTATATGAAAAACTGTGTGTGGGTGTGGGTGTGCGCGCGCGTGTGTGCATGTGCAAGCGTGCCTTCTGACTGTCCATCTGTATGGAGAGATGTACAAATATGTTTAGAGCAAAATCTCCAAAGATTCTCTTTGTAAAACTGAGTTAGATTCTATAGGATGTTAGTGCTATAGTTTAGTATCTCTCTTGGTTTCCTTCTAGTCCAGAATTCCAGCAAAGCTGGTAATCTCCACTGCATCTCTAGGGCAGAAGGAGATTGAAGCTGAGTACTTTCTGTGAGCTCTTTGAGACCCATTTTGAGGAATTGCCACTAATCACACTGGAAAAGGCAACTTACCTCACATGGGGGACAGTTGTAACTATTGAGTGGGTGTTGTTATAGTCCCCGAGCTTTCGTGTAGTTAAAACATTCTGAGACATGTCAGACATGTCCTCCAAACCATGGGATTAGGACTTTATTGATAAAACTTCCCAAACGGTATTTGCAATGTGTCATTCCACTCGAGAAGATAAATAGGACAGAATTAAACTAACACAGCAAGATTATTTATCTTATAACTAAGAACTCTGTACAAGAATGAATTTTGAATTTATAGCATATTCTGGGTTGGCCAGGGAGACATATTAAATAATTCTCCTTTTTTAAAAAATATTTTCTGAGACATAAATTCTCTGTGGAGAAAAACAGAACAATGAGCTCTTTTCTCAGTTGATTGCCTGTAGTGTTCCAGATGCTTTGAAAAATGAAGGGAAATTTAACATTTTCAAATGATCTTTCAGAAATCTATTATTATGAGTGGGGAAAAATGAACTGAAGTCTCAAAGAATTTAGACTTTTGGGAAACTTCCATGGTGTAAGCTTAGGTAAGCCTGAGCTAGTTCAGCCCACAGAGCATGGCGGCATGAAATGCCTACATGAGTCACGGATTTTTTATAGTCAGCTAGAAAAACAGCACATTTAGTGTGATTTTTAAAAAAGAAAAATAGACAATATTTCCTGATGTGAAGACAGTTACTATCTTAGTTTCTCCTTGGAAACTTCACAGAGCTTTATCCTGTTTATTTACTGTGCAGCAGTGACCCTGAGGATCAGCCCAGGTCTGTGTATTTTAAGATCTTGCCTAAAATGTCATATGTGCTTAAGCAAAACAAAGCAGAGAGTTGAACAATCACCCAGTTTATCCCATTAGGGTGAAAAAAAAATCAATTTATACAAATTAGAATCAAACTTATACCAATTTATGGTGTGAATTTTCAGGTTTTCTCTGAAATTATCCTGGGGATCTTCATTTTGCTTTTAACTTTCTCAGTTGTGTGCCCCAATGATTAACACAATGAAGATAATTTTAATGTAAGGTTATTTACTGTAAGATTTTGATGACCCATTTTTTTCTTTATTCCTCCTAACATGAATTTCTTAAGCTGGTCTTTACTTTTCCCATCTACAAAGTGGAGAATGTAAAAGGCTTCCTGAAGCTATGAAATATGGAAAGGGCATTCATGTGTTTGGAAGCAAGTTGTAATGAAAACTTACACACAGAGGAATAGGAGTTCCCTGCTCTCAAGTCATAGATCTGTGGGGAGATGTAATGAGATGTTGCCATTTGTTAGACTATTTTAGGATTATACTACTTCACTGTTTAGTTTAGCATTACAGCAGACTATAATTGTTTCAGCAGAGTTAATCAGACTTGTTTCTCCCAGGTTCCCACTGTAACAGCATCCCATTGGCAGCAGGAAGCTTCTGGAGGAGATGTCCTTAACGCCTTGTTGGGTACTGTAGCCCACATCAAACCATGCATTTTCCATTTTCATACTTTTCTGTCTTGGAGTCATTTTCCCAACCCAGTGATCTCCTTTCTGCCATTAGCCACCTGCACTCCATGAAGTTGCCTTTGTTCCATGGACATAGAAGCATCGAGTTCTTTGATAGGTGTTCCTTGTCTATTATCCAGCAATACTCTCCCTTCTTGTGGCAAAGCCTGCAATTTTCTTATGGGTGCCCACTTTTTCCTGACACTCTCCATCCATACAGGCCCAGAGCTTCTGAGGGTGACTTATAACTCCAGCTTCATGGAAAGGAGCTTCAGGGATTGAGCGGAAAAGTGCACAGGGACCAATCAGCCACTTGCTCTGGGCTTTTGCTTGCTGGATTTAAACTATAATCATCTTGTGATCATCCACAGGGGACCTGAGGTAGACGGCCCTCCTTTCGGGGCAGAGCTTAGAGATGAAGTGAGTCCTGCATCACAGTGTCTGAACCTGAATCCAGTCATGGCTGAAGTTCTACCTCCGTCCTTTTAACTGCCGTAGCTTTTTTCCCTTTGGCTTAAATCAGTTGGAATTCGGGCTTCCCTCATCCGTCACTCTCAACAGAAATAACCCTGAGTGATTTAAGCCTAGTATCTGCAGCCCAAGTTCAAAAGAATTTCACTCCTTTGTTTTATCTTGGGTATTCTCACTAGTATATCAAGGCTGCAAAACCTTTCTTCACACATGGATGCTAGCACCCAATAAGATTACTCTTGAATTTGAGGACACAGTTTGTGCAACAAATAAGTTCTCATTCCTATATACTTTGAATGCTAAACATAGTATCAGGTAGCTTAAAATCAAGGTACCTACAACAAGTTATTGCTTCTAATTCACAGAGAAGCTGATATATATATATATATATATATATACACATACACATATATAAATGTATACACACACAAATATGTATATATAGATACGTGTTACACCTTTAGAATGACTTGGTCAACAATATTTAATTAATTAAACTCGTTAGATTAGCAACAACAACAACAAAAAACAAGCTCCCTATTGGGCAGTATCAGGAAATAAATACACTAAGGTAGAGAATTTGATGTGATCAAAGTCCAAGATGATTTGGCTGCAGGCACAGTAGCATAGGGGGTTGTTTGTCCCCCATGACCTCAGGTTTCAAGGAAGCCAGTCCACCCACGTTCCTTAGGGCAGGGCGCCAGATAAATGAGCCTCTGGCACTGGAGCCCCGTTCTTCTTCCTGAACTCTCGGTTCACGCCTACTCTTTCTTTTGCTCCCACTCTGTTCCAGTTTGGCCTGATTTCTGAACATAGTGACATGCTTTCCCTTCTGACCCATGGACTCAAAGATGGAAATCGATATCCAACTTCCACCCTGAAAACTCCCAGGCCCCCTGGCCTGCTCTGACTAGCCTCTGTCCGCTCTTGACCTCTTCCCTGGGCTGGGGGTAGTGTTTCAGGCTTCTTTGCGAGAGTAAGATGGTATAAGGAAGAGAGTGGAGATAAAAAGAGTAACAGGAAAAGGGCAAAGGTAATATCTTCCCACACATGTCTTCACCTTATCTAAAACTACTTCCCACTGGCAGGAAAGATGGGGTCGAGCATATGGCGTATGCTTCCTCCTGCACCAGACTGTAATATTACACACTTGGACCATGAAGTCTGGATATTACAGACATAAACAGATGTAAACATTTTTATGTTTTGCTCAAAAGGAAAAAATCACTGATGATGTACTATCCTAATGAGCTGATTACAAAGATCAATTAATTATATTCCCAAGCACTAGACAGAAAGAATGGCACCCACTTCAGTGACATGCTCACAGCTGTCATTGTGAGTATGGTGGTATTTCTCATTGGATTTGATTGTCACTGTTGGCTGCAGCTGTGTTTTATAGGTTAGAATCCTAAGACTGGAAGGAACCCCTAGATGAGGGAGGGATTGGAAAACTACAGCCTACTGGCCAAATCCAGCCTGCCCCCTGTTGTTGTAAATACAGTTTTACTGGAACCTGGCCACGCCCATTCACTGAAGTTGTCTGTGGCTGCTTTCACAGACACCAGCAGAGTTGAGTACTCGTGACAGTGACTGTAAGGCTGAAAAAGCCTAAAATATTTACTGTCTGGTGTTTTACAGAGAAAATTTGCTGACTTTGCTGTAGAAGGCAGCCTAAATTCATTTGCCTCTTTTCTGTAATGATTGTATTTTTGTTGCTTCAGAAAAGTGTTTGGCCAGCTAGTAATGATTTCTAGGGCTGAAGAGTGTGTTATCTTATTGGTATTCCAGTCTAATTAACCAAAAATTCCTTGTGAAGATAACTTACCTGAATTCTTCATGAGACGATGTGAACCCAATTCCTCTTCTTTTGCCTTTAGTTTAGTTGTTTTTGTTTTAGCTACTCAATGAAAAATTTTCATATAAAGACTATCAAAAGGCCCAATTTTTTCCTTCCCGCTACCCTGACTACAGGATAAAATCTATCCCTTTTAACATTCCCAAATCTTAAAATGTTTTTTTGTGGCTACAAAACCTTTTCCATTCTCTGTAATGACATTTCTTTATTTTACCAAGAACTGGGCATTGTACTTTGATAAAATATTTATCTATTATAAAGTGCATTCAGGCATATATAATCAGTTTGCATCTCAAACCATCTTGTGAGGCCAGCTAGTGTTTTTACTATGCCCATTTTGCAGATGAGAGGCGATGAGGCTCAGCAAGGTTATATACGTAACCCATGATCACATAACCAGGAATTGATAAACCTTTTCTAGCTTACTGTACTGCCCATTGCTTTGTAATGAGCCTGGCAGGAGGACACATAAAGATTCCAATAAGCTATATTGCATGTGTCTAGTGCAATACTGTGCTTGCTTTGAGGAGACATATTCCATCCTTCATTGTTTATCTGTTGGCTTAACTTCAACTCAAAGTTGGTTGAACCTGGGACCAGGGTGAAGTGGGTCCTTAGTTCATTGTATAAATATTGTCACTGTGTTCTGTGGCCACAGCAAACATGTGATGTGTTAGCAGAAGAACTGGAGGAGAGTATGGTTAAATTAGCAAAGATTCATCACCAGCAAGATAAAAGGTGTGCACTTTGCAGGAAGGAGGATGTTCAAGGGTATCATCTTGGAAGGACAATACTATCTACATATCTTTTGTGTATTACTCATAGCCAGCCCATCCCCATCTTTTGTTTCATGCAATTTGTTTTCCTCTTCTGATCTACTGTATTTAGTAGTCTAATTTGCCCAAGTTACGTTGATTTTGAAGTCTGTCTTTACAGATATTCTCTGCTGTCTTCTTTCTCATCATCACTTGTTGTTAACACAAAATTCTATGCTGAATCATTAATGAAAATGTTAAGCAACAGAAACAAAGTGATATCTACTTAATAATAATACTATCGTTCTCAACCAAGCACAAAGATAGCGCAGGGGCACTGCTATGGAAATATAAAAAAACAATTGTTACTGCACTTTAAGGGGGTGGATGTTTTTCCAGCTTATTTATTTTAGCCTTTTAAATGATTCTTTGGGGACCAAATTATAGCTCTGGTACTATCATTAGCACTTTAGATTATCGGTTGCAGTGTGTAAGGGAGATGTAAGCTGCTCCTTGAACATTCTGCATTTTTAGTTAAATTTAGCAGTGTTTCCTTTTTTGGTTGCCTGTTGTTCACCTTTTATCCCGGCGAACGATCATGATTCTTACACACATAGATCATCTCACTAATTGAGTTTCGCATTGTGACTTCAGGTTATCGCAGTTTAAGTATTTGTTTTTATTACTAATAATATTAGTCAGTCATTTGAAGCCTAAACCACTTTTCCTTACACAAACAGCGGCAACTTTCCCTCCAGTGTATTTGTTTCTGAATCATGCAATTCCTGGTGATTGTGTAAGGAGCAGAAAGGGCATACTTTGACAACTGAGACCCCGGGGTGGGGTTGAGAGAGGCCAGTGAGGACATTCACCCTTGGATTTATAAACATATTTATAAATCTAGGATGTTTTATGAGGACATCATTGGGAGAGAACAGATTCAGGACCTTGCTGTCATTTTTTACAGTCAGAATTAGAGTGAGATGGGACCTTAAAATAGGAATTTCTCTTTTGTACCCTTTCTAGAAAGTCTTCCTTTAAAAGCTACTAAAAAACAAAAAAAACAAAAAAAAAACTCCTTTGTATTTTCCTAACCTTTTCTCTAGTTTCATGGCCAGCTCTTACTCTCATCTCATCAGATTTCTTCTCATCCTTTTATGTGCACAGCCAGGAAGCCTCCCTAAATCACTCTCCCAGCATCACAGCTGCTTTCTCCCTTTGAGAAACAATATACTCGAGCTCTTCTTTTTTTTTTTCCTGTAGAGTTACATTCAGCAAATATAATTTCCCTGTCTAAGAAGCAGTCACCCTTAAATTCTGCAGAATTAATTTCATTCTGATAGCTTCAAACCTGCAAACAAAACGAGTGACCTGATATTTATTTCCATTCGAGGATAGAGGTGTATCTTTTTTGTAGGGCTGGCGTTGGGCTGAGGCCATCTCTGTCTGAGCTGACCACGTATCCTTTTGTGTGCACTCACATATTTTAGAGTGGTCGAATGTCCGTTGCATGCAGGATGCCGTTCAATTTTGCAGGCTTCTTTCTGAACTGTTATTTACACACCCCATGAAAACTTCAGTTATTTTTATGACAGACATTATTTTAAAGAAACAATGGTGACAATGACTATTCATTGATTATTTTCATTGAATAGTCCTCATGCATCTTTAAGATGGTCCAGCCTGTATAACATTCCTTGTTATGACTTGTTTATTTTAATTTCCATTGTCCTGTTTTTGCTCGAAGGCTTACATTTTTTCTGCAATGTATATAGTATTTTTTTTACCCAATTAATGTCCTTTATTCTTGAATTTTTCTCCATGTTATATTAGAGAACAAACCAGTAATGGAGGTCCAGAGCTTGGGTTCCAGAGTCTGAGTGCTTGTGTTTAAAACCCATCCTGCTACCAAACTAGTTGTGTGACTTGGGCAAGAAACATTGTCTCTTTGAGCCTCAGTTTCCTTCTCTATAAAATTATGGTAATAATACTACCTAACTCCTGTGGTGGTTGCGAGATTAAATGAGTTCAGTCATATAGTGTGTTTACAAAGGAGCCTGGTGGACAGTAAATGCTCAACAGTGACAACTATTATCGTCATCTTTATTGTCCTCTCCCGAGGAGTAAGGACTATGTGGAACACAGTTTTTCTTCAAAATCCCTTAACCTGTGAACATGTTACATTACATGACAAGGGGAACTTAGGTTTTGCAGATGGAATTAAGGTTGCTGTCTGCCCACTAGGATGGGAGGATTAGTGTGGATCTTCCCGGTGGGCCCAGTGTATCACAAGGGTCCTTTAAATGTGGAAGAGGGAGGCAAAGGAGTTAATGGCAGAGGAATTTGAAGTGAGAAAAACTCCATGAGCCATTGTTGACCTTGAAGATCAGATGGACCACCAGCCAAGGATGGCTGGCAGCCTCTAGAAGCTGGAAAAAGCAAGGAAATAGATTCTTTTTTTTTCCTAGAGCCTCCAGAAGGAACACATCCCTGCCAATACCTTGATTTTAGCCCAAGAAGACCCATTTCAAGCTTCTGAGCTTCAGAACTGTCATATAATAAATTGATGTTAGTTTAAACCACCAAGTATGTGGTCATTTGTTAGAGCAGTAATAGAAAACTAATACAGTGACCAACTGACTGAATAAAAAGATTAATTTCTTGAGACGATGACAGCAAAAAAAAAAAAAGATACCAATGTAAGAATTTGTACATTAACAAGACATAATGGCTGGGACCATTTCTTAAAGCTGTGGATTTTAAACCTTTCTTGGTCAGAATCATTCCTTTAAAACAGCTCACATGCATATAAACATAAAGTTTTGCATAAAATTTAACAAGGCCCACAAATTGCACTGAAGCCCTGCATCAACCCCAGGGTATAACCCAAGGCTTGCACAGAATTTATTAAGACAGCATATTACAAATTTTAAAAGATGGCTTATGAGCATTTTCTACTGGATGGCCACAGTGGTGTGGTGCTTTTAGGGTCTTCTGAGTAGACTCTGTAAATGCTCCTCAAAGCTATAAGGTGATTTGGAGATTTGGGCCCCCTTTTCAGTCAAATGGAAAGTTTAGAACCTTATTCTGTTTCTCAGCCTACTGTGGCCATGTTATCTCTTAAGTCACAAGATCCTTCTATACTCATACTCCCTGTTTTTAGAAAGGATTTGTCATCACTAGAGTAATGAAATTGGTGTTTTAAAAGGTGATTCAAAACCTAAGGTAATGTTAGAGTGGTTAGAGTGGTGGTTACCTTTATGCTGTATGCCTTATTCCAAGGTTTTTTATGTTTTAGAGCAGTCGTGAAAACAGGTTTTATCTCTGTTTCATGGGAAATGCTAACATTTACAGGAGATAGCATACGTGTTCTGTCTGCTGGTATAATTTCATTTGTTCATTCAATAAGTTTTGGTCCAAGACCAACTAAGTTCCAGGCGTGGCACTAGGGATGAGGGACACCAATGATAAAGAAGCTGGAGGTAGACTCTGTACATGAGTTTACAGGCTTCTTGTGATCTTTGTTAAAAAGTAAATACCACTTGGAGGTTTGGTTTAAATGTCACAGCCATTGTGTACTTTGTAGTGAATGAGTTTACCAGATCTTGTCTTGAAAGTAAGCTTTCACTGGAGGAAAAAAGTTTAGAAGTCCAATAAGAGCCAGAGGGGAGAGAGTAAGATTTCTGTAAGAAGGTAAGAGAGGATGATAGGAGCAGCGTGGGGTCGGTCAGCGGGTAATACTTTCCACTCATACTGGGTACCAGTGGATCCAAACTGTTCTTCAGAAGTTCCCGTAAAGAGTATATAAGTGACAGAGAGGGCATGGGGTGGCCACAGGTGTTAGTGTGACCACCGAGGCCTGGCTTGAAGCCCATCTTTGTGACTCATTGAACACATGGGTTGCATTAGTGAGTCTGGCATTTATCGCAGGCTCTGCTGGACTTGACAATGGCTGTAACATTGTAGACGATTAAGAGCAGCCACAAAATGAGCTGTGATTTCACAAACAACTGTAATATCTCTACCTGGTTGCTAGAACAACCAGGACATTCTCAACCATGACTTGCTGAAGGACTGGATATGGGGGTGAGAGAAGAGACATGTATTAGTTTCCAGTTGATGCTATAACAAGTTACCACAAATCTAGTGGCTTAAAACAACACAGATTTGCTCTCTTATAGTTCTAGAAGGTCATCATTCTGAAATGGGTTGGCAGAGCTGCATGGTGAAGGCTCTAGGGGAAAATCTGTTTTCTTGCCTTTTCAACCTCTGGCAGTTGCTCACATTCCTGGACTCATGACCCCACATCGCTTTGGCCTCTGCCTCTATTGTCACATCTCTCTCTCTCTCTCTCTCTCACCCTCCTGTCTTCCTCTTTTTATTTTATTATTATTATATATTTTTTTTTTAATGGAGGCACTGGGGATTGAACCCAGAACCTCATGCATGCTAAGCATGCACTCTTCCACTGAGCTATACCCACCTCCTGCCTCCCTCTTATGAGGACTCTTATGATTATATTGGGCCTGCCCTGGTAATCTAGGATAATCAACTCATCTCGGTATCCTTAACCTAATCACCTCTGCCGAGTCCCTTTTGCCATGTAAACTGATTTTTCACAGGTTCCAGGGATTAGGATGTGGGCTTCTTGGGGCCATTATTCTGCCTACCACAAGGTGTCAAGGATGGTGGCACCAAAACAGCCAAAATATTTTATTTAAGGCCTTGAAACCAAAGCCTCGCCCCATCCAGTTTTGGAGCCAGACAAACCATTATAACCCCAAGATGTCCCATTTTCCAGTTCCCATTGTAATGTACGTGGTATGAAATGTTTTTAACCTGAATAGAATTAGCTGTATCTTATCTCACATTTGGCTCAGTGGGCAGGGTTGGTGGAAAAGGCAGATTTCCAGGCTGTCAGCTTTGCCATTGCAGGTCTGTAAATTCTTCATCAGATTCCTGAGTGTTTCAGTAACTCCTCATCCTGTTGCCTTTTAGAGTGTGCTTCACACTGCATTTTTGGACGGACATGACGTATCTTTTCGGCATGTGCTTTTCTGAAGCTGTTATGAAGATTTCAACTTAATATTCTCATAGTTAGGTGTTACCACAAAGCTTTGTATTTTTTCCCAGATAACTTCAAAAGTCTGGTGGAAAAGAGAAGGGGAAAAAAAGCATTTGAATAAAACAAAGGCCTTTGCCAAAAACTTTCCTGGGTTCCTTTCTGTCTACCATTTACCCTCCAGGCTAGAACAGAGAAGAAAGCAGGTCTCAAGGCCAAGCCTGGAGGTGGGAGGCCAGCTGTGAGCCAGGAGATTAGGCAATGAGGCTAGCAGCCTCAGGACCAGACAGACAGAGGTTCCAAAGCCAGAGAAGCAACAGATGCAAATAAGAGGCCAAAGGAGGGGCTGAATAAAGTGTGGTGCAGAGTGGACACATCTTGGGCATGAAAAGTTCTCCCTGTGGTCTCTTCTGTACATGGTTCCAAGGGGCCAGGGCAAGATCTAAAAGGAGCCGGCCTAGGCTTTGTACTGCATGGCACAGCATAGTGTATGTGGTGTTGTGAGTTACTGTCACTCCATCATTTGAATCTTTGACACTCCCCCACACTTGGACATCTACTCTTTTTAAAATGAAAGCTTTAGGCCTAGTATATGTATTATCGTGAAATTTAGTGTGTTCAGGCAGACAAGTAAATATTTTTTTCATTGGGAATGATCATATGTAAGTATGACCTTAAGAATATGGAATGTATATAAATTCATTTTGTTTAACAAATATTTACGGATTATCCAGTATTTACTGGACTATGTGCCAAGGATTCTTCTAGGCACTGATGATACAGCGTTTAACAAAACACACCAAAGTCCTGTCTTTGAGGTGCTTATGTTCTAGCTAGGAGTGACAGATTATAAACAAAAGTAGGTAAAATTTAGAAAAGGAAAAATAGGGCATAGGCAGGGATGTAAAGTATTGAGGAGGGTTGAATTTGAAATCGGGTGTTCAGAAAAGGCCTTCCTGAGATGGAGACATTTTTGTAAAGTCATAAGGAACTGAGGGGGATGGTTAGTGGATATCTGAGGAAACATAACATCCTAGATAGGGAAGCAGCAAGTACACACACCATGAGGTGGGAATATGCCTGGAGCTTCAAAGAACAGCAAGAAGACCAGTGTGGCTGGAGTCGAGTGAGCGAGGCGGGAAGGTAGGAAGAGATGAAGGTGGCATGTGTGAGCGGAGGGTGGTTCACAGGTCACGGAAGACCTGGAAGATCCCAGCAGGGCCTCTGTTCCTCTGAATGAATGGGAACTCATTGGCAGGTGCTGGGCAGAGCGGTGATGTGACCTGACTTTTATTTTCACAGGATCTTTCTGGCCTCTCTTTTGAGAATGAACAGCAGGGTGCATGGGCACAATTAGCGGCAACATTTAAGGGGCTATTTCAATAATCTAAGAGAGAGATGATGGCTTAGAGCAGAGTGATGGCAGTAGGGCTGGTGACAACAGGGTTGAATTCCTGGGATATTTTAAAAATAGAACTAGACTTGGATTTTCTGATGGACCAGATATGAGAATGAAAGAATGTGGAGTCAGAGATGACATCAAAGTTGTTGCCCTGAGCAACTGAAAGAATGAATGGAGATACATTAACTGTAGTGGAAAAGATGGCAGGAGGAGCAGGTTTGGGGGAAGCCATCAGTGGTCCAATCTGGATATTCAGTTTGACGTACTCATTAGATATGTCAAGTAAGCAGTTGGGTATAGGGGTCTGGAATTCAGAAGAGCAGTCCTGGCTGGAGGTATGAATCTGTATTAATATATACACATGTACCATAAAGCTATCAGCTCAGGTCTCCACCATCACACTTCCTTAAAACCATTAATTCTAGCCCCTAATTGTCACTGCTCTTTGCAGCAGCCCCTACCTTGGCCTAAGTAATGAAGATCTTATAAAAAGCTCTGGTCTCCTTGGTTCCAGGCTTCTTTCCATATTTTGGTCTGATTCCTCCAGTTCCCATCTTCCTCCATCAGTGTGTGGGCTCTCTTGCTGAGCTTAGCCCTGAGGTTGCAGACTCAGTTGCACAGTGCCTGGGGCCGTTGAAGTAATTGAGGGAAGTGGCGAATGTGATGACTGGCAGAATACATGCCCCACCTACAGATAACAGCACAATTCCACCCCCACCAGGTGTTCCTACCGGGGAGGGCAGCCCGTTGTAGCCAATTCTTCTAAAAATCAGCCAGAAACATACATTTTTAAAAAAATGTGCAGTCTCCTAATTTTTAAACATTGGCAGCTAATTTACACATCTTTCAAGATTCTGTGGGTCAAACAAAATATATCTGGGGACCAAATCTAGTCTACGGGCAGCCAGCCTTTTGTCAGTGAGGAGCCTGTTGCACAGGCCAGCTGGCTGGGTTTGACTCCTGGACAGAACCACCTGGATTGTCCACCTGGGTTTCCCCAGTGCAGACAGAGGGCATGTACCACCCACCCTAGGGAGGTTCCCAAGGAACACTGTTCCCTGAGCTTGGCTCCTAAGGGCCCTGTTTTTCTAGAAAGGATAAGGAGACACCTTCCCCAGCACCTCTCTGGAGAACATTTTATGTTCTGTTTTCCTTCATCCCCTTCCCTCCTGATAGTGTATCTCGCTTCAAAAGCAGATTGAGTATTGATCCCATCTCATAGGTGAGACAGGTAGAGACTATTGAATCAGCATCTCTGTCTTAAATGCTTGATGGCAAAAAAAAAAAAAATAAGATTGCAAAATAGTAGCTGAATGACAATCTGAGGGAGAACGTTAGTTTGAGGGCATGTAGAAGAAACTATATATTTTTTCAACAATTATATATTGAATACTTGCTAGATGCCAGTTCTTTCACTATGTGCTGTGTGTACAGGGGAAAAAAAAACCCACAGGCTGCTCCTAAGGGAGTCACAGCCCAGTAGAGGAGGCAAATAGGAAAGGAAACAAATTGTAGCAGTGTGAGAGAAGCAGCAGGCCAGAAATGTCACAGAGCAAAGACCAGGTGTGGAAGGAGGGGATCAAAAAAGGCTTTTTTGGAGGCAGTGATAGCTGGGCCAAGTTTTGAAAAATGAGGAGGAGTCTGCCAGGTAAACCACTGGGAGAAAGCATTCTAGAAATATGACTAGCATGTGCAGGGTTCAGACGTAGGGTGCAACACAGAGTAGTTAAGGAACTCTACTCATTGCACGAGCTTAAACTGTGAAGGGAAGGGCAAAGCCAGGTGTGAGGGGACAGGGCAGGAGAGAGTGCCAGGGACCAGGTCCTGAAGGGTCTTGTCAGAGAGGAAGAAAGAGAGACCAGTGCAATCCCATTTTCACTAGAAGGCCGCTGAAGCAAGAATAATCTTGGCTGAGAGCCAAACTAACAAACAAACAAAAATCCCCTTTCTTCTTCCAAAATTTATGCCAAGAGGAGACCTGCCATCAATCTGAAGCCACTTAAAAAATTTGATGTAACCTTCATTAATTCCCTTGAGACCTGCCATTCATGTAAGACACGGAACATAAAAATAATAATATCAAGCACTTGTATGGTGTTTACTCTGCAAGGCATTGTCCCAAGGGCTTTCTGTACAGTGCATTCCTATAATTCACTGAATTCTCAAAACCACCACATGATGTAGTTGGTCCCGTTGTAGTTAAATGACTTGTCCAAGTTCATACAGCTTGCAGGTGACAGAGCAGGAGTGGAACCCAGGCAGGGCTGCCTCGAGAGTCCTTGCTCTTCACTGTTCTTCCGCAGCACTTCCGTGTGCCATGTCATGGGCTTTCTCACCAGAGGCTTTGGAAGGCAGATAGCGAATGTCCAGCAACCAGAGGCAGGGCTATGGTGTTTGTATACAACCATCTCTTTGGCATTGTTGTGCATAACAACTATAAATGCAAATGGTCAGAGACCCTTGCCTTACTTCAAAGGCGATGGGAGCTGCACATTCACCTTAGCTGCCTTCTGCACACGGCTGATTTAGATGCCACCATGTTTATATGAAATGGTGCAGCCCACATGGCCGCATCTTTTAAGGCAGTCAGTGATCTGTCTTGGTAGAAACAGAACAGGTCTGTCAGTATTTTAGAAAATTTTCTTCAAGAACTCGAAGGGCTGGGTTCAGGTGGGTAGACTCTTTAAATAAAGTATCCATTATGTTCAGAAAGCATTTTAATTTCTCTTTGATGCTTGTTGTGCATTGGTTAATAGCCATCTTGGATAAAAAAAAACATAAGTTTAAATGCTGAAATGCTGAAGTGAGAGTCTTTGATTGTTGTCTGGAAAAATCTGCAGCACTGATTTTTCTTCTTTAAAAAAAAAAGAGAGAGAAAAAAAAGTCAAAGAATCAGATGGTATTTCTACGAGGAAAGCAGTAATTGTGGTTCTCAGGGTGAACGCTAGTCTTTTTATAGCATGCCAACTTTTTTTTTGGAAATAAACTTCAAACCTTCTACACGTGTTAAAAATATTCCCATGTGCAAGGAAATAAATTCATTTCATTTTTGCCTTCATTATGTATATAATCAACAAACAAGCATGGAAATAAATATCAATGAGAAGAGAAATTTATAAAAAAAAAAAAGATATATTTTGTGTTTTCTGTGAGATGGCTTAGTTGTTTTAGAATTCCATTGTGCTCTAATCAGTCAATAACTACGTTTTTAAAATATGGTAAGAGAAGGAAACTACTTTTCAGAAAATGGAACTTCATTTTTCAATGCTAGGAAGAAACACAAAAAACAAACAAACAAAACCTTTCAAAAATATGCTACTTTTTCTGTTCTCATTTTTCATAGAAAAGAATCTCATTTCTGGCATTTTCTACCAACATGAGACCATTGCAGTCCACCTAATATAGATGTATGTCATTTTGGGTCACAGGTATAATCTTAATAAGTTATATACAAATCAGAGTTCCCTGTGTTGAATCATTCATAATGCACTCACATAGAAAGAACTCCCCATTTGAAAGAGATTCTCTGGGGAGCCCTTTTGGGAAATGAATAAAACATTTTATGTGAAAATATCTCAATTTTCTTTTTTTTTTTAACTCAGATTTCAATATGCCAGTTTACCATAAAGTAGGCATGTTTGTATCTACAAGTGACACAATTTTGCTTTGTGTATGTTATACAGATTCTGAATTTAGAGGATCTTAAAATATTCCAGAAATTTGCTTGCAAAATATGTGCAGGTAGGTGTTATCACTTGTTGGGGTGGAACAAATTACAACAGAAAGCCAAGAAAAAATTTGCCAAGCCTGAAGACTATCGAGGGAAGAAAATCCCCAATTCCCACATTTGTTGTTAGTCTGCTTGCCAGTATATCCTTGATCTAAAATTACGTAATTTAAATAAGTCTGAAGTTAAGCAGTTCACCACTGTCACAAATTTATTTTTAGATGCCAAAAGTGCACCCAAGTCGAACTACCAGGCAGGTCCCGCAGGATCTGAACACTCAGTGCCTCTTTTTTAAAAAAGAAGTTGCCCTGAGTAACAGCACACTGGATTGTTCTATTGTTAACAGTAAGGAGGGAACTTCCTGATTTTTTTTCACTTTTATTTAGTGGTTTCCAAACTAAAAAGGAAATATTGAAGGGTGCTTAATTTCAAGTCTATGGGTTGTATATTATTTTCTTCCTCCGCACCCACTTTCCCCATTCCCTGCCGTTTCAAAAGTGGTATGTTTACTTACTTATGCTCTTGTGCTTTCACTTCCGAGGCCGGGATTTCTCCTTCTTTTGGTCATCATTTTGGTGTAGAAAAGAAACTGCTAGGGAGGGAAGGTGGCCATGGTTAACCACTCGCATTGGTTGGGGACAAAAAATCTAAGGCTATGAAGGGTACAATTCACCCCCCACACAGAGGGATGCTGCACTAACCAAGTGACTCTTGTAAGTGACTGAACCCTCCCCGGTCATTTTTATTATTCTCTGTAAGAATTTCAAAGCAGGCATTACTGTATTAAGGCAGCAAGGCTGAGTCCAGCATGATGGCTGACGGGCTTTGCCTCCAGGAGCAGCGCAGCCTACTGGCAGACTGGAAGGCTGTGTTGAAGATGGTGAGGCTGGGTCTGGACTCAGTAGGGAAGAGTACCCTGATCGATTAGGAATGTCTGCTTTGGGTGAGGAGTTAGGAGGTGGTGTATATGCCATATATGGTCATCTCCCCCAGGATGGGTGTTCCAGCTTCTGATTAATAATTAGGCAAACAGCGTGTTCATCCCAATTCTGTCCCTAATGAGCAGTGTAACTATGGGCACATTAACTTCCCTTGGACTATATAAACCTTCCAGGTCTCAGATTCTGTGAACCCAGGCCAGGTCGCGTGTGCCTGTCCATTCCTGTTCCTGAGCTGAATACTGAGTCTTCATCTTGGCCTCCGGGTTTCCTTCCAGTCTGACCTTGTACCACTTTCCAGACAATGTCTTCAGTTTCCTACACTTATTGGTCAGGCCAGATAACCATGGTTTCTCCAACATGATCCACACTTTCCTCTCTTGATCCCATTTCCTCAGTAATGTCTCTGAATGTAATGCGCTGCCTGCTCCTTTTCTTTTTATTTTCAAAATCCTACTCACTGTTTTAGACTCTGAGCTTCATAGGACTTTTTCCCTTGTGGAACCTTTAATCCTCAACAACCTGCTCCAACTGGCTGTCCACTTGTCAGGTTGCCTACAGATCTTGCCCAAAATTCATGGTGGGCAGGGTTTGTGTTTCATTCATTCACTTTAATGTCTAGTTAGGCTAACAAGTTGTAGTAAACATTTCTTTAAAGAGGAAAACAAAAACCAAGGAACAAGGATAGAAATAAATTGGCAAGGAGATTCATTTAAGTCAACTTAGTACCTGTTGAATTTGAGCAAAACAGGGTGGCAGGTACCTCAGTGGGACAAGTAAGAGTAAGAAAGTCTGTTTTCAAGGAGCTTATGGAGTCATTACATTATCACCACCACCACCATCACCACCATCATCGTCATCATCGTATCTTCCATTTATTTAATGCACATTCTCTACCACATCCTTTACCTAAATTCTTAGAACAAACTGTGTATTATCATCTCTCTTTTACTGATGAGGAAGCTGAGGCCCAGAGAGTTTAAGGGACTTGCCCAAAGCCACATGGGTGGTATGGGGATGACTGTGCTGTTTTTAATATATGCTTCCCTAGTGGGCACCTTATGACAAGGATGGGCAGTTCCCTGAACATGCTCTCCACTTTCTCATCTTCAGGCCTTGGCTCACACTCCTCAGGCCCCTCAGAAATCTCTCCCCTTCCACAACTCCCAGCTCATGGAAGGGTTTTCCATGCTTCAAATATGTCTCAGATATCTCTCTCTTGAAGTCTTTCTTGCTTCCCTTTTCCAGCTGGGTCCCTGATAGTGTGTGAGTCTGTAAACATATAAAATGAAGGCATTAATGCCAACTTCATCTCTTTTTTCACTACAAAGGTTCAAAGGGTGAGGTAAGAATGTCTAATGAAAAATGACTGGAGAATTCTGTTCCATTCCACAAACATCTATTGAACACTTAGCAAAGCTTGGATTACATACAGAGGAGGACTCTCCCAGTGTTAGAACAACTGTTCTCCGCTTTATAGGAGAGGAGGCTGTGGTGACACCCATGATGATGTCATCGTCTGGGACTTACGTTGCATGGAGAGAACTACTTCTTGCCTCGGGCAGAAGCAGAGAGGCTCCCAGAGTTCTCTTGTCCTCTTCCTGATCCTGGTACATGCAGCCTGGAGGGGTTGGGGGAAATAGGCACTGGGGTGGAACAGACAGTCTCAGAAGAAGCTTACATGCTGGGAGTTGCACAACCAGAATAGGTTTCTGGAAGCGTGTCAGAGCTTCTTCCCTCCATCTTGGAGTGAAGGGTCAAAGTAAGGCCGCCATTGGCATAGTTTATATTCATTGATCTTCCTGTGAGTAAGTGGTGAGGTTGGTTTGTGGTCTCTGTGTCTTCCACAAGGGCTCAATTTTTTGAGCCACTGCTCCCAACTGCTGTGGATTTAGAGGTAAATAAGGCACAACTGCAGCCAGAAGGCAGCTCATGTAATTGAAGTACAGTATCACCCATCATGTTTGGGTCCCGATGGCCCAGATGTGTGTGCGCCTAATGCCTTTAGAGGCCAGAAGAAGGAGTGATCTATCATGCCGAAGAGTGTAAGAGAAGAGTCCACGGAAGTGGTGACATCTTTACCAAAACTTGAAAGATGATGGGATTTGACCAGACTAAGAAGGAACGGGGGAGAGGCACTCCAGGAAGAGGGACCAGCAAGTGCGAAGAGTAGAGAGAGCAGGTTGGTGTAGCTGGGGCTGGGAGAGTGCAGGACTGAGGTCCAGTGAGAACCCCAAATTCTAGATTTTCTATTTCAAATGTTGCTGATGTTTATGCAGATAACACCCTTGCCCAAAGATGCCAGCGCAGGCATCTCCTCCCTGCTACATCAGGGGCACAGGCCTGCTGTTGGCGCCTCCTCCCTGCGCCTTCATCATTTATGAAAGTGGCTGCCCAGCACCCTCCAGAGAACAAGTGCCCGTTTGTCCTGTGACCACATGCTTCCCCAGCCTTCTGCCTGCAGCCAGCCTGCCCTGCCTCCTGAGTTCAGCTTGCCAGAAGGATGCGGGCTGCTGCGCCGTGCTGCTGCGGGGGGCACCGCACACACAGACCGCCCTGGCGGCCCCACATTGTGCAGTGGCCTAGAAGGGACCAGAACTTGTTTGTTCTGCCCCCTAACAAAGATTGCCAGCTCCTGGGTTACAGAAAACAGAACAAAACAAAACAAACAAAACATTTACTCCCACTGATGGTGCATCACAAGTCCTGACCTTTTACTAGCCAGTCTTGACCTTCATGATATCACAGCCTAATCCACTGAGACAGGAGAGCTGACACAGTTCTATTGTTTCCTTGGCCAGCTTTCCCTTTCCGGGGCTTTGCTTTCCAATGAAAAACAAAACAAAGCAAAACAAAAATCCAACAAGCCCCAAATCCTTCCCAACTCAGGTGGTCAGTGTCACACTGTTCTTAATTTTGTTTTGTTCTTGCTGTTGTTTTTAGTGGAAGCATTGTTTTTGTAGAAGCAGCCTGTTGTATGTGCAGCCGTAGATTTGCTCTGCCTTGTTCAGGTTCTGTGCATGAAGAACCATGCACCAGCCTGTGAGAATGGAGCTGTGACCAGGCAGCTGGGGTTGAGGGTGGTGGGGAGCTTGACTAGGGGCTGTGGGGTGCCTGGGGCTTGGAAAGCAAACCCTGTCCATCGCAGCCAAACATAGTCATTGGGCCTGACTTTGTTGCAGGTTATGGGAGGATGTCTGGCCAGGGTGCCTAGAGCGTGAGGTCCAGAGTGTCTGGAGATGCTAAAGCAGGCAGCACTGCTATCAGGAAGAAGCAACACCAGACATTTCAGCCTCAGATCTGAGCTCCAGACTGGCCACCTGGGATGCTGGGCCTTGCGGGCAGACCTGTCTTCAGACAGGTCACCTGCAAATTTGTATCTCTATTCTGCCTCCAGCTCATTAACTGTGGGTCCCCCAACTGTCTCGGCATCCATTTCTTTCTCTCCACTTCTGCTGCCATGACCTGAGTGAAGGCCCTACATCTCCCCCAGATTACCATTATTGACCTAGTGATGAATTAATTCCCTGCCTGGAGTCTCTCCCCATTATGTCTGCCTTTTGGATCATTGCCAGATGTCTTTACCTGAAACACGGTTCTGGTCACGTTATTCCCCTACCGACAGATCTTCAGGGGTTCCCACCACATAAGCCTGCTATTTCGACGCCTCAGGCACTCAGCCTTGCTGCACATACCACTTCCCGTCTGATTCTCTGCAAGGATTATGACCACCTCTTGTGCTCTGAATAGTTCCTATAGATTCCCACGCTCATCACTTTACCCAGTGAATCTACTGGGGAGCTTGTTAAACAATGTCTCAGACTCCACCTTGAGGAATGCACACCAGTGAATTGGAGGTTGGGATCTGGATGCTTCATGTTTAAAGCTCTGGCCCTGTGGCTCTGGATGAGCCAGGCTGGAGAACCGGAGCCTTTGCCAGCCATCCCTGTGTGCTCTCTTCCATCACCAGAACTCTATGTGTTCTTCAGTGTCCAGATCAGATGATCCTTCCTCCCTGAAGAGATCCATGAGCCCAGCAGTCAACAACGATGGCTTCTTCCCCCCACCCCGTAGCTTGGTCCTGTGGCCTTTCTGCTCTAAGCCGTTTATCTTTCCCCTGCTTGATTATAAGTTCCTCTAGAGGAAGGAGGGCATTTTATTCATCCATGTGTATTTTGCAGCTTCTAGGAAACTTACATTTAATAGCTGTTCAGATGTGAAAGGTAGCATGCAATCGAACAATCAATTTAAGAATGTTACATTCACTTACGTGCTGTTTTACATCTTCAAGAAAAAAGGGAAGGTATCTCAGAAATGATAGTGGCATGAATACCTATAATCAACCCCATTTTTAAAAATTTTGAAAATGTGAATTTAAACAAGTAGCACTTTTAGTTGTTAAGCCTTGTATAAGAATTCTTTTCTTCACTGTCTTGACTAGTAAAGAGAGCGTTAAGCCTCTGAGAGTACCTGTATTGCCAAGACTTTACTGACGTAATATGTAACATAGGTTTATGATTTTATTGTTCATCTGCAGCCATCTTTTTTTCCTGTTATTTCTGCTTTTGTTCACCAGCAGAAACACCAACTAGCTCAGACTTCTGTTAACAGCATAGTTCAATGGAATTCTCTAAGATGAAAGGAAGCCATCAGAAGTCAGCTGTTTATAGCTTTTATAGCAACACCTTTATTGATATATATGTCCATTTTTAATATCCTTTTATCTGCATTGCAAAAATGAAATTATGTATCCATTACCAAAATTAGATAGGAGATGTATTAGATTAGAAATGCTTTCTTCCTAATCCTCAAAAGACCAAAAGGCTCTTCTTTGATAATTCTGTAAGAGAGTTAAAATTCCTTTTTATTTTCAAATGTTACAGATAGGAGATTAACCTAGTTATGCTTCTTCGATATAAGGAGTTCATGTCTCAGGGAACCAGGCAACGCCAACAGGGGTTTCTGATTCAGGAATGTACAGAAGATATGAGACTTGCATGAATTATAGCATGGCTCCTTAAAGGATATAAAAGTTCTTTGCAAGCAATTAAATATTTTAGGTGAGGAGCTCTGATTTCCTGTTAAATCTTAAGCTGCTTCCTGCTACAAATATTCTTCCTTTTTTTTCTGAGTGGTTGAAACTTCTTTACAATTTGGTAATATTTCTAATACATGTTAATTATAGGCAAGGATGGCAAAAATGAATGAAAATACTAAAATTAGTAAAACAACATTTGTTACGTGTCTTCTGTGCAGGGTACTTTACAAAGGACTGTGACTTAAAATACCTGCCTCTGATAAGACCACTTTTTCAGGTTGCTGTAGGGATGAGACAGATGAAGTAAAGCACCCATCATGGCGAGTGCTGAGTCAATGCTAGGAAGCATTTTTCAGGTAACTTTTTGTAACGTGTGCAGAATTTCAGAGACAATGAGTTAAGACAATCCAGACATAATAGTAATGTTTGGCTAAACAGAAATTTCACTTTTTCTCCACAACAGTATTTTAAGCTTCATATGAGGAGAAGTGTGTCAGTAGCTGTAAACTGTGAACGTTTGTTTTCAGCTATGAATGTGAAGCCAAATTCGGAGTTAGTAAGATTTTCTTTATAGAAATAGAACTAATTATGTATAATTCAAGACAGTGTAAGACTTGGTGCACGACACTTAAAGACTCAAGTAATTAAAATCAGATGACAGTGATTTGTTTTATTAGCTTTTAGAAGGTGTAATTTCTATATAAAGAAATTTTACATCTCTCTCGAGAACCTTACATGCTGTCTACACAGGTTTAGACACAAATGCATTATCTTTAACCCCCAAGTAGCTGTAGGAAAGCCCTGTGAAAAGCTTTGCCACTGTAGTGGGTGGAATAGTTGTCCCCCAACCCACATTCATGTCCACCTGGAACCTCAGAATTGAACTTATTTGGAAACAGGGTCTTTGCTGATGGAAGTAGCAAGATGAAGTCTTCCTGGTCTAGAGTGGTTCCTAAACCCAGTATGACTGATGTTCTCACCAGAGTAGTAGAAGACATAGACAGACATACAAGAAAGGAGGCCATGTGAAGATGGAGGCAGACGCTGGAGTGATGCTGCTACAGCCAAGGTATGCAAAGACTGCCTTCAACCTCCAGAAGCTGGGAGAGGCAAGGAAGGATTCTTCCCTAGAGCTGTCAGAGGGAACACGGACCTGTTGACACCTTGATTTCAAACGTCTGGCTTACAGAACTCTGAAAGCAAAGTTCCGCTATTCTAAGCCAGCCAATTTGCGGTGCTTTGTTATGACAGTCCAAGGAAACTAACACAGCTTCTTATCAAAGGTGCCCTGAAATGCACTGATGTGCTATTTTCTATGCTTAAAATGGGCAAAATAAAACCTACCACACAAGACTACATGAGGACTACATGAGATATTCTACATACAAGTATTTGACACATGCTTTTTGTCTTAAATTCTGTTCTTATGCGACAAAGTGCTACCTCTTGTACTGGGTGAGAAAGAACTGTTTTGTACAGGACCGCCCAAAAATGTAAATGACATCTTTGGGGCAGTCAGTTTCCCATCAAAGGAGAAACTGAAGCAGAGTCTTAGTCATCCAGAGTACTGAGAATAGTATATCAGTTAGAGACTGTTCTTCAGTCCAGGTAACAAAAACCCATCTATAGTGGCTTAACCAAATAAGGATTAGCCAGCAAGGTTCTCACATAATAAGATATCCTAAGTAATGCCTCCTAATAGAAGCCTTAGGGTGCCGTCAAGGACACAGGGTCCTTCTCTCTTTCTGCCTTACCATCCTTACGTGTTCTTCATCCTTGCTTCCTGAAGTTGGTTGCCTTACCTCCAGCCTCACACAGTCGTTCCAGCAGGAAGAAGAAGGCTGTGTCAAGAAGGAAGGGACAGGCCATATTAAAGCAAAACTTCCAGAAATTCTCTGTACATTTAAATTAATTCTCATTGGCCAGAACTAGGTCATATGATCTACCCCAAATGTGAGGGTGTCTAGGAAATCTAGCTTTTGGCTAGGCTTAGTGTTTCTTCGAACAAAATAGACATTCTATTTGTAAGGAAGCAGAGGATCATGGATTTGGGGTAACTAATTAGCAAAGTCAACCGGAAAAGGGATTCTGGATATAGGTAGCGGATTAGACTAGATGAGACCTTCCAACTGTAAGAGTCAAAGATGCAGTTAAGAGATTACTTCCCACCTTCAAGTTATTTATAGTTTATATCGGAGGCAGGTTCTGAAAGCAGCTAGGTGGATTTGACTCCCAGTTCTAGCCCTAACTAGATACAGTAATCCTGACTGTGGGAAAGTTACTTATCCTCTCTAAGCCATAATTCTTTTATCTGTAAAATAGGAATGATAATATCTGTACTGTTATTTTGAGGATTATATGAGTTAAGTATTTAGAGTGTTAATTTGCTAAATAAATATAGCTATTCTTTTTCCACTAGATGATAAGCTTGATGAAGGCAGGAACTGTATCTGACATGTTCATCTCTAAGTAACTCAGTACTTAGAGCATAGTCTCCCTTTAACAGATCTTTATTAAGTGAATAAATGGACGAGACCACCAGTGCTAATGCTAATACAGCTGACCTCTGAACAACACGAGTTTGAACTGCACTGTTCCATTTACACGTGAATTTTTTTCAATAGTAAATACTACAGTACTACATGATCCGTGGTTGGTTGAATCCCTGGATACAGAACCGCTTATGCAAAGGGCAGACTATATATTCAGATTTTTTACTGTGCAGAGTGTCAGCACCCCATAACTCCTGCATTGTTCAAGGATCAGCTGGATAAAGATTACACAAAATAACTGAAATTTGTCATTTCTCAAGTGAGGTTTTGGTGCATGTATCTGAAGCATCTTCTCTAAGTTTGAGGTGGGAACACTCTACATCAAGGGAAAAGAATAGAGATTTAAGGATAGGGAGCTGTTTTGATCAGTGTTGTTAGTTGCAGACAATAGAAGCCACTCTAACAAACTTAAGTAGAAAATGACTTGTTACAGGGTATTAAGAACCTTGAAGAACCAGGACTGTTCTAGCAGTAACTCCCTTGCCATCACTGCTCATACTCAGCTTTGGTGTCACAGGGTAGTGGAGTGAGTATCTCTACCATCGCTGCGCCAGACAGATCACACATGCCAGAGCTATAAGAGGAGCCAGTCTCCCCGTACAGCCACTGCTCAGCACCTACTCCTTCCACATCTCATGGGACTGTGTCTGCTTGTCAGAGTCAAGGTCACATGTAGACCTGAGGCTGCAAGGGAGACTGGGAGACATAGGTTTTAGCCTTCCAACCTCTATAGTCCAGGCAGATTTGCTAAAAGGGGACTGGAAAGGGTGCTTAGCTAGCTAATGCTCACTGTTTAGCCCGGAAGTCGTTCTGTGCAGCTTCATGCAGCTGTCCCACCAAGACTGCATGGAGTCGCAGGGGGCGTGGCCACTGGGAGAAGACACTGGAAGACCATAGGAGCATATTGAAGAGTTCAGGCTCACATGCCCCAGGAGCCTGCAGAACAGCCACCCAAGAATAAACAACAGGATGCTGAAGTGGGGCGGGATACAGAGAATCAGAGGAGAAGGAGAGGTGGGAGTCTGTCCTGAGTGTGCACGGGTAGATTGTGTGCAGAGGGAGACCTGCTCCTGCATTTCCTTTTGCCTCAGCACTGCCCAGCCCAGCCCCAGGGAGTACCAGTAGGCTCGCCTCACTGCCCAGCCATCCCTCTCCATCCTAAAGCGGGGATTACAAAGGAGGAGCTGTGCAGTGTGGCTCCCATGACCCCACCTGTGTGACCCTGCAGCCAGTCCTAAAACGTAGGGTGTGGGAAGGAATAGTCAGGCAGCAGGGAGGAGCAGGGCACCCTCCACCCTGAAGAACCTTTTATTAGGATCTTTCAGGCATAAGATTGGAAGAAAGAAGCTGGGTGATCTTGTTTAAAAAAAAAACCCAAAACCTGGTTGGAGATATGTTTTTCCTTTCTCTTCTCTTCTCTTCTTTCCTTTTGTCTTTGCAGTTTGAGTTGTGGTTTTTAGACTGTATGATATAGGCAGTGGGGCAGCCAAGCAGTTAGTTGGAATTGATCTTGTTGACAGCTAATGTGGCAATTTGATAATTCAAGTTCAGAAAAGCTCTTTTACAGAAAAAGGAAAAAAATCTTCAAAAAAAAAAAAAAAACCAGCCATGATTTATCCCCACCTCCTTTTTACTTATTTATTTTTGGAGACCTTGTAGAGGATTTGGCCGATTTACTGACATTTCTTCCTTCACAGGCCACACACACACATCAGTCCTCTACTCAGGTCCACCTTCTGTAAGGATGAAATCTATAAATGCAACTTGTGGTATGCAAAAACGATTTTCTAGAAACTGATTCAGTTTAATGCCATTAAATGCAATCAGAAGTTACCAAGCATCTTACTGGAACTCTCTTCCAAATGTAACCTAATCCAATTTACCTTTCCTTTGGTATTTCAGTTCCTGACAGCCGGAGTGGACATTTCTCAGACACAGCAATTTGACTTGTAACGGGTGCCTTTTCTTGCTTGTTTCTTCTTCATTTACTTCCTGTTAGCATCTTGGTGTGATGTTAGAGTGAGCGTTAACCATCGGGTTATGGTCAGTTCTAGACACAGAGATGCTGAATATCAGAAACAAACGGCCCCTTGATTTCAGTGTCCTGGATGTGTCAGGTGTTTGTCAGTGAGCGAACGAGACATGGCCCTGTCCTCAAGCCCCAGGCGACTTCTCATTCTATTTCAGAATCACAGAATCATGTGATCATGTGAGAACACTTTATCTCTAATAAACTTGGAGTTTAGTGACTCGTTCCCACATGATTTTCGTGTTTCTTTTTCAATTGAAAATACTCTTTTTTTAAGAAGAAAAAGTTTGCACGAGAACATTCAAAGGGAGGGAAAAAGCCATTTCCCATTCTCTCTGCTTGAACACAATCACAGTATTTTAACTCTCACTTCGCAGTTTTGAATTTATGTAGTGAAACATGCCTCAAGGTGATTTAATTATCTGCTTCTGATCTCATCACAGAGAAGTGGTGGAAGCCTGGGAGGGAATCTTTTCATTCCCAAATATTTTCTGCTAGAAAGCTGATGTCGAGGATCATTTGTTCAAGGAATTATTTTATAGTCCATTTTCTATTCCACAAAAGTTAGAGCTGTATCAGGCTGGTCTGGCAAGGATGCTCTTTAATGATCTTTTGAGCCCCAGACATGTGAGCTCTGGGTTAGGGGCCTTGAAAAGTCTAGGAGCCAATCCTATAACTTATGAGGAAGAGATGATGCCCCCTTGAGCCAAATCCACCTGCAGGACTCTCCATTAACCAAAGACACTCTAGTAAGAAGGAGTTCTGGCTGCAAATCCCTTTTGTCATTGGGGAAACTCCAAAGGAATTAGATGTAGTACTTTCTTGGAGTCAAAGCTATCGGGTATAGTTGTGGGTTTTCCTTAAATACATCCTGAGTAAAAGCAGATTTCGTTCAGAGCCTTTAGAGTTGAAGACTGGGACTGTCAACTGGCCTTGCCATCAGAAACCTCCTTTGCTTTCCCAGTCTGGCCTGAAACTTAGACCCTCAAGCTTTGTCTGCTCACCTGTTGTCTTTGCCCCCATCTTCTTTGACCAGCCCTGAGCACCATGAGTGAGGACCCCCAACCTGCCCTGAGTCTATTTGCTAGAAGTCTCTAAGTATGGCCCAGCCCAGCCCTGATTTCCATTTGACTTGGTGACATCTCTTTGTCCTCTTATGTTTATCTTTAAGTCACCACTTCAGTGGCCTGCTGTCATCTCAGATACAGTGTATATGAAACTAACCTCATAGATTGTCTCATAATCCAGCTCAGGAGGCTGCACACCTGTTACATGTCAGTGGCAACAACTCTGCTATCCTTGTCACGGATGCTCAACTGTTCTGACCGTTCCCTGTCCTTCACCATTGCTTCATCTTTTTTTCCCCTCCCATTCTTCCACATATCTGCACTCCTAGACTGTAGAAATAATCTCCTAGACCCATGAATATTAGATCTGAAAGGGCCCTTTGGCAGCTAATCCAATATCTTCAATTTACAAATGAGGAAATAGCAGCTCCAGAGAGATTAGATAAATTACTTTGTTTCAAACTAGGAGAGCCAGGCCTAGCATCCTTCCTTCTCGTCCCATGTCCTTGCTACCCTGCCAGATGGTGTCCTGGTCCCCCTGTCACCAGCTTCTCTCTCTTCATCCATTCTGCGAATTCAGCACTCACATTTATATTGCTGAAATGTATCTTTCATCATCTCTCGCTCTTGTCCACAAATTTTGGGTGGTCCTTATTGCTAGGATTACTGACTCTATAAATTATCATTGAAACTGGGACTCTTGAGAGTGAAAGAAATGCTAAGACAACAGACATAAACCAGGACCGTTCTGAGCAAACCAGAAAGTATGATCATATTTCATGTAGCCTAAATCATAAAGACCAGACTTTCCCCTCTGAAACTTAGGGTTTTCCACATTCAGGCCCCAGTTACATTTCTAAGCTCTGTCCTCAGTAACCAGCATGGCACTTTGCCCCAGCCAATATGCTCATCCTTTTGGCATACTTCATGTGTATTTCTGCTTTGGAACCTGAACATTTTTCTCTGCTTACTGAGCTTCTCCGTTTTTTTCCCAAGGGCCTAATCGGGTCCCTTTTCTTCCATAAAATCTTCTAAGTCAGTTGCATCTCCTGAGGATGTCTGGCTCCTCCTAAGTCATCCACTTGCTGTCTGCACTGTTAATCTGACGCTCACAAGTGGTGAAATGAGATGTTTTGATTTTTTCCTGCAGTAGTGAGGATGTAGTCTTTGATCAGCCTCGCTATAAATATGTCTGCTACAAAACAGAGAGATTCATAAAACAGAGGGGAAAACATTAAGATGAACAGAACTTTCAAAATGGGTATCAGAACTTTATTTTATTGGTGAATGTAGAAAACTGTACAACCTCTGCAAAGGGGAATGAGGCGTTATCTAGCAGAAATCTGAATGCGATCCAACGTCTGCCTGCACAAATGTGAAATAACGTATGTATAAAGTTATTGCTTGTGGCGTTGTTGTAATCCCAAAAGGTTGGAAGCAACTAAGTGTCCAGCAGTGGGGAACTGGTTGAATAGACCGTGATATAGCACACAGCCCACACTGGAGTAGCTGTTAAAAAAAAAAGAAGGAAGATCTCTGTATGAATATGGAAAGATCTATAGGACGCAGAGAAGGGAAGAAGCAGAGTACAGAAGAGTGGATATTATGTGCTACATTCTAAGTGCCTTTAATTTAAGTACCTTTAATTTAATATTTAAATACATTATTTTATGAAATTTTTTCCTTCATAGAGTAGTACATGGTGTGATTAACTTTGCCTTCCCTGATGGCAAAATTATGCTTGGGTTTGTGGATCCGAGTCCAGGGAGCAACATCAGAATTACGCTTTGGAGAGCTCTTTCTGCTTAGGTGAAGGCCCGTTAAAGCAAGCGGGGGAAGCCTGGAGAAGGGGTGTGTGTGCCCAGAGCTCCCAGCCTCCAGCTTTGAATGCTGCTCCGTTGACCAGGTTTCTTTGTAAGAAGCTCAACCATTTGCCAGCTCCGTATCTCAGCCTTTCCCTCCTATTGCCCTTGGCCTTCATGAGTTTGGAGTTCCGTTTTCAGGTGTACATATAGCAGAAGTGTGATTTTCCATCTGGTAATTTTGAACGCCAGGCTTGTTTTATTTGGTGATGTGTGTGGTGGTTTCTCCCCATAGCAGAGGCAGGGAGGTAAAAGATCCTGTGTTCCACTCATCACATTTCATTCTGATGAATATAATTTACAGCTCCTTAAGAATGTCATTTAGAATTAATAAACCACTTTGTAATTGTATTCTATTTTCCTTCTAACACTCTTTGACTCTTACAGGAGGAAAACTCTTACGGGTGGATATATACTTATATTTGTTTTGGGGTAAATCCCTGGGATAGAATGGTAGGAAGGACATGGCTTTTTAATGCAGACTTCTGGAACGATCTGTTCTAAGAGAAGTTCAAGAAGAAACTCTTAGGTAATAATGATTCCTCTCTCCCAACCCCCACTTCCAATCAGTTATCAATCATAAGAATAGATATTCTTGATGAAGTGTCCTCAAGAACTCTCCATCTAGCTGTCTTTTTACTTTTTTTCTGTTTTATATGTCATCTCATATTATTTCCCAAACAATTATTTTAAGGAGAAGGAAACTTAGGCTCAGAGAGGTTTAATAACTTGCTCAGGGTCACACAGCCTACATAATGACAGGCCTGGTTTGAACTCAGGTCCCTCAGACTGTGGAGCTGAGGTTTGTACCATATTCACTGCCCTCCTAACTTAGCCAGGCTCTTTCCGTTCTACTTTTGCTAGTACCTTTCACATCATTTCCAAACCCACTGAGGGCAGTTGTGAGCGTTCTCATTACCTCTCACCTGGAGTCCTGTGATTTCCTCCTGGAAGGGCTCTGTCTCCAGGGTTTCCCTCTTTTCACCTGGAGCTCCTGCTTACCACCTGGAGCTCAATCTTCCTAAAGGGCCACAAGTATCATTCCTCCAGTCCACGCACATTTTCTGGAGTATCTACCCAAATTCATGTGATTTTTTTTTTTCTCAAAAATTTATTGCTCAGAACATAGGACTTTGTTTTAAATTTGAGTCCTTACAAAGTCTTCTGTCATAACTTGAACTATAGTTTAGTTATATACTTAGAACCACAAACATTGCTGGGACAGGACACATTAGTTTGAAATTAGCCAAAATAAATACTAGCACTGGATGCTCATAGCTGTTAATCTAATGAAATGACTTTTAAAAGGAAGCAAATTTGCACAGCTTTAGTGATTATTCATGGGCTCTGCCCTCTTAGAAGTGCACGTTAGTGGGGAAGGTATAGCTCAGTGGTTGAGTGTGTACTTAGCATGCACGGGGTCATGGGTTCAATCCCCAGTACCTGCATTAAACAAACAAACAAACAAACAAACCTAATTACATCCCCCTCCAAAAAAAAAGATTTAAAAAAAAAGCAATAAAGTGGTGATCACGAATTTCGTGGTGCTCGTGAATTCACATTCACAATCAAATAAAAACTGGTCTTGTGTTACATAAATGCAGCGTTGTGGCTGGGATGAAATTTCCAGTGACAGCATTATACACAGATTCCAAAGTGCTTTATCTCAAACTGTGTGAATGGATGTGAAGATGGTACACTCCTCTCTGTCCTTCAACCCCCCACCACCACCCACAACAAAAATGTCTAAAAACTGGACAATCCAGTAAGATACTAAACAGACAATATTATTAACTTCCAATTGAAAGAATGTATTTGCTAAATCACAAATAGACCATATTCCCTGTCACATGGACCACCAAGACAAGAGTTCTGAAATTATGCATTTTCTGGAAAAATCCATGACCAGTGATCCCCGTCGTTTGTTTTTCCAGTGTGTGGCAAAATGTTATGAGAAGAATCAGGAGCGATCTATTATTCATTGACCCTTTGTGTGCAAGATACTGTGTTCCAAGTTTTAAAAACATTCTTTAATGCTGAGCCCATACATGGCAGTCATCACCACTTTTCAGTCAAGGGAATTGAGGTTTTGAGAGGCCTGTACCTTACCTACGGTCACCTAACCAGGGAGAGTGGAGTAGGATTTTGAGCCCAGGTTCACTCCCCAATTCTTTCCACTGCAGCACCTCTGCAGTATGACTGACTAGTTGGTTTTCAGCACTGCTCTCCCTTCCCCTTCCTCCTGTCCCTTCCTGTCCAAACTGCTGACCACACAGCCAGCAAGAACCAAACCTTCTTCCAAAAACCCTCTCCCAGCCGTGACATCCCTCAAATCTAGCTTGAGCCTCAATGATCATAGTTTGGAAAATAGCAAATTGACTGTATTGGCCTGTCTCTCTTTTTATGATGAGAAGCTAACGTCATTTTCTGTTTGAAGTCCTGCCCATCTCTTAATGGAAGGACTCAACGTGGGTCAAATCCTTCCTTTCTCTTTGATGCTTTCCTGCTTGGCTTGAGCCCCACCCACCCCTCAAGTCCTATAACACTTGGAACTTCGGTGCTTATTTGGCATCTTTACCAAGTGCCTTCTGACCTCGCCTGCATGTCTCCCTGGCAGACCTGTCATCTGGATACACCTTCCTGTATCCCAGAATCTTTGGGTCATTAGGTGCTAAATGCATGTTTCTCAATGGTTTAAAAGAGTACAAAAAGCAAACTACTTTTCACCGGGGAGAAACTTGAGGGGTGTGGATTATAGCATCCAGAACAAAGCCCTGGCTCCTTTTGGAATTCCCTGTAGTTCTCCATGACTTGGGGATGGGGCAATGTGTCCCTGTTCTGGAAACCTGCTATTCGTTTCCTGCATGAACAGTTTAAGTTGAGTCAGACCCCAGAATCCCCCCCGTAGCACAGGACAAGGAGTAGCTGCGGAGCCTTCCATCCCCCTGTGCCAGGATCACCCTGCTTGGGTTTTGGCTTATCTGTGATTTGAATGACTCTCCTTGAAGCAGGACAGCCCAGTCAGCTCCCTGCTGATAACAGTAATCAGATTTTGCAGCAAAGACCCCAGTTAGACAGGGCAAACAAGGAGGCAGCTCAAGTTATTTATTTGTGCTGTGGAAGGTTTTTTTTCCACGGAGAAGGCTGAATATTTTGTGCTGAAATCTTTGTCGTCCCTGGATCCAACATATTTCTACTCTGTGTGTTATGGGACAGAAGTCCTTTTGAGTATCCTTTGTATTTTATTTGCTTAGTTAAAACCCTGGAATTAAGTTTTGGGAAACAAACGAGCTATATTTAGTGTAGGCAGTTGGCTCAAAAGTGTCATCTATTTTAAATAACATAGGAGGAAGTATAAATTATTTCACAGCGTATCGACCATTTTCAGTGGTGTTTTTCATATCTTTCGTATTTTGTGCCATTTAAAAAATGATACCACCCTGGGTACCAACGTTAGCTATAGAGTGTGTTTTTCTAAATAAAAATTACTGACTATGCTGTGCATTTTCAACTTCTTTTAATCCTTGCATTTGGAAAATAATACTCTCGAGGTAGCTTTAAGGATAATAATTGATGTAAGAATGCACAGTGCTTCTGTACCAATCCCAAGGAAGGCTTTTCCAGATGTGGAATGCCAATGGGGAGCTGATCTGGCTTGGATAATTGACAGCTGCCAGCCTGTAATCTTTTGTGCTAAATTGGCACTGAGGCCACAGAGGGCAACACGGCAGCTGGGCTGCTGGGATTCAAGTCCCTACACATAGCTTGCCCCCCCCCCCAGCCCCTCATGCCCAGCCATCTGCAGGGGATCCCACCCCCTAAAGCAGGGTGCACTGCTCCGGGAAGGGAAGGGAGCCTGTAACTTAAGCCTGGTAGGTGCAAGAAAACATCTTGATTCACTCAACTGGGCCACAGTTGGATAATCTCAGGGGTTAGCTTTTTATTGCACTGACTGGCATTTTAATCTTAAATTATTCAGATACAGTTCTTAAGACGAGGCAGGACCATAAATTTTAAAAACGAGGATATCAGCCAAATAGAAAAAACAATCTCCTTTCAGGACCTTGAACATGTGGCTCCAGGTCTAGTCCCAGCTCTTCCATTGAGAGACTGTTAAACTTTATTCCAAAACCATCGTAATAGCTTTCCGCCCCTCCAGCACATCCTGGTTTATCAAATGGGATAATGCCACCTGTCGTACCTACTTCACAGGCTTGTTCTGGGGATCAGACATGTTAATGTAAATGCTCTGTCCGCTGTCAAACCAATTTAAATAGAAAGCACAGATGGATTAAAAAACAGTCTCTGGTGTGCATGGCCTCTGTGTTTCTAATTCTCTTCCTCTTCTGAATTGTGGCCTCAATCATAAATGCTTCCTAATAATAATAATAGCTATCATTTGTGGGGCACTTTTGATGTGCCAGGCATTGAACTAAATGCTTTACTGGCATTGTTTTATTTAATCCTCATGATAACCTTGCTGATTGGTACTCATTGCTTCAGTTCCCAGAAGACTGGGTTCTGGATCCATCATGATCTTGTAGACAAACCCATGCACTTCCCTTTCATCTGCTTTCTAAATGAAGGAGATACATCCTTCATTTTCAGTTTTGACACTTAGAAAAAGTTTTTTTTATTGAAGTATAGTCGGTTGACTATGTTGTGTTAATTTCTGGTGCTAGATTTGATATCTTGTAGTAGCCTATAATTTTGACACTTTTAAAGTGATTTAAAATTTTATCAATTGTCAAATCACTTTTTGAGTATTTGAATGCACCATAAGGTCAGAAAGTATGGTGTGCAGTTGTGGTTACAGAGCAGAGAGAGGGAGAGAGAGACAGGGACAGAGAGGAGAGAGTAGGATAGGGGAGCGAGGGAGACAGAGAAGGCATGACAGAGAGAAGAAGGTGTAATTTTGTGTGTGTGACAGCAATAGTGATTTTCTAATGTTTTACATGCAGACAATCCTTAGAAGCATATAATTAATTAATTAATGGGCTTTTGATGTTCATAGAGCAGGAGATTTGGAAGTACATGACCTTGATAATCTTCATAAAAGGTTAGGAGATGCTGAAAGTGAAACAGTACCCAGGGTTTCAAAACTTTGCTGAATAAGAAATGATTAAAATTGTGGGGAGGGGGTGGACGAGGCAAGAGACGGTAGAATGAGAAGGGCGATTGAGATGAAAAATGGCTTCAGAAAGTCCTTTCAGGAACAACTCTCCTTTTAGTCATCTTCCCTGTCTTCACGAATCAAGTGCGTCTTAAGCCTGGCCGCGGCAGGTCCCTGCCTCCCTCGGACAGCAGGCTGGAGTCTGAGCCACTGGTTGCCGTCTGCATCAGCGTTTGCTTCTAGCTGTGTTAAATAAGCAGGTAATGATTAGGCTGCCCATTTTAACAGAGAATTTTATGATTCTAGAGCCTACTTTAAAGATGAAGAAGCGTTTTGCAATTCAAAAATGTTCCAAGTCCCCTTCCATTTCTAACATGCCTTCTGGACTGGGCAGCCCTTTAGCTGGAGGATCCTGAAGAGCCTCGTGGGTGAATCCTGCCTGGGGACCTGAGCATAACCAGGTCAGGAATGGGAGTCTTTTAGTTTGGTTGCAACTCAGGTTCTTTCTGTCCAGGCCAACAGTTGAATTTGAGGTTAGGCAATAACATTTGCAAAGAAGAAACAAAGAGTGGCTCCTTTTGCAGAATCAATTCTTGTATTTCAGCCGTTGATCATCCAGTCTCGTGAATTATTTAGGGCTTTTGTTTCTCCGCTTTCTCTAGCGACTTTGCTTTTTCTCCTTGCTTGCTTTCATTCCTTCTAGAAAACAGGCAAGGTAAGAGACGTGAGTTAAAAACTCAAGTCTGATCATTTGGCTGCTAATGTGAGGCTCCACAAGAGGTTTGTCCTGCTCTTGGAGGGCGAGGAGGGAGCATTTCTTACCAATCTTCGCACTTCTCTGCACCAGATTTTACAGTGTCAGTGATCGTTGGTTTTAGGTGGATTTGATTGAAGTGAATATTTTAGTGTGATTTGCAGGAGAGAGATAGAGACAAGGCTTCTGAGGTCCCTGGAACCTGCAGAGAAAGTAGCCCTGCCTATGGCTTTGGTGTCAGTCATAATGTTTTCACGTATGGAGGGGACCCTTGATCTGTCCAGTACTGTTGCCCCTCACCACAGGCACAGGGCTGCCTCCCAGTCTCTGCCGTCCACATTTAGGGTCCTGATTCCCCAGGGGTCTGCGAGCAGCTCCCTCCCACCTTCAACCCGTAGATGGGCATCTGTCTACCCAGCCCCATCGCTGGCGTTTGTGGAGTGACAGTCCAGGCAGAAGTGGCAGTCCTCTTATGCATGTGAATCCTGCCTGATTGAGAGCTGGCAGGCTGAGGAAAGCCACTCTCTGCTTTGCCAGGGAGGATGAACAACTGCGACCCTCCTGGACCCATGTCATGAACAAAACAAAGACAATTCAGCAGTAAGGCTTTAGGGCAAGGCAGGTAATGGGTCTGCAGAGGGGACAGCCTGCACCCAAGACCAAGATGGTGGTGAGTCTGAAACAGGTGGATGCTTGGCTGCTGAGCCAAGAAGGAAGGACTGCTTCCCTCGAGGGGAAAATAAAGTTGTCAGATGCTTCTAGGTCAGTGATTCTCAAGCTTTTGAGGCTCCGAATCTTGTCATTCTTTGCAAAATTGAGGACCTCAAATACTTTTCTGTGGGTTATATCAATCAATAATCACCATATGAGAAATTAAAACTGAGAAATGCAAAAAATAATTTATCAGTTCATTTCAAACAATATGCCAGATGTATGTTAACATAAATTATTTTTATTAAAAAAAACTATGTTTTCCAAAAATAATTAGAATAATGTCATTGTTTTACTTTGCTACAAATCTCTGTGGTGTCTGGCTTAAAGGAAGATGGTTAGATTCTCTTATTTGTTCTTGCATCCAATCTGTTGGCATGTATCTTCTGGAAAACTCTGTCCTTGAGAGAGAATGGGAGTGAACAAGTCAAATAAGGTCTTAGTGTTCTTATGAAAATAGTTTTGACCTCTCAGATCCCAGGTGTCAAGGATTCCCAGGATTCCCCAGACCATCCTTTGAGAACCACATCCTTAGGTACCAGTTCCCAGAAACGTGCGTCGCTCTGTGTTTCACTTGTGGCCTACTTGCACCATGACATTTCTGCATTGGCAGAAAGTAGGTAATGGTGAGCCAAGCGGATAATTCTTTTTAAAGCTTTTGTCATTTGAACAGTGCATGTGAACATTCCACAAAGCATCACAAAGACAAGTTAGAATAAGATTGACGGTGAATGTCCCGTTGGGCAGTCTGGCCAAGTTCTTGCTCATTGACTGGCAAAAAAGATAATCCAGAGCATGAGACAGTCTCCTTTCCATGCTTTTGTCAAAACGTGAACCTCACATGGTACAAGCTCCACTTGGTCTGGGCAGCACATCCGGTTTTTTCCTCTCCACAATTACTGAAAGCTTTGTAAGAGAGGAGCAGCTGCTCCACAGCTTCTCTGAGCTTTGTGTTTCCCAGGCCCCGGGGCAGCTGGAATCTGCTCTCCAAGTGGCCGACAACTGGGCAGTTTACCGACTCATCTGGCGTTTCCCCAGCAGCACAGATTCATCTCAATTAATCGTGACTCCCTTTTTCCTGCACTAATCAAGGCAGTGACAGAGCTGTGACACTAGTAAGATGAACATGGATGGAAAGTGATGATTTATAAGGACTGTGATCTAGCTTTGCTCAGGCCCAGACTCGGCCCGCGAGGGAAGGACAGTGCATACAGCCAGTCTGCAGCCAACGTGCAGATCAAAGAAAGGCTATTAAACGACAAAACAAAACACATTTTTATGTTGTGCTAAAACAGAGACATCATTTCTAATGTGGCTGGGAAAATATTCACTTCATTCTCTGTCCCTTGAGAAAACTCTGGCTTCTCCAAAACTGGCAGAGGATGGTCTCTATAGATTAAGTAATAATCACAGAGTTGTATAGTGAGAAGGAGAGTTAGGTCATCCACTGTGAAGGGTGGGGTGTGTGTGTGTGTGTGTGTGTGTGAGCTATAGGGTAGGGACAAAACCCATAGCAGATGGCCCATCCGTGGGTCTTGTCTCTCTCTGTCCTCTGCCAAAGCTAGCTGTGGAACTCAGGCACCACACCAGGGGATTGGAATTATCCAGTTCCCATTATCTCTGTGAACCCTGTCACCTTAGAGGGTTACTTAATCACTCTGCATCTCAGTTTCCCTGTCTGTAAAATGGGCGTAACAATAACATCTATTTCATAGTGTGGTTTTGCAAATTGAAGAAGCTTCTTAAACCCATCTTTAATACGTAGGAAGCACAAAATAAATGTTACTAATCATCATCATCATATTATCATTATTATTATTTGACACCTCTGAAACTCAGTTTCCTTATCTGCAAAGTAGATTTTACAAGTTGGTGTGGGGATTAAGTTAGAGAATATATGGTCAAGTGTTAAAGAAAATGTCAAATGACATTAAGAGTAATGCACTGTATTTGGGGGCAAGTGGACAGAACAGTCAATTTTTGAACCTGGGTGTTTCTTCATGTGCAAGACTCCAGTCCTTGAAGAGTAACACGTGATTTTCTGCACGGTTTTGAAAGTAGGGCAGTTAATTTTGATTAAGTGAATATATAATAACAACCAGAGGAGAAACAGCAATATAACCACAACTGTTAATAACAGTTAGTATTTATCTTGCACCAGCACTGAGCTAAGTACTTATATGTAATATATCATCTCAGTCCTCACCACAGCATCTTAAAAGAGGTGTTGTTGTTATTTCCAGTTTGCAGATGAGAAAAGTGAAGTTGATAGTTCACCCAGGGCCATTCAGGCCAAGACTGAGCCCAGGCGGGCTGCTTCCCCAGTCAGTGCCTTTAACCAGCTGGGGGCAAAGCTAGAGGTCCAGGAGGTGGGCGGGATACATCCTGGTGTAAGCTCAGCAGGCCACAGTGTTGTGCTCTGCCGGTGAAAGAATTAGATCTTTTGTTCTTCTTAGATAAAAGATACAATGCTTTATCAGAACTCTTTGGGGAGAAGAGCTGGCTGCTTCTTAGGTGAGTAAATCATTGACCATATGTGACCCAGGGATGGAGCCAAGAATAGATTCTTAATACAGGAAGATGAGATGCAAGTCTCTAAGAGCTCTCCAAGGAGCAGCCAAGTGGGACAGTGTAAGGAGAGTCTGGAACAGGAATCCACAAGCAGTTTCTGAAGGGACTCTGAGACCCTAGAGGAAAGGCACATATGCCAGAGGTAAGTCCCAGGCATGAGGTAGAACCTTCCAGAGCAGAGAGGTGCAGCCCCTTTCTCAGAGGGGCTGGAGGCTCTCCCCTGGAGCATGTCTCAGTCCAACACTATTTGGTGGAACAAGATTATGCCACAGCAAAGCATAACTAGCTTTTTCCGGGGAAGCTGTATAAGTTATTAATTATACAGTAATTATAGAGTGGGAGCTTTAGAGTCAGAGAAACCTGAATTCAAATCTCAGTCCTGCCACTTAAAAGCTAGGTGGCTGTGCTAGCACTTAACTCTCCAAGTCATCATAAGTTGGTTGTAAATAATAAAGAAGAAATTGCATATAAATATAAAAATCACCAAGTACTTTGTAAGCTCCCAATAAATGGAAGCCATTAATATCATTGTTACCATTTTAAATAGATTTTTCCCATTGGCTGGTTCTAGGATTTTCCATGTATGTTGAAGGACTGTCTCTTAATCATGACTTGACCCCTTGTTATTTCTCATCATCACATGCACTGCCTGTTTGGGGGGCAGGGCCCCATGGATAGGGGCCTGGAATGGTGCTAAGCCACCCTTCCTTCTCATGTATTATGTTCAGGATAGCGTTGGCCAGGCTTTTCTGGAACTGGCCACTCAGCTTGATCCTCTTCTACCCCAAGCCTTAAACCAATATGCAGGAAGAGATGGCCGATTGCAAACATCATGTCCCTGGCTCAGCTAATGAAGGTCATTGCTTACCATTTCCTGATTTGATGGGTCTCCAAACCCTGCCGGGGCTCCCAAGAACTCTGGTCATGCCTTTGAGGAGCCACTCATCTTTACACTAGATGGGAGAGGTTACTAACTCCAAACGAGACCCAGGCCTGTCTGTGAAATGCAAGAACCACCCTCCCTGCCTGATGCAGGTCATTTGCTGAGCAAGCAGCTCCAAGAATTTTGCAGCATGCATGCCCTTTACTTGTTAATTGAATGGTTGAGGACAGATGTTGGAGCGTCTCTAGGGGCCAGATAGTCTGCCCTAAAGAGAAATCCTCTGTGTATAGCAGACCAAAGCCCTCTTTGTGTTTCCTGGATATGAGTTTGGTGACTGCAGCAGACTGATGGCAAAGCCAGACTGGCACGGTGTCAGGGCAAAGGTGGGCAGGAAGCAGGAGTGTGCAGGGCAGGTATCAGGCACGCATAAAGGCACCACAGCCCCAGTCCAAGCAGCAAGGTTTGGAGTTTGGCATCAGGGTCTCTAACAAGCATTCACCAGGAGCTGCCAGAGCCTTGCAGGGAGATAAATGGCTGGCATCCAGAATGTGAGCTAGGGCCCAAAATAGGGAGCCCCGAGAGCAGGGGGAGATTTGGGCAGAGTTTAGCCATGGGCGTCTCTCAGGCTCTCCTGGACCACCCCCACCCCCACCCCCAACACAGTCATAACACATGCACAGGGCTTGCCCAGCAGCATCTTCAAGATGTTGCTCAGCCTCTGACATGAACATCTCTCTTTGGACACCTCATGTGGCACCCTGAGAATTCCTCCAGCTCCTCCAGCTGCTCTAAGCCAGGATGGAGTCAGCTTCTCAGCTCAACTCTTGTCCATCCCCTATTTTAGCTGCCTTTTATCAATGCATATGCCAGGAATGATGCTAAAAGCTCTACAGGCATTTCCCTTTAATCCTTCCAGTGACTCTGTGAAGTAAGTGTTGTTATTATGCCCATTTTACAGATGGAAAAACTGAGGTGTTGAGGGGTTGAGTTGTCTAGGTTAGACAGCTGGTAAGTCGCAGAGAGAGTATGCAAATTAGACCTTTCTTTCGCCCAAAGCTCAAGCGCCAAACCACCCTTCCCTGTGACTCATTCAACTGACATGGACTCTTATTCTGTGACACATTCAGCTGCTTCTTAGAGTTGCTGTGACAGGCTGGACCAGTG
Source organism: Camelus bactrianus (assembly GCF_048773025.1). NCBI lineage: Eukaryota > Metazoa > Chordata > Mammalia > Artiodactyla > Camelidae > Camelus > Camelus bactrianus. Next base: position 41,572,935 of record NC_133545.1, on the reverse strand, counting down.
GTTTTCGACCTTGGCTGCACACTGAAATCACCTGGTAAACTTTAAAAAGTACTAATGCCTGGGTCTTGCCACCAGTGATTCTGATTTCAGTTGGTCTGAGGTGCAGCCTGGGTACTTTCTGGACCAAAAGTTGGCAAATTTTTTCTGCGGAGGGCCAAATAGTACATATTTTAGGCTTTGCAGGGCCATATGGTCTCTGTCACAACTACTCAACTCTTCATAGAGCAAAAGCAGGCATAGACAATACATGAACAAATGAATGTGGCTGTGTTCCAGTAAAACTTTATTTACAAAAACAGGTGGCTGGCCAGAATTGGCCCATGAGCCATAATTTGCCAACACTTGATCAAGTCAGGCAGTCTGTTAGTAGATTCTCTCCATCGCCAGGAAGATGAGAATTCATCTTGCTTCTACGGTTCAGGTATCTGTGGTATCTTGGGAGAGCCCCCTCTGCACCCCCATACCCTTCAGTCTACTGCCTTCCTGCAGGCTTGGAGATGTTGGCCCAATCTCTATGATTTATCTATTTTGTCAAGGACCCCACTTCCCTCCAGGTCTGAAATCCTGCCATGAACCATCCCCTGTTTGGCAGGGGTTCCTTTCTGGCTTGCCAGCCCTTCCCCATGAGGAGTTAAAAGTGCCCCCCCCCCGACTTGGCTGGTGACCAGATCCTCTGTGATTAGGAGGATTAGCTGGACCTGCATGTCTGCCACCTGTTTGACAAAAGGGCGGTCCCCGGGTGAGCATGCTTCCCCGTGCCACCCCTGCACCCTGCACCCCCGCTCCCATCTCCCTCCCGAGCTGTTCCCCAGAGAGGTCAGGCCCCACCCCCTCCTCGCCCAGAGCCCCACTTCCTTCCCTTTCCAGTTGACCTTCCACGTCTGCCCTGTTCTTGTAGCTTGAGTAATAGCATCATTCTCGCCTGAGGAATTCAGTATATCAATTAATTTTCTTTCAAGGAATATTAATATGGTATTCCTGAAATTGTAGGTTGTGATTATTTACAAAGTCAAAAGGGGAACTGAAGAATAAAGCTGCTGAAATGCTTGTGGCGATTGGAATTATGCCCCAGCCCCCTAAAAATAGCACACTTTCCTTATCTTCCCTCATACGTCAACTGTCCTTGGTAATGGGGTGTAGAGATACCACAAAAATGCCAGACTGAAAGAAAACCCTTCATTTAGGTAACACCTAAGATATTAATAGTTCATGTACACAAAGTCTCTTTGTAATTTAGTCGTTTAGACATCTAAATGCATTTGTTCCACAAACATTTATTGAGACCCTAATTTGTTCCATGTGTCAGGGATACAGGCTAAGACTCCCATCTTCATGAGAGAGAAACCATCACATAAACAAATAACTGTATGGCCATATCAGAAGTGCTCTAAGGGCGGCATGTACATAGCTCTTCAAGTGGAGAGGCTGGAGGGGAAACCTGAGGTTACAGGGAAAGTTGCTCCCAGTGAGTGCAAGGTGGGTTGTTGGACTCAAATTCCCCACCAGGAATGGGAGGAAAGGCATTTCTGGGAGAGGCAGGAATGGGATGTGGTTGTGTGACCGGTGTGTGGTTCACGGGGGAATGGAGGGAGTTGAGTCTGGAAGGGGCAAAGGGATGTGTAAACCAGACTAGGGGTTCCAACTTTAATGGGCAGCATGGGCCAAAATAAAGCGTTTAAATAGAGGAAGAATGTGATCCAGTTCCTGTTTTAGAAAGTGCTTCTGGTAGAATTGGAGATTCTGAATTGGGCTGAGGGGTAAGGAAGGAAGCAGGGACCCTATTAGGAGGCTGTTGTTAACATAAAGAAGTTCTCAGCTAAGAACATGGAAGCTAAGATGGGAAGGAGAAGGAAGGTATGATTGCAGTTAGGAGATAGAAGCCATTGGATCATGAAGGTGAGTGAGGAGTTCTTTATAATTAAAGATACAGAAGGAAGAGAGGTGTTTTAGAGGGCTGGGGAAGTTAAGGGGTTGGGTTTGGGGTTGTTGGTTTGAGGAGTCTGAAGAACATAGAGATGGAGTTTCTCATTAGTCTGTGGGTCATGTGGGCTGGAATTCAAGAGGGTGGGTTGGAGGTAAAAATGATGTATAGGTGGTAATTAAATCCATGGCAGTGAGTGAGTTAACCAAAGAGTGTGTGAGAGAGAAGAGAAGGGAAGGGAGGGGAAAGGATGGGAAGATCAAGTCAGGTCTACAGCAGATCCACAAGAGCACCAGCGCTTAAAGACGTGAGCGGAGGAAGCACCAGCAGACAGACCCACTTGATCAGTGATGAATGGGGCAGCGTTGAGGAGAGCGTGGGGGCCTATTTACACTTGGGACTGAACTAAAATGTGCCACTGGATGAACTTCAGTATGTTTTCAGTACCCTGGAAACCTTGTCATTACTCCTGCCATTCAGGATGTAAGACTCCGTTCATTTGTTTCTTCATTCATTGATTGAACAAATACCGAGTACAAGACAGTCTACTCGGTGCTGGGTGTAGATGTGGTTCCTATACTCTGTTGCTAATAGCTTAGCAGAGAAGACAGACATTCAGCAATAAACTTGCAAACATGTTTTCATGAAAACACCTGTCATTGTCAGTTATGTGATCAAAGGCAAGTCTCTTACCTTCCTCAGCCTCAATGTCTTCATTCAATAAAAGTGGAGGATAAGAACCAGAGCAGTCACTAAGGCATACATAGGGCTTATCATTTATGACACCCTTAGACACACATTGTTTAATGCAATACTTAAATTTTGATGCTTTAAAAAATTGTGTATTTTGAATAAGCAATATATTCAGATGGTACAAAACTCATAAATAGATAAATAGTGAAAGTCTCCCTTCCACGCTGCTGTCCCCAGCCCCCAGTTCCTCTTCCCAGAAGACACCAGTGTTCCTGTATTTTCTTGTGTGCTCTTACAAGGATATTCTTTGCATGTATCACCTATCACTGTGTGTGTGTGTGTGCATGTGTGCACATGCATGTGTCTTTCTCTCTTGTGAATGTGGTAACATACTATTCGCTATTCTCCGTCTTGCTTTTCTCACATAACAAAATGTATCTATTATACAGAACAATTTTTACTTAAGTAACCCCCTATTTATGGACTTTTAGGTTGTTACATCAGTTCCCACATGTGCAGGCATATCTGTAGGAAAAATCCCTAGGAATGGGATTACTACATCAAAGAAAATGTGTATTTGTAATTTTGGTGATGCTGAGCAAATTTCTCTATGCCGTGGTTTTACCAAGTTATGCTCATATCAGTAGGGTCTCCCGTAGCTACGAGAATCATGTGAAGTCATGTGTTTAAACACCTTTGTGATCTGAGAATGGGTCTACACTTTTACAGGGTCCTCACCCTTTTCTCTCCCTACACGATAGCTCTTTGGCCTTTTGTCAATGGCATGAAAAACGATGGTTCCACGTAAGGGGCAACTCCTCAGAGCCCTGTCTAGCCATTGCCTCTAAGAGATATTTATCCATGGAGTGTTTTGTTCTTTCCTCCCTGAGGTGCAGATGGCCTTGGGGCCAGTGCTGCGCCCTGGGCATCGGCTCCTGGGACACATCCTGTGTGCTGCCCGTGTGTTAAATATCAGAGGGGTGCTTCCTACATAAGCAGCCCAGAGACAGTCGTGCTGACTCCCAGCGGCATGATAGAACAGGCTAGAATGGGAGCCATGACCTCAGCTGGTTTTCGGCGAACACTGAAGATGTAACTGATAATGCGTGTCAGCTCATTTGTCCATACAGGCCGTCTGCGCTGAACTGTGTTTACTACCACTGGTTCTTCTGTTTGTTTTGAAAACTCTATTTCGCGTTGGAATTAGATATCAGGGAGAAGGAAGGACACTAATTAAGTAGATCCACGTTAGTCTCTTACTGAGACAGCTCCTCAGCTTGGTTTAACAGCTTGTAACTGAGACATCGCCTCAATTCAAAGCAAGAAATTTCCACCCAGTACCTACTAGGTGCTGGGCACAGGGCTGCAATGTTCTGTATTTTGAAATGCTGCTGACGGCCGCATTTGTGTTGGCTGTTTGCGTTGACTTTGGCAGACTGGAGTTGCTCTGCCTTTCCCCTTGGCTAGCCTCTCATTATAGTTTTAATTGGCAAACTAGTTGCCAACCAGGGCTGATTCCCTTAGCGTAATAGAAGAGTTCCTGAAACTTATTTTTGAAAATGAATTGTTATCAAATGAATCATATTTTAACCGTACTGGGGGCTTTTGCTATTAAAAGGAAATTCTGATGCTCAATTGTTTTGAAAGGTGAAACATTATTTTCTGATTTATCTGTTTAGTAAAGGAGAAAATTTAACCTAACAGGAAAATAGGTCAAAATGTAATAACTTCAGGAATCAGAAACAATGGCAAACAAACAAAAAAAATTTTTTAGAGAACTGATGAGTAGTGAATACTAACAAAAAGGATCACATGACAGAATGTTAGCTGATTTGAAGGAAAGACATAGTCTTATTTGCTGGACTATTAATACCAAATTTTGTCAGTGTAAAAAATGAGAATAATGAGAGAAGCAACAGAGAGAGAAGAAAAAGACCGAAGGAAAAAACCCACACACACAGAGAAGAGGAAGAATAACAGCAGGTGGTGGACAGCCAAAGTGGCAGAGGAAATGAAAGCCAAAGAGTGAGCGTGGCAGCAGAGGGGAGAGCTGGCCCGTAGGAGAGAAAACAGAAGCCACCTCTCCGTGAAGCTGCGGCTCTGACCCACTTTAGCAGCTCCTGCCTGAGAGCACACTGACCACAGGATGCCTGACCATCCCTAAGGATACCATGGATTCCTGCACAGCAGTACGTTGTAACTTACCCTGGGTGAACCTGCAGCCACGTTACTGTTCTCAGTGCCTCACGTATGAACTCCTTTAACCCTCCAAGCAACCCCTTGAGGAGTCATCGTCCCCACTTTCTAGATGAAGTAACTGTGTCACAGAGAGACGGAACCCCTCTTCCAAGGTCGGAAGCCACGTGTGGAAAAGCCACCTGGGATTGGCAGAATTCTGTGGTGGCCCCCAAGATTCCCGTCCCACCCCTGCCTAGCGCACATACCCTGGAGAATCCTCTCCCTTCAGTGTGGATGGCATTTGTAAAGGTGATGGCACTTTACTGTCTTGAACAGGTTACATTATATAGCTAGGAGGAAGGGATCTTTGAAGACATAAATAAGGTCTTTCGTAAGTTGATCTTGAATTAATCAAGAGGGAGATGTTGCTAGGTGGGTCTGACTTAATCAGGCAAGACCTTTATAAGAGGGTGAGGGCTTTTCCTGGAGAGAGAGAATTAAAGCAAGAAAGTCTTCTGATGACCTCGAAGAAGCACACAGCCATGCTGTAAAAGCCTATGGAGGGAGCCACATGGCAAGAACCAGAGAGTGGCGTCAGGAGCTGAGAGTGGTCCCCTGCCAGCAGCTACAAAGGGAGTGAGGAGCTCAGCCATCCACCTAAGGGAAATGAGTTCTGCCAGTTTGGAAGAAGACCCTGAGCTCAAGAAAGGAACACAGTCCAGCTAATACCTCGGTTTCAGTCTTGTGAGGCCCTAAGCAGAGGACTCAAGTTAAGCCCTCCTGGACTTCTATCCTGCAGAGACTTTGAGCTGATAAGTTCAAGTTGTTTGAAACACTGAGTTTGTGTTCATTTGTTACACAGCAATAAGAAAATGAATGCCCTGGGATTTGAACCTCATGATTCTGGCTGCAGAACTCACCCATACCCCCACACTCTAGTCTTAGGAAAAGTCATATCTCAAAAATCACTAATTCCCAAAACTTCAGAGTTGAACACGGGCCTTTGAGATCATCCAGTCCTGGGGCTTAATATGACCTTTCCTTCACATTAGAAGCCCATTATGTGAACAGGTCAGGAGAACTACTCTGCTTAAAATGGGGTGTGGGAGACCTCATGCTCTCAGCTGCTTCTGTCTACTTTTCCTGAGACACCTCTGAGGAACACAGTTTGAGAACCAGTGGTCTGATCCAACAAGCCACCTGACCTTTCTGTTTCCCTTGACGACATCTTCATCATCTTCTGGCTTTTGTTTGAATGCTTCCCTAAACATTTTTTCCCATCTAGGGACCATTCCTTTGGAAAGTTTTCTTTCTGTTGCATTAAAACCTGTCATTGGTCTGTAATTCCAACCATTGGTCAGGGTGCAGCCACAGGTGATGCACAGAACGAATGGAAGCCTTCTTTCTCAAGACAGTTTATTATATCATTAACGACAGCTCTCATGTTTCACATAAGCCTTCTTTTTGCCAGGCAAAACATCTCCACGCCCTTCTAGGTATCTCCAGTTCCTTCACCATAATGGTCACTTGTCTCCAACTGAACCTTGGTTGGTCTCTGTTTCTCTTACATTAAAATCAGGAGCTAAGCACAGAACTCCTGGTGTGGTGTGCTTCACATGAACTACAGCAAGCCTCACACGAGCCACAGTTAGATGCTCGGTTTCCCCCAGGGCAGCACCAGACCACATTAGCTTTGTGGCAACCCCAGTGCAGAGTTGACTCATACCGCATGTCGAGTCAACCAAAACTCCTTTTTCACACATGTGGCTGCAAAGGTATGTCTCCACAATAATGGACTTGCGTGTGTTTATTTTCACCCAAACACGGGCTTAATGTTCATCACTGTTCTGTTTCATCAGGGGTCTGATGTATGTCTTGCTTGATCCTTATGAGGTCATCCAACAATATTGCTCTTCTTCCCAGCATCACCTCAACTCTCAGTTTGATCAGTATACCAAATATCCTCACTGGGGTTACTGACAGAATTTTGGAACTGGACAGAGTTGAGGTCATAGCCCTCTGGCATCATATTGATGGCCTAGTCCCAGTGTTCAGGTCTTTCAGTTACCAGTCCAACTAATTGTATCACCTACTGGCAGTCATCCAACTCATAAAGGTGCCCTCAGAAATGTAATGAAATATTTGCTGGAGTCCAGCTACAGAGTGTTGGGTCTAGTTCTCTGACCTCCCAAGCCAGGAGGTCACAATAGCTCCTAGTGAGCACTCACAAACCCTCTGTAGCATCTTTTCCAGGTGGTACATCATACCCACCCTTCTGGAGTTTGGTCCTTCTGAGGTAACCATTTCCTCCCACCACTCTGTTCTCTCTCATCTTATTTGTTTCCACTCAGACTCACATGGGGAAAGATAAAGACTGCTTAGAGGATAATAGTGGATCTTGGGGTGCCTAAAAGATTGTGGTAGGACTCATCTTTATTTCAGAGGAGGCAATCTTAAGTATTTTATCCTAAGAAGTAGGGTAGGGGCTCTGGTATGACAACAGGGCAAGCTGGGAGGTGTGCAGTTGAAGGCAAGGTCTACACGTGGGGATGGGGTGATGAGGGAGACGAGGGATAAGGGGAGTGTAGTTCTGTGGTTTCCACAGGGCGGAGGGAAGTGCAGATGTCTTCTGTGGCATCGCCTCTTCTCTATCGGCCATGCCGTACATAAAAGGGCAAGGTCAGAAGCAGACCAGCCTGGTAAAGTGGTCCTTGGAGGCACTGGGAACAGCCACTGCTCCATGTGGGATCTTGGGATGGATGATTTCTGATATCCACCCTAAAGTGAAAATTCTCTGATTTCACAGTTCATTGAGGAATCAGAAAACTGATGTGAATGGGCTTGGTAGAGGTAGTCCATGATTATAAAATTTATCACGATTGTCCTATCTTAATTCATTTTTTTCATACATCTTAATCCTTTAAAAAAAAAAGAAAGCTGCCACAGGTCATCTAGGATGCCTATAATACCTGAAGACTTAGAGCTTCTATTGGATAATTGAAAAAGAAATATTTTAATTATTGTGGTGAAATTTTACAATGTAATGTTCACCTATTGTTTTTACCACCCAGTATTTCAGTCACATTTCTGATAGTCACCTCCTTTTATTTCTATCTATATGTTTCCTGTGGAGTTGATTCCACATTGTGCTCAGGGGGGATATGCAACCCAGGTTTGTTTGGCAAATCAGAACATTAATATTCTCCCATGTTTGGCTCAAGTCAATAAGATGCAGGGAGACTTCTCTTGGAACTTTTGGAAAAGAAACCCTTGATTTTTTTCACTGGGCTTGGAGTTGTCAGGTTTTGAGGCTCGAGCTATTTCAGCTATCTGCTTCCGGGAGGGGAGCATCTCAAAGAGAATGGACCCGCAGAGGAGGTGGATTTGAAAGATGGAACAAAACTGGATTGTGATGGTGTGCAGAGGCACTGGTTAAAATCTAGACTCTGAAGTCAGATTGTTTGGGTTTGAACTGCTCTGTCATTTACTATCAGGGTCACTCAGGGCAAGTTAGTCTCCAGGCCTCTGTTTCCTTATCCATAAAAATGGGAATCATTATAACATCTACTCACAGTACTGAGAACAGTACCCTGTAGTCGGTATGGACCATGTAGTTGTTTGTCACCATTTAAGCTCTGTGTCCAGCCATGCCTGATATGAGACCACCTTATTGGATTTTCAGTTCTAATAACAATGTATTCTCTTACTGCATTAACCAATTTGGGGTGTTTTTTGGTCCGTTAACCCAAAGAGTTATAACTAGTAGATCCAGTGAAATCAAATTCTTATTTTAAGTTTTGTCTTCCTTAATGAGACTAAGAAAAAAATAGCAAAGTCAGATATTCCTTTCCTGGTGGTTATCCAGTGGTGAGTATGATCTTGGAACAGCCTCATTCTTTCTTCTTCCCATCTTCTTGATAGGATTTGTCTGAAATTTACTTTTCACAATTTCTGTTCAAAATTTTGGGTGTTATGATTATCTAAAGAAAACTCCAGGCATTGTCATCAGATTTTTACGGCAAGCATGTGCTTTACCTTCTTTAGCCCCAATTCATGAAATACTTTTAAATGCTGATATAATAGAATACACTGAATGGGGAAGAGTGCACTTGGCTGGGGCTATGGATAGGAGGGAAGGGGGAACAAATCAGAGAACCTGGGAATCGAACCTTGGCCTCAGCAACTACCTGGCTCTGTGGTCTTGGACAAGTCATTCTTCCCGGTTTCCTGGTCTATAAAGCAGGCAAGGCGATACCTGAGGTTCCTTCCTTATTTTATTTTATTTTATTTTATTTTATTTTATTTATTAATTTTTTTCTTAGTGGAGGTACTTGGGATGAAATCCTGGACCTTGTGCATGCTAAGCATGCCCTCTACCACTGAGCTGTACCCCGACCCCTTCCCTCCTTATTGACTTAGAAATGTATGGCGACATTCTTAACCTCTTAAATAATATATTTAATTTTCTATGTGGTTGAAATGATGAAAAGAAAAAGAGAAAAATAATAAATCTTAATGAGACCCGTCTGTATTTTGTGATTCCCTCAGAGTTGGTTATATGTATTTTAAGGTTTATCCATCTGAATCTGAGGGGTTTTGTTTTGTCTTGTTTTTTTTTTTTCTTCCCTATTTTTTTCTGTCTAAAAGTCCATGTGGTCTTGTCCCTGAGTCCTCACCGTCCTTAGTAATCAACAAGGGTCTATGCCATTTAGGCTGAGAATTGCAGCCGAGGCCCTGGGCCTCTTGTCAGCTTTAATTAGCAGGCAGCACACAGGGAGGGACAATAAAGAACAGGGGAGCAAACAAATAGTAAACTAGAGAAAAATGGAGACAAAGACATGGAGACAAAGAGAATGAATAGACTTAGCTTGGGGGAACCGGGGAGAGGGAAGCCAGAACCGTGTTGCCATTCTTCCTCTTTCTTAGCCTGTAAAGCCGGGCCTGACGTGTAGTAGGCACTCGGTGGATGTTTGTGGAGCGAGGAGGTGAGTGATGAATAGCTGTGCGCATTTGGCTGTGTGTGGACACGCCAGCTCCTGCCAACACAACTAGCCTAGGGACAGCGGAGGAAGGAAACAACAAAGGAAGACTCAGGATACCGATGTACCAATGCAAAACACATTTCCCACCTCCCACCGCAAAAGGGAGAATATCGGAGGCGCTGAATGAGGAACAATGAAACATTTGACAAAGCTCATAAGCGGCCAACTATTCCGAACGAATGCATTTGTTTTTGAAATGTGGTGCTTATTTGCAAGGAAGTATTCATTTCATGCCTCACTATTTGGCTTTTAGGTTGGACTTAATTTAAAAAGCTGTAGCATCTTTGAGTCCAATTTCCTCTTTTCACATAGCATCTGTCCCTGACAGCTTGTGTGAGGCTTGGCCACTTGTTGAGGCCGAGGCTAGAGGAGGAAATGGCAGGGGAGAGGCGAAGTGGACAGACGCCTCTTGTTCGAGGTGGCACGCTCTGAGTCTGCTCGGCCCAGTCACGTGCTTCAGTGGCTTTTTGGTTTAAGCAAGGCAACAGATGTCTCCGAGAGGGGGGTGCTGGCAGCCTCACAAAGGCCAGCATGAGTGAGGGTAGGCATGAGTGCGCTGCCGGGCGAGCATGGCACACAGGCTTGTGCCCTCTGCTCAGAACTGAAAAACAGGCCAAAATCAGATGAGAGCAAATTCTAGAATTGAACAGAGGGTGATGGCAGACAGAAATACTTATTTGGAATAAGCACCATCCAAAGGGGGAAAAGCTGACTATTTCCAGAGGAAACTATGCCCTCATGCTTTCTATATGCAAATAGATGGCACAGAAGATAAAAGTCAATACTGGGCTTGGCATTCCTTGGATGTTGCCCTGTTTTGCTTTGCAAAGCACAGCTACCCATTGATGCATTTACCTGGAGGTTTGCTTTTCAGTGTGAACCAAGAGACAGAACTGAAGCTTTTTCCCCTTAGATCTGTCATTCTCATTTATCGGGACAAGCCTATCAGTAAATCCAAACAAACCTGTATCTCATTTCGGAACAAGTAATTGAGTTTGTCTTAAGCAAGCTCTTACAGATAGAGCGTGCACTTAATCCACTTTCTGTTTGATGTTTTTAGTGTTGCTTTTAAAGCAGTTTGTTTGAAGTTCAAGGTATTAGAATTTAGTTCTTTGGGGACTTCACGCTTAATTTAAAGGAGTCTTTGGAAATTGCTTGGGCCTTCTATTGAGTCTTGGCCCTGAAATTAGCTGGAATTTCCCTAAGTGTGCTATGCTGTTTTATAGCACAAGGCCCATTTGAACAAGTATGTGTTGGGCTCTTGCTCTCTTTCTAGGGCTTTGCTTGTCTCCCCTGTGTGCCCCCTACCATCTATCCCCCAGAGATGTTCTGGCTGCATTTTTGCTGCTGGAAAATCTCTGTTGCTTTGATGCAAAGGCAGCCAACATGATGACACATCCCACTCGAAGCTTATGGCGAAAGCCTTGTTCTTTGTGGTTCTGTGGGTGTTTGGATCTCTGCTGCTCTACCCATTTCCTTGCACTTGGTGCCTGAAGAATACAGGTGGCCTGATTGCTGAGCCGGTTGTCACAGATCCATGGAAGAAGGCCATGTCTGAGCCGCATTAGGGCTTAAGCACCAACATAACCACATGTCTACGAAGCAAACAAGGTCAGGAGCCACTGGGGTGCCTTTGGCCAAGCAGTCTTCTTGTGAGACTGGAGTGTCCCCATGGATAATGTTTAGTCATATTTACTGACAGTTTTCCAATTACACAAGTAATAAAGAGATACTTATGGAAAAATTAGTACAAAGCACAGATGAGCAAAACAGACAACTTCCCTGAAAATCCTACATGTAGAAATAATAACACAAACTCTTTTGCTGTTTAGGCTTCTCATTTCCTTGCATATGAATATACATGTAAATATATGTTTTCTTTTAACAAAAGTGTGGTCAGACCATTCATATTAATTTTATTTCAAAATCCACCATGAACTTATTTCCACATCTTTAAGGACTTGAAATCATTTTTAGTGGCTCTGCTAGTTTAACTAAATGGGTGGTACTTATGTTTTTTTAACCCATTTTTAGACATTAAGGTTAGCTGCAGTTTTTCTTTCTAATAAACCATGCAGTGATGAACATCCTTGCAGGTAAATCTTTTTGCATCTTTTATTGTCTCTTTAGTATTAAATTCTAGAAGTTCGTCAAAAAACCACCATGATTCTTACAGGAATCTATCTTATATGCCCTTTAGGGTAGCACAGAACATCTCGGTGACAAAAGTTAATGCTTCTCCAAAAAAAACCTGAGCTAGGGAAAGAGGAGGAAGGGACTTTTTCTCTTTACTCTCTGGGAAGTTTTATGCGTATTATTTCCTGTTATAAATTTGAAGGGAAGCACTGGGCTCCTCATATATTTCGGTTGTTCCAAGCCCTAAATATTAGCTAAAATATGTTTTAAATGGACCTCATGAATGACCAGGAGTGGACATTTTTTATAATGGTACTTTGACCTTGCCATGCAAATTTGCATGTCCCAGCTTTATCTGTAAGAATGAACGTCTGTAACTGTAGTTATGGGCGGCGGAGGAGGGAGAGAAAGGGCGGTCTTCCTAGTTCTTTTATGTGTTGTGCAGAGATGCACGTTTTTGATACGCTGTGGAGAGTTACTGTAAAATGCAGACTGATAGTGCTTCAGTGGAGAGAAAATACTTAGTGATGATGGAGTGCTTTGAGCAACTTCTCAATCCATTTGTCAAAAGAGCTTATAATGGAACTCTCGTTTCAAGGGAGGTCAAACACTAATAAATATTGAGAAAAGAAAGTTAAAAGGGCATCAAGTTAATATTTTACTATCCATTCTTTGATCTTGGAAAGCTTGAAATATTTTTCCACACTAATTCTGTGATTTATTGATCCATTGCTGACAATTGGCTTATTGGAACAGACACAGATGCCTTGCTTTTAACTACAGCTGCAATTTCTATAATGCTTTACAACGCCAGTGGATTTTTATGTATTCACTGGCGTCACTTATTGATATTGCCACAGCTCTGGAATAGTTTTGCTAGCTAAAAACTGGATTGATGTCAGTAAAAGCAGCTGAAATGTTACTGATTTTTGGTTTAAATGCTGTAATAACATCTCTTGGTTTCGTTGTATTGGTTTGGGAGGAAAACAAAGCACCCAGTGTACTTCACGGACTCTTCTCTACTTACCTGTATTCAAATACATTCAGAATCTGATTGCTACCCCACGTCCACTGCTACCACTTTGGTCTATCAAAAAAAACCCCACAAATAGCTCAGATCATGTTGCAGCCCCTTCTCACTTGGCATCACACCTCAGCCCCTACAGGATGGGGCCTCTCCGACCACACGTCCCCTGTCTGTTCCATTGAGAAGATGACAGAGCTGTGGGGAGGGAGCTGCGTGAGCTCCTGGCGCACGTCTGCATCCAAACCTTGGTGCTGGATTCTCTGCCTTCTCTTTTTTCCAGATCAGGAGTTGTTCCTGCTGCTGCCTAAGCTAGCCTCGTGCCCTCGTGCCCTAGGTCCTCCCCTCTCCCACCCATTCCCCCTGCTCATTTTGACCAGTCCCCTTCTTTCTCTAGCATCACCAGTCCTTCCCTCCACTGGATCCATTCCTAACAGCATACTCACAGGCTGTTATTTCTCTCATTTAAAAAACAGGACAAAACAAAATGATCAACCAATCAAACAAAAACAACTTTTTTTTCTTTCTTTCTTTTACTCCTCCCTCAGCTTTATTGAGATATAATGGACAAATAACACTGTGTAAGTTTTAGGCATACAACGTAATGATTGGCTATGCATGTATGTTGTGAATAGATGACCACAAAAAAACCTTAGTGGACACGTCTTTCACCTCACATAGTTACCTTTATGTGTGTGGGGGGAGAACATTTAAGGTCTACTCTCTTAGCAAATATCAAGTATACAGTATAGTATTATAACTGTAGTCACCATGCTGTACATGTTTCTATGAGTTTGACTTTTTTAGATCCCACATGTAAATGAGATCACATAGTATTTTTATTTCTCTGACTGACTTCTTTCACTTCACATAACTCCTTCAGGTTTCATCCATGTTGGTGAGAGTGGCAGGATTTCCTTTTTATGGGTGAATAATATTCCATCATATAACTTGCATATTCTTTATTCATTCATCCCTTAAGGCACACTTCAGTTGTTTCCATACCTTGGCTGTTGTGAATAATATTGTGATGAACATGGGAGTACAGACATCTTCTCTTCAAGATAGTGATGTCATTTCTTTCAGAAATATACTCAGAAGTAGGATTGTTGGATCATATGATGGTTCTATTTATAACTTTCTGAGGAACCTCCATATCGTTTTCCACAGTGGCTGCACCAATTGACATTCCCACGAACAGTGCACAATGGGTCCCTTTTCTCCACATCCTCCCCAACACTTGTTCTCTGGTCTATTTTATAATAGCCATTCTGACAGATGTGAGGTGATATCTCACTTGGTTTTGATTTGCATTTCCCTGGTGATCAGTGATGCTGAGCACCTTTCTTGTGCCTGTTGGCCATTTGCATGTCTTCTTTGGAAAAATGTCTATTCAGGTCTTTTGCTTATATTTAAATCAGATTATTTGCCTTTTTGCTATTGAGTTGTATAAGTTCTTTATTTAAAAAAAAAAAAAAAACAATGTTTCTTCACAGCATTTCCTCCTCCAATAACCACTCCATTTCTCTACCCTTTTCAGTACTGCTTTGTTGTCCATTCTTTTCCTCCCACTCTTCTTTGAATTCCCTGTGGTTGCGCCTTTGCCCCCTTCCCTCCTCCTAAGTCCTTCTAGTCAGGGCCGCCCACAGCGTCCACAGCATTAACTTCAAGAGTCCATGCTCAGTCCTTACTTGCCCTCTCAGCCACATTTCCTAACACTGACCACTCACTTCCTCCACCGCGAAATGCTTTTCTTCTCCTTGCTCCCACGATCCACACTCTGCTAATTGTCTTCCTGCTCCAGACTGCTGATGGCTCTTACTCCTCTGTCCTTACATCTTACTGTGCTTGCCTTCCCTCACTCAGCTCCAGGCACCCTGGCCACCTTGTGTTCTGCAAGGCCGAGCTGGATTCCTCAACCACGTCTGGTGCATTTCAGGGCCTTTGCACTTGCTGTTCCTTCTGCCACAATGCTCTGCTCCTGGAGATCTGCATGAGTCTCCACCCCTCCCTCCCTTCAAGTATTGGCTCAGATGTCACCGGCACTACCTATGTCCTTTCCCTGCCCCTTTTCTCCGTAGCACATCTCATCACCTGGCTTACTATTTTTTGTATTTCTTTCATTTATTGTCAGTCTCCACCCACTGGACTGTAAGCTTCACTGGGGGGGCTGATGGTCTGTTATGTTCTCTGCCATATTCCCAGTGCCTGGGACGCTGCTCAGTGCATGATAGGTGCTCAGTAAATATTTGTTCAATGAATGGAGGAAGGAATGAATGATGAATGTTCTTGATATAGTCATTAATACACTTGGAGAAATACTTCCATAGAACCACTTGAGTCTCATACCTTAATAGGAGATTCAGGTGACCAGTTTTCTTAGAGTTTTACGGCTTGGGAAAGACATGAGAGGTGGAATACCTTTCTTATTTTGCCAGGCTTTCTGTATACATAGAAACACTTCCTCAGAACTCTAAATACCAAGTATAATCCTTAGAGTCTGTCTTGTAAGCACAAGAAGGCGCCATTTGGGGACCAAACTGAATGACAGGGGCAGAATCAGAGAGAAGCAGTTGAGTGCTTGCCTTAATGCGGCTCGTTTTGCTTCAGAAGCATTGTAAGTGCAGGTTGAGAGACTGCTGAGAACGTGGCGGATGTCGCCTGCCTGTCTTTGGTGCCTCCTTCCCAGGTTGGGTCCTCACAGGTCAGTTCCTCTTCCCCACGCATATCACCACATAGCACAAGTCTTGTACTATCCCCACTCCCTGCCTTTTCTCAAGTTTTTTTTTTTTTTCTTTCTTCAAAAATCCCTTCTTCTCTGTTTCTGCTTGCTGAGGTTCCATTCCTGCCCAGGCCAGCACAAATGCAGGCTTGTCTGCGAAGCCTTTCCATATCCTTAGCTGTCAGCATGGATGCCCTCTGTGGACTGTGCTCCTTAGAACAGCAAGCTGCAGTGTGCCTCAGTTTTTCTGTGAACACACACAGACACCCAGACACACACAGAGACACACACATACGCACACACAGAGGCACAACACACACACAAAAACAGATACACACACCAAATTTAAGCACACTGAGGGCAGGGATTGTATATTACTTTTCAACACACAGAAAATGCCCTGGACAATGAAGGCACCCAGTATATTTGGAATTGTGGTAAAATGGACACCAATCCTTTCTGGATAGATAAAAGGCCATTCTTGTAAATTCCCCTCTTACTAGTTATTGTCCTTTTCCTTCCGTTTTGCATCCACTTGGACACTCTGAAGAGAAGCCACTTGTGCACCACACTCACCCTCCTACTTAACCGGGGTGTGACTGCCCTCCCCGCCCAGCGCTGCGTGCTTGCCTGGGGGATGTGTCTGCAGACAGAGGCCGATGAAGGTCATCCTATTCTGGTTTGGCAAAGGAGGAAAAATGATTAAGCAACTTACATAAATGTGTCCTGCAAGGCCCAGCTGGATTTCCACCTCGGCTTTTCTAAAATGCTAGTCTTGGGCTCTAAGCATGATGTGCGCCTACAGCAGGCCAGTTCTTTATCAGAAGTGACACAAGTGCAAATCTCAGGAGTCCAGAAAAAAAAGGTGGGACCATGCATGGTTAGTGAGGGTTACCGAGGCTTCCCTTACCAGTGTTTTCACCTGGTGGCACCAATGAATCCCAGTGATTCTTGGCCATTGAGCCTACTCACTTGCCTCTTTTCATATTTGTGAGTAAGACCAGGAGGAGGGGGCACCTGAGAAGCAGATTACTGACTAGTGCAGATCCGGCCTCAGTAGCTCTGCCTTTGCCAGCAGAGAGGATTAGGCAAATTAGCAAAGGGCCTCGAGCCAGCAGGGTCTCGTGGGAGCCTCACTGATGTCTGAGACGTTGGGCATTGGGTCCCAGAGGAGGGAAAGTCAGCATGATCTTGGCTGGGCTGTCTATGGGCACCACGTGCTGGAACTCATCCATGTTAAAGAAACACGTGCTGGCACTGAGAAGCCCGCAGCTAGGACTACTCCGAAAAAAGGGAAAGGTCTGTTCATATTTTATCACCTTTAAAAACAAATCTAGTTATAGCAAATGTGTTTTATTAAGTATAGGCGAAAATGCTCTATTTGTAAGGGTCCCTGACGATATTGGGTAGATAACTTGTATTTCCCCGAGTGCCATGAAGTAAAACAACAGACAGCTGCTGGACACTCCAGATGGCATGCAAGGTGCTTCCAAGAGAAGATTGCCCAACGGACTCAAGCTCTGGCCTGCAGGTATATGCATGCTACAGGGCTGGGTTCCTCTCCATTGTTTACTTATTATTAAGAAGGTTTCTCTCTAATGACTTATGTGTGCTCCATTAAAAACTGAGTGACAAAAGAGATGAAGTGGTCTAAATCTACCAAGCAGTCCAAATGGAAGCCAGAGAGTTAATGAACTTTTTATGAATTGCTTTGCAGGGGTGGAGAGTAACTTATAACAGGTAAATGCTCCTTGGGATCCTTGGCCACTAGCCTGACTTTGTGCATCAAGTTGACCTGTATGACAGGATCCTAACTGGAGATTTGCTCTCGGGAGCAAGGCAGATCCCGGAAGCACCCCATTAATGGCTCCTCTGGATCAGGAAGGGGAGTCTGTCCTGGAGAACATTACTCGTAGTGATCTACGGTGGTTTCTGTTGTCATGAGAGTACACACTCACTCTTTCATTTCACCTGAAGTCTTGTTTCTCCTGGGTGTTTGTGGCCATCCACTTAAATCAAGACATTCCTGAACTCATAGGTAGTGCTGTCTGGAGACCACAGCAAAGGGCCCACAGTCAGATTGAGCTTCATTTCTCTGAATACTTCATGTTTTTCCAGCACTTTCAGAAATTCCTGTTCACCTGCTGCAGCCACACGGGTTTTCCCCCTTGCTGGCAATTTGCTTCATTTTGCTCACATTTGTCCAATAAGGATGGACATGTCACCTTTTTCAGAGGTCTTGAGATGAAAGATAATAGACCTGGAAAGCACAACATGTATTTAATGTACTATTTTGTTGTTATTGCATGTAACTCAAAACTCTGACTTTTTATAAGAGTAATACAATTATGAAGCGAGGTTACTGATACTGCTTGATATCCCATGATAAAATTTTCATTGAGCTGACTAGGTAGGAGGCACAGGGGACCGAGCTATAAACACAAATAACTGACGCATGGCAAAGAAAATTACAAGCCTTTTAATAGACAAGTGAAAAACTCTCCATGAGAGTACAGATGAGAGCGTGAGTGTCCAAGAAAGAGAAACAGAGAAGACAGAAAAAAATAGCATGGCATGAAGACTTGGAGGCATGGAACTCAGAGCAGGGTCCAGCAAGAGTAGAACTGAGGGCGCAGGAGGGACAAGAGCACAAGTTAGATGGGGGTCAGATTATGGAAGGTCTTGCATGTTCAGCTGGGGAGTGTGGACTTCAGCGCAGAGGCAATGGTAAGCAGCGATGAGAGGGGCTGGAAGCAATACACCAAACAGAAATTGATGATGTTTTGAACTAGGACATTTCAGAGAAAATAGAGAGGAGGCTGAAGCGAGAAATACCCTAAATGGAGGAGAGACTGGAATTGGCCATTAGTGAACTAGGAGAAACAAAGGTGAGCTAGTGGGAGGAGGTTGGGAGAGGGGTCAGGCAGTTTGTTAGGGCATGAAGTGTCTCCCTGGGACTTAAACACTGGCTTCCGAATGGACGATCTCAGGAAAATATTGCCCTTTTACATTCTTTCTCAATTTTGTGTGTTGCTATTTTCTACCTTTAAGTAAGCTCAAAATAGCCAAAGATATAGCATAGGACTTTGAGCCAACAAAATAATATGATGAGTCAGATTGGTAGAGTGAAAAAAAAGAAAGAAAGAAAGTGGTGATTCATTTTTCAGACTTGGAGAGTTTCTCCTTTTCAAAAAACACCAGAACTTGAAACTCTGAAGCAGATACATTAGCAGGTGACTATTTGAATAACAAAAGAAATCTTTCCAAAAGCTTTCTTTCAAGGATTCTTTAAATAGCCTTATAAGCGTCTTGTCTTTACTCATTTAAAATGTGATTTATTTGTAGGCATTTGATAAAACACAGGAACAAGCTTATCACATCAAGCATGATATCCCTTAGAGCTACATTTTGCCATGTGCAGTAGTCTAAAAAATGCTTGTTTATGTATGCATGAAGCAGCCACCACATACTCTAAGAAATTTTAATGAATGTGTGTTCATTTTCTTTTAGTCAATTTTGGAAAATTAAAGCTGTAATTTTTAAATTAAATGTATAAATGACAAGAGTAAAATTTACTAATTATTTTTATTATTGCCATTTGTGTAGTCCCTTAATAAATAGAGTCTAGGAAGTTCTATGTCATTTTTTTTCTTAAAAAAACTTGTAATAAGAAAAGCTTTTGTAATGTCAGCTCTGAAAAACCCGAACAATGGCTTCCTTTTCAAATCCTTAAAAGAAGTAAACTTAATTATTTTAGGCTTTTCTAAAAGTTCCTAGTTTTTTTTCCTATCGAATGCATTTTAAAACTAGCCTCTGCTACCCAAAAGACATGAAGGGAAGGAACAGATACTTGTACACCCATATTCATAGCTGTATTAGTCACAATAGCCCCAAAGTTGAAGCAAAGCAACCTCAATGGATGAATGGATAAACAAAAGGGAATATTATACAGCTTTAAAAAGAATGAAATTCCACATGCTACAACGTGGATAAAACTTGAAGACATTATGCTAAGTGAAATAAGCCAAACACAAAAAGACAAAGATTGTATGATTCCACTTATGTAAAGTACCCAGAGGGATCAAATTCATGGAGACTGAGGTAGAAGGGTGGTAGCCAGGGGCTGGAGGATGGGGAGAGGGGAGTTCATGTTTAATGGCATGGAGTTTCAGTTTGGGATGATGAAAAAGTTCTGGAGGTTGATGATTGCATGACAGCATTAAGGTACTGACGTACTTAGCACCACTAAACTGTACACTTAAAAATCGTTAACACAGTGAATTTGTTATGTATATTTTACACCCCCAAACCCCACAAAACCTCTCTGCTAAACTGTAGTCTGCAGGTAGCTCTCTCAGGAAAGGACAGCTGCAGTGGCCCACTTGGAAGCGGCCGGGTGCCTTACACTGCAGTCCTCCAGCCTGTGAGGGTCCTCTGGCTTTGCCCCTGTTCCCCAGGAGGAAGTGCATCTCACAAAGTCCTGATGCCCAAGGTGAATACGACGGTGTTTCACCTCCCAGCCCTCAAAGTGGCCTGCTCCAGTCTAACTAGGGTTGCTAGATGATTTCAATAAAAACATTGCAAGTGTATTTTTAAGATTGGGTTTTTATCAGTTTCTGTCCTAGAAAGAAAACTCTCCCTCCCTTATTTGAAGAGGGAGAGAAAAATCTGCAGCCAGGGAGTTAATAATCACTTCTTTCTACATAGTGCATTTAGACTCAAAGAGTGTTTTCATTCTGTTAATCCTTTGAGATTAAGTAGGGCAAGTAGTGTCATGCACATACTGGAGAGAGATGAGATGAGATGACATGAGATGAGATGAGATGAGGACAGAAGGTTTAAGCGACATGCCAAGGTCACCTTGCTAAGCCAGGGCTGGAAGAAGGATCTGTCGTAGTGCTCTGAGTCCAAATCTTGCAGCCCTTGTCATTGCGCCTCATTCTCCTTTCAGAGAAAGCATGAGGGGAGTCCCGGGCAGGCTCTGGGTCATCCGGAGTGCAGGATACCATGAAAAGGCCAGGAGCATCTAAAACTCTCTCTCAGGAGCAAGCGTTCTCCTTGGTGCTGTGTTTAGATCTCCACTGAACCCCAAAATGGACCTCCTCTTGAGAGCAGGGCTTCCCATCAACCTCAGAACTGTCAAGACCTCCAGTCAGATGGAAGTTCGAGGTTTCTAGGGAGCTCTTGGCTCCTTCCCGTCTGGATGGGACTTCCTGGGCTCCGGCTACCCCACGCGTCACTGGGCTCCTGCTAAGTGCCGTCTGTGCGGACGCAGTGTGCTTAGGGGCCGTGTTCCCTAAGGCTGCCACGACAAGCTACAGCAGGGCAGCTCAGAACAACGAACACGTTCTCTCACGGTTCTGGAGACTGGAAGTCTGAAGGTGTCAGCAGGGCCCGCTCCCTCTCCAGGCCGTAGGGAAGAATCCTCCTCGCCTCTCTCCTGGCAGTCCCAGCAAGCTGTGGCATTCCTTGACTTGTAGCTGCATCACCCCAGTCTCCGCCTCCGTATTCACGTGGCCTCCTGCCCTGAGTTTTTCTGCGTCTCTTCTTCTAAGGACACCAGTCACTGGACTTAGGGCCCACCCTAATTCAGTATGACCTCATCTTAACTAATTACATCTGCAAAGACCTTATTTCCAAATAAGGTCACATTCTGAGGTTCCAGGTGGACATGAATTTGGGGGAAGACACCATTAAACCCACCACAGTGGTCAGATACAGGCCCTGGGGCCAGCGCGCTTAGAGGTCTGTCCCACCCACCTTTCGGCCTGTCTGGCTCCCAGGAGCCTCGCTCAGTGTCTCACACCAGGGCCAGCAGGCTGACTTCTCCCTGCTGCTATGTGTTGATGCTGGTGTCTGTTTCCTGGTCCCCAGTCCGCCATTCCTTGGAGTCATATGCTGTGGTCACCCGTACTTCCCACAGCAAGACAGCTTAAGGTCTGTCTCTCTCTGAGTTACTTTCATGACATTTGGTTCATGGAGATCGTTCTTTCCTTGGGGGAGCTTGGCTGTCTGCCTTGCCTCCACGTGCTCCCTTTGGGGTGCATAGGAATCATTCACTTGTTCTTATGGTGTGTGGGGGCATTAGGGACAATCTGGGGCCACCTCAGTCACAGAGCCTCTTCTCAGGAACCCCCACCCGCCACCCTCAGCCTCTAATACCATCCTACCACCCTCCACTGGTCTGCTAGCTTCCCCCGTCCGTGGGACTTTATCAAAGCCTTTGCTTACTTAATACCTGACCTTCTAAATCTTTAGCCCATACCAGGACCCAAGATTTTCAAACAGAAAAGAATTGATTTCTTTGTTTTCTGCCATTGTGCTGTGTCATTGCTTCTCTCTAAAGTAATGAAAGCAGTAGTCCTAGCTGATTGCATGAGCAAGGGTCACTCACTGGGTCCTGGGACAAAATACAGAACAAATACACAAAGAGCCATTGGGGTTAATACTTAAAAATATTCTCCTAACTCTAATGTTTCAACCCCACGGTTTAATAGAAGTTCAGGGAGAGTGGAGGACATAAATTAGTGAACCAGACCAGATTTGCAGATGACTAAAACCTGATCCTTTGGTATCCCCGAGAGATTTATATGATGTGAAGCATAGCTGAGAGTTAAGAAACCAAAAATGACTGAGGGAGCAAATGACAACCCATATTCAGAGAGGCTTAGCCAAGCTGTAATTGGAGAGAGAGATGATACCTCATAACCAAACAGCATTAAAAATTGTAAAATGTGATAAAGTGAACAATAACTCTCTTGCTTAGTCTGCTTTGGAAATCTCCATGTTCCTATTTTAGGATAAAATGGAATATTCTTATGTAATATTACGTAAAAATGGAACTATCTTAATTCAGTGTTGGCTGAATACCCAATACAGCAAATGTGCCACTTCAGAATTTGGGAAGGACACGCACACAAACTGGTTTGTGACTCTGACTCCTCACTCGCATTGAGGGTGTAACGAGATGGACGGTTAGAAGTTTGGAGCGAACCATGTGCTATGTCCAAATCTCATCTTCCCTAAAAAAAGGATGAAGTGTACTTGCCTCTTTCTTCAAGTACACAAAGAGCAGCTTTCGCCAGACCTCTTGAAGGGTTTAATAAGTGTCCTCTGCATTTTGGGGGACACGTGGACTGGGGCCTGACTCACCCCTGGAAAATCTAGAGGGCAGGTTGCTTTTAGACTAGGGGCCCATTGGACATCTAGAATTTGTCAGGGCAGAGGAGTGACTGTTTCCCGTGAAGCAGATATAAGCTGAGCTCCAGGGACAGCTGGCATGGGGTCAGTTTAGATCCTGTCTGGGAGAGTCACTTGGAGGGGAACGTGACACCCAAAGCAGGGTGAACCTCTAGATTCCCAGTAGCCTAGAAAGGAGCCCTGTAGCATTTGCCTGCATTAAAGATACCTGAGGTGGGAGATCCCCTGTGATTGTGGGGAACCCATGAAATCACCCCAGGAGAAAAAGAGTATATTTTGCATATGTGATATTTCTTCTTTCCTTCTTTTTTTTTTTTAAATTGAAGTATAGTAGTATATACTTGAAGTACACATAGTTGAAGTAGCATATATATAATTGAAGTATATATATACTTACAACAGTGTGTTAGTTTCAGGTGTACAGTATACTTTTTTTCTTATTTTTTATTGAAGTGTAGTTGATTTACAATGTTAGTTTCAGGTGTACAGCAAAGCGATTCAGTTATACATATACATACATATACATACATATATGTTTTTTCAGGTTCTTTTCCATTATGGTTCATTGCAAGCAGTTGAATAGAGTTCCTTGTGCTATACTGTAGGTCCTTGTTGTTTATCTATTTTATATAAAGTAATGTGTATCTGTTAATCCCAAACTCCTAATCAATCCCTCCTGCTCTGTCCTACCCCCCCACACCCCCACCCCCAGTAACCACAGTTTGTTTTTTATGTCCCCAACAGAGTATACTTTCGATAGTTGTTGTGAAGGCACCTAAGCCACCTTTTAGCAGTAAGACCTTTCCTTCCCCTTCTCTCCCCTCCACCCTGACCTGGAGGAATCAGAAACTGCAGTTAGTGAGAAGGATAAAAGGGCAGGGAGGGAAGAAAGGTCTTCTACCTCAGGCAACTAGCCGGAAGCAGGCTGAGCCAGGGAAGTGGAGGAAGCTGTAACTTTGAACCAAGTTTAAAATATTATTACATTGAAAATGTTATTACACTGGACTTAACGTATTCATTACTCTACTTTGTGTTTTTTGAGTTGAGTTGCTGACAAACTTTTTAGAAATCAAAAGTAATCTGAAAGACATGGGATTTGCCCTAAATTAAACCCCACCAGAATAAATGTAAAGTTTCGACAATGGGAGACAAAGATAAAGTTGCTTACAGCCCATGAATTTTGCTTGTTCAAAATAGTAGTTACAAATATTAAGGTTTCCAAGAGATATCAAGTGTCCATATCCAACAAAGATTTTTGAGCTGTCAGTGTGTCAGGCAATCCTGTTAGGTGCTGGGGCAGAAGGGGCCCAGGGAGCACATCCCTTCATCTGCTGCTTATGTTCTACTTGTCGAAAATCATGAAATAACTATTCAGCATCCGGCATTTCAATAGGGATAGTTTCTTCTATGACTTTTGTTTTCTTAGTTTTGACACTTACCCTGATTTATTACAAAGCTTGTGATTTGTAAGAAAAATTTGCATTTGCTAAATCTTAGAGGCATGATAAAGTGGAAATTGAGTCAATAACTTTTAGATAATTTTTAGAGACCAAGTAATCAAGGCAATTGTAGAGTTAGCTATTTGGTTGACATTGCACAGAATGCAAAGTCTGGTAACATCTACTTGTGTGGAAAGCTGCCCAAGGAAGTAACTCTTCATGCCCACATCTTATTCTTCTGAATAAGAAAGCCCATCCACATCGGGTGGACCTCTCTTGCCTTCCCTCCCTCTCCCTCTTCCTCCTCTTCCCCGGCCTCCTCCTCTTCTAATTCTCCCCCTCTTTTTCCGCTCTCCTCACCCCTTCTCTTTTTCTCTCCCTGTTCCCCTACCCCCGTGGCAAAGAGGAAGTAAGATTGCAGATGGAATTAAGGCTGCTGATCAACTGACCTTGAGATGGGGAAATGACCCCCCCAAATCTTTTTAGACAAATACTTAGACTTGAATATTATTTACATATTAGATTTCTGTTTTCCAAACCTAAAATGCTCACATCTAGGTGAGAAAGATGCAGACTCAGTGTCAGGTAAATATCTCAGAATGTTCTCAGTTCTGTGACTTGCTTTCAGCCCCATTGTGAGTTAGGTCCCCTTTAGAAGGGGAAGCTGGTGTGTGAATGTTCGTTGACTTAGTAGCACACAGTGTGAGCCAAGAAACCTTTGGTCCCTAAACTAGCTGTGTCTTAAGAAGCAGATCTGAAAGCATCATATTGCTTTATCAGTTTCCTGGGAGGGTGTTTCAAGCTTAAAAACTGTAGTCAATGGAAACATTTCCTGAGAAGTTAATTGTTAGTATCTCCTGAAAATGGAAGTACTGGCATCATGTGAAAGAAAGGAGAACATTCTGATTGAGTAGCTTGTTTAATAAACAATGAAGAGGATCCACAAAGCAAAAAGCGTAGGAAGGATAGTGATGGGAAGACAAAATCCCTCTATGATGTATCACTGACGAGAGTGCTGATTGCCAAGAAGGCAAGTATCAACTCGGGGACACAGTAGGAAAAGGAGATCCTGGGAGCTACAAGAAGGAACCAAATGGTCCAGCAGATGCTGCATGAACTGCTGTATGTGACAGATTCACCCTCCGAGAGCAAACAAAGGTCCAGGGAATCTTGTGTCCAAGGTGATTTTTCAAGTGTTTTGTTGATTACTTAGATGTTGGGCAGTCCACTGAAGCCAGGACAATCAATAGGTAAGAATTGCCACAAACTCCCTCCTGTCCCAGCAGCTTTGTTAGCATCCTTGAGGGATGACGCGGGAATGTAATCAGGTGAGCTCAAGGGGCATTGCTTTGGGTGACCTGCATTCCCAGGTTTCAGTCCTTTAGCACAATAATGAACATTTCTCTCCAGAGGTGTGAAGCGTGTTAAATAATTAGTCCTTGTCGTTTCAGATGTGATTCATTATGTCCAAGCCTCTTTAGTATTAACAATATAATTTTATTGTGGTGACATTTTTAAGGGAGCAGCTCCAAAGCCCCGTTTGGGGGGCAAAAGGAGGGGGGAAGTACCCAGATCCATCCTATCAGTGTTCGTTTTTTTCCCTTTCAGCTAAATCCTTTGACCAGGCCTAGGAAATTGAGATTTGAGAAATCCAGTTTTCTGTAATTCTGATGGTCCTCAACCCAGGGTCACTTCGAGTATTTTTTAGAGTTCTGCAACCTCTTTTATGCTTTTAAAAAGCCTAATTAAAAAATCTACATGGAAATCAGTATCTGTAAGTAATTATGTAATATATTCGATTTGCTTTGGAAAGCAAATCTTAGGAAAATTCAGTTTGGGGGAAAATAATAAAAGGGGTCCATGAGTTACAAGATTAGTGACTATGGTTTAGTCAACCTCAACTCACAACTAATGGCATTCCTAGTGTGGTGGGCAGAATAAAAATCCCAAAGAGGTCTTCGTTCTAATCCCTGGAACCTGGGACTATGTTGTTACGTGGCCAAGGGGAAGTAAGATTGCAGATGGAATTAAGGCTGATGGGGAGATGATCCTGGATTATCTGGGTGGTTCCAGTGTAATCACAAGAGTCTTTTTAAGTGAAAGAGGGAAGCTGGAGGGGCAAAGTCAGAGAAAGATTTAAGGATGCTATGCTGTTGGCTTTTGAAGAGAGAGGAAAGGGCCATAAGCCAAGGAATACAGTTTCTAGAAGCTGAAAAAGCAAGAAAACAGATTCTTCCTTAGGCCTCCAGAAGGAACCGAGCCCAGCTGACACCTTGATTTTAGCCCAGTGAGTCCCATTTGAACTTCTAACCTCCAGAACTGTAATAGTAAGTTTGTTACAGCAGCAATAGAAAACCAATGCCCTTCGTGTTGTATTTTTCTGGATTTTGGTCATTTAAATAAACCAGTTAATGGTATCTACTGGGTGCCATGACATGTAAATAATGGTTCTGGAGGCGTTGTAAAAGCCTAGAGGAAGTCTGATAATCCAGCTCCTCACCATCTGACTGTGCTGTCACTCCAGCCTTCCCTTATGTTACTTTTCCCCTCTCCTGACTCCAGCCCTCCAGCTTGCTGTCAGTTCCTCAGCCTTCCTGCCCTGCCCCTTGGTTCACGCTGCTTCCTCTGCCTTACATGCTTTTGTTCCAGATCTCCCAACGGCTGATTTCTTTGCATCCTTCCTCTTCTGTTATTCAGAACCATCTGTCATGTAAACCTTGGTGGTTTAAAACAGTAGCATTTATTTGCTCCTCGGGTCACAGCCCATTGTGGTTGATGCATGTGTGAGAATCCGGGATAAGAATGGGGAGTGCCCTGTGTGCTACATGGTCACCAAGCCTTTCTGTCATGTGACCTCCTCCAACCCCTTGGCCTTCTTGGAATTCATCTGCTTTCACCTGGGGGGGAATCAAAGGCCTGTGGAGGATTGTTTAGGCCTGACCTAAAAGTGAGAAGCGTCACTTGTACCCACATTCCACATGACCCTGCCTAGGTGCAAGGGGCTGGGTGTGCTTCCTGTGTGCCTAGGAGGAAAACTCGCCACTTGGGTGACTGGTAACCCCGCAATACCCCTTCTCAGATGCCTCGTGTGACATCCCTAAGCAGGTCTGCCTGGTTAGTCTCATGATAATTCCTTATTTATTTCTCCATAGTACTTTATCCTTAATAATTTATTTGCCTCTTTGTTAATTGTGCTCTCCCCACCAGTCCAAAGCTGTGTGAGGAGAGAGAGCGTCTGTTTTGTCATGACCTTGTTATGCACAATACCTGGCAAGGCTGTGTCCTGCAGAGCAGTTTACCAACCAGAAATAGTTCATCAGTGTGCAATGAATGGATGAGCCGATGACCCAACAAATGAAAGAGAAAGCAGAGACCTTATCCAGAAGGTATTCGCTGCTGTAGCAAAGACAGAACTAATAGTTCATGGTCCTTTACAGTAATCAATTTTAGGAAGCAACCAAAATCTTTTAAGTTAAAAATAGTAGACCTTGTTCTAGGGTTCAAAAAGTGCTTGGAATGGCACTGATCTGGTGAATTCACTTCTCCAGATGAGCAGACTGGCAAGAAAAAGTGCTCTGTTTTTATTTTGGTTGATTAATTCCACTATTGTATTTCTGAGTGGGGTGCAGACTCTTCAGACACCCTCCTAATTTACCCCCTGCCCCACGCCCCGCTCCACTCACAGAAGCCAAACCACCTACTCCCCCATCTCCTCCTCTCTCAGTGTCCTCATAGTGGCCCAGGAGACGGGAGCATGCCAGTACAGATGACTGAGTTCTTTATCTTTCTTCTCCTTTTCCTTCCCATTGTCCTTTTCTGGCTTGATGGGTACTAGGACTATGTGGCCGTCTGAGAGACAGAATGCCCAACCCAAGGCTTCTGCTCTCGCAATCTGAGTAGGGCTCCAAGGAGGGAGGCTGTGGTGTGCTCGGTTGTGCTGCTGTGAAGGCTGGGCTGTTGCCTGTCTCCTGGAGGGGAACCCAGAGGAGGTCCACCCTACCTGGCTCATTTGTGCTGCTCTGGCTCTGGCAGGGCTCCCGACTGCCTGGGCTCTGTGGAATGTAGCAGAGGGAGGGACCAGAATGCCGATTCCTGGAATCACTGGCTAGGCAGGATGTCCCCTACCTCAAATGGGTTTCTCCCACCACCCTGTTCTGCCTCCCACGCAGCAGGCATTTGGCATTTCCACGGTGGAGGACCAAGGGTTTGTGGTTGGGGTAATTCCCGTAAAGAGTATGATGTGTATTTACTTTGCTTTCCTTTCCTCACTTTGATGTTATTGTGCAGGCGAAGTACATTAAAATGAACACTAAAATCAAGGATGTGTGCAAAGATATGTCAACAGGAGTGTTCAGTAATAGAAAAAAAATGGAAAACAACTTAAACATTCACATAAGGGAGTAGATAAAAGTAAATTATGGTACATTCATGCAATGAAATACTAGAAAGTCATTAAAATTGATCGTGTAGAAGAGTATTAAATGACCTGTAATCATGTTCACATTTAATTTTTTGAAATCAGGCTATAAAATAGGGGATACCATGTGATCCCATTTTTCCAATTAAATTTTTTTAATGTATGATATATAAACTATGAAAAGGATAAAGATCAAAATGTCATGATTATTGTGTAAATGAGATGATAGGTAAATTTTTCTTTTATTCTTAGTGCCCAGTGGTATTTTTAAAAATTTTTTATAATGAACACATATTTCTTTTGTAAGGGGACACAAAAATCTAAAACTGTTACTTTACAAATTAAATGACTAATCCTCAAATAAACATTTGTTTCTAAAAAATGGCTATTGACAGAAGACTTAAAGAACAAAACAAGTCATTGAAGTGCAATTAAAAAAAAAAAAAAAAGCCCAGCAACCTTCTTTTCTGTTGTTCCTCACCCTCATCCTAGACCCTGTCTCTCACTTCCCCTCCCATCCACATGTAGTAAGCACTGCGGGCTCCTCAGTGTCTGGAGTGGCTCCACCTCCTTCACATCTCTGGTCCACACGCCCAGCATCACTCTCCCACCACCATTGCCGTACCTTAGCCCTTAGTCACCTTCTGGCAGGACTTGCCCCCAGGCCTTTGCTCACACTGTTCTGCATGATGCTGCCTTGTCCTGACAACCTGGCAAAGCGGGACCTGTCCCAGGAGACTCAACTCAAAGGTCACCTGTTCTCTGAATCTTTCCTGGCCGTCCCCACTTCTGTTCCCAGAATCCACCATTCTTTATGCCTGGTCTGTTCTGAACTCTCTTATAGAAGCTTTAAATCTCTTCTACATTTGTTTCTTTTTTAAAAAAACCACTTTACTGAGGTATGAATGATACATAAAAACCGGAGTTCAGAAATAAGTATACACCCGTGAAACCATCACCATCAAGGCCAGAGTCATATCCATCACCTCCCAAAGTGTTCCCTCATCTCTTTATCTGTCATCGTTATTCTTTTCTGTTGCCCTTCTTGGCACTTACTTTGTATCAAGTACTTTACACTTCCCAAATGGTAATTCATGTGATCCTTGTAATATCCCCTGCAGAGTTATAGCCCCACTTTACAAATGAGAAAATGGAGGCACAGAGAGGTTACATAACTTGTCCAAGGCATCACAGGTAGAAACTGGCAAGAATGGGGTCAAACTCAGGTAATGTGGCTCCAGCACCTCTACACTTAGCGTATGTATGTGCCGCTGCTTCTCATGTTTATGAGGCCTTTTCACATGACTCTCTTCCCCTACCATATTGTAGCGGAGAGATCATGTTTTAAATGTATCTTTATTTCTTTGATGCCAAGACCAGGGCTGGTAGACACAATCTCATCATAAATTTTGATTGACTATTTATGCAACAAGTGTGTTTTGAGCATCTGCCATATGCCAGACATTGTTTTAAGCACCTGAAATACATAAATAATAAAACACATCAAGATTCCTGCCCTCAGTGGGGAGCAGAGTGGTGACTTAGATTCTAGTGAAAAAGTCAAGGGCAAGTTGGATAAATGATTCAGGTGTTATTTTCATGACATTTTTACTGCTTCTGAATCCATACGTCACTAGATTACATTTGAAACTTGGGGTGTAATTTGAGGCAATGATGGTGCTGGAAATCAATACAAATCCTTCCTTTGTCACAGGAGAGCTCTGTAACTGATCAAGTGTAAGTGACCTGTCAGTGGTCACGTCATGACAGCCTGATGCATCTTGATGCGTTGAAACATATCTTTTGAAACTTCAGTGCATATCTGAAAATATCACCTTTCTCTCATTTCTTTGTGTTTTTCTTTCTTGCTCATATTTTTTACTTTTTTTCTGCTTTTCTCCCCTTTTCTCTTGTGAAACCATCTCAATACCTCTTGCTGCTTCCTTGCACTCTCTGCCCGCCCTTCTTACTTTCCTTTTTTCCTTTACCCTCCCAAGTGTGTATTTTTGAACAGTTGAGCAAAACTTGTAAAGATAATGTGATTTTCCTCTTTCAACTTGTAGGGTAAAAATGGCAAAGCATTGATCTGATCAAAATTTGTGTCATCAAGGACTATAGATTTCATTTTGGGGCAGAAGAGAGAAGAAAAGCTAGCTCTAGAGGTCAAAGCAACCTCACGAGGCAGACTTTATTTCTGTTTTATTAATAACAAAGCAGAGATTCGAAAGGATTAGTTGTCTAAAGTCACCTAAGTAATAAAGACCATGTAACAGAATACATCCTTCTACACTGTGTTGCTTACCATCTTATACAGAGGGGAGCTCTGAAAAAAATTTGCTTTTTCTGCTTAAGGGATGCATTTGTCTGTGGTCTCATGTATTAAAATGAAACTGAGGTATTAAGAGACTCAGACTATTCCCAAATAATGGCATTATTTTAAAACAAATGGAGTTTTACAGGAATAGAAATAATCCATTATACTTGCAAAACACTAGCTTAAAAATGTACCACTGGAATATGCTGTTTGGTCATTTTTCCCTCCCTACACCCCAGTCTCCAGGATTGGAAATTACTCATTACTTAAATTCTACATAAATTCAAACAACCATAGTGTGACTACAGAAAGGCCCTGCATTTATCAGTAGTTTCCCTGTATCTAGTGCAATCTCACAGCCCAGATTTCCAGAACATCATCTTTTTATCTTTTACAGATACTCTTTCTGTCAAACTCTGTTCCAGAAATATGGCCAGTACTCCTGTATCTCTGTTAGTCCGCTCATCTCTTTAACCATTTGCAGTTGAACTTGAGCCTCGCTAAATCAGCTCAGAGGTCACCAGTGACCTGCTCACTGCCGAGGGCAAGCTTTTCCCTCAGCCCCAGTGTTTCTGAGCCTTCTCAAGACATATGCAGTTGCTGGGTTAATGCTTACCTTCGGGCTTTTCCCCAGGTACAAACTGTCACATTTTAAGAGGGGTTGGAGGAGAAATACCCAAGGCCCTAGGCTTTAGTTTAGTAAATGTGAACCCAAGGATTCCCATGAAATAGAGAGACAGTGGACTCGTGAGAAAATCTTCACAAACCAGGTGGGGCAAATGATTTGCTGGTTGAGCTCCCAGAGGTATCAGCTTAGTCTTGGAAAAATGGAGATGTGCCCCTGGCGCAGACCTGAGGCTCCCTGTGTCCCCTGCTGAGCCCTCAGCTGACTGCTCAAGTGAGGGAGCACCTCATTTAGGGTGACCGCTGCCCACCGGGAAAGCAACGAATTTAGTGAAGTGCTGTCCATAGGACCATGGTACTGGGCCAAGCCAGGAAGCAGAGATTAAACTTCTAAACACTGTCAGTCATTCCCATGATGCTCCTCTAAGGAAAATTTCTCCCAAAAGCTCTTACCTTGATTCTTGATCTCTCCCTCCTCTTCCCTCCAGCTCTTCATGTCCAGACCCTTACTTCCTCTAAGGCAGGACGGGGGTCTTAAGGTTGTTGATGGGACTAACTCACCGTGGGTGTTTATCATTTTTAGAAAAATGGCTCCTCAAGGTGACAGGGTCCCAGCATTCTGTCTGGCGAGGTATAGTCTGCTGCTTGATTATAGTCATTATGCCCAGTGTCTTCTCGGAATCCTCCTTTCACTTCCTGTTCCTAGTGCTTGTCGGTATATAAACTAATGTTAACATTAGCCTGGGACAATATGATCCAGTCATTTCACTTCTGGGTGTATAGCCAAAAGAATTAAAACCAGGATCTCAAAAAGGTGTCTGTACATCCGTGTTCATAGCAAATAGCCGAAGAAAGAAAACAATCAAAGTGTCCATCAGCCTTAATTTTTTCAGCCTTAAAAAGGAATGAAATTCTGACACATGCTACAACATGGATGAACCTTGAAGAGATTACGCTAAGTAAAATAAGCCAGTCACCAAAACACGAATACTGTATGATTGCCCTTCCATGAGGTACCTAAAATAGTTAAATTCATAGACACACGAAGTAGAATAGTGGTCACTGAGGGCTGGGGAGAGAGGGGAAGGAGGAATTGTTGTTTAATGGGTGTAAAATTTTAGTTCTGCAAGATAAAAAGAATTCTGGAGATTGGTCACACAACAATGTGAATATACTTAACATCACTGAACTGTCTGCTTAAAAATGGTTAAGGTGGCAAATATTATGATATGTATTCTGGCACAATTGAAAAATGAAATACAATTTTAAGATATTGACTTGGGAAAACGAATTGGAAAGTTACACCACCCCCATCACCAACAATTCAAATAATTCACTCTTAACCAGTATTTCTCAGTAATTAGTATATACAGTATACCTGAACTGAGAGCCAAGATGGATATTAAGATAAATACAGCATGGGTATATACAGCATGGTTCTTGTCCCCAGGGAGATGTCGGTGTGGTCCAGGAGTTGAGACATGCGCAGAATATTAACTGAATGAAAATTCCAGGAAGCGCAGGTTCATGTTATGTGCAAGGTAGAGCTTTTGAGATAACCACTTATGGTGAACTGAGAAGGGTAGGTGGGAATCTAAAGCCAAATAGAAGCAATTTGTTTTAAATTACCTGCACTTGTATTGAAGAATGAATAATTAAGACTCTGCAGCCCTTTATTTTCTGAATTCTTATAACCTGTTCTGAGATGGAATAATTCCAGGCATCCTGTCCATAAAGCATCACTTGATTAAATCAACATTGTGAATTTTACAGACAAGAGAGTTCTGAGTACCGAACCCCTCCGAGCTAACTCCACTTTTAAACACTAGCTTTCTCAATATGAAAGAGTCAACCTGATTGTAATTTAGCCTTCAATTGTGAAAATGTTGTACAATTTCCCGGATTTGTATAAAATTATGATTTTTATCATATTCCTGGAAAACAAAGCTGTATATTTATTTCTGCTTTTTTGATCACCTCAAAAACAAGTACAGGATATGAGAGACCTGATACCACGTATGCTTCTAATTGCAGGCTCTTCCCCTAGTTATGAAATGCTTTACTTTGTGATGGGAATATCTGAGAGAATGTGTCAAAATCGCCTAGCCAGGCCTGCTTATTTTGATCTGATCTAGCTTTCTCAGCGCTGGCAGGCCAGCACAAAGATGGCAATTTCCCTCCCGTATGATCCTAGAAAGCCGATTGCTGAATCCTAAGAGTCCTAACTTCAGGCTGAAGGTGAAAATAATTCCTTCAGGGAGCCATGTCTAGGTAGAGACTGCAGAATTAAGCTGATAAGCGATGACATTGCATTACGAGGTTACAATAATAGGATCACCTTAAATTAAGCTCCCTGAATGAATAAAATAAACCTATTACTCTGAGGTTCACCTCAGCCTTGTCAAATGCCTGGCACATCAGAGGTTCTGGAAAAATGTCAAATAGATGACATGAAAAGGAGGTATTCTGATAATGCAGTGATATGTTTGAAGGTTATCATATACGATTTATTTTTTTATTCAATAAATCTATTGACCTCTCACTTTTTGCTAGTCATTATACTAGGTAATATAGCAGCTACTGAGAGATAAAAATCTTTGTCTTTAGGAATCTTACCTTCTGATGGCAGAGACAGATAATTAAAAAGAAAAACTGTGAGAATGCCAAAGAGGAGAGATAAAGTAGGAATGGTTTCTGAAACATCCTGCTGGGTGTTGAAGTTTTAGATAGGGTGGACCATAAATGAATTATAAAATTTCTAAAAATCTGTGCACAAAAAAGATTATGGTATTTAACACCACCATTCAATCCATATCGTGCAAAGGCCATTTGTGGGGGTGTGAGAAAACTGGGTTCCAGGCCTTTCTTTCATTCATGGGCAAGTTATTCCCTCCTCTGGACCCAGTCCACAGCTGTCAGATGTGCATTTTGAACATGAGCTCCAAATCTCTGTCAGCACTAAAATTCTGTAAGTATTAATGTTTCTTGAGTGATTTAGAAGACCCGAGGGGATCTTTCAGTTCCCCAGAGTTGTCAGTGTGAAAACCAGTTACTATGGAACACATTTTATTGGAGCTTCCTGGTCATTTAGATTTTTGAATAATTAGGAATGTTTGCCATATCTATGATACATAATGAAATCAGGTTGCCATGTCTGAATGTTTGTGTCCCCACAAAATTCATATGTTGAAATCCTAACGTCAATGTGATGGCATTAGGCTTTGGGAAAGTAATGAAGTCATGAGGGTGGAGCCCTCATGACTAGACTTAATGCCCTTAAAAAAGAGATCCCACGGTCCCTAGCAGTGGGGCCAGCTCCATAGCACCTTCCATCACATGAAGGTACAACAAGAAGTCCGTATCTCACCCGACCGTGCTGGCACCCTGGTCTGGGATCTCCAGCCCCCAGAATTGTGAAAAATACATTTCTGTTGTTTATAAGCCACCCAGTCTGTGGTATTTTGTTACAGCCACGTGAACAGACTAAGACACAGGTATTTTAAGTCGTTTATCAGTTATAAAACTGCCATACTTTCATAATCATTTTCTGCTATAATTTCAGGTAAGGTAATTTGGTTCTTTTCATTGGAAATAAACATAGGAAGAGAGCCATTTATATAGTATGAGTTCATTATACTGCATTTTACTACAATTTAGTAGTGAAAAAAGTCTAGTTAGAATCCCATATTCACTATAACACCAATTTAATGACACAATTCAACATCCTTAGAAATTGTCAGAGGAGATAGAGTTATCCAAAATGCTGAGATTACCTGGTGTAGGCTAGCCTACATATTATGGATCCGTGTCATCTTTGTGCTAAAAGCCAGTTTCCAGGCATCGCTGAATGTGATCAGAACTGCTGCCCCCAGTGCGATAGCTAATCTTACTGTACTTATACAAAGAAATGTGATTTTTGCCACAATGTTGGGATTATAAATTTAACTTGACAAAGCAAATAGCTCAGCTTTCAAGGAGTATGAAGCTCCTCCAGGTAATCTTGGTATATTCTTTTCTTTTTTTTTTTTTTGATTTGTAGGATATTAGGGGAGGCTGAAAGAGTGGAGAATCATGTGGTCCCTGGAGCTCTGGAAGCACTTATTTGCTCTGCTGATAAAGTGTTTTGTTGCTATAAAAAGGGGGTGTAGGTAGCCCAAAAATAGGTTTCGATTTGTTCATTGTACTGGAGTTCT
Organism: Camelus bactrianus; assembly: GCF_048773025.1. Taxonomy (NCBI): domain Eukaryota; kingdom Metazoa; phylum Chordata; class Mammalia; order Artiodactyla; family Camelidae; genus Camelus; species Camelus bactrianus. The sequence goes on along the minus strand of NC_133545.1, from coordinate 41,537,032 downwards.
GGGAAAACAGGCTGCTCTTTTGAATTTCTAAACAATAATAATTTGTTTAAGACATTTGCACCATCATGATAAGTAACACATCTTGATAAGAAAGCCTTGCATTGGCAGATCATCTGTAGAAAAATCACTACACAGACAGTGAGAACAGTTATGTTTAAATTAAATTAAGTGGGCACCAAGGGATAGGAGTAAATAGGGAAGAAGGAAGTAATTGAAACAGCAAATAGTCTGAGGCATAGAAATGGAAATGTGTATAAACTCTACAAATTTAGAAGTCATTTGGTGCCATAAACATTTTATTAATATCTCTGGAGTTTTGAATAGATGCAAGTAATGATTTAATGAAATGACCATGGAAAGAAATCAACATATACACCAAAATTGGGGAAGAAATCTTTAAGTATATGCCATTTTGGGACCAAAGAGTATTTCCCAGATTCTTACTACTCAAAATGTGGTTGGTGGACCAGCAGTATTCAGCATCCTGAGAGTATGATGGAGATGCCGAACCTCAGCCCCGACTCTAGACCTACTCAATCAAAATCTGCAGAATGAAGTTGCCAGGTAATACATATACGCATTGATGTTTAAGAAGCACTGCCCTATAGTCATTATAACAGTTCATTAACTGATTCAGTAAACATTTTGGGGAGCCCTTTCCATGTGCTAGACACTAGAGTAGACAGTAGGAATGCATGGTCAGGGAACTCAAGGAACACATAATTGGAGTGGGACATATGAGATGTATTAAAAGTTAGAGTTAATGGGCTTTCTGCCTGGCTTTGTGATCTCAGGGTAGGGAATGTGGATGATGCTCCAGTGTTAGCCTGGCCACGTGAGTGTCGGTGGTGTGTTTATGGCTAACTAGAGGTAAAAGAGAATGTGTCTAGCTTGAAACATTGAGTTTCGAGGCAGCTGTGGAATCTGCAAGTGGAAATGTCTAGCTAGTGGACAGCTTGGTTGAGAGCAGGGATCAGCACATTATGGCTGCACCAGCCAAATTCTGCCTTCTCTGTTTTTGCAAATAAAGTTTTACTGGCACACAGCCACGCACATTGGTTTATACTGTCTGTGGCTGCTTTCACCCTATAAGGGCAGGGTTGAGTAGGTGCATCAGAGACCAGAGGCCACATGGCACAGAAAACCTAAAATATTTTCTTTCCAGTCTTTTCCAGGATAAGTTTGCTCTGTCCTGTCCTGGAGTAAAGTGGAGAGGTCTAAGTTAGAGACACATGTGGAATTCAGAGCAGCCAATGGGGTGGATAAAGACCATCCTGGGAGATGTGTGGTGAAAAGAGAAAAGGGCAAGATCAGAGCCCTGAGACAGACACTGCTTCACATGCTCTTTGTGCCCAGGGTAGCTCCCTGGCCATTTGAAGTCTCTCTCTCTCTCTCTCTCTCTCTCTCTCTTTTTTTTTTCCTGATAACTTTACAGCAGTTTTTTGTTTGTTCTGTTTTTTGACACTTGCAAATTGATTAAGCCAAGAAACTTGCAGAAGTTCACTGACCCATCCTGTAGGTAATTTATGATTCTAATAATTTAGCAGATTCAGTATGGTAGCAAAGAACTCTTACCTTTCGATGAAAGCTGTTAACATAATAGTTTGGGCCTAATAACAGAGAAGAATCTCATCTCAGAAATAGAAAGGAAAAATTTCATTTCCTCGTTAATTTGTTTTGCCTGACTCCTGCAGGTAGCAGGGCTGTGTAGAGGTGCCCACAGCTCCTGCAAAGCCCCTGTCCCCTTAATACAGTCCCAAAGTCGTATCTGCCACAAGCTGGCATGTTCTCCATGCTTTGCGTAATTGTGGGGCTGCCATTCCTCCTACATACATGGAAGGGGGTTAGACTGACAGGAGCTGTAAGGAGGGGAAGTCGGATATTCCTGGAGCAACGAAATAGTTTAGGGAAATGCCTGTGTGAAATCTGCAAATTTAAAAGCCATTTGGTGCCATAAAGTCTTATGTACTTCTCAGGAGTTGTGCATAGGTCTCTATGCGTAAAACATTTTAATGGCATCACCATAAAATCCCAAGGATTCAAGCCTCAGTTCTTAGCCTACCTTTAGTAGATAAATAACGTGGGTAGTGCTAAGTGCTGGGCTCTGAGCGGAGGTCGAGTTGAGGTAAGGAGGAGAGAAAGGGTGCAGGTGGAAGCCAGCACAGCACTCTCCCATCGGTGCAGAAATCCTATCAACGTCTTTTATACTAGCACGAAGGTGGTCTTCGTACTCTCCAGTGCCAGGCATGGTGGATGGTGCCTTCACACACATCCTCTAGTTTAACATCCTCGTGGACACAATTCAGATATAACAGAACCACCAAAATAGTTGATTTCAACTTAAGGTATAAGATGCTTACTTCTGAGAAACTCCAGGAGCTCTTTTGAAAAACCTACAGTTGCAGATTGTCATGCTCTATTAGAGGCTTTGAGTTCGTTTGCATTTGCACAAAATGACTTTATTTCCGGCATTTCTCCCTGGTCCCTATGAGGGCTGGAAGGCATCTGTTCACAGCATTGCAGTGTTGAGGTTTTCTTCCAGGACCGTGGCTCATCTGGGCATTTGTTTACTCTGGAACCGAGTGGCACCAAACCCGTTGTCACATCTTGCTTTCTCAGGGTGAATGAGCCAGTGTTGCAATGCCCAGTTCCTTTGTGCAGCCTCCCCTCCCTCCCCTCCCCTTTCTCTGCCCTCCCCGCCCCTATCTTTCAGTCACTTCTGTGTTTTTTGTGACTCTCCATAGAGAATAAAGTAGACGATTGATGAGTAGGATGATGAGCATCAATATTGAATGAGGAACTGGGTTCACTGAACCCTCCCAGGTCCCTAGAGGGCAGGTCCTGTAGATCTCTCTATTAAAGAGAAAGTAATGGAGGTTTAGCGAAGTTATATCATTTGCCCAACATATGATAGTCAGAAAGTCACAGAGCTGCATGGAACCACTTCTCACCCGTCAGATCAGCAGTGGGGTTCTTCACCACTGCACCAATCACCAAACCTTACACACTGGAGACTGGAGCCTCATAGCCAGCCAGCTGTGGCTTCTGAGTTTTGCACTTTCTGCCTCCGGGAAGATACTCATTTGTCATTGCCCTCCCATGTGGTTTAGACACGCTGCTAATCAGGGGTGACAGGGCCCTGCGGTTCTGAACAACAAGAGCATCCTCTCAAAGGTTTGCCAGTGAGGTTTTTGGTGAGCATCCCCACAGGTTTGTGACTGTACACTTTGTGCAACTTTATTATAAAAAATCCTCTTTCTTGAAAGAGCTAAAGCCAAGTGAATATTAAAGAAACATCAGAACCAACAGAGCAACTTCTAGGATCCTGCAACTTTCTTTACTGACATCTAACAGTCAGTTGGACCCCAGACCCTACTTGGGATAGCAATATTAACCACAGTTCCCAGATACTAACCCATTACCCAGCTGTCTCGCCACACCTCAGTGTGCATTTCCCTGGGTTCTATCCTTCTCAGAGGCTCTCTTTCTCATTCCTCCAAGTTGCTCTCTGAGTTTCCCCTTCCAGGCTTTGGAAGACCTTGTTCTGTCTCATGGTCATCATCTGGTCCTCTCCCTCCAGCCTCCTAGTGTCTAACCTCTTTCCTCCCCCTCACATCCTATTTGCAGGGGCACATCTTCTGCAACCATAGAGATCACACTGGCCCCATCTTTAGTTGTTCTCAAACACCAGAATCTAAATCACTTCAAATTAGACCCAATGCTGGGAGCAATTAGGTAAATTTCTCCCTCAGGGAAGAAAGTGGCTTCTTTTAAAACTTGCTTTAGAATGACATTTCTTTAAAACACCATCATCTCTTCTACAAAACAGACAGCCTAGGGAGGATCTTTACAGATCGTTAACAGTTCTGGTACAAAGCTTCCTTGGTGGAGAACAGTAGGGACTTTTTTTTTTTTTTTTTTTTTTTGCAGAAAGGAAATTTCTGGGTTATCTGTGCCTTTTATTTATGTCTGCTTTCCTAATATTGCCCTCTGGTGTAGACAGCCCAAAATTAAGGCAGGTGACTGGGGAGTGGATTGATTGTGACCACCAAGGTGAGGACATGCTGTGCTCTGTGGTAGATGGACAGGGCAGTGACAATAGAGGCTGACACTTTAAGCACGTACCAGAGGCCAGGCACTTGTGGATTCACTGAATTATTCCCCACAGCTCTCCTGTGAGGGAGGAGATGCTGTAATGATTCCCATTTTATGAATGAGGAAACCAGGCACAGAGCAGTGGACTGACTTACCCAAAGTCACACAGCATATGGGTGGCAGAGGTGGGATTTGAACCTAGGGAATATAGTTTCAGAGACTGTGCTCGTACCCCCTCTTTATACCTCTTGACGCAAGGACAAGGAAGATTTAACATTTCTTTTACAGATCTTACGGGTTAGTCAGAGAGACATTTGCCAACCTAATTTAAGACATACTGTGTTAAATACCTCATAGAAACGCTGAACAGGGTGCTCTTAAATCCTGGATATTTTCATGTGGTGTAAAAGCCATTTTTAGAACTGCCTTCCATGCCAGAGAATTATCAACCCCTCACATAATTGAGGAAAATGAGGTAAAATGAAAAGAAAGGCCCAATTCAAGCCATTTTCTCTTGTAATTCACCACTAATAAGGGTCAAATGGCTTTTCTCATGCTGCTTCCTATCAGCTCTGCCTGTCTCTACCAGTGGGTCTCTGCCTTTCCTGAAACCGAAAGTCCCAAGTCACTCCCTGGTTCCTGTTGCTTTTAAATGCTTTGTAACAGAGAACGTGTCCTGCAGAAAGGTGGAATGTGGCTTGACCCACTGAAATAGAGATTGGTAAAGAACAAGATTCCAAATTCCAGATTCCCATCATGATGCAATAGCCTTCGCCAAATCTCCTCAAGCTCCCCTGGCTGTAAAATGGGCAAAATCAAACTTGCTTGCTCCTCCTCCTTACCTAGTGGGAGTCTTGAGAAAATAAAAGGCAATCATTGGTATGAAAATGCCCTGAGCTCCACAGATGAAAGCTCTGTATGACCACAGTGTGTTATTAAACGGCTTTATTGGGATTTGGATACAGTCCTGTAGCTCATAGAAGTAGGTCTTTCAGCCACTGGTATGGAGTCCTAAGGCTTTATTCTAGAAGGAGATTATTTATGGCAAATAAAGTCAAGTTAACACTATCAAGGTCGGGGACAGCTTAGTTTTAGAAGATGGACACACTCCTGTTTGCGAAGCACTGTTGGCCATGCTTCAACATCTCCTATGATGGGAAACGCTCTACCTCCTGAAGCTGCCACTGGAGACCATCAGAAAGTGCTTCCTTAGATTAGCATTAGTTCTGTTTCTCTGCATTCCTGAAGTATACAGAGCATGTCCACATCCGGTCCTTCAGCTATTTGAAGACATACACCATGCTCGCCCAGAGACATCGATAACCCAGCTTTCTTCAATCATGTCTTACCTGATGAGGTTTTGAATCATCTCATTCTACTTATTCTCCTCCAGACACATTTCAGTCCTTCCATAATATCATAGGGTGTGGCCCCCAGAACCACACACAACACTCCAGATCACCTGACCAAAGCAGACAGTCACCTTATCATTCTGTTAGCACTGTCTGAGATCAGAGTTTTCTCATAACTTTGTTACTCCGTAACAGCTACTGATGCCACACCATGACATCTACATCTTATGTATCCCTACTAGGTTGGGTCTCCCCAATATGGGGAGGGTGGGTTTTGAGACAAGACTCCCCTAATGGCTCACTTATGACTGGGCTAAAACATTAAACATTCCTGGGACACTTTACCTTGTACCACTGAATGGAGATGAGCCCAAGCCTGATTCATTTGGGGGGGATGCTCCATTCCTGTAATATTGTTTGCAGAAACTAAAGGGAGAAGAACTGTAGAAGAAAGAGATGTGGATTAGAAGTTAGGAGACTTGGTCATATTCCCATGATCTGCTCCTTAATAGGCTCAGAGACCTCTGTATCCATATCTGTAAAATGAGAAAGTCAGATCAGCTTAAACTCATCTGTAAGGTCACTCCTAACATGCTTCTGTGATACTTCATTCTAATTCAGTCCCATCTTTTCCACTACAATTGGCTCTGTGTCGTATTAGGAAGTATGTCACCTCTCTAGCTTTTAATTTCCTCACTTTTAAAGATAGAGGAATGACTATTTCTGAAGTTTTCTAAATGAGCAGGGCTCATAGAAGCCTGGGGAGAAGCAGGAAAAGGGTGTAGGAGAGGGGCTTCCTGTGCTTCTCCTTCCCTAGTCAACTAGAGCAACTCAGTATTTACCTGTCAGTCTTCTGCATAAAATTTTATTCAGGACAAGGTTTTTGTGGTTGTTCCTTTGCTTTGTTTTTGCCTACTGATGAGTGTATCTTAGTATGTCCATATAGTATAATATCACAGGAGACTCTGAAGCCCCCATCTAGTTCCAAAATTAGATGTTAATCTCTTTGAGAGCTGGATCAGAATTTATTCTATCTTCATTACCTTTCATAGAGTCTAAAGTATATTAGATGTTCAACAAATGCTTGTTGGATAAATATGTAATGGTAAGAATAGTCAGTATCAATGAACTCTTGTTCTATGCCAGGCATTCATTCAGTGTTTTAATGGGTTACCTCAATTAACCTTTAAAATAAACATATCAGGTAGTTATTTCTCCTCCATTGTATTAATGCAGCAACAGAGGTACTAAGACTTGAGTGGAATCTGATACGTATCAAAACCTTGATAACCTTGTGATATGGTCTCACTCACCTTGTTACATGGCCTTGTTTCTGTCTATGGGACACACTGAGTAAGACTGGGGTGAGGAAACTGAAAAGCAAGGCCAACAGGATGGGGAGTGTCAACCTGAAGATAACACCTGGAGAAAGGGAGAGGGAGGGAGGGTTCGAGGTGTGTGAGGAGGGGCTTAGATGTGAGGTGGAAGGTCAGTTCCACAGAAATCCGTTCTCCAGACCACCAGCATCAGCATCACCATCACCCAAGAACTTTCCAGAAATAAAGACTCTCAGGTCCCATCCCAGGCCTTCTGAATCCCAAAACCTGGAGGTGAGGCCCAGAAGCCTGTGTGTTCATAAGCCCTCCAGGGGATTCTGCTGCACGTAAAGAACCACTGCTGTGGACCAGCTTCTGAAGGGTGGTGAGGCTTCTGGTTTCCTCACTGTTGAAATGAAAGTTCTGAATCTACACCAGTATTTACGTCTTTGATATTTTGAGATGACAGGCCACAGAATATTTGCTTGGACTGAGACACTAAGTATCACGTTCCCTCTCTACCTTCTGTTTAGTCTGTAACCTGAGGCGCATCACCTACCTCCCGATTCTTTGCCTGTAAAATGTGGTTAATGATGCCTGTTCCCTATTGGGAGAGCCAGAGAAATGTGTAATTAGTGGTCACAAGGCACTGGAGCCCAGAGCACCCTATAAATGCAGTAGGATAATAACCAGTTTATGGCCTTAAATGCTGCCTGCAACTTGACACATTTCTTCTCTGAATTGTAAAGTTTAAAGTTAATTTAACAGTTTAGTATTTGTACTTATTTTTTATTTATTCTTTAGCCCCAAATTTATGTGTGTGTGTGTGTGTGTGCTTTCTTCAACTTTCCAAAGAAAGTGGGTAAGAAAGAAAACATTTAAAAAATCAAGATCTTCTGAGAAAATAACCTCTTCAAAGTATAATGTTGGATTGCTCTTCAAACAGATTCTACAGAAGTTTTGGGCAGAAAGGTGAGAGACTCCATAGGCAGACAGTTGGTGCCAGTGGTAATGCTGGTTCTTTGAGATTCTAAGTGCAATTATTTAAAGACAGTTTGCCTTGAGCAACATTTTTTTTCTTTTATGCTCATCTTTCTAACAGTAGTTCTCCTTTTCCTATTTAGAATCCAGAAAGTCTAAATAACATTTTGTACGTGGTGACCTTTTATTCAGCTTAGACAAATACTTCCTTTTTTAGGCAAGACTGCCTGTCCGATGTACACGCTCATTTTAGATTAGATTTACAAGAGTACAGGCTAGTTTGTTTTATTCATAGCATAAAGTCTTTTTTCCCTCTTCATCTTAAGCAGATGATTGGCCAAAAAAGACTCAGATGGAGACACAGTAAAAGCATTCCTTTTGAGACATTGACTAGGTCAGAATTTACATGGAGGAAGCAAATATGGATATGCAAAGATACGTGTATAAAAGAGGCTTTTGTACCAACAGTCTGGTATGGAGAAAAAAATTTTAAATGCCAATTAACCGTAGTTTTTATTTTATCTATTACAACTTTAATATTGGAGCGAAATTACTGGGCAGGGAAAATACCTCCTCCCTGTTATTAGCATTTCGTGACATTTTAAATTATATGCTATTCCTGAATTTAAAAAAAAAAAAAAAAAAAAACAGCAGAATAGGAGTCATCCGGATCCTGAATCAACTCACTGATTTATAAACCAAGTCTCAAGTAAACAGGCTTGTTTCTTCTCATGCCTTATGCTGGAGGTCAAATGCTTACAATAACCTAAAATAACAAGTCTAGACATGTTTTCATAATTGGAAATAAGAAAGAAATTCGGCCATCTGCTAATAGAAAAGTTTTGCAATAAAGCTGACAGCTGCTGTCATTTCTGAAGAAACATCTCTAAATTCTTCAGAAGATAGTAATGGTGCTTACGACAGCTAAAAATCACTCAGGGCACCATTAACTCATTATGAATTACCTGGGAAATCATGTTTGTACTTAGAAAAGCCACGTGGAATCCTTTTAGAAGTTGGTCTAACTTTACAACTGTCTGGGGTTATTCATTGCAGACTGAAGTGTTTCCTTCTCGAGTCCAAATATGCCGAAATAAACTGGACGGCCGATTCCCTGTAAGGGAAAAGAGGCAGGAAAAGAGAATGTGCCCTGCCTTTCCTTGAAAGGCACTGGCTGAACCCGAGAGAGGCTTCTGTTTCCACCAAGCTTCATGGCAATCTGCTAAGCACTTCAGTGAAATGAAATAGTAGCATATCTGGCAAATTTAAGGGTTGACAGCAAGCAGAAAGGAAGAGTTTAACTCCTCCTCATCTTCCAACACTGGCATTGAGCCTTCAGATAAGGCAAGAAAAATGGTTAACTGTTGAGGCTGCCTGCCCCTCATCATAGAAAATGGTCCAGCCAGAGATATTTTCTCATTTTTCTGATCACCTATCTTCTCGGGGCCTGTCTTTTCTTATCGGATATAAATTATTTGTTTGCAGCATTTCTGAAATTGCTCGGAGAAGATCAATAGAAGTGTGGTGAGGAAAGAGAGTATCATTTCACTGCCCTCACTTCTCTGAAAGCCAGGGTTCTTGCATGGTGTGTACTTCCTGCCAGCTCGGTAATAATGTAAAGTGTGTGTGTTTAATCTGCAGAAACTGATCAAGAAATAAGTGCATTTAATCATTGTTTGGATGAATCTGAAGCATTTTAATATCACAGTGTTTACTCGGCAAACCTCTGCAATAAAGAAAACATGTTTGATTGGATTAGGTAAAGGTTCCTCTTCTGATTTTTAAAACAGGAGTTGTTGCTTTTCAGAAAAAGAAATGTTTCTCTTAAGGAGTCTGGATGACAGTTCTTTTATGGTTTCTCTGTTTTCTGACCTCTCAGAGCGCTCACTGACTGGACTATTCATTTCTCATCCTTCATATCTACTTTCTCGTGCTGTTAATTCTCTCTTTATGTCCCATCCCAACCAGACTGTAAACTCCTTGAAGGTAAATATCATCTTCTGTATTTCTTTATTTCTCAAAGTGCCTACATCAGTAGATTGTCAAGCAGTTGTAAGAAGATTTTTATGTGTTTAATCACATTTAATGATCTGACCCATTTCTTATTAAAATAATGAGTTGCACCTCATTCTATTTTAATATCATAAAGTCATCTTGAAATGTGGTGTGTTTGACAGTCTCTCTTCTGAAATAGCCCTGGCTTTCTTCAGCACAGTGATCTGCAGTGAAGCTCTTCAGTCATGGGCTCTGGAGGTGTAAGGTGGTCTGGGTATCACACCTAGTAAGTGTGATTTAAGCAGTGCTGCTCGACTGAACGAGCTTCATCCCAGTGCCCCGAGTCAGACCGAGTAATTTCTGTGTCAGTGTAATTGGGAATTGTTACGACTCTGAGAATCTTCCATGATTGGAGAATATAAGAAAGAGAGAGTTGCCCCTCTTAGATGGATATTTGTTTATTTATTACAGTTTATAATGGGTTAATGAAGTTGGCCTTTCTAAAGCCTGTTTTTGGAATTTAATTTTAATCACTGTTTGACATTCAGGAGACAAAATTGTGTTCTTGGAGGTTCTGTGTGTGTGTGTGTGTGTGTGTTTCTATGTGTATGAAAAACAAAGGAATCGAATTAGTATCTAGGACATATCATTAAAATTCTTAGAAACCCCATAATTGCAGGTTTGCGGCATGCATTTCATATGAAGAAAAGAAAAATAGCCCACCAAACTTGGAGGCCTTGCTTATGCTCAGAATCCATCACTAAAGAGTAAAGGAGGGGGTGTGGGTGATGTTCTTATCATTTTTATTTTTAGAAAAACCCAGAGCTCAGAGGAGGGCTTCCTTGCATCAGGTCCATTTGGAAGTAGTGCATGGTTTGGCACGGGAAGTTCCTTACAGATGTGAAATTACACAGTATGTAGCAAGGGTAAATGTTTATTCATATCCCAAATTTGACCCACCAACATTTAAATGTTGCAGTTGGAGGTAAATTTGCTGTTTCAGCTTGTGGGCTTGAAATTCTCCCTACGTTGTGTGTAACAGAGGCAGAGCTATGGAAACTAGAAGGATATCCAGGCTCCCTCCTCACCTTTGGGCAACATATTTGACTCAGTTTATAAAAAGTGAGCCCAAAATCCCTACAAAAATAAATGACCTTTGTCTTGTTGCAGGCTGTTTTTGCCCTTGCTGTGGTCTAGAGGGATGCTAAAGGATCTCTCTGTCTGGTCGGGTCCTGGCCGAAGGCACACTCAGCTGCAGTGTTGAAGAGAAGCTGATGAAGGGCTTATTTACAGAGGTATAGACAGGCCAAGGGAACCAGAGATTCTGAAGCACCCAGGGATGGTCGGCAGTGGGAAGCCATGACCACTCCCGGGCCTGAAGGGGCAACAGGAGGAAACCGTGTTACTACTGGAGCTTGGAGACGGCTGGGGCCACAGGGGAGGAGTCTGGACAGTGGTATCCGTGAGGGTCTGCTGCCTACACTGCGGCCCCAGAGCAGGGAGAGAATCAGAATAAATACCCCAGCAACTCTCTCCTGCCTCCTCCACGTTTCCTGCCTAAGCTTCCCATTGGCTGAATCAAATTGGAAGCCAGAGGCAAGGGAGTCTAAGGAATGCAGCTCTTAGACATTTACCTCCCCCCTGCACACACACAGGGGGGACCCCTGGGAGAAGCAGAGATCACTTCTGTTAGAGAGACAGTTCTTCTCTTCAAACTTAGGGATACCAACACAGTGAGTTTTCATTGGCTTGGCTCTGAGATAGGGGTGCAAGGGATGGATGAAATCAGAATTGGGGTGGAGGTTGGCTTGTATGACCTGAAAAAAGTCATGAATAATACAATACGACGTATACCCATAAAAAGGAAAAAATGAACAGCCGCATGGAGTAATGGTTAGGAACACCTGCACGTGAGTGGGACTATCCAGGTGTGACTCCAGCTGGGCCTCTTACCAGCTGGGCCACCTGGGGCAAATTTCTCTCTGAGGCTCTTTTTGCACATTTTAAAAGTAGGGATGGTGATCATGCCTATTCGTGGGGTTCTTGGGAGGCTGAAGTATAAAGATAATTGTAAGATTCTTGGCTTGGGACATCGTCAGCACTCAGGAAATACAGTTTGGATTGCTAGCTGCTAATCCAAATTACAAAGAGGAAGGCTGAATCTTGGCTCGTGGTCCTGTCCCGGAAGATGTCCTTCCTTCTGCACCGGGAGTCAGAATGTGGGTGAGGCATGTTTATTAAAAGGGAGCCTGGGCTGCAATCAGGTGAGAAACATCCACTCTCTCTTCCCTACTTAGAGCTCAGTGAAGGCCTTGCTTATCTGTCAGATGGTTGGAGCCTGTGGGACTTGGAGGTAGGAAGCAGAGAAACTAAGTGAAGAAGGATGTGTGCTAGGTTTCCAGGAGGTCAGGGCTGGGTTGGGAAAAGCAGAGCAACAGCAAAACGGGGGAGATACACCCGGGTGTGCATTCACATTCTTCACCTGCATCCCACTCTCGGTCCTGACGGCTTCTGAGCCCACAGCCTCCATATCTTCATGTTGAGGCTGCTGTAAAAGGATTCACAGGGCCCTCCTCAGAATCTTATTCTGAGAAAATGACCACTCTTAGGAGAAGAGATGACTCAGTGAGTGGGAGAGATACACACAGCTAAGAACAGACCAAGAAGAAGTTGGGGTCTCTTGAGAAAAATGGATCCAATAAAAGAATCTAAGAATGGAGTTGAGTCCTCTGAGTTAGCTGACTTTCCCTTATATTTGTATTGTTTTAAAAATAAAAACTGGGAGCAAGTTGGGTGAACATAAAGGCACTGGCAGCCTTGGGAATAAGGGCAAATTTCTGCTCTAAAATCAGGGCATGGTTTCATATTGAACATATTCTGTTCCTACTGCTAGCATTTTCCTGGCTGATTTCTTCTCTAGTTCCTGGACTTCTTTCTGGTTTTCCAATTTACGTGCCCCACGCCCGTCCCAACCCCTTCTCCCTACCCACCCGTGAGCCAGTGGCTGCAGAGACAGGGCCTATTGTAGCCGTAATCTCTGGGTTTTCAGCAGTAATGGCTAAGAGTCAGGGACGAGATGAGTGTGTGAGCCAGTGAGAAAGGACCAGATAATTATAAAAAGTACACTGTGCTCTGGGGCTGGCAGTCCTCGACATTTTGAAGATTACCTGGCCTTTAACAATCAGTAGATTTGACCACCCTGCTGTAAGAAAAGATTAAAACACATCTAAAGGGCCATATGATAAATAAATTCAATCGCATTGTTACTGATTGACCACACAAGATGAATGTAGAAAATTTTGACTGATGGAGTTGTGGCAATTTGACAGCACAAAGCTATGATGGTGAGGAATCAGAAACAGTCTCCTTGTAATTCTATTTAAAAAGAAATTCTGTTTAGAAAATGTCCATCAGATTCCATGCCTGTCACATCTTTGTCCCCTAAGGGTAAGGATTAGGGTCAAAGAACTAGACTGGAGTGAGAAAGTCAAATGCAGAAATACCCTTCTGGGTGTATGCAGGAAGCTCACTCATGGGGGAGGGCAACTGTGTACCCTGAAACCTTGAGTCATTTACTATGTGTGAGAGAGAAGTTATCTTAATCAGTGGATACATTTAGAGTATTTTAGTGGAAAAGCTTTGAAGATACTGGTGATACAAAAATGCGTTTAGAACGACATCTACAATTCCATATTAAAAAAATCTCAGTGGTGGTCAGGATCAGAGTGTGCCTGCCTTGCAGAACCATCTATTCAGTGCAGTGGTGCTCACAGGAGTGGAACAATGGAGTCCCTCCAGCATCCTCTGTCACTATGGTGGGCACTCGAAGAAAGCCCATTACAGTGTGACAAATGAATTCTGAAAACAGAACCAATACCTAAACAGCTGAAGGTTGCATATGAAAAACCTACAAACAGCTCCTGCTCAAGGCTGAGCCTCTTGACCCAGGAAATTATTACTGGTTCAGTATAAGTGGTCTTTTAGTGCCCAGAGGACACCCACTTCCTGCTGAAGGGTATGAAGCCCTGGGGAGCTCCCATTAAGTGCTTAGACTCAGATGCTGGAAACAAAGGACCTTTCGCTGTGTTATTCAGAGGCCCCAGATCTAATCGTTTCTGGTTGCTTTCTTTGCTTTTCCCTTTTCTGGTTTTTGAGTTCTGACAGCCAGACCCTGGCTGCACTAGTTATTGATCGATTGGTATCAGAGTTTGCGTATGTCAGGTAAGGCACTCTGCACACCCTGGCTGGAGGAGACTTCCAGTGTGCTCAGTAGTTCTTTTCCTTTTTAATCCTGTCAGCCAGCTTGTGACTGGCCACGTGGCCACTGTGAGCTTTGAAGATGGTTTATCTCACTTGAACCTTGCACAGAAAATGTAGTACTGATGGCTGGAGTAGACATTCCTAAGGAAAATGTGACTTTTTTCCTCTACTTTGATAGCGGTGACTCAGTTGGTCAATCAAACAAACATTTATTGAGCACCTGGTGTGTACAGACCTCTGCTTTGGGAGGTGCTGGAGTCAAGTGCAGGGGAGTACTGGGGTTTGGGGGACACTAGGGTGGCTTTCCATTGGATTCACACCTTACTTTCATTCCAGCTGAAGCCAGAGGACACTCACTGGGAGTAATCACGGTGGGGGCTCTGTGCAGAGCAGGAAGCATTAATAGGCCATGTGTTTAGAAGAGAAGGTGAGATGGCAGGCTGACCTCGAGGAATTTCCCTGTAACCCTCTCCTTGCCCCTTGAGAGGTTGCAAGCAGTCCTGCCTGTCCCTCTTGTATTTGCCTATGCATTCATCATAGGCAGGGAAAGATGGCTTTGTTAAGGCACAGACTCCCAGTGGAAATGATGATCTAGCCTTTGTGAGGAAACACTCCTTTCTCAGAAACACTCAGTGTACAAACCGAGAAGTTCCCTTCCTTCTCAGAATGCTGGAAGTGAAACCAATGTCCCAATCCTCCCTTGTGCCTCCATCTTCCTCCCCCTCCCCAAAATGCAGAGCCCAGCAAATGCCTACGCATCCTTCACCGCCCAGCTCCAGTGTCATCTCTGTGAAGTCTTCCTCGTCCTTCCCACTCACCCCTGCCAGGGACCCGGCTCCTGCCTGGGGCACCCATGGCAGTTGCACACACCCCTTCCATAGACACCATTCAATTCTGTTTCCTATGGAAGTGGGAGCTGCCTGAGGGAAAGAACTTTCTTACCGATCTGTGTGTGCGGGCGTCTAACGTGAGCGCCGCAACAGAGTGACAGGTAAATATGTGTTATCTGGACAAATTAGGAAATTGACATGATCTTTTATAAAGGCACAGGTGTGTAAATACACTGTTCCTTACAATCACGCTGCTGAAAGTAGATAAACAGAGGTTGCAAGTGCAAACAGCTTCAGACAGGAGGATAATATTAAGGAAAGATTTGTTTTAATATTTGGTTTCTGATTCTGGTCGTGGAAGCAGGAACTTTCACACACCGCGATTAGGAAGACAAATGTGCCACTGTGCAAACAGCAAGAGGATATGACTCTCCCGCCAGCATGCGGGACAGCTGTCCCAAGTGCCGTGAAGACAGGCGACACTAAGATAACAGCGGGGGACGGGGAGGGGGGGTCTATTCTTCTTGCTCTGTTATGTAATGTAAATACTTTCTCTTCCAGAAATCATTGGGCCGCTGGTTGTTTGCCTCATTCTTAACCCTTTAATTATAGACCCACCGATGCTGTCACCCATCCTGCCACGGTGACAGGAAGGCTTTCCTTCCTGCGTACATTTGTTCGAACATGCAGCATCCAAGTGATAGATAACACGCTAATGCCGAGTTGAACGCTGAGCTCTAAATCAGCGTCTTGCAGCTCGTGAGGGGTTGCTCTGACTGTCTCTGCTCTGTTTCTCCTTCCTGCACATCACAGTTGCGCTTCCTGTGCTGTTTTTGTTGCTTTGTGGTGCAGTGGGTGAGGTGTCTGCAGTGTTGCTCATGTGTGTGTTTGTGATCTTTAGACATATTTTCTCTGTAACAGGTTATTTTTAAAGTAAGTGATAAGAAACCGCAAAGCACTGAAACCCAGAAGCAAAGCAAAACTTGAGGCTCTGGTTTTTAGGCGGTTTCAAATATTAGAACCAACTACAGCCCCTCTAGACAACCCAACTGGGCCTCATCTATTTTTACTTGGCTCACAGTGATAGGTGAGGTTTAGGTTGGTTATAGATGAAGACAGAATGAACACAATCTTAGATCTAAGTAAACAAGTTTAACACAGTGAAGCAAATGTATTTAATGAATTATAATAAAATATGACAGGTCATCCTTCCCAAGATGACCGTTGGGTGTATGTGGTATTATTTTTATGGGGTACAAACGAGTTGGCCAACTTTGGGGTAAGGTACTGCCCTTGTTGATCCTCAGGTTCCATATCTGTAAAATGGGATAACACTACCCACCTCACAGTGCTGTTTGAAGATCCTGTGTGATGATATGTATTAAATCCCATAATATGGCAGGGCTCAGTGGGAGAGGCAGGATTTTATCATGGAAAAAGCATGATTTTCAGAGTTGGATAGACCTTAAATTTGAATATTCAGCTTTACTATCTATTAACTTTGTGACTCTGGGCAACCTCATTATTCCTCAGTTTACTCACCTGTATAATGGGACTAATAATCTCCATTTTATAAGCTTGTTATAAATACTAAATAAGACTGCACCTGAAACACCTAACATCGTGTAATAAACATCTGTCGATAGAGGGGAAAATATCTGTCTGTATTTATGATATATGCTCCAGATGATTTTTCAGAAAGAAGATGTCATCTTAACATTTTATTTATACTAAATCTCTCATGTAGTTGTGTTTCTCTCTCAGTTACTTTATTTTGGGCCCCCAGCTGCTTTCTAGAAGAGACAAAGTAGACCTGAAATTACTTTAATCAGTGATAGTTTTGCCTTCTTGTAGGGGTTACTTAATGAAATTCTTTTGAAAAAGGAGGCTAAGAAATTTAATTCAGATATAGTCACAATTACGAGTGTTAAATGTAATTGTAAACAACCTTTTAAAATATTTTTTCTTTTTCTTTTTATTTCAAATGATATAAAAGGGTGTACAGTGAAAACCTAGTCTCCCAGCCTCTCCTGACCCGCCGTCCCCAGGTCTCCTCCTCCTCAGACATATGTTGAAGCTTGGCAGTTTCTTCCAGAGCTGTTTTGTGCTCTGCAAACACTGGGCTGGCTGTACCTTGCTTTTAAAATTTAACATCTTGGAGAGCTTTCTGTATCAGCCACCTCATTCCTTTTAGCATCATCAAGGTTTTCCATAAACGAATTTTTTGAAGATCATTTGAAAAAGCAATGTAACCACTGGTAATGTTGTGGAGACCACCCACAGGATGAGTGAACTGCCAGCTGCCCTCATGTGATGTGATTCCATGGCTGGGGCCAGGGAGGATGTCCAGTGGCACCATTGCACATGGACCTTTAAGTTTTTTACTCTGAAAAGTATAAGGAAGAAGTATGATGTGCTTTGAGAAAAAAATGTCTTCGATGACACAAAAGTGCCAAAGAGATACATACAGAATTTACATTAAGTTGTCCTATGAAATATGAGTTAATGAAAGCACTATCTCTAAATTTGTGTATTATTTTACACGTGGTTCTATTACATATGTATAACTGAATTAAAGAATTAAATAGTATGAGTAGATACTTGATAATTTCATTATCTCTGAAAGTTTATATATTCACAGTCTTTTTGTGGAGGACCTACCCATTGGGAAAATGGAAGCTGCCTTCTGCTAGGGATTGCTTAGAACTCCCCCCACCCCAATAGTTAGAAGTCCTGTTCTAAACATGAACAGAAATCAAACAAAGTAAAGCAGGCATAGGCTAAAATGTCACCCGTATCACTAAGGGCAGGCAGGAGAGTGGTCAGTGAGGTGGACTTGCATACTATCGAATCCCAGAATTAAGCAGGCTTACCTGTCCCCCAGGGGCGGCAGAGCTGGACTGCCAGGGCCCCGCTCCCAAGGACTGGCACAAGCTAGGAGATAAATGGCTTCCCTCTCCCCTGGACTCCACGTAGGCCCAGATAGAGGCCAGGAGTTCACTTACTGGGTGTGCTTCACAGGCCAGGAGTGGAGTGTATTTGGACATAACACGCATACTCACTTTGACTAATTCTCACTGCATCTATGAGGCAAGTCAGTTATTCCGTGGCAGGTAAGGGGGTCACCTGTTCCATCAGCTGAGGAAGGATGGCTTCACCAGGACTGCTGGCATCGGCCTTCTGCCTTTTCACCTCCAGGTCACACAGAGTAGCTCTGAGCAGAGAACGCGGCAGTGGGAAGGTTGCAGCTGCTCTGCTGCACTGATAATTTAAGGAGTTCGGGAGCTGCCCGCCGGGAGAGCTCTCAGAGGGCATCCAGCCCAATCCCTGTCTTTATGGATGAGAAAACAGGCCCATCTGGGTCAGGGTTGGCCTAGTAAACTGAGTGGAGCCGGGGCTAGAAACTCCCAGGGTCACTGACGAGAGCACAGTTCTCTGCCCTTGCTTGAAATGCCCATTGCAAGAATTCTCTAAATTTTCCATTTTCCGGGCTAGTTCTCTCCTTCACAGGCAGGAGCATAGCCAGCGGCCCTCTGAAGGGCATGTTCCGCTGTGGCTGGTTCTGTTTTCAGCCTTTGACACCAACCATGACCTGGCAGACTGGCCAGAGTGAGCAGCTGCTGACAGGTCTTTCCTCGGTATCAAATCTCCACAACTCTTAACCGTGCCGACTCTATGAACTGGACCAGCTGTGAGGAATGGCTGTGCTAAATCAGAGGGCCCATTTGTTGCCAGTCTGGTTGTTGATAAGCCAGGCCCGGCCATGGGCTGAATATTTCTGTTGATAATGAACTTGGGGGAGAGTCACATGTAGAGTCCGATACATAGAGGGAGGAAGAAGAACAGGGACGGACTCGGGGAGGGAGACTGGAGGGAGGGAGGAGGGGAGGGGAGGAGAAAAGAGAGAGGGAGGGGATTTCAGTCAGTAAGAGTTCACTTTTTTTATTCAAAAAGAAATGGCAGAAAATTGAATACGGTCCTAAGTTTTCCTGCTTCTCTGGTCCTGCTTGCCACAATGTTCAAGCCATGTGATATCACTGAAGCAGAAGAGAAATAGGTAGAGCTGAAATTTTAGCTTCTGCATTGCTGATTCTCCTATGGGACTAGGGCCATGGGGAGAAAAATCAATTGGCTCTGAAGCAAGACAGACCTGGATTTGAATTCTTCTTTTCCACTGTGTGATCTGGGGCAAATGATTTAGTCTCTTTGAGCTTCAGCTTCCTTATTGCTAGGAGATAAAAATACCTTACAGGAGCCCCGCTATATGCTTTCATAGTACCCGTGAACTTTGTCTGTCATAACAGTTTCCAGAGTTTATTGTAATGACTTTTTAAATGTTTGTTTGCCTTTATTGCTGGACTGAAGGCACTTTGAAAGCAGATACTGGGTTTGCCTTGCTCATGGTTATATCTTTGTCATGCTATTTAGCACGTCATTATTTGCCGAAAGGTGGATGGTTGGGTGGGTGGATAGGTGGATAAGTGGATAAGTGGAGAGATGGGTGAATGTGTGGAGAGATGATTCAGGAAAATCGTAAAGATTAGAGGTAATGCATATAAGGGACCTACCCCAGAATCTAGAATCTACCGTGCACTTAAAATTCCTTTCCACTCTTGGTGGAAGACCTCACTTCCTCTTCTATCTCTGCATTTAGACTTCCTCTACTTGACTCTCAATGTAATATGGGCAAAAAAAAATCTTTCTTTCCCGTGGCAGGGCTATGATTTATGAGCTGCTTTCAGGAGCATTTCGTCTGTCACTGCCACTACCACCATATATCTGAAGAGATACAAATACCCACCGTAAGCTCAAGACACACAGAAAGATATTATTATCATAGGGGAAGAAAATGCCTTTTCTAAATGGCAAGAGTAGAAAGCTGGCTGGAGATATACCTAAACTGTCTTCTCCAAGGAAGAAGACATCTCTTTCAGGAAAGAGATGAATGAAAGAGTAATTATCAAGAAGTAACTGAGTACAAGACTCTCCTTCCTCTCCATGTTAACAGCACCTTTCTGTCTAACCTTGCTATATAACATGGCACTTTCTACCTTATGTTTTCATTACGTGCACGTGTGGCCAGGAGCTGGATGCCCAGCAGGCAGTGCTTGTTGAGTGAATGACTGAGCTGATGTCTTTATTTCATCTCCTGACTGATTTCTTGTGATCAGAGTCTGCATCCTGCCTTTATATCTACACCAGTGCCTAGTGCAATATTTTCTGCCAAGTAGGCTGTAAGCTCTAGGTAAATATTTGTTAGATGAATAAATGAATGCCCAAAAGGGCTTCTGGAGGAAAGCCAGGAAAACATTCCTCTGATGAAAAGAATTTATAAAGAGGCAGGCAAATGCTGGAAGGGAGAATATTGGGGGGTGGGGGGGGCTGGGGGGGTTGGCAGGGGAGACAAGAGAGGCTTCCAGGCTGAATGGCAGTAGTGGGTATGGTGTTGCCTCTAAAGAAATAGCAGAGGGAGAAGTGTGTGATTGATAAAGGAAGAAATTATCCACTAGGAAAGCTGCTCCTTCACACTGGGAGGAACCTGCACTTGTAGAAACTTAGGCCCCAGAAGTAGGGAGAAGGTCCTGAGGGAAAGGGAGAGCAGGGACATGGGCGAGTGGTTTGGCAAGAGGTAATGACAATGGCATCCAAAGTAGAGCTCCTACATCTTGATCCTCGTCCCCCTTTATTGGAAGGAGATGTCCGCTTCCGTGTCACTGCCGCACCTCCCAAGAGGGTTGTTTATACTCACAAGTTCTGTTTTCCCAGCTTCCATTCACCCTTCTTCTTACGTAGCTGTGGCTTCTGCCCACACCCCACTGCAGAGTCATCCCAAAGCCCCTGTTGCTGAAGCAGTCGTTCCTCCTCATGCTTATCTCGTTTGAGTAGCTTCTGATACAGTTGACCACTTCTCCCTTTTAAAATCTTTCTTGTCTCACCTTTCATGTCCCCCATCTCACGGTTTCTCTCTTATCTCTCTGGTCTTTACTTACTCTCCTCTTCTTCTCATCCCTTAAATGTTGATGCTCCTCAGGGGTTCTGTCGAAGGCCTCCTTTCCTTCCTCCAAACACCCATCCTATGTTGTGCCACCTGCTATAGTGGCTGCAGTCGGCATCTGTATGTTGGGGCCTCCAGTTCTAGATCTCCCACCCAGATCTCTCTTCTGAATTCCAGCCCTCTTAGATATGTTCACTTGGCTGTCCCATAGACATCTCCTTCCAACAGGGAAAAGCCGAGCGCATCACCATCTGCCAAACCTGCTTCTCCTCTGGTCCACCCTGTTTCTGTGAGTGGCATCACGATCCACCCAGTTGCTCGTGCCAAAAGCCATCCATCTTCTTCCACCCAAGCCAGAAGTCATTTTTCCTCCTCTCCTCCTCTGTTTATATCCAGTTTACCACCAAGTCCTGTAGATTCTATTTTCTCAACATTTTCCAAACCCATCCCATTTTCTCCATCTCCACTGCCACCATTCAAGTTCAGACCACTAGTGTCACCTGCCTAGTCAGCTCCCCGATTGGTCACCACCCTGTTATATCCCTCCAACCCCCTTATCTTCCCTCCCTCCCATCTTCTCTTCCTCCAGTCCGATTCCATACTGCAACTGGAATGGTCTTTCTAACATACAAATTGGACACTGCATCCTCCTTGCTTACATGCCCCCTTCCCCTTCCTTCTAGAAAAAGGTAAGCCTTCAGCATGGTTTTAAAACCCCTTAATTATCTGGCCCTTACTTGCCTCTCCAATTTAATTCCTAGCCACTCTGAAACCTACACACACACGCATTCACACACGCACGCACACACACACCCGTAGTCTCTGTTTCAGCCAGCAGGCTGAGCCACTTCCGGCTCTCAGTGCCATGTTCTGTCTTGCTTCTGGTCCTGACTGGCTACACCCTGGCCCACTAGTCATGATCCATGAGCCCATTTGTCCACAAAGGCACTCCTTGCTGTGGGCTTCTGTAGTAGATATCTGGGTAACAGAGTGCCTCTTTGACTAGGCTTAATGTGCAATGATTCTAGAAGTTACTTATGCTTCTCTTAGTCTTTGGGGACCCTAGGCCTTGCTGTTAGACTCCATTTTTATGGGATAATTCTTGAAGGAGCCCTGGACAGAGCTGATTAATGCCAGAGGTAACTGGCCAAGGCCTGGGGAAGGGCCTGACTGGCACAGGCCCCACTCAGCCTCCTGAAGGTTGAGAAGTTCTGGTAGATATTCCTCTTACATACTCCTCTTGGACATCCTCTTGCTGTTCACTTGCCTCCTCATTTGTTTGTGTCCCTCAACAGGAATGCCTGTTTTGAGTCGTGAAGAAGTCTTGCACTTGGCCAACTCTTATTGAACACCTACTATATCCTGGGAGACAGTAGTCAGGGCCAGCCATGCTGTTTGTGCCCGGCCGAGGGGATGAGTCGGGGCTGAACCAAGCCTGGACTCCCCTCACCAGGCCTGTGCTCTGACTCAGGGCTGTGTCTCCCAGTGGAAGCATCTTCTTCACACACAGGTGCTGTCCAGTGGCCAAGCCATGCACCTGCCTGAAAAGGGGTTCTTTTTCTAATTCATCAAAGGTACTCGAGAGGCTCCGGGTGACCCAGACATCAGAGAAGATAGATGAGGTTCTTGCTCTCATAAGTGCTGTCTAGCCTGGGGAGACAAAATATAAACAAAGAAATATATAAGGACATAATTTTAAAAATCTGATAATGAAAAGGCTCTGCAAGGAATTTTAAAAGGTATCCGAGAGACAGGTTTAGATTGGGTGGTCCAGGACGATGTCTCTGAGAAGCCAGCGCATTTAAGCTGGGATCCAGATGATAATGAAGCCAGCCATGTGGAAAGCAGAGGGGAGAGTCCATGTAACATCTCTAAGACTGGAATGGTCCTGATGGAAAGAAAGGCCAGAGTGGCCGAGGCATAGTGGGCAAGAGAGGAGACTCAATGAGATGACCAGGGAGAGGTGGCCAGGGGCCAGATCACGCAGTGCATGAAGCTTTACCTGCCTTGTTCACTGAAGCATTCCCAGGCCTGCCTCGTTGTATTTATTCAATAAATACCTGTTGGACAGAAGAATCTCATCCCGCCTCTGCATACAGAATAAGTGGCCCAGACGGAAGTTCCATGTGGCCCCAGTGCCCTCTAGTGACCACAAACTCCAGCCCAAGGCCCTCTGTGGATGCCTTCATCATCTTCAGAAAATCTCAGCTTAGCCTTGGCCTTGGGGCCCAGCCTGGGGGCCCATCAATAATTTCTGGACTATGTCTTATTAACTAGTCTCCTCAAATAGAACTAAATCAGCTACAAAAAAAATCTGTGAAATGAAACTGACAGATGCAAACCAGGCCTTCATTCCTTACCCAAGCAGCAGTTTCCAAAGAGAATACGTGGATGTCTAATTTCTCAGGGGAATGCAGGGGACCTGTATGGGTGACAAGCATTAGAACACATTCCTGTATTCTTCAGCCAGTGTGACAGCAGGAGAGCTCTGTAACAGCCTTCACATCTCAGTGTTTCTCGGCAGTCAGGATGGTCTCCGGGTCATCTCACGGCTCAGGCGTGGCACCACTTGGCTGGAGTGGCCTGATAAGACCACAGCCGCAGGCTGCATGTGGTGGCTCCTCACACACTTCTGAAGCCCCGAGCTTGGGCATACTGTACGCGTGCAAAGACAGATTGCTGCGTGAGCACAAACATCACACACTCTTCGTGTGGTCGTCATTTGCTTTCCTTTGGATCCCAAACCCATTCTGGGTCCATTAAGCTAATCACCCAACAAATTCTGAACTGTCATCTCATTGTGAGGCTGTCCCACGGCTGACTGAAAAGCCTGTTTCCACCCAACTTCCCTGGAAAAAGCCCATGAACTGCAGCCCATTTGCAAATGTGTGCATCAATAAATCAAAAGTGATGGCAGAGACCTGGGTTTTCCAGGAGACGCGATGGCAGAGGGAGGGACGCAATCCTTCCACCCTCTATTTTCCAAATGACCCCCTTGATGCAATACAGGCAGCTTTGTCTGAAATACTCTTAAGGCTGAATCATCGCCAACTTCCTTGGTAGATCATTCTTGAACTTTTTCACTCCACTGATTTTCCAGAGCCCCTGCATGAGTTTCTCTGTTAGTGTAGTCATCCTCCACTGAGCCGGGCGAAGGCATCTGGCCTCCTTGATGTTTACAGGTATTTCCTCTTTGATTGTCACTTACCCAAGTGTAGCACATGGCGTTCTCTAATTTTCCTTCATTAATCAGTCCCCAAATTCCTTTACATTTGCTTCTCAGGTGATTCCATCAAATGAACAGATTTCTGGATCTGAAAATGCTTGGAAGAATATAGCCTTCCAGCTGCAGCCACCAAAACATGTGGGATTAGCCTGTTTTCACCTCCATGACCATATGTTTCCACAGAGTCATTTCCAGGAGCAGAACGTTCTGTGCCGCCATTTGCTTCCCTGCAAACGCATATACTTAGTTTCATCCATTTATTTTTCTAATTGAGTCTTAAAGGCATCAAAAATTAAAATGTATATTGATAATAGCCAGTGTGGGTGAGGACATGGGGAAACAGGCATTCTTGCACACACTGCTGAGAGTTCCAATTGATACACCTTTCTGAAGGCCATTTTCACAATAGCTCTGAAAATAAAAAATATGCAGACCCTCTCTTCACCCAGCAGTTCAGTTTCCCAGAATCTAAACTACACATAGAACATATCATTGAAGCATTGTTTTTAACAAATTGAAAATAACTTCAGTGTCCATCAGTTGGAAATGATTACATAAATGAATTGAATGCACTTTGGTATACAGATACCATGCAAGACCAAGCTACAGTTCAAAAAAAGACCCACAGGTCTGTATGTACTGACATGGAAAAAGTCCCAAGGAAAGATCATTAAGTTCAAGAGCAAATCACAGAACACTATATATGATATGAGACCATTTTTATAAATGTTTATTCTAGCCATTTACAAGAAAAAATCTGGAAAGATTCACTCTATCTATTCATGGTGGGTTTTTTTGAGGTTAGGAACTTACAAGAGATACTTTTTTAATTGTTGGGCTTTTTCTGTTTTTCAACATTGTGTGTATTGTAAATTTAGTGAAAACAACAGAGATTAAATAATTTTTGTCATGCTTTTGATCTAGGAAGATGACTTTTTATGACACGTGCTCTTGATCACCCCTGTTGCCCTCTCTTTGGGTCTCTGACGTGGAAGAGATTTCCATGTGCTGATCCCAGAATTCTTCCTCTTCTTCCCGTGGTTCTGAATGGCAGCACTGTCTTTGCAGGATTTACTTACTTTAGCATGTAAGATTTTCTCAAGATTGCTTCCAAGTTTCAGCTGTACCTCCAGGTCTTCTAAACCAGCTTTTCTTTTTTTTTTATTCTTTTCTTTTTGTTTAATATGTTCAGATTCTTTATAAATTATTTCACTGTCGTGGTCTTATTATCTATTTTTGTAAGGTTTTGATCATTTTCTAGGCATCTGTGTCTTTTTTCTCTTTCTCCTCTCTCTTTAATAAGCAGAGATACCTGCTTCCCAGCCTGCTCAGAGTTGCTCATTAACATTTATTTCACAGAATTTTTAAGAAGACTGAGGGAACTGGGCATAGCCTTTTCCTACAGAAGCCCTAGTCTCCTTTCTTTTATCTTCACTCTTAGTTCTTCCTAGACTAATCTATATGTATTGCATGCGTTACTGTAGGAATTATTTTTGTTGAGTCTTTTTATTTCTGCTTTATTTTCAAGGTGGTGATTTATTTAGACAGTATGTTTAAAAAAAATAGAGAGAAACTACCTAGCACTCTTATGAATTTATTTCTCATTCATTTTAATTTTTATACAAGCAGCGGGAACAGAAAATTAGGAAATGCAGTTGAACAAAAGAAGAGAAAATTAGAAATCACCTATATTTTCACTACCAAGTGTAACAACTGTTAATTGGATTTATAGCCTTGTAGATCATTTCTATGAATATAAATATTTATCTTTTCCTTAAAATGGGATCATACTTATTAAATTGTTTTGTAACCTGATTTGTTTAATACTTAATGTAGCATAAATATTTTTCTGTGTCATTAAGGAAAGATAATAGTAACAGCAAATACGGAGTTTACTACATGCCAGACACCAGACTGAGTATTTAATGCATATTAAGCTATCCTATCTTTACAACATGCTATATGTTGGGTAATATTATTATTTCCATTTTATAGATTGAAAAACTGAGGCACAGAGAGATCAGATAACTTGCCTAACTTCACACAGCTAGTAAGTGACAGAGCTAGGTTTTGAACCTAGGTGGTCTAGCTCTAGAGGTCATGCTCTGGACCAGGAGCTCTGACCCACACCATCATTTTCATGGCTATAGTATACGGTAACTTACTGAACCACTCCCTTATTTCTGGTCTTTTATATTAACTGTTACACACAAAGCGCAAATGAACACCTTATTCAAATATTTGTCTTTGTACTCATGTTCAGTTACTACCTTAGGTTGACTCCCATGAATAGAATTGCTGAGTCAAAGAACTTACACGTTTTTTAAAGTTCAGTTACATGTGAGTCAGTATTTTTAAGCAATGTATTTTCTAAGCCACTTTGACACTCATAATTTATTATTCCTTTCAAAAAATACGTATAACTGTCTTCTGGGTTCAATGATAGTATTTGTTTCTTAGAATGTGGAATTTATTCTGTTCTACTTCCTCCTCCTTCCTTCTGCATTATACCCATTTCTCTAAAATACTTAACAATATAATATACCCCTCCTCAAAGTATAATGTCTTATGTTGTCAGTACTTCCTATACGTGGCATCTCCTGGACTTTAACTGTTAGATGAAGCGTATGTATTGATGGAATACTGTCCTACCATTTGACTTGATGTCAGTTTTCATACCACTAATTTTCTTTCTTTTCTCTATTTTATTTTCTTCTTCCAAGCTTCACAAAAATTGCAGTAACGGGTCTGTTATATAATAATTTTTGTCTTGATGTCAGTCTGTGTAAAGCAGGGTGGACCGCCTGGCAAGGATGATGCTGTGTCAAGCTGGAGGGCACAGCCCCTGCTGTAATTCCACCTCTGCCTCTCACTTGTCTTATGACCTTGAGAAGGCCGCTTCGTCATTCCGCATTTCATTTTTCTCATTTGCCAAATGAAGATGGTGAACTAAATGACCTAGAAAGCCTGTTCCAGGTTAAAAAAAAAAAAAGTGTCTGGCTATCCAAGAGTAAAGTAGATTTTGAAAAATATTATGTGAAACTGGGGCAAATGTGATGTTGGTGGGGCAGTGCTGGAGGCAGCTAAAGATTTGTTTCAACATATTAAAAATATTTTGTGCCTTGTTGCTTGACCAGGGCCTCCTAACAGTGCACTTTTGTGGCTTGTGAAACGAGTCTCTGAGACCAAGGTAATTATAGTTGTTCCACTGAAGCATGGCAAATGGCCTCTCACTTTGAATTCTTTTATGAGAAAGAAAAACCTTCCATGACAACAGCACTGGAATTTAATTACAGGCTCCAGATCTGGGGGCAAGAGTAGAGACAGTCATTGGCTGTGGCCACGGGAGAGAAGACAAGAGCCTGAGCTCACCTGGGAAGGACCGGGACAGGGTGATGTTGTGACAGCAACACAATGACATTAGTGGGCCTTCATGGGGCTCATGCTGTTTGCCAGGTGCTGTCCCAAGAACTTTATACACATTATCTCATTTAATTCTCACAATCACCCTAAGAGATTAGTTATAAAGTAGGTACATTTATTTTTCTGTCTTATAAAGATGCATATTGGGAGGCTTTTAAAAGAAGTCGAGTAACCTGCTTCAAGTTATTCAGCCAGTAGTTGTCAGAGTAAGATTTGAACCCTGAGAGTTCATTCATTTATTTAATGTATGCTTTTTGAATGTCTGTTGTATGCCCGACACCCTTCTAAGGGCTGATGTGGCCCAAGTGAACGAAGCAAAATTCCCTGCTTATGTGGAGTTTGGCTATTAGTGGGATGAGCCCAGTAATAACAAGCTAAGAAGTCAATCGTAAATGTTTCTGTTTTATTCCAAATGCAAATGGGAGACATTGGAGAACTTTAAGCAAGGAAGCAGGATGATCTCCAGTCTCCACGGACGGCTCTCCTCACCTCTGTGTGATGTTGCCAACAGCGAGCAACCAGAAAGGTTTGCATTGTCTGTGTGCAGGAAAGCCTCAGTGAAAATTTAAAGGTTAGAAGCCAGTATTTCAGACGAAATGAAATTCTAGGCTTTCCACAGAACAAGACTCAAATGGACAGTGAGAGGTCATCTAATCCTAACTTCTGACTTTCGGTCCGAAGGCCTTAGGACATGCAGATCGAGCGTCTGAACTGTGTTTAAAAACCTGCCTAAAGGAGACTGCTTATTTTGGGGGATGAGCTTCCCTCAATATGTAGAAAGCTACACTAGGGTCTGAATGTTCTTGACCACCTCATCTGGGGGTTGTATTCACCTTATGGTGATGTAAATCTCATCCAAAATAACAAGACAGCTTTGGGTAGATACAATCTCAGGGATTCACATTTCTGTCTCTGTGTGTGTGTGTGTGTCTGTGTGTGTCTGTGTGTGTGTTGATTTTTATCTTTGAAAAATATTTTGGAGGGCACCATCAATGCTTTAACATACAGGACCTGGCTTTTCTGGTGAGGTGGCATTGTATGGATGGTTCTGGAATTTCATTGTAAACTCAGCAACATGATTTATTTTATTTGAATGTTCTTTATGCACAAACACTCATATTAACCCATTAAAATTGGTTTCTGTCACATATAGGATGAAATCAATTACCGGTTTAGGTTAAAAGCTCATTATTACGTTATCTACTTTGAGAAAAGTATTAAGAGTTTTACTTTTCTTCAGCAAACTAAGTTTGCATAACAACATAGACCACTATTCACACGCTGTATTTGTGTGTGTGCCTGTGTGGCTGATTATCCATAGACCCTGACAATGCAAGCCCAACAATATAGATTTATTTGTATGAAACTATCTCAGGAGGCATGTAGTTGCCTCTGGGATCGGGTGGGCCCCACAGAGCAAGTCATTAATTGTGGAAGAATTTAATTTAAGCTACGCAACCATCACTGAGTAAGATTTGGGGAAGTTCACCACTCTTGAGTTAGTTTTTATTTATAAGAAGCATATTTGTTTCTCAGGAGGGGAGAAATTCTCAAACTACCTTACTGCGTGAGATTAGAAAAATTCTGTTCCTTTGCATGTAGTACTCAAAGTACTTCCTTTGCAAGTAATCTATGACAGTGGCACAAGGACAAGGGCCACATGAGACGGCTGTGTGATGCCGTGGGCGTGCAGAATGACAGAACAGTTTCCTTACCGAAAGGGGCTAAATTAGAGAACTTTTAAGGCTTCCCCAGCTCAACATTCTGTGATTTGGGGAGAAGGATTTTTCCCTCTGGCTGTTTAAGCTGGAGTCTGTCTTACCAAGACCTTAGCTATGAGCTCAGGAGGGCTCTGATAACTCCGTCAGGATTATAAATTCAGCTGTCAGCGTTGGGATTGTTGAGTTGACTGAACAAGCAGATTTTCCCCCATTGTCTGCTTTCTAGATTGATGAATAACAATTCCGTCCTCTCCATTTTGTTGTAACTCTTTCACTCTGACACTTCTGATTGCTGAGAGGTTTTCTGGAAATTTCCTAAGGCACACACTGGAGTAAATTCAAGGAGATAATGTGATTCCAATTGAATCATCAGTGTCTCTGCTGTCAGACTTGGTATTTTAGGAGTTCAGTTGGTTGAGTTGTACAACTTCCCAGATTTAACATTACAGACTTGCCACTGTGTCTTGCCCTCAAGTCTTAATAAAGGGACTAAAGGTCTGATTGGAATCTGTGAGGTGAATTATATGTTTATTATGCCACGTTAAGTAAATACTGTTTGAAAGGATTACTGGAGGTTACAATCAAGTTAATTGCTTTAAAAAATCTGTTTTGATTTACTGGGCCCTATGAAAATGGTTAAGCAATTGATTCTGTCGTGGTAAGCGACCTGAAGAAAGTGGTGCTGGCTCCACAAGGGTTGCGGTGCACGCTTCCTCCCTCATGCCCGGAACTGTCCCGTAAATGAGCAGAGAGTCCCCCTGGGACCGGAATGCAAGGGCTGCTGACAGCCTGTTGTTCCTCCAGAGAAGGCTCGTGTCGACAGTTTGACGTTCAGGCTGACCGATTGATTTCTTTCTTTTTATTCTAGATGCTGAAGAGTACCAGCCTCCAATATGGAAATCGTACTGTGAGTATCTGAAATGAGGATCTCCTCAGAAGTCTTTAGCAGGCTTGTCCTTTGAACAATTCTTGCCGTTGATTTAGTGCATGCAAACTCCCACATCACAGCATTGCAAACCCAAATCTTTCTTTTTCTACTAAGGAGAGATATTGGTCAGAGAGGACTGGACCTCTGAGAGCTGGCTGCCTATGACCCACTTAGGAATGCTTAGAAAAAGAAAGATGTACCTTCTGACTCTTTCTTTGGGGCTTCTCTTTTCTTTCTCTTTTCTTTTCTTTCTTTCTCTTTTCTTTCCTTTCTTTCCACAGCTGGTCAGCAGGGGTGAGTGTGTTGACATCCATGAATTATGTTCTTGGCCATTCATCCTAAAGCTGTAATATCATATGACATTTACCACAAAAAAAGTTAACAGCGAAGAATAATGTTTGGTCACTAAGGGTGACTCCGTAGAAACAGAGATCATTGTCTTATCATCAGTCATCAAGCCATCGTCTTCCCTCGTGAAGGCAGGCCGTTGTCATCACCTCAAGCTCATTTTCTCCTTTCTTGGTGTCATCCACCTGCTTGAGTAGTTCTCCAGCAGGAGAGGGGAGGAGTATGGGGGGAGGGGAGCCCACTGTGCTGAGAGCCAGGGCACAGGCTCCCGTTCAGGCTCTGCTTCTAGACAGCAATAAGAAGAGCAGTTATTTCTCAATTATGGATGTTCTATTGTTTCTATTGCACATTGAGACCTGCCCTGGGCCAGCCCCTGCCCTAGCTCTGCCTGAACTCTCAAATCGCACTGCAGCCTTAAGGTACAGGTACCATTATTATCCCCATTTCACATACAAGGAAACCATAGCTCAGGGAGGTTCAGTAACTTGGCAAAGATTTTAGGAGAAGCATTGGAGTGGCAATCAGAGTAGAACCAAGAAGCAAGCCTGACCCACAACCTGCAAGTTTCCAAGATATTTTTCTTTCTATTTAAAATTGTATACATAAGTATATAAATAAGCATATACATACACAGACACACATATGCATATACCTATGTATGCATGTGTTTGTTACAAAAGCAACACAAAACTACATAAGAGACAAACATTAGAGAAATACATAAAGCTGAGAGTAAAAATTTCCTACAATCCACAGACCAGTCCCCACGCCATCTTCCACTCCACTTTCCCAGTGGTTGACCCCTGTCAATTTTGGAAAGCATCCTTCTGAGTGTTTAAAATGCACATGCCTAATATTAAGGCATTTTGTTGTTGTTCCCTTTCATACAAATGGGCTTATGCTGTACCCGGTGTCCTTCAACTTGCTTGTTTCACTTCACAAGTATCTTGTTTTTATCTTCCCGTGTCAGCATATACAGAGGCACCTCGTTCTTTATCACATGAGTCTGTTCTTCCATCTGTGAAATAAAGGGGTTGTGCTGGGTCTCTAAGGGCCCTTCCAATCTGATGCTCTGCATTCTGATCTTCTATTTTAAAAGGCAGTGCTAATGACTTAGTAATTGGATGTTTTTGTTTGTTTGTTTCCTAATGGAGTGTGAAGTGCTCCGACAGTAAATCAACAGAATATCTGTAGTGAGAGGTGTTGGGAGCCCCATGACTTACTGCTCCTTGCACACTGCCTTGCACACAGCCTTGCATACATTAACTACCCAATAAATATTTGTTGAGTGAATGCCACCGCAGAGAGCTTTACTGAAGCGAAAGATAGCACTGGCTCAAATTCATTTCACTTTTTGACAAGAGACCTTGGGCCACCCAATGTATCTCTTAAAAACACTTTTACGTCCTAAGGAAGCCAGAAAAGGTGTTGTTGATTACATGTTCACCATACCAATTTTACCCGAGTAGATTGATTTTAAGTTTGATTTTTGCGTGTGTTTTTAATTTGCTCTGGAATCATAAGACTCTAGGTGTCGAAGGGATGTTTGCGGCCATTTAATACAAACCTAATGGCATGTATGAAGTTCCTCTTTATTATACCCAACTAATAGTCATCCAGATTCTATTTGAGAGTCTCTAGTGATACAAACTCCACAACGGCGGGGACTGGGCCATCAGCAGGGCTATTCACAGCATCAAAACCACACTGATCAAAGGCCTGCAGGGTACTACCAACAAAGAACTCTCCTTTGGTTGCCCTGGATCCATTAACTCTTTGAGTTTGGGTGTTGGACTACGTATAAACTCATCTAACGACATTACTATCAAGCTCATGCTACTTCATCTTATTCCCAAGTTTATGTCAGAGGATAAGCATTAGGAATCAGCAACAGCTAAAATGTAGTCCTTACCTTCCTCTAATTTACTGTCTAGTAAGGAAGACAGATGTAAACCAGTCAACATGCAAATGGACTGAAGCGACAATATACTGCTCCTCTGCCTCCTGGAATTAGAGAAGACTTTATAGAGGGGCTTAAAGTGCACATGAGTCTTGAAGGATAAATAGGAGAAGGAATCTGAGAGCCTTGTGGAACTTCGTGAGATACATTTCAATAGCTAAATATGCTAGAACAATAGCATTTTCCTTGTCTGAAAGTCCAACAAAC
This sequence comes from Camelus bactrianus, assembly GCF_048773025.1. Lineage (NCBI taxonomy): Eukaryota > Metazoa > Chordata > Mammalia > Artiodactyla > Camelidae > Camelus > Camelus bactrianus. Next base: position 41,504,395 of record NC_133545.1, on the reverse strand, counting down.
CTATCAGAATATCAGAATATGAAATTTGTTTTGTTTTAAATAACCCATTGCTGAACCCATTCTGAACCTCAGGAATCACCCAGTCTTTCCCTTTGAAATGCTTTCAAACTATCTTTCGAGAGATGAATTTTAGACGTTGATGTCAGACTCACCGTATTTATGGAATCCATACTTTTCCATCACACACTTAATTTTTTAACTCTAGCAGTTACTTGGTACTTTGAAATTTCTCGTATGTTTACTAGATACAGTTCATTTTGCCATATTATAGGACTTGGTTTAAAAATTGATTATTTACAATGATGATTAAAGTATATAGGTATGTTTTTGCTTTCATCCGTCACCTATTGTTGACCATAATATTGACTTATTTGATATCGGATTCTTATTATGAAGCCTTAGTCCCAATTACAACATTATTCCTAAAAGAAAATTAGTCTACTTCATAATGATCCTCTTTATGAAGCTATTTTTAAGCTTTAATGCCAATTGTGATGCTTTTAGGTGCAAGTAACAGAATATTCCACCAATCGCATCCATTGACATAAGCAAAAAGTCCAGAGGCACTGGCTTCAGGCATGACTAGGTCCAGCAACTCAAATGGCGTTACCAGAACCCAGTGTATACCTCCTCCTTTCTTGGCTCTACTTTCCTAGGTTCGTCTCCACTACTAGTAGGCCTTTGCCCTGTAGTCTCCAGAGAGCTACCCACAGCACCAGGGCTGCCACATCCTCATTGAAGAGCCAAAGACAGACAGACAGTCTACTCCCAGCAAAAGTCTTAGGATGGAGTCTCAGCCCTATTTGACCTGAGTCCCCATCCCTGACTCCATCACTGTGACCAGAGAGTTGAGATATGCTAACTGCCCTAAACCAATCAGGGTCTACCACCGGATCTCGAGAGGGATCACTCCTGAGTAATCCCCGAGACTGGAAACTTTGGAGTACAGTTGAAATGGGGAAGAAAGAAGCAGATGCCTAGAAGTCAATCAACAAATGTCTCATTTAGAAATGTAGACAAATAAGGAACCTTAGACATCAGCTCTCTCAAAATTTTATATAAAGTGTATAGCTCATTCATTAAGTCATTCATTCATTCATTCCAGAAATTCATATTAAGTCTTTGTGTTAGGCCGGCCAGTGTGCTTAGAGCTGTGGGGCCACAAGGATGGATAAGACTGGGTCTTGAGTCAAAGAACAATGATGCCACACGAGGCTCCTTAAGCTCCTGCTTTCTCTGCTCCCCTTTCTTTTTCTTTCTTAGAAGTGAATGCTGTCACTTCCTGGGCTGTTCCCAGAAAAATAGTCTTGTCCCCAAATATCCTATATCTACCTCTAGTCCTTAATATTCAAGTCCAAATCCAAAAACACTGATGAAGTCACTGAGAGAGATTCAGTTTCTGTTCTTTAAAAAAAAAAAAAAAAGCTATTTTCAAGTTTATTTTAAAAATCAAGTAGAGTCTAAAGAGTCTAAAGCTTAAGCCAGAACTGTATGAACTGTATGCCCTAAACAGACAAATTTAAAAGCCAGTCACCATGGGTATACTCTGAAAGACTTCATTTTTAAGAGGCCAATTGCCTGTTAGGTGACAGATGCTGCGGCCAGCCGCTCTCCAAGGTGGGCAGCAGGTCAAGCAGTCACAGCGTGTGTCTGTTATTGTAAAGAAAAGTTTAGAACCTTAAAATTCTGATCCACAGACCCCCCTGTATCAGAATCACCTGAGGGGAATAGTTACAATGACTGTTCCTCTGCCGGATCCCAGATTTGTGAATCAGAAGAGTGGGATTATCTGCAATTTATCACACCCCACAGGTGAATCTAATCACACTTAAGCCTGAGATCCCCCTGGTTCAAGTCTACGCACCCTCATCCTCGGGCTTTTCACCGTGCCGTGGGACGAGAGAACTCCATCCCCATTAAGACTGGACTTTCTGTTAGCAAGACGAGGCCTGCACACAGCAGGCTGGAGGTGGCTTTGGACCGAGAGGATGTCAAAAGCCCCTGCTGTTTCATACTCATACCCGTGAGTTTCTGTCCATGAAAGCTGGGAAGACAGGGTGGTACTGGCTCAGGGTCACAGCCAAGTGGCCAGGTTGGGCTCTGGGTCCACTGGCCCTCTTAAGAGACCAGTGGCTGTTAGAGGACATCCCTGCAGGCCTCTTAGGAGCCGATGGATCTGGACTGGGCTTCACCATCACCCAGGCCACAGGCTTTCACTCAGCGTCCAGGGCCAGTGGGTTGATTCTGTTACCAGAGGATGAGTCGAGTTTTCTTATTGAAGCAAAAGTGAAACATTCTCTCAGTGAGCTCTGGGTTTCTCAACCTGCTTCAGGTTTCTTGGGGAGCAGCGAGCCCTTTCTCAACCTCCCCATTACCTAGTGACCACCCCTTCCCCGCCCACCCCCAGACAAAAAGCTTATTCTAGTGCTAAGAATTCTCTCATGTGCTGTAAGGTCCTGGGGCTGAGGACTGCCTGGGACGTACATATTTAGAACATTGCTGTAGAAGCAAATTCTATCACCTCACCCCTTAGCCCACAGAACCACCCAAGAAGTGACCCATTATTGCACTTTGCTTGTGGCATGTGTTTGCTGAACAAAGAAAATTCAAGAAATGACATTTTCAGATTATGTGACATGTTTCAGTTATATTAAATGAGCCTCAGAGACTTTCTTTTAATGGATGTTTGTTTTGTTTTGGCCAACCTTGAAAATAAGGGACTGGGGGTCCTCGCCTGAAGCTGAGATAGGGCCTAAGTTCCCATTTTTTCTACAGCTGCCATTGCAGTTGGTGGCCATCTCATTATCTTTATGGAGAATTACAACCCAGATGGCAAACAGGCTTTGTCAAATTCTGTTGCTTGAAACAGCACCAAGCAGATCTTGCAGATCTTAGACCTGCTCACTGAGAGATAGTGATTGATTAATGATGTGTGCTGCCCTGGGGCCAGCAAGGAGAGGTGGCACCCCTGGCTTGCCTTTGCAGGGACTCCTTCAAAGTTGCTCCTGGATCAGACTATTAATTCCCGGTGGTAGGACTGGTGAATGGCCTCGTTTCCCTTTACTCCCTAGAGGATACAGCTGCGAGCTTTAGCCGGTTGACACAGGAGAGGAACTCTCCATTACCTTCCTTCTCCTGTAACCTCTCTGATTGTCAGTGGCATCTCAGTGTCTCAGTATTCAAGGCCCTTTCCTCCATTCAGTTTGTAATCAAGCCCTGTCAATCCCCTTCCGCAATCAGCTCACCTTCTCCTCTGCGTTTCCACCAGTGTTGTCTTAAATCACTTTCAGGATCTCCTTTGTGTACAACTAAAATACTGTTCTCTTCTGCTTCCCTGCCTCCAAGGGGAGCAAAGGTCAGTGGTCCCCACTCCTGGCCATGCACTGGACTCTCCCAAGGAACTTTAAAGAGAATAGATTTGGGGGACTCTTGCCAGGCTGGCAGAGTGAGCCTTGCCAGGGATGATGATGGTGTCTGGGAATCTGTATTTTATAACAGCTCCTCAGAAATTCTGATGCAGGCAGCCCCACTTAGGACCTCATTACCATCTGCTTTGGGGAACCACTGGCAAGGCTGAAAAATATAGATCTTGGGATCTGGAAAACAGGCTTTAAATCTTGATTTCATCATTTTATCTGTGTGACCTTGAGCTTCTTCAAAGCTTGGCATCTCCACTACTTTATCACTGGGAGGGGAATAACAGTTACCGTGGAGGTTTATTACAGTGATTCAGTGAGGAAATGTAGATAAGGTGTCTGGCACACAGTAGGTGTCCGGGTAATGGCAGCTTCCATTATTCCGAATAGTCTTATCCTTGTTGTCATTATTCTGAAACGGACCAGACTATGTCACTATCCTGCTCAAAGCATGTCACAGCCTCCCCATTACAGACAAGATCATCCAGCTGCTTAGCATGGCCTTCAAGTTCAGTCCCATGTGTCCTCCTCCCACATCTGCCCACCCTGGTGCAACAGCCACACTGGACTTTCACTGACCAATCAGCACATCATTCCCAGGACTTTTTCCTCCATCTGTACCTACCTCTCTTTTCTCTACCTGCTGAAACCCCACTGACCCTTCCAGGAGAGCTCCAGCCTCTCCCCTCAGGAAGCCATCCCGATCACCTAAGTGAAAAGAACTGCTCCCTCCTTTCCCCCTCATTAAAGTGCTTGGCCCATCCTGGTTTCATTTCTCCACATGCATCTCCCTCTTATGATCAGTCCCCCTGAAGGCATGGATTGTGACCCATGAGTCATTTGATACAATATGCATTAAGCATCTACTATGTGCCAAGCACTGTTCTAGGTGCTGGGTGTCCCACAGTGGATAGAACAAATCGTTGCCCCCAAAGAACTTATACTTTAGTCAAGGGAGACGACACACAAAATAAACCAATAAGGTGTGTTCATGGTGATGAGTGCTATAAAGTACGTAAAATGGTGTAAGGGAGCAGAGCAATGGGATGGAATTTTATACTAAGTCAGGCAAGTCAGGGAAGACCTGAATGAAGAGGGGGAGGCAGCCTTATAGACATCTTGAAAAAGAGCAATCCAGGTGGCAGAAACAGCAAGTGCAAAGGCCTGGGGCATGGAAAATAAACCAGGGCTTCAGAATCAAAAGGATACATGTTAGCTGGATGCTCAGGGGCAAAGGTTTCACTTCTCAGCACTTGTTTCCTCATCTAAAAAAATGAGAATGATAATGATACAATGTTCTTTTTTTCTGAGCTCTTGTGAAGATTCAATAAAATATTGTTCCTGACACATGGTGGGCACTGGATATGCTAGTTCCCTTCTTTTCTCCCTTCCTCTCCATTCATCCTCAAAGCCTCCACATAATACCAACTTTGGGATCTGTCCTATAGGAGATGTTCAAACATCTGCTGATACGAATTGCAAAGGGGTGCTGAATTCAAAATGCTTCTCTCTTGTAAAAGATGTACTTCCTTTGCCATCTTCAAGGGATGCAGTAAAAATGGTGTTCACAAAGCTGTTCCAGCCATGCCCCCAACATATAACTAACTGCTGGCTTCAAAGGGCATTGATGAGGGGAAGATGAGAGGACAAGGTTCTCTGGATATGGGTTCTGCAGTTCCCCTTAGCTCTAAAACTCTGTCATTCTAGCAGATGTCCCCATGGTTCCCTCATCACTTATTAACAGCAAAACCCTGCTGAAAAGCAGTTTGTTGGTGTTGGGGCTGATTCGAGAGGAATAAAGGTTTCCACGCAGCCTCACTCATGATTGAAGGAGCGTGTGTGCACTGTGACAGTCAGTGGAATGTCCACACCCATTTCTCTATCTTTGGCCACTTCTTCCTCATGTTTCCTCTTGGACAGGAAGCCTTCTCTGATCTGTCTCTCAGACATGACTGCAGCTGTCCTTAAGCGACACAGCCATCATCATTAGTGTGGGCAACCTAAGCTTAGAGGGAACACATTAAAACATCTCTATGAGGGTTAGATGGTTTTTTCTCTGTGAGAAAGCTGGGCCGTCTACCCTTAATTAGGTAAGATAATAACCATGTTGAGCTGAAGGCACTGGGGAGCCAGAGTTACAAAATACATCCCATCATTTCCATCTCTGGTTCCACATGATCATCTGCCCATTAGTTAAAATTTCTTTTTTATTTTGTAGACCTAAGAATAAGCCAGAAATTTTTGCTTCTCATATTACATTTTCTAGAAAGATTTTATAAGATCAAATTTTGAACTTTTCATAGCTGTATTATATGGCATGATTCATAGATTTCTCTAATGTTAATTATTCCCTCTTAAAGAGTCTGAAGATAACATCGTGTAGGTTTGTTTTCAACCTCTATTTCCATGGAAGTAGGATCCCCCCCCCCAAGTTCCATGCATAGGGTAGCTTTTCCTCTAAGAGAAATAACCAAACTAGCTGAGCAACAGAAAATCACTCATTATAGTCTGAAAAATCACAAATGCTAGTCTGATAAATTGTATTTTTGTGTGGAGTCACCTGCTTCCCTCCAAGCCTGAGAGTCTGCCTTTAAAACAGGATATAAGAGAGTTACTGTTATTTAAGATATTAAAGGGACCAAGAAAAAGGAATGACAATGGGTGGGAAATAGTCAAGTTGATGGGAATCCATAGTGTTAGGCAGAGCAAAACTGGAGCTCATAAAAAGAGAAATGACTCAGGTTTCATTCACTCACAGAATCAGTTATGTCTTTGTCCAGAACTGTGACATTTCAGAGAATGGCCCTCCTCTTCCAATGCCAGTCTTTCCCGGTTTTGTCAAGAAACGTCAGCATTGATATTCAGGAATCCTGTTACACGATCTTACTACTTAGATACTCACGAGTAGAATTTCATCTTTAAAATTGTCAGAAGATTTTTGGTCGTATCTAGTCTTCCAAGAAAGCCATAAAATGAATAATGCCAGTAACAATTATGAAACTAAATTGGCCCTATAAGAATTTTTAAAAATCAATTTTGCCAGTTTATGTTCATTGTAACTAATTTCCATATAAATGATCTGACTTGATTCAGTCTCAGAATGTGTCTGTATCTCCTTTGTGTTTTGGTTGAAAAATCAGCAGTTCTTGAAAGGTACTTAGGTAGAGTTATTTGAAGGCATGTTGGTATGTTCTGATGTTTTTTAATGATGGTTATCTTTTTTTTTTATGTTTGGCAGTGTATCAGTTACAGCAAGAGGCCCCTCGTCCCAAGAGGATCATTTGTCCTGGGGAGGTCAGTACTTGGCTATTTCCAGTTCACCTTGTTAAATACGATGAATTGTCAGCACTATGTTGATATTGGAGAGCCTTCACATTTCCTGAGAGTTGATTTCTATTAACATTTGTTAAAATGTGAGCAAATTTAACGTCTAAGTAACCTATGTTTTGAAATCAGGTGTGATTTGAAAAATATTAACAAACTAACTTGAAATCCGAAGTCTCACATTGCATAGACAAATTGAGTCTCCTTTAAGCAACCCCCCAAAATGTGTATTATGGTTGGTTTTCTTGTTCCTGCAGTTTTAATACTTTCAGCATTTTTTATTATGGAATGCTTCCAACAGAGAAAATACAGAGAATGATAAATATCTGGATACTCTCAACACCCATATTTAGCAAACCTTTATGCTTTGCCATATTTGCTTGACAAAAAAAAAAAATCTCTACAAGGAAAGTGACTGTGTTTTTATTCTTGGAGATAAGCTTTAAAATATATTGACTCATAAAAATGCTTCTCAGCCCACAGAACTTTCCCTAGCCTTTCACTCATCAGTTCTCTTATCTTCTGGGATGCCAGCGAGATTTGAAAGGCAGGACTAAGTCTCTGTTTCCTATTTTTATGCTGACCAGCTGCTTTAATAGCCAGACCAATATCCTTCAGACAAAGGTCCATGGGTCCTTGCTTATTTTTGTTATTATGACTCTGATTAAATACAGAGCAGCAGATACCTTCTAAAGTGTTATATATGCCTTATCAGGGGGAAAGGATCTGATTCCAATAATCCTGAGATTCACCCTTGAACATCAGTACTTTCTGGCAGACCAACTGGATCTGGTATTGAACCTTTCTCAAAGACTTAAATCCATAGGTATTCAAACACAGAGCCAACTTACCACTGTTTAATAAATGTTTCTATATGAAATTTTACTGCTATTGAAGGGCATTGAAGTTCATCAAGTAATCTGAATTTTAATAGGGTGGACATTCTCATCCCAGGAATGTGACTTGAGAGGAAAAAATATCTGATCTGTAAGGAAAAATCCAGGATGAGGTCAAATCTTTATTTAGTGGTATGATCTTGTTCTGTCACTAACCCTGCTGGTTGCTGTCCTTCAGTAATATCCAAATGAGAGAAGAACAGGATAAATACACGGGTTTTAATCAGATGCTTTAATTAGTGTGTTTTGGGTGGAAATTAAGAAACAAGTTGTTCAAAATTCCTTCAGTCCTATTTTACATTTAGTATTTTGCCATCAGAAAAAAATACAACCTTGTGTAAGGAGCTAGAGGAGTTTAAATGTCTCCATGAGAAGAATGTTTGTGAAATTGCAATATAATGAAAGACTCTTCTTAGGGGTATTAATAAAAGGTCTACCAGCAAGATCAGGCACCAGAACTTGAAACCCAAGGGGATAGTAAATATTCATTTCTGTGTGTGTGTGTATATATATATATATGTGTATATATATATATATATATACACATATATATATATATATATGGAGAGCCTACTCTGTTTTGACTTTGATTTAGGTGTTGGGAATACAGCAACAAACTTGGCTATTGGTACTTTGAGTGTCATATTAATTGCATGTAATTAAAGATAAATTTAAGTTTTACCTCTGTATGTGTGTATGTATGTAAAAGAGAGAGAAAGAGATAGAAAGAGAGAGAGTCTAAGCACTTCTTTGTTTCCCAAAATCCTTGAAACCATGTCAGTTGTCCTCTAGGCCAGGTGGAATATTAGCAGTGGAGATGGGTGGATTCAGATTTGCTTCAGAAAAGCTCTTCATAGGGGTCCACTGAAACTCTTGAGACATCCAGTGGGCTGAGGGGCCAGAGCGTATCTCTTTGATGTTGCACTTGTGCCAGAAGGAAGTGCCCCAAGTGCCCCAGTGAGGCAGACCGGGTGCCACAAGCCACCACCATCTGCTGTGACCAAAGGATGTAGCGCGCATGCAGCTTTTTTCCCTCTCTCTAGCCTTTTAAACCAAGCTTTTCACCTTTTGACCTTAATCAATCTGATCATTAATAAGTTATGCCTGGTGGAGGCTGGATTCCTAGGTAACTTGCCTCTAGAAATTCCATATCTCATTTCTGCCAGGAAACCTAGCACAAAACAGGTATTGACTGGCTCCATTTCCTCAGCGGGCGGCGTGGGGCCCATCCAGCCAGGCAGGTGTCAGGCAATAAAAGGCCGAGTTGCTGGAGGAACAGGTGCCGCTCAGATGAGCACCAGCGGGCGTAGCTTCCGTTCCCTTTGTCCTCCTGCGCGACGTTAACTGCAAGTAATTCCTGCCCAAATTGCTTGGACTCCCAGGACTTGGCCTCCTTCTAGTGAAGGCACGGCCTCCTCTTGGACGCTGGTGAAACCATTGCTTCTGCTACAGATGGTGTTTGAGCAAACGGCTCTGTGCCTTGTAACACACCTGCATGCTCGGGGGACGTGCCCAATGAAGACAGAAAGCCCTTCAGTTTGAGTGTGTGGCCAGAGAGACTGAAGTTTATTAACACATTTTTACATAAAGCCGTAAAGGGTATTTCTTTTGAACAACAAGTTGTGATTTTTCTGTCTTTGCCATCTTATACCTTAGCTAGCTACTAAGAGTCCAGATTTTTTTTTTTTTTTTTTTTGGATACACAGCCCCCGCCCCCTTCTTGGTCTTCAAGCCCTTTCCTCTCAGCCACCTTGTCCCTGGGAAGGCTGCCCAGCTGTGTTGCCCTAACACACTCCACCTCCTTTGTTTCTCTGATGACTAACAACCTCCCAGGCCATGGGCCTCCCTCAGATACAGATACTCCCATTGAACGTGACAAATCCCACGTTAGAACACCAAGTGAGTCTGCAGCTATAGAGTCATGGAACACTGTCGTTCAAGGGTACAGACAGAGGCCAGCCTGGCTTGAATGCTTGGCAGCTCTCAATGGATACCAGCCACTTAATGGACTTTGCTGGAGAGCTAGGTGATGGAGGGGACAGACCGATTCAGCAGGCAAAATCCAATGAGCTTTGCAAACCCAGAGAGGGGAGCCCAAGCTGCAGAGTCAGCTGGACTTGTTTTGAATCCTTGTTCTGCCACCTTCCAGCTTCCTGACTTAGAGCCAAGCTCTTACTCTCTCAGGAGGATTAAAGTCTACCCCCAGGGCAAACTGCTACTTTGCAGGGTATTATAAGTGAGATCTATGTGTCAAGTGTCTAGAATGGTGCCTAGACCATAATAGGTACTCAGTGTTGATGACTCATGGCCATTCAGAAATCTGTGAAGAACAGGTTCTGAGATAGTCATTAGGGGCAGAGTCGGAGCAATGACAGTATTCTCTGGATGTGAGGGCAAAAGAGGCAGTGATCAAGAACAAAGCAAGATGCCGGGTCAGGGATTAAGCCACCAGGTAAAAGGATACTGAGGATGAAGGACAGAAGGTACAAGCCGCTAAACAACAGCTTTGGCACCAATTCAGCCAGGCAGGGTCCATTGCTGAAATAACAGTTCATTGCTTTCTTGAGATTTATTGCAGTAAATTAATATTTACTGAGCAACCTCAGCACTTGGCCCTCTTCTCAACCGGCATTTCCCGAGTGCTCCAAGCCAAGAGATTCAAAACATCTTCCAGTAGGCAGAATTCTCACTTGCCCTTTCTGTCAATTATCAGCCATTTCATAAGTATTTATTAATTACCAAATGTGTGCATAGGTGGCCTGCCAGGTGTTGTCCAGAATAAAATCCAAATTTGTACATCCAGCTAAGATCTCTCCCTTGGGCTCCAAACACCTCGCTTCGGCTGTCTGCTTGACCTCTTCAAGTAGCTGCCTCACAGGCCATCTCTAGCGTAATGTTCAAGGTAGAGCTGAACCCCACTCCATTAAGTGGCACCTAACTTCAGAAACCTAGACTCCTGTCTTCCCTACCTTCCCCCCTTTTCTCTCAGTAAGCTTCAATTTTACCTCCAAATATACCTTGCATTTGCTCGCTCTTCTCCATCTCCGGGTCTGCCACGTGGTTTGGCCCATCATCTCATCATCATTTCTTGCCTGGCTTGTTGCTGCTCAGCATCCTCCTGCCTCATCTCTCTGCTTTCACTCTTGGCACGCTCCCTGTAGCTCATGTGCGTGCACGTGCACACACATGCACACACACACTCCATTCTTCAAACAGGAGCCCAAACCGTCACTGGTTAGATATAAATCCAACAGCTCCAGCAGCCTCCTGTTGCTCTTAAAATAAAAGCAAGACTTCTTGCTCCACCCGTGAGCCATGTGTGTCTCCTGCATTTCTCACTGCCCTGTCTTCTCCAAGCGCATTGCCTTGCAGCCCCACTAGCTCCTGCTTCTCTTCATCAAACAGACCGCAATGCTGCTACCACAGGGCCTTTGCATTTATCCTTTGCCTGGAATTCTTGTCTTCAAGTTCTCTGTATGTCCAGGTTTCAGACCAAATTTCACCTAACAAATGAAGCTCTCCCTGAACTCCATAAAAATTAGCCCCTACAGATCTTCTCTCATATCACCCTCTTTACTTTGTTTATAGTACCTGATACACTCTTTGGTATATTGTTTGTCATATTTAACTGTTTCCATGTTGCTTCTGCATCTCCCTCCAGGAGAAAACAAGCTCTAGAGACATCACCAGTCTTAATCATAGGTACTTTCCTAGCATTGGGCCCAGGGCCAAGGAGCCGTGGGCAATCAATAAATATATGGTAAAATGATGAAAAAAAGGATGGAGACTGCTAACATAAGGAATTTAGAATTCTCCAACTATTACTAATACCATATCAGATTTACTCAATGCTGTCATTAGGGTAGTGAGTTGGACTTTTGGCCGTTGTTAAGGTTCTTACTTAAACACAGACTAATATTTTTTCCTGGAATATTCTAAATGTCATTTTGGCCTTTCCAAAAGGCCAAAAAGTCAAGATTTACTTGCATGATTAATGTAAAGTCAAGTTCCTCCAGAATTACCTGACAAATACAAAATATGTAGAAATTCTTTTGTGACTGTAAATGCTTTGGTGTCATTTGTCATTCTTTTTTGAAATTGCTGCAGTGAATATGGGATGATAAAAAAAGCGATTTCAAAAAAGGGAACTGCATTACATACTGTTATTTCAAATTGTTCTCCATTTCCTGTAGCTTTGCTTCCCTTCCCACTTGCCAGGGAAAATCTGTTTTGGAAAAAAAAAAATTTTTTTAAGTGCAAAAGTGAATTGTAGAACTGAGGTTTCTAGTATTCATGATCAAAACTTTTTTTTTTTTTCTTGATTGTCAGAGGTTAAGCCAGGTACAGATGGCAGTGGCCTGTCTTAAATTGTGGTAATACCTTATTTTACCTCTTAGTGAATTGTATTCACTTTTCAAATAGGACTCTAAGTGCCCCACCACCACCCTTCTGTGCATTTTCTCTAGTTTTTGGTGTTCCTGAATATCTACCCGTTTCACTCTCTGCTGCCTTTCTTTGTAAAAACTGTTCTTTTAAGCTTATAAAGCATTTCATTTTATCATTAGGCCTTTAAAAATTTTATTCATCCATTTCTAGACTTCACAGTCTTACGGTCTTGTAGCTTTAGGCATTTATCTTGTCTTAGGCATGTCTGGAAGGTCTTAACAAGCCATATTGATTGGCTGTATTGTTCTCAACTAACTCAGTACATTTCAAATCACAGATTTAAAATAAACTCAGAGCGGTTTTCTAATATTCTACAATCCTCCCTCTTTTCTTCTTCTATTCGTTGAAAATAAATGTTTTTGAGCAAACGTGCATTGAGACGAACATGAAAATTCTACTGATTCAAGACGTCTCGAGATGTCTTTAATGTAATGAAATCGATTCTATGTGCCACAAACAAAAATCAATCCCATTACCTTTTAATTGGCTTTATGTGTAGTAATCAGAAGGCTGTTTCTTCCCTGGTTAGAAGTATTTCTCATCTTTTCATCCCAGACTTTGTCCACTGGTCTCTTTTTTCCCCCTTTAATATGGACCCAGCCTAGAACCGAGGGCTCTTCCCATCACTGTTCCTCGTGGGTTTTCATCTCCCTCTCTAATGTAGTCAGGGAGCTTTTTTCTTTGATGTGATTTCATCCTGACCTATACTTGCTTTGCCTGTAGACCTACTGTTGTAAAAGGAGAAAACCTTTTTGTAAAACTGATATTAGAAAAAGATTTTAGACATGTGAGTTTAATTTTTTTCTTAAGATAGAGCCAAAAGTTTTGTGATTCTTTAAATAAAAAGCTTTTTTTAATCAACAAGTGATGCAGTCTACCAAAATACATAACCTTGCAAAAAAATTCACTCCCTTTGGAATATTCTAAATTTTTTCTAATGTAATGCAGACCTTGCATGCTTGCACCTAGAAAATATTTAGTCATTTCCAGGGTGATATGATGAGCAGTGGATTAGGGTTCTTGAAGGACAAACGGCTACAGAATTCAGAGGCTCAAGGGTTCGGAGCCAAGTGGATGGGCTAACTGGAGAGGGCCACCAATACTTATATACATCTAAGTTGTGCATAAGCTGAGGCAAAACAAAGTTGTTTTTTTTTTTTTTTTCTTAAAACAGAATAAGGAAAATGAGGGAGCATTAATAGTAATTGCTAATAAGTAAATTTTCTTGAGAAGCTACTACTAGAGATGAAATATTACATTATGTAGTTATTAGTTGTTTCAGGGGAAAAAGAAAGAATAACTGACAGCGTCATGGATTACAACGCATGCTCTGTTATCCTCACTTAGTCTGAAACAGCCTGAACCCCAGACACCGTCACTCACAGATAGGGGTAGGGGTGGGATGGTCCCAGGGCACAATGCTAAAAGTGCTGGCTTTTGGAGGGGCCAACCTTACTTACCCAAAGAGAAAGCAGATGGCTGCACACCAGTTGCTATCTAGAACAACCCATCTCATGTCTGCTCTGTGACTCAGAGGTCAGGTCCAACAAAATTTCAGGTGTGGCCAGGACCATCTGGGAAAAGGGGCAGGTGCATAGCACTGGATGCACTAGTGAGGTTTTAAAGACATGCTTCACATTTGACTCATCTGGTTCAACATTAACTGAGGAATAATACTGATAAAAGCAGGCCACACTTTGCCCCGAGCAAGCCCCGTTTCCTAGGGTAGTGTGGCCTGGCTAACCAAGCAGTGAGACGTTTGAAAACAGATTTGTAAAGTGACTTTACTTTCCATCAGAAAACTGCACGTGGCACAGTCTCAGACTGTCCTGATTTTACCGTGGCGACTCTAAAGGGTATTGCCTAATTATTTACTGCTGTCAGTCTCTCAACAGAAGTGAGCGCTAACACATATGGAGCACTGATGTGCCCTGAGCACTGGGTGAAGAGTTTCACATATGTTATTCCTCACAGCAGTGCCACGGCGATGGTTATCTGTCTCATTTTACAAGAGGAAATGAGACAAAATAGCACAGGAAGGGCAGAGCCAGATTCAAACTCAGACAAGACTGGGCTTCTAACCCAGTAACTCTGAAAGGGTGGTCCCAAGACCAGTAGCGACGTCATCACCGGGGAACTTGTCAGAGATGCAGATTCTCCGGCCCACCTCAGACCTGTAGAATCACAGACTTGGAGTCGTGGCCCAACGACGTGAGCTTTAACAGGCACAGCAGGTCAGCCTGCTGCTCGCTCACGTCTGAGGACCGCTCTTGTAGCCGCTGTTCTCGCTCCCTCTGCTTTCTGTTTCAGACCACCTTCCCTATGCCCTGGAATAGAAGGAGCGAGATGCTCTGTCCCCTGATGATGCTTACTGTTTGCTTAGTGCTGTGCCAGACTTTTCGTGGGCTTCAAAGTAGATGCCAAGGCACCCCATGACCTTCTTTTTTTTTTTTCTTGATGTATTTCCTCCTAGATATCATTTTCCACCCTTTAAAAATATTTTGCCTTTGCCTTTCTTCTTGGCTGTGTCTAGCTTTCCCACACCCTCTTATGTTGCCGAGGCCAAATATGGATCTTTGTAGGGGTATGGTCAGTGCTTAATTTAACCTGGCTCCCTGTGCCCACACTCTCCCCCCTAAGAAATCATACTTCTTACTGTTATATTTGCATGACTAATTAACAAAAGTATTCAAATTCAGTTCTAATAAGGTGATTCATACTCATGTTCATCCAGATTCCGTATATATTCTTATGAACACCAGTTCTTGTTAAATGTTCTCCTTATCTTGTGACTGTGCACAAACCCTGGCTAGATTTACTCTGGCTTTTAATGGACTTTTGCATTAATAAAAACACCAAATCCATTATCATTATGTCAGGAATACTTTGACTTGTATTTCTATTTTCCAAGCACTGTCACTCAGTAGATCATCTGTGCACTGAGTGAGTAGTCAATTCAGGATTGTAGGCGACTGATTTGCTAACAAAAGCCAGTTCAGCGCTGGTGCTGTGCTGGCCCTGCCTCTTTACCTCAGTCTCCCGCTCCCCTGTCGTCACCAGGCTGACTGGTGCCATTGGTAATCAGTCACCCTTAGCTGTGTCCTCTAACAAACTACAGTCTCACTTGGCATTGGCGCTCAGTACATTATATCTGTCCGTCTTGCTGGACAGAATAGCAAGCTTCGCTGTAGCAATAATATCTTTCTTCCTCCTTATTTACATGGCCAGTGTCATTGCCCCATCTACTGTGGAAGGAAATTAAATAGCCTTGGCACAGCCCAGCAAAGGCATGTTGGTTGCCATCCAGCACCTTGTGTCCTTCTAGGTAATTGCACATCGATTGTTTGATGAATTGTTCTTGTATCTCTCTGGGCATTTCTGCCATGTCTGTGATTACACTGTGCTGGTTGTCCCTTTGCTCTGTTGTGATACTCAGAGTTCCACAGCTTCTCAAAGACCATACTCAGTGATGCTCCAGAAGCACCTTTCAGTTCAAGGATGCACATCAGATCCTTAGGGTTTCAGTATTCTCAGACATGTAACAATGCAATTCAACCATTTTCTGTCTTAGTTCATTTTGATTTTTTAAGTTGGCATCAGTATGCCATAGATTAAAAATTAATGATTCTCCCCTCCCTGTGCAGTAAGAGACAGAAGGGCACAAACACAAATACATGATTTGACCTGCCATTAAATACAAAGGCCTTTTGAGGCATTGGCAAAAGCTCTGAGTTTTGAACTAACGATAAGATGTCTTGAAATTGATTTTGAGAATGGACTCTAATGTTTGCTAGCCCAACATAGCCATTGGCATACTATAGTCCGCCAGCTTTTTTTGTAAATAAAGTTTTATTAGAACACAGCAATGCTCATTCCTTTATGTATTGCCTATTGCTGCTTTTATGATTTCATGGTGAGTACTTGAGATAGACTGTGTGGTTCTCAAAGCTTAAAGTATTTACTACCTAACCTTTGCCAGAAGAAGTTCGCTGACCCCTAGCCTTGCACTAGAAGTAACTCTGATGAGTGAGTTAATATACGTAAAGCACTCAGTACCTGGCATTTATCTATGGAAAGCATTTGTCTTTAATTTCTACCATTTCCCAAGCACTTTTATATATATTAACCAAAAAGGATATTTTGGTCCTGAAATTTAGGATGGATTTGACCCTAAGCCATTGTAAGAAACATTTCAGCCTTCATGTGTAACACGTGTAAATTGATGAAAGAAGCCAAGGCAGTCACAGGAAGAGGTGGCTCTTCCGCCTGCTTTCTCACGACCACGTCCTCCCTGTGAAGAAACGGTAGCCTGTTAGGAGACGTGGCCCAGCTTTTGACAAGCAGGAAGTTAAAGAGGTGTACGGAATCTCTTTCTTTGGGAACACCATCTGAACGTGCAAACACAGCTCATTGTCTTTAATTTCAGGAACGAAGCTGATGTTACCTTCCTGTTAAAAGTCTCCATGTTATTGAACTTTGATTAACGACTTGCATGTTGAAGCATTTAGGGGAGAGTGCTGTGTCTGCAACCTACTGTGAAATGAATGCATCCCCCTCCAAATTTGGTTCAATGGATGGATAGAGGGATAAATAAATAGATATGCCATAGAGCGAGTATATATAGCACATGTTGTAGAATCTAGGTGGGGTGTATGTGGGTGTTTGCTGTAAAAGTCTCAACAGTTCTGTACGTATGAAAATTTTCATAATAAAATGTCAAGAAGGAAAACAAAGACTGTGCAAGAAGAGCAATGGCAGGGTGTGCTCCTCCCCAGGGCACAAAAACAATCTCTTGGGTGTGCAGCCCTGAAAGGCAGGAGGATGCTGGAAACAGCATAAAGCTAGCCCAAGAATTTTTGGCATGGAATAATATGTCAGAAAAAGAATTTGAAAGCAAGGACAAACATCGAGAAGGCACTTTCACTCTTATTTATTATCATGTTGGGAATTGTTTGGGGGAAATGCCTATTTCAGAAAAGCTAAATGAAGTGATTTTTTTTTTTTAAATAATAGAGACAGGCTTCTGGATTTCATGGCATCATCACCACGTAGCAAAATGAATACTGGACCTGAAATCAGCAACTGGGTTTCAGCCCAAATCTGCTGCCAGCCCGGGGTAGACTGTGAGCAGACTAATTTACCACTCTGAGCTACAGCTTCCCCATCTGTAAAAAGGGGGCAAAGATACACAGTCCACTCTCCTGGTGGAAGAATTAATATCAAAGCTTTCTGAAAGCCACAGAGATCTCACCAGCCAATGAGTTCTCGGTGGGGCAATATTACCCCCACGGAGGAGGGAGTGGGGAATTTATTCTTGAGAGGGCACATAAAAAATCTTACTCTTTTAACATATAAAGCTCAGATATACGTATAGAACATAAACAGATACAGAGTCTATCTGTAGTATTACAGTTTTGCTGGGAAGAGATGATTGGGGAAGAAAAACACGTAAAAAGGCTCCAAAGGAAGGTTATAATGCAAAAAATATTGAGACCATTTTCCTGGATAGTCTTTCATTTCTACTGTCTCCCAAGTTCCCTTTCTTTTTCTTTAGACAGCTTAATTTTATCCATCAGTTTGAGCACATAAGCACATACATTTGAGTACTTACATTTGAATACTCTTACATTTCTGTGAAAAGGAGAGAAGGAAAAAAAAAAACTTCCGGAGAGAAGAATGAGAATGATGGACGTTCTTTGCCTTTTCCAAAGTACATATAGTACCACTATAACCCAAATGCCATTACGCTTTGACGGAAGGAATTTACTAACAAGAATGAGGAATTAAATGAGTGTACTCACCCGATCTTTTTACCCTCTAGAAATTTAACAGCAGCATTAGTTTTCCCTTGATTTGATTCGATTCTATTGGGTACTTCAAGCTCTTTGAGCCAAAGAGGTATGTGAAGAATTTAAAGAGAGTTCCAAGGAGAATAATGAAGACGAATTCAGGATCGGAAAATAGGATCTACTGGAAAAGGTTAAAAGAACAAGGATCATTTACTCTGAGGAAGAACAGGCCATCAGGTGGCACAGAGATGGCTTCTAATAGTGGAAACCTTATCTATAGAGAATACCCTCAGGTTCTTATCTGCACTGAAAACCAAAGGAAGGGAAAAAAGGATATTTTGAAGCAAGAAGGATATGAGATTAGATAATAAGATAAAATTTCTCTCCATGATTAAATCCTAGATTTTAACACTCCTTTATGGGATTTCTTTCTTTCTTTTTTTAAATAAGATGCCTGTCTGTAAAAAGGATCAGGAGAATAGACAGGTAAACCCATTATAATTGATTCTCCTGCCCTTGGTGGGAGGCCAGCCAGCCAGCCTGGCCAGTGTGGCCTCCCTGGGATTTGGCTTGATGGGAGGAAAGCCATTTTTCCTGGAGCTGTGGGTTCAGGATGCCAGAAGATGAATACCAAGCCCTAGCCAAGAGAGTCCCGGGGCAGTGCCAGAGCAGTGTACCTAATTAGGTTGTTCATACAAGGAGGGCCCAAGATGGGTATTGGGAGCCAACATGTGGAGCCAAGGCATCAGTGCCAGAGAAGACATAGCAGGAAAGACTGAGTCACAGTGAGCTGCTGGGCCAGCGGCAGAGGAGGGTAATGCCCATCGCTAGGCTTTGGGGTACTCATGGAAGGCTACTGTGAGAGTCTATTAGAATCCATGTAGAAGTCCTCGGAACCTGTCCCAAGCTTCTAGGAAGGTGTTCATTCTTTCCATGTTTGGAAACAGCTGCCCAAAGTCATGGTTTTCAGTCCTGATGTGTCAGCATCCCCTGTGGAGCTTGGTAAACCTTACCGCCACCCTGGCTCCAGCCTTAGAGACTGGGATTTAATGGAAATATCACTTAGGATTCGGCGTGAGCAACAGAAACTAAATCTGGTTAAATTTAGGGGAAAAAAGATGGGGAGTGGTGGTGTGTGAGGAGAGTGGTTGGAAAGATATGATGAAATTCCTTGAATGGAAAAGAAGTGCTGAACAAGGGGCTTTGGGAAAGATGTATGAATCAGGACATCTTCAGGAATGCAGGAAATATGAAGATGCACCTCTGGGCAGTAGATACGTGGTTAGGGGTGCAAGCTCCAGGGTAACACAGCCTGCTTCTATACTCTGCTTCTCTGTGCTTCAGTTTGCCCTTTGGAAATGGGTCTGATAGATTTTACCTATTGGGTAGTCATGAGGATCGAATGGGTTAATACACGTCAAGTGCTTAGAATAATCCTTGGCACATACTGAGTTTTTAATAACTGTTAGCAGTTATTTTTGTTGTTGCCGTTGGGCTCTGCTATGTGTGTGAATCAACTCTAACAGTTTCTCTTAATAGTTTCTCCTCAACTTGCAAATTCTAGGGACAGAGCACCTGAGCAGCTTATGTTGGTTCACATGTTCACCCCTTGGCCCGAAAATGTGTAGGAATTTGTTTAGCAGAATCACTGAATTCAAGTCATGCTTGTTCCCTGTGGGCTTCATTCTTCACTCTTTGGAGATTCGGAAGACTGGGAGGGGTGCAAGTTTTGTTCTACAGTGTGGAAGCGTAAAGGATCGAGGTGCAAGCCTCCAGTATTGCCTGTCTTTCCATGCAGGCCCCTTTTGAAATTTCAGTGAGCCCAGAAAGGGGATGTAGGGTCACTAGCAGAGCTGTCTTTCAAATAATCTATTACAGCCTCCATTGCAGCTGAGCTCTGTACAAGGTACCCTGTTAGGTGTTAGGACAGCAGAGGTGAAAAGACAGGAGCCCTTTCCTCAAGGAGCTCACTCACATCTAGAGGTCATACAGACCAATGGTCCCAGTCCTAGTAGATCGTGGCCCTAACTCAGGCTCTTATAAAGTTCATAGAGAGGCTCAGAAGCCATACATAAGCTGGTGTGAGTCAGCCGGGAAGGACTTTCCCAAGATGGCATGTTACCTCGTATTACTAAGACCAGTGAGATATTGCCAGGTCAAGGCATAGATGGGCTGCAGAGCAAGTATTAGAATTCCAGGCAGAGGAAATACCCTGACCAAAGAATGGCTGAAATCTATGAACAACCAAGTTGTGTTTCAGAAACTAAAAGGAGTTCTGTATGAGGAATTCAAAGAACTGGGGGATGAGGGTACGGTGGAGCAAAGGTATGTGTGCTAGCGACATATTCTGGATACAAAAACAAGGCCATGTTAGGAAGATCCTGTATGCTATTCATTTATTCATTCAGTAAATATTTATTGAGTTTCTACTATGTACCAGCTCTGTTCTAGACTCTGGAGATATGGCAGTAAGCAAAATACAAAATCTGCCCTTGTGTAGTTTCTATTTGGATGGGAAAGATTGGCAAAAACCACACAATTAAAATATATAGCATTTCAGATGATAATAAATGTAGTGGGTAAAAAACCTAAGAAGAGATATGGGGTATGCCAAGGAAAGGAGGTGCCACTGTTAAAGAGGATTGTCTGGAAAGACCCCACTAAGTTGTGTGGTTTCAACCACGTGACAGTGGGGAGCCAGTGAAGAATCTGGAGTAGAGTAACATGATGAAATTTGCATTTTCCGACCTCGGGGTGAAAGATAGGTTGGAGAATGAAGTATAGACAGGGAGACCTGTAAAAAGATAATTTCAGTGGGCCAGGTGAACAGATAGTGCAGTGGACGTGGGGAGAGAGAGACCATTTAAAGAGCAATTAAGAAATTACATACAATGGATAGGACTTAATGACAGATTGCAAGTGGGGTTGGGAAAGAGGAAGGAATCTGGGATGAAAATTTCTAGCTTGGGCACTGGGTGGATGATGCCAAGTACCATTCTCAGGGATAGAGAGTAAAGGTAGCTGGCCATCAAATGTGATGGACAGATCTTCCTGTAACAGTCAACCTACCTTTGTCTCCAGAATGGGTAGGTTGAGGGGTTTCACAATTGAAGATCAACCCATCTGTTACAGCAGAATCAGTGTTTTCTGTGAATGTATCCATCTTTGTTGTCCCCTGGACAGTATCCCTTCCTCTCGGTGTAGGAGAAGATTGTAGGCTTTGGTGTCAATCATACGTTGGTTTGGATTTCATCTCCACGCCTCTGCGTGGTCTTCAGGTAATATACTTACAGGGGCCTTCCTTTCCGCATCTGGGGACCAGGAATGTCCATCTCTACGTGACTTGCCTGTTGGGAGAACTGAAGTACACACACTGAAGGCCCCTGCTGAGTGTTGGCTCCTCCTCTGCTCCTCCTGGGCCCTGCCCTCAGTGAGGTTCTGGGCCCGGGTCAGTAGGTCTGAACCTGGAGAAAACCAGAACCAGGAAAGAAGGGCTGAATATACAGACGTGGGTGTTTGTATGAGTGTGTAGCTCAGTGTAGTTGCCTTTCCAGTACTTTTCAAATACAAATGCAAATAATTTGGGCAATTCACCTCTCTCTCTTATGACGTTTGTTTTGTATAGTTGCTTATATAACGAAACCTGGGAAATCAGGATGTCATTGAGGTATGGGGTGTCCTGGGGGTGTCCTCTGTAACATGGGGAAGCCATGAATGTGGAACTTTTGTTTCCAAACCAGTGATCAGGGCAAACTTTCAAAGCAACATGCTGCAAGGTGTGGAGTCCCGTAGAGCAAGGGATTAAAACATTGGTTCATATGTATGCATATCATGGTTGATACTCTCAAGTAATACCTTAAATTTTCTCTTTAGTGTTTTTTATATTTTAGATTGTTTACAATTTTTCCAAGTGAAGAGGGAGGTTGGTTACTTTATTAATCTTACTGAGATGTTAGTCCGTTCAATTTTGTATTTATCTGAGCTACTTCCCTGAGTAGTTGGAGGTATTTCTGTCTCTTCTTAAAAGCTACTTTTATAAATTATCAGTATTATCAAAAACAAACATTTCCTCTTACCTTCCTTTTACTTCATTTTACTTTTTTTAAAAAGTCATTGTTTGCATTTTGGTTAAAAAAATATTTTTAATAACCTTCCTTGGGAATACTCAAGAGTCCAAGATTCTTTTAGTCTGAAGTAGGGTTTCTCAGCCTCAGCGGTATAGATGTTTTGGGTGTGCTGTCCTGTGCATTGTAGGATGTTTACTACCATCCTTGGACTCTACTCACTAGATGCCAGTAGCACCCTCCCCACTCAGTCATGACATCAGAGCTGTGTCCAGACATTGCCTAGTATCGCCTGGGGAATAAAAACTCTCCTCCCACCTCCCCAGCCCCACATTGAGAACCACTGGTGTGAGAAAAATCTTTTACTTTTTATTTGTTCTAATATTATCACTGATTTTTTAAATCAGGATTCCTGGGAAAATATGGAGGGGAGGAGAAGACGACAGAAAACGAACTAAATGAATGGGAAATAAATGCTTTGGTTCCAAGCACCTGAACCCGATACTGTGTGCATCTGTAAGTGAGCAGAATGTTTATAGCAGGTTCCTAAGGCGCCTGACTTGTGGGCACTTACAGGATTCAGCAAAACCATTGGTAATCTTTTAAAGAGGTTTATTACTGAAAGACTGGCCAGTGGATTTTTTTATGATACATTCTAATCAAGACAGGAAGGAATTCACCTCATGAGCACCCCCATCAGAATCCTGGAAGGGTTAAAGTAATGCCATGAGGAAAACCAAGAAAAAGAAACAGGGGATTTAAAGTTTGCCCTGTTTTCATTCTGCACTATACAATCTGACCACAAGAATGTACAACTCAGTACTTGCATCTGCTTTCTCTTCCTTTCAGTACAGATCTTTGTTTTCTAAATAGAAGGGAATTATCCATTTTTTTTTTTCTGGATGAATTTGCCTCAGTATCACCAGTACAAATCCCCCCATCAAAAGCCTTTTCTCCCACACTTGATCTGTATCTCAGAGAATCCAGCAGTCTAACTGCCCTGTGTAGGAGGTTGCTAAATTGAGTTTTTTAATTATTTCTATTAAGCAAAAACGTAATATATGACAGCTGCTGAGGGATTATAAAAGCTTTGTTTTTTCAATAATTGGAAACCTTGTTTACAGGGGACTCACAATATTCCTTAAATGTCTTTGTGTTGAATATAAAAGAACTTGTGTTTATCTCGGCAATGATAATCTGACTATAAAGCAAACTCATTTAAGGATTATGCTTCCTGTCTCTCACCATGCAGCTGTCACCCTACTGTTCTTTCAAGCTTTGCAGAAGTGCTGAGAATTCTTCATTAAAATTAGAAGAATGAATTGAAAAACAAACCAGGTTGTTTGGAATACATCTAATCTTAAATCACAAGGAAAGAGTTGAGATCCCCAAAATATCACTACATCTAGGCAAATGTATTCTAAGCTCTCATTTGTTAACTCATTGACAGAATTCAGTTCACTCCCAGGAGACTTGGAAGAGTTCAGTCCTAGCGAAGAAAAATCAGGGACAATTCAGGTAGTTCAATCTTTAAGCAAACTGTAGAATTTGGATAGCCAGTGAAGGCATCAACATTGACTGACGTCTGCTCTGGAGAAGCTGGGAAGCACAGTACCTAACGGTATGTGCGCTGGGTCTTAAGCCACTTATGAGATCTGTGACCCCAAGCTAGTTATTTAGGGGCCCCCATGTAAAAAATTGCACTCATTTCTCGCACAGGGTTGTTTGGAGGCTTAAATGAGATAAACACATGAAATTCTAAGGATAGTTCCTGGCACCGAATGGCCACTCAGTAAATGTTAACCTGTTCTTACAGTGTTCCAAGCCCCACAGTTTTTTACGTGCATTATCTCATCTCATCTTTGAAATGGCCTTATTAAAATAGTACATTTTTATAACTCCAGTTTTATTGAAAATCAAGGGAAGTGAGATGCAAAGAAGTTTAATAACCTACTCAGGGTCACACAGC
This sequence comes from Camelus bactrianus, assembly GCF_048773025.1. Taxonomy (NCBI): domain Eukaryota; kingdom Metazoa; phylum Chordata; class Mammalia; order Artiodactyla; family Camelidae; genus Camelus; species Camelus bactrianus. Next base: position 41,480,491 of record NC_133545.1, on the reverse strand, counting down.
AGTTGAATTGACAGCAGGGCTCTGCATTCATAATTGTTGTCTCATTCTGCAAACTTTTAATGAGCACAGGTACCCTTTGCTCTCAGAACAATCACTTTCCAAATATTTGCTAAAACAAGTTTGCAAAAGATTTTAGCCAAAATCCTCCTCCCAGTTGAAAACCTGCTATGACAAGTTTTCCTACGTGTGACAGCTTCTCAGACTTCAGTGTGTCTATGACTCCCCTTCGAAATGCAGGCTCTGCATTTCTAACAAGCTGCAAGGTGATGCCAACGCCTCTGGTCCCCAGATCACACTTGGAGTAGCAGGAATGTAGATGATGGGAGAGGGGCTCTTCTCATCCCTCAGAACTCTCCTGATCAGCCTACTGTTTAAACATATTGCACATTATACCCATGATGCAGCCCGTTTTCCCCCCAAGGGTTTAGCACGTCGGTTTTTGTTTAGGTCAGGTGCCTGGGGGCGCCACCAACTCAGATAGTATCTTTCAGATCTTTGGCGATATTATTTCATTGTTTATTTTTATTGTAGTACATGTTCAATGCAGAAGGATAATGAAATTTCTCTTCTATTCAGCTGTGGACTGCAAGTGAACATACCTGTTAATTGCTCGATTAAGTGTTAAACAATCATATAATTGGTGTTTAAATATTTTATATTATGTGGAAATTCTTATCAGATTGTTACATAGTTATTTAAAAGCATTTTAGTAATATCCGGGACATTGATCTTTTTAGATACTCTAAAAATGAATTTTTTTTCCATTTAAAATAATGGGATATAGACTCTTGCTATTTGAAACTTTGCTGCCCAGCACGTTTTTAGGAATGGGTTAGACTCAGATAACAAGAGGCGGCGGCTTTCACTCTGTACCAGACATCGCGTGAAATCCTAGGAATACAATGATGATGCGGACAGAATAGTTAGAGAAGAAACAGGCAAGTAAATATTCAAAATATGGTGGAATGTCAAGTTTTTCAACAGAGATAGGTGAAAGAAGCCTTAAGAACACAGGGGAAAAGGCCTGCCTCTTCCTTCTATACACAGGAGGCTCTTTCTGGACACCAGGAATAGCTACTTTTCATTGAATATCTCTGTACTCCAGGCACTGTTGCAAGCATGTTACATACATTTTCTCATTTAATGATTCCAACAACTCAGCGAAGCAGGTACTTTTCTTATTCCCATTTTAAAGATGAGGAAATTGAGGAACAGGGAGATGAGTTAACCTGCCTATGGAAACGCTGATTTGGCCTCGCATCAGGCAGTCTGAGTCTAGAGCCTGCCCTTTCAACCATCTTGTGATCCACCTTTATTTTATTAAAAGAAAGTTCAAGATCGTAAAATAAGAACATTAAAAATGATGGACATGTTGGAGGGGTGCATTTATGGAATTGCAAAGAATCTAGTTTGATTGGAGCATATGATGGATATGGGGTGACGAGGCAGGAAGCCGTAACATTTGCATTGGCTTCACATAGACAGGAACCCATTGAGTGGATCGTATGGACAGGACTAGGCAGGACTAAAAGCATCTTCACTAGTCACAGTACTGGCAGTAATTACATATGAGATGCGACTATCATCATGAAATAGATTTTACTTCAACACATCATATATTACATGGTGTGGTCCCTTTTCAGTCAGTCGCCTTGGGAAGCTGTGCCTTTATTTTCACCAATTTCCCATTGCTTAGAGCATATTAGGAATGTCTCTTCTAGAATACCTTCAGAACAAGTCACAGTGCAAATCTTTTTATCTTAGGATCATGCCTCATTTTTATCTCAAATGTGTTTCCTAGTTGGATCACGAACCCTAATTACTGAATTTGGCTCTGAATAACTGCTGCCTGTTAGCTGTAATAGCGTCCACTCTCAAATCCATTCTCGAAAAGCAAATGTTTCTGTATAACTGATTCTGAAACGTTAGTGTGTGCTTGAATGTCATCTAGGGGAACTTGATTAAATAATACCTTCAAGTCGCACCCTCAGTAATTCTGATTCAGTTTGTCTAAGGGGATCAGGAATCTGCAGTCTTTAACACGCATCCTGAAGTTTCTGTTTTGAATGACCAGACCACACTTTGAGAAATGCAGCTGTAAGGATATTCGAGAGATAGGAGAGCAATTTTTAAGGCAGTTACAAAAGTGTTCTGATCAACAGTGACATCAATGGCAAGTATGGCCCACCTTTGGGGACTTCTCTCCTGTAGATGGTGCTTATTTAGAATATGATGTTTAGTTATACTGTAGAAAGGAATCAGTCACCATTTTGCACAGTCACAGCACATCCACCAGGTTCACGTGTGTCTTGGGGAGAACCCATTTCAGATGTTTGTTTGCTCACCGATCTACTTGGTGTCCTCCCTCTGCCTAGAGAGGTCTTCCTTTCAGACCCAGGTAGATCATCTAAGAATCCAGTATTGGAGGATCCAGCAATATGTCTATAAATTATTACTTTTTGCTTTTTCCTGAAAAGATTGAATTCTGATTCCATCAGTGTCTAATGTAGGGCAATGCCTGGGGACTGAGTCTTTAAGGCAATACTAGGTTATAGGGTAGAGGTTACTAGTCTCTCTAGTCAGGTCCCTTGTCCCTTGGAGCCCTGACATCAGCCAACTGTGTTTTGTCTGAATCTGAGGATCCAATATTACCCACCTTAAAAAATGTGGATGTTCTACAATCTTTCTGGGGTCCTTTAACTTAAATTAGGCTCTTGACTGGTTAAAAGTTTAGCGAACTGTGGAAAGACTGTTTAGACTCCTATGAGCAAAAAGTTTAGAAAAAAGAAGAGGTAATTGTCATATTTCTTACCCCAGCCATTATCTCTCTCTTTAACATTAACAAGGACAGCTATATTTTCTTTAAGAACTTCAGAGATAGCACAGGGAAGAGAGAATGACTCCAATTACTGTCAAAACACCCCTGACCAGAGGCAGCAGTGATCAGACGGCTGCCCACATCCTGTCTTCGCTCCTTTATTTCCACCTTTCCTCTTCCCCTATGTAGGGTTGCCAGATTTAGGAAAAAAAAAAAAAAAGAAAGAAAGAAAAACAGGATGCCTAGTTAAATTTGAATTTCAGATAAATGAAGAATATTATTTTAGTATACATTTCATGCAGTATTTGGGACCTATTCCATGACCCCATCCCATGTGTCGTCTCTCCCTCACAGTTCCGGGGGCTCTTGCTTTATTTTCTCTTGGTTTTCATATGCAGATGGTCCTGTAGGCAGAATCTTATTCGGTATTTCTCAAGGTACCATAGATATCAGTTTCCCTATTTGGGAGCCCATGTTAAGGTTTTCAAATGCTTCCTCCTCCTGCTGTTTCAGAACACCCTGAAATTCCTTATACCTTTCCTCTCACACCCGTGAGGTCATTACTTCACAAACAATAATGACAGGGCTGAGGACAGAGCTCTGAACGTAAGTGTGCCATATCTTTTTATGATTGATTGATGAGCTGAAAGCAATTTGTGGTCTTCTTAAGAGTCAATTAAATTAACTACTTATCTGCACACCACGAGTTAGTAGTAACCTCTGTCTACCATGCTGTCCCTCTGGGAAGTTAGAATAATTATTCTTCTCTTTTGGAGAGGTAAGAGGATGGAGGAAGGGAATGGGTTTGGGAGCTACACCTAGATTTGCAAACATGTGTTATGGCTTAGCCAAAAAGGTGGAAATAAAATTGTCCTTATAAACAGGGAGTCATTTCAAAATGTGGAATACTGGCTCTCAAAGAATGGAGAGATACCTTGCCTACTATATATTGTCTACTTCTATTGGCTTTTCTAATTTTAAATTTTTTCCTGTGGCATGTTGGTGTTGTAGTCACATATCTACAGTATCAGAAGAGTAAGAAACAACTTTGAAAACCAGTGGAATAGTATAAATGACAAAATGTTCAATTCACATTAGAAAGCTTTCCAGTATGCAGAGCAATGGTACACATCAGATAACAGGGTGCCTCTTTACAAACTTTGTGCTTCGATTAATGATATTATTCAGATCTTCCTTCACAAATGACACCGAGCAGGCTTCACACCTTGAAGATTAAGAGTTATGAATGCCCCGTCTTGGTTCAGTGCTTTTCAGGTGTAAAACGCACAGAAGCGTGAACACATATTTAGCCATGTCTCGATGATTAGTTTTATGCCAGGGAGGCTTGTCCAAGGCAAGCTTGTGACAGTGGTCCTCCGAGCCCTGGCTCCCCTTTTTGAATCTTTTCCTGTAGTCCATAGCATCCTGCTGCCCCTCAGATCCCCACAGCCTCCGGAGGGCGGAGGTAGGCCAGGAAACTAACTGCCTTCAATATCAGCACTGGGCCCTGCTGAGAAAATCGCCCATTTGACTGTAGACAAACAACCGGAATTGAACTAGCTGCCTGGCTCATATTCTACTCAAGTAAATACACATAAACTTGCTGTCATAACCGTCAGTGGAAATCCATAGCTTCCTGTGGTTCTACACATTTTCAGCGGAAACTGGCATTAGGCTAGAAGAGTAAAAGCTGAACAGGAGAATTCATGGTAATTTCTCACCAACTCCAACACTCTGGACATGAGAAAACAAAGTTCATAGTAAAGTAGGTTATCATATGTATGTGGTGAAAATCCAAGGTGATAACCCCCGGGCTCAAGATGTGACTGAAAAAATCTTTTCTGGAATGTTTGTGATTGTTTCAGTCAACTCATAAATCTTGTTCTCCACGTCTTGTGCCTCCGGTGTCAAGTGACGTTTAGCCCGTTAGCCATTTGTTGGAAAAAAATAAGACCCTTAGAATATCGATTTTATCTGGAAAGAGACCAAGTTAAAATTATTTTTTAATCCAGGTGCACTCCTCATTTTTATTATAAATACATAATGAAATAATTAGATGGAGATTGAAGTAAATGTTTATATTTTATTCATGCTTATAATATTTTATCCTTCAGGATGAAGCTTTGTGATACCTTTATAAATTCCTTAATATTAAAATAAGGATCACTTTGTTTCTTTGAAAAGAAATTTTTATTGGGTGATTGAATTTGTGTGGGTAATAAGCCTAATGATTAGAGAAATATGGCAATTCTAGATCATTTTTACTCAAGATATCGGAATGTGCTGGTTAACTCCAGAGTTTCTTGGATCTCTGATTTGGGGAATAAAAACTGTAATAAAATTACTACCAAGACCCTAGCTCTGTTAATTTGAATAGCATTTTTATCTATCTGATTTCAATTCAAGTGCATTATTAATATTTTTCTTCTTTTTAATATAGGTGGAAAACAGACCAAAATATTATGGAAGAGAGTATGTATTATGCTATTCATTGTTTTAATAATGTAATAAGTATTCACTTCATATGTCATTTAATTATTGAATGTTGAAAATTTTCCATTATATGGTCTTCATCAGATGTCCATTGTGCAAGAGTTTAATAATAAGGATAAATGCAATCAGATCCTTTTGTATTGAATTTTCTTATAATACTCTGGTGCTTGGCTTCCATTAGTGTGGGAGGGAGACTATCTCCTGCTACACATAGTTCTCTTCACAAAAGCAGCCACTGAGTGCCTGGCAAGTATTTGAAACATAAGGCAGCATCTTCCATAATTGTGGCTCTGTTAGTATTTCGTTTCTCTACCTCAATACTATATAAACAGCTAGGGTGTCAGAGATTGTAAACTGAGGCTGAATTCCTTACTTTCATGTGTCTCAGTAAATGCAACACTCAGGAAAGTCAGGCCGTTTCTTTGCAGTCTCATGAAACCAAAATGATGATTTCTCTTGACATGAATCTATTAGCCAAATTGCCTTAATACCTTAATTATGATTTTCCTCTTAATTTCAACTCGTGGTTTGCTTTGCTTTCTCAGACACCTCCTGCAAAGCAAATATGCATTACCAGAAAAATAACTGGCAGTCCCGGGCTGAGGCACACAGAACAGCTCACAGAGGGCAGAACCACCCCCCACCCCACCCCACCCCACCCCCCCGGAGCAGGGCAGGTGCACAATTGGCTTTTCTCCCCACATCCAACCTGGAGGCATTATAAAGCAAAATCTCTTTCAAGTCCATCTCCCAAGCTCCCCCAGCCAATCCAAAGCCTTCTTCCTCTATTCGCTTACCCAGCAGAGCTTCATTTTCGTGATTAATGATCCTCTTATTTGTCCCAGCCCAGCAGCCACTTCCTAATCACCACGGCTGCATTTCTGAACCTTCCTACTGGGCTTTGGGACTTCAGCTGGGGGCTCTGGAATATCTGCCTGGATCACTGGCCTCCTCTGTCTTCCACCCTCATGTCCCTGACATCTAACCTACTTGTAGTATGACTTTTTTTCCTGCAGTATACTGATTTGGATTTTGCTCACAGAGAACACAATTAGTAAAAAAAAAAAAAAAAAAAAAAAAAAAAAAAAGAGCGAGAGAGAAAGTGAAAAGTTATTATATACTTCTCAAATAGAACACTTTTGTACACGAATTCCAAAAGGAACTGTTTATTGTGTATTTGCTTTTTTTTGCATAAAAGTTTCTAGTTCTCACCCCCACATAAACTATGTAGTGAAAGGAGACCAAAGAAACATTTTCTTACCCACAAAAAAGAAATGCTTCATATTAGAGGGAAATTAGCTTAAAAACTTCAGATTCTGTGTTTCCCTTTCCTTTTTAAAAAACGAAAGGTCTTTTTTGTGTGTCCTATTCAAAGATTAGTACATGCTTTATTCCAGAAACATATATATTTTTTGCCTAGAAAGAATCACAAGAGAGTGTGGACAAGGATACCCTTAGGGAAAAGGAATTTTTATTTTTCTACTGTTTATACTTTTACCTCTTTTGTAGCTTTTAACTTTCACATTTTGAATTTTCCCACTGTGCATAGGTATTACTTTTATTCTTAAAAAGTTAATAAATTGATACCTGCTGATTTGGGAAAATTAGAACGTATAGGAATCTACAGGCGGAAAACATGATAGCCCCATCATGAAAGAGAAGAGTTGTTAACTTTTTGTCTTCATCTCTTTCCTTCCTGTCTCTGTGCAGGCTTTCTTTTTGAAAAGTTGGGATCACAAGATATGTATGTCATGGGTACTTTTAAATTCACGCATAAAGGGCCGATGCGCCACACACTGCGTCTTCAAGTGCACAAAAGTGTCATTTTCTTCTTCTGAACAATTGAATTTAACTTAGTTCTTGACACTTTGCCTCTGCTGCTGGCCAGCACTTAAACATGTCCATTCATTCAAGGGAGTTCCAGCTTAGCTGCTTTCAGGTTAACCGCCCGTTTGGGGTATTCCTCCTCGCATTTTTCCTGCTCTCCTCGCCCCACCTTCCCCGAGAGTGATCTGGGTCGGGGTGTCAGGTTTCTGTGCCCACCTCTGTGTGTACCTCTTCCTGCTGTGGTCACCCCCTGCCCTGCCCTGTCAAACTGTGTCCTGGATGTCCCAGCCTCAAACCTCTTGTGGTACCAGCTCTTGTCCTTTCTGACGTGGGAAACTTTCCAGGGTCCTCTGCCCTTTCCACCCCCCCCACCCCCCACCAACACACACACACTCACTGGCCCTGTATCTACAGGGCTGTGCTTAGGTCTCTTTGCTCATATCATCTTTCTAGCCCTCTTCAGCCCCAGCTCTTGCTGCAAAGGAGGCATCTCCGCCTCCAACTTAGACCCACTGAACCTGGGCTCTGGCCAAATTTCTTTGAATCTCTCTCCCAAAAGAACTAAGGATGCTGGTCTCCTTTGGGGCAGCAGGGTTGCTCCTTTGTTATAGCATATTCATCTAACCCCGGAAAAGTGCTGCTCCAAGACCTCTGTGCACTGGCTCTCAAGATTTAAAACCAACATTAGGGAAGCCAGAAACCCCCTTTCTCCCAAGCTATCACTGCTCTAGACTTTTGAGAGTTGATCTGAGAGCTCAAAGCCACAGTTTTTGACCTCACTTCCCTGGGACTGAAGCTTCAGCTTGTAAGGTCTAGTTGTTAAGAACAGAAGGGAATTAGGATGTAAGTATTGTGATAGGCATCGTTTTTTCCCCCAAATATTAACCTGCTGCATGTGTCCTCTAACTTGATCTTTGCATTCCTTGGGGGAGAAAACATTTGTTGTATAGCCAGCTTCCCTCCCCATTTTCCCCTTTCCAGGGAGACAAAAGGGGATTCTCTGTCCAGAACATTTCTTCTCTAAGTTATTGTCCCAAATTCTCTAAGAGTGGGTAATCTTAGAAAGACAGTGTTGTTCCCTCTCCCAGGAGCCTAGGGCCCCTTGGCACTGGCCTCACCTCCCCACCCAGCTCCCACTTTCCTCTGAAACACAGAATGAGCAAATCTCTGGTAACAAGAGTGAGCAGCTGTCTTTGCTTTAGGGCAGCACAGAGAGCCGGCCAGTTGTCTGCCCCTCACTCCCGTCCTGTTCTCCTCTTCCCTGGAGTCACTATCTGCTCTCTAGGGCTCAGACATCCCTTCCTGAGCAAAGCAGTCTTTGGCCAAGCCTGCAATCCTACTGCATTTTCTACATGCATGTGTATTACTTCTTAAATTACAGAGGGGAAAAATAAACATTACCTTTAAAAAAGAAAAATAGGTACATTTTTCAAACATATCCCTGAGCGATTGCTCTCAAAATTTAAAGAAATGGAAGACTGTTCACTACGGTTGGCTAGTCTTTCCAGAGAATGAGCCTCTAAGATGAACACCACCCCACACCTGAAGTTAGCAGGATGATAATCAGTAAGTGCTCATTTGCAATCGGGATGATACATAATTCTCTGTGTTCTAGCGGAGAGCTAAGTTGGTAATTGCTCTTTTGCTATTCCCATAGTTGAAAAAGGAGCCATAACCTGGCTTTTGGTTGTGACTTTAATTTTCAGTTTGTGAGCAAAGACAGTAGCAGGAAGCCAGGTGGACTGGGTGTTCATCCTTTTGTTTTTTTTCATCCTTTTTGAATGTGTGTTATCTGTTTGGGTGCATGTGGAGAAGTGGTTCCAAGCCCATCATGAAGTATATAGTAGTCACTCTCCTCTTCATTTAAGTGGGGAGCTGTAGATTCCTGGTGGCCCCGCCATCGTTTTTAGCCAGCTCTTTGTGGTCCATACTTTGTATGTGGTCTGTTCAGAACAGAGACTGTCTTATCTCTTCACAGGTTTCACGGGATCATCTCCCGAGAGCAGGCAGATGAGCTTCTCGGAGGCGTGGAGGGCGCCTACATCCTTAGAGAAAGCCAGCGCCAGCCAGGGTGCTACACGTTAGCCCTAAGGTGAGCCCGATTTCATCCACTGTTGCAACTGCTTTACAAGAGAATTTACTTAAATTTTTTCCCCATTTTTTATTGTGGTAAAATATACATAACATACAATTTACCATTTTAACCATTTTTAAGTGAGCAATTCAGCGGCCTTAAGTACATTCTCAGCATCCTGTGACCATCTCCGCTCTTCATTTCCAGAATTTTTTCATCATCCCAAACAAAAACTCTGTACCCACTAATCAATTGCTCCCCATTCCCCCCTAATTATTTTTTATTTTCACTCTGTTTGCAAAGCACTCTGCAGTATATTAGAGGCATGTACATTTTCTGGGCCACAGACGTTGTAAGTTGGTGGACACTGAGGCTCTGTGCACGCGCAGTATTCTTTGGGGAATTATCTGCAAAGCAGGTGCTTCTGTAGCTGTTTCTGCCTGAAACATCGAGCCAGCTGATTGAGACACGTCTCTGCCTCACTTAACCCTTGTCAAAAGTCTTCTCCTCACATTGTGCACTTGTGCCTGGAATAGACGTGTACTTTGTCCATGGGGTTCTCTCAGGGATCACATTGACCCGTGGAACTCCCAATGGCAGTCACGAGGCTCCATGCCAGCAAGCAATCGGAGCAGAGCTCTCACAAGCCTCTTATGACAAAACCACAGCACTGAACATCACAGCACCCAAAAAGCATTGTATTTACTGCGCTGTCCTAACTTTGCTCAAATATTTTCTGTTTTTTGATCCTCATGGCAATCCTGTAAGGTCTGGGGAAGGTTTTCAAAACTGTCTTCCAAAAGTTCATTGGTGAACTCTTTGGAACTTGGAAGCTCTTTCTCCAGGGAAGAAATGGTATCAATTGAAACACTTTCCAGGTCAGCCCACAACTCACTATCTCAGCGCAGTGATTGTGGGAAGATAATTGCTTTCCAATTTGTAACTGGGGATGGCTAAGACATATATCTTCAATGATGTCATTACAAGGAAGCACTTCAAGAGTAGCACACGCTCTAGGTATGCAGAGTACTTGCCTATCTTCCCAGCATCCCCGCAGCAGGAGCTGACAGTCCCAGTGGGGAGCCAGCCAGGGGCTATGAGATGCAGGACCAAGGCTAAGAGGGGGCAATCGGTGCTACAGGGAGAGCACCCTCATGTTTAGGTCCCCAGGATGCTGGCCCTGATGCTCAAGCAGAGAGATCTCCACGCAGCATCCCTGTTTCCTTTCTGCTGGACCAATTAGGGTGGGAGGCATGAGGTGCTCTACTGATGGTGGTCAAAGATGTAATAATAAAAGGCCATCAGGGCCAGTGGTGATAGCTTCCCTTGAAGGGGCAATTGCCTGGTACAGGGGAAGGGGGCAGAAGGAAGTGGCTAGTTCCCATTCAGAAATTTAAAGTAAGATACTTTTTAAGTCAGACAGAACACTCTGACTTTTACGGGTGAGAGTGATAATGACCCAGTGGCCTTAGTGACTTCTAGGACCAAATGATGCCATAGAACTAGCTGGGCTTTAAACCCAGCTTTGCCTCCTTCCAGGGGTATAGCCTCAAGCAGGCACCCCAACTCTTCAACGCTCAGTTTCCTCAGCAGTCAAAGGGTCTGCACGATAACTAAATGGGGGAAATCGTGTCAAGTGCCTAGCCCAGTGCCTGGCATTCAGGACACACTGGTGAAGTATTAGCTACCCCTGTTATTCACTGGTCCAGTTTCCAACACTGTGATTTCTCCTTCCTCACGGGTAGGTTCGGAAACCAGACCTTAAACTACAGGCTCTTCTATGATGGAAAACACTTTGTGGGCGAGAAGAGGTTTGAATCGATTCACGATCTGGTCACAGATGGCTTGATAACGTTGTACATAGAAACAAAGGCTTCCGAATACATTTCCAAAATGACAACAAACCCCATTTATGAACACATTGGATATGCCACTTTACTCAGAGAAAAAGTCTCCAGGAGGCTAAGCAGATCTAAAAACGAATCAAGGAAAGCCAGCGTCACAAGTGAAGAACACACAGCTGTGGAAAAGGTAAGCTCCATGTGGGACCAAAACACTCTCTCTGTGTTTAATCTGTGCTGGAAGACTGGGTGATTAATTATCTATGTGATTTGCCAAAATATTGGAGGAGACCCACCTCTACCTGAATAACTTTAGAATTTTCGTCCTAAAAAATGACCACTGAGGTCCAGCAATGTTCAGTGATTTGCCCAAACTCATATTGTCAGAGCCACAACTTCCACAAATAATTATCTGTGAGTTTATTTGGAGTTTGAAAGGAAAAAAAAAAACTCCATTAATGTTTTATGATGAAAATAGTCACTTGTGTTGTAATTGCCATTTGAGGCGTTGCTGGCTCCATCTCTAGTTGCACCCAGCTAGCCAGATACATGACATTTATGCCTGCTTCTCTTAAGACTTGGTGACCGTGCGTGATCCACACGTCAGCCATCTATTGAAGGTGGTCTTACCTGGGTAACAGACTTTACTGACAGAGATGGGCGCATTAGCGGTGATGCTGGCTATCTCTGGGAGGCTTGGGAAATGACAGGCTGTCCTTTGCCCCAAGGGAAGGGTTATTATGCTTCGGCGAGGATGAGAAACTCCTAAGTGGGAGATGTTCAAGCTGGTTGTGTCGTGGCAGGATATGGCGAGAAAGATCTGATTTTCCTCTCTAGTAAGTTGCAGATTTTTTGGATGTGCCCCTTTAGGAACCATCTGCTTTGCCTGGTCCTATCTGTATTCCACTGAAAGAAAGTGACAGCCAACCACGCCAGTCAGCCCCCACTGAGTCAGTGCTGAGCCCAGCTTCTAAGGCGAGCTTGGACTGGGGCAGATATAAATAAGAAGCGGGGCAAGCGCAGCTCCTTCTGGTGGTTGATAATCCTTAATTAAACCGGAACGGACGCCCTCTTCCCCTGTTGTCCAGTGTTAGCAGAAAGCAAAGGAACCTCAGGTTGACAGATTGGGCTTCGGCTTCGGCGACGGGAATGCACCAGAAAGCACAGAAAGGAGGAGGAGGGCAGAGGATGGCAGGCGGTCCTGTTGGCAGACCGGGGATGATCTTAATTGATTTGCTAATTGAGCTTCAGAGCCTAGGAGAACCTTCCTCAGAATCACATCAGTTGAGCAGCTGGCCCATGAAAAAATCATTTGCCATTTTCTTTTTATAACTCCAGAGTCTCCAAAGCACCTGTTTATTCTTTTACAAATAATTGATTTGGGACATGGTGGGGTTTCTGATTGTTTACATTTCAACAAAAGAGAGAGAGGACCTCAGTCCCAACGTTCAGAGTCTTTTCCCATCCAGGCGAAAACCATTCCTTTAATCTGTTTGCAAAATCCGTTCTAAAGTAATTTAGAACAGAAATCTGGAAGCTGGCCTTCCTGGCCATGACAAATCAGAAGATGAATTGTAAAATAAATCTCTGGAGCAGTGTTTGTATTTATATTTCTGAATCAGAGAGCAATGCCATCAGAAAGGCAATCTGTTACAACTGCAGGCGACACACTTGAACATTTCCTGGAAAAGAGGTGAGGAGGGGGTGACTCTTGTGTGTTTGGGGTGAGAGTTTAGATCCTGGGTCTTGACGTTGACATTGGTAGACCCCTGTCCTCCCCCACCAGACGGAGGTTTGGTCACTAGAAGCTAATATTTCTAGATGATAGTCCCGTAAGGAAACTTGCACAACAAAGTATCTGCTTTATTTAGATCATTTTGTATGAAAGGTACATTTGGGAGACATTAATAGTCAATTTAGTAATCATTTTGAATGAGCTGCCCAGTACACTTTTTCACCTTTTTAGGAAAAGGTAAATAAAGAAAATGTTGAAGGAAGAAGTCCAACCTCAGTGAAAGGTTTGATGGGCAGGTGTTGCTGGTGTGTATTTCTTGGACACTAATGATGCAATGTTTGGCTTTCCTGGAGGACACTCTGCACACTGGGTCTGGTCGCTTGCTGGGGGCCACTCATTTTGTCAGTGGATTTGTTAAGAAACTTGGTGCGACTCCATCTATTTCCCTCGGACCTGTATTGACAAGTGGAATTATTAAAAGTCTCCATCTTGCCAGAAATTCTATTTCCCTTCAGGGCAGGTCGGTGGACTGTTGCCATGGAGGTAGTGACTAGAAAAGAGGTGGCAGAAACTTGAATGGATTGACTGAGAAATCCCCGGGGCACCTACCTCCTTTGGTAATGGTGTGTCTTGAAGGTTTTAATGAGTGAAATGGGAAGGTTTCCTAATATTTCTCAAATCCAGACAGCTGAGCATTTCATTTTCCAGAGCACTCAAACTCTGCCCCCCATTTACAGTATTGATCATTTCCAAATGAATCCAGAGAGACTGTGTTACCTGGAAATCCGAGAATATTAAGTGTTAATTGGCAAAAAGATGTTAACTACCCCATCAGACTTGAGTGGCTTCCAGATTTATCTTCTGTCAGGGTGGTTAGCAGTGAACTTGATTTTAGTAACTGTAAATGAAGCAAGGAGAGGGGAGGGTGCAAAGAACCTTGTGATTGTTAGCCAATAGATCAGTCTGTTTTCTTTCTGATTCTTTAATGGAGTTTTAAAACATTATGATATTTAAGGGCCACCACTTGGTGCATTTAATTAAAATGGTCATGCCCAGTGTAATTTCTTTCCTGAAATGTATTTCAGAATTTATTCCCTAGATGGATTGTCTGCTGACCTCCAAAACTGGCACTGTAAGCAATCTAAGAATAGCAGGATTTAACATTGGTTCAGACATTTGCAGTTCGTAAACAGATCTCATGAACGTGAAATAATTTCCCATTTTATCCTCAGAACAGCTTTGCCAGGTACAGAGGGCAGGAATCATTATCCCCATTTTATTGAAAAAGTCACAACAGCAGGATGAGGAATCAAACCCAGGCCTCCTAACTCCCAAGTTCAAAGCTTCTTGACTCTGGCACAGCTGGACCTCATTCTGTTCTTATTGCCTTATTGCTTTAAGCAAACACCCTTGCTTTTGAGCATCCTAAGTCAATTGATGGTCAGAATCACATAGTATTGACATGATGTGTTTTTGAAAATACACTGTTATTACCATCTATAGTAACTAAACTGTCTTGTAAAGAATGCCCTATTGAATTGAATATACATGACAACAAATTTTTTAAAATTTTTTGAGCGGGGAGAGGTAGTTTTATTTTTCTATTTAATTTTTTTTAATGGAGGTACTGGGAATTGAACCCAGGACCCTGTGCATGCTAGGCACACACTTTACCACTGAGCTCTACCCTTCTCCCAACAACGTTTTCAATATCACGTCTGGTAAATAAATTCGGCTTGCTGAACTAAATTGCATTTATGCTTTACTGGAGAAAAATCATCTACATCCTTGATACAATCAAAGCACATTTAAGACTTTATTATATCTTACCCAGTTTATTCATTTCATTATTTTTATAATAGCAAAAGTCAGGAAACAACCTAAATGCCCATCAGTCGGGGACTTCTTAGATGAATTATGGTACATCCGTGTACAGGAATGTTCTGCAACTGCAGAGAAGAATGAGGACACTTTCATATGGACTTATTTGGAAAGATTACCCAGAGTTACCAAATGCAAAAACAAACTTGCAATATAGTCTGCATAGTGTGGTTTCATTTGCGGAAACGAGGGAAAAAAAGATTTTACATATTTTTTTCCTTGTAAAATTGTCAAATATCCCTTGAAGGATGCAAGAACTGGTATCAGGTTTGCCTGTGGGGAGGGGAAGGGGGTGTCTCAGATGCCAGGGTGGGAAGGAGACTCTTTTCTGCTACTGTTTCATCCTCTGAATTTTGAACCATGATAAATGCAGTATTGTACGCAAAAAATCAAGGAAGAAAAAAGAACATACATTATGTTCTAAATTCACATGT
Source organism: Camelus bactrianus (assembly GCF_048773025.1). Classification (NCBI taxonomy): domain Eukaryota; kingdom Metazoa; phylum Chordata; class Mammalia; order Artiodactyla; family Camelidae; genus Camelus; species Camelus bactrianus. Next base: position 41,465,388 of record NC_133545.1, on the reverse strand, counting down.
GTTAAAGCAAACCCTGAGGAAACCGCTTTCTCTACTGAACATACCACATAGGCAAACACAGTTCCAGCCCTCTGGCCCCAGGCTGTTTGTCCCCTCCCTTCTCACCAGCCCTCTTCCCCATCCTGATAGCTCCCTTTTTCTTTCATTTCTCTCTTGGATTGTCAACAAAGAGCCTGCATTGAGTAACCTCTCCCTAAAGGTTGGGGGCTAGATGGTAATTGTAGCAGAGGACCTAAATCACCAAATAAAGTCTATGACCTGACTGTCCCCAAAATTGGGCTGATTGCTGCTTCCCCCCCTGACCTGGCCCCCCCACCTCCCACGGACACCACCACTGTGCTCCCCTGGGCTCTTCCCAGTCCTCCCGCCAGGTTCCATGCCCCTCCACCCCACCCTGGCCCTCCTTTCTCAAGCTGCCTCGGTCCAGCTCCAAGATTCCTCCCGCTTTTCTACGGTAGCAAGGAAGCCTTTGATTTCTTGGTTTCTCCTTGTCTTGCTGTGAGACAACAAGAGAGTGAGTGGCCTGTTCGGGAGCACAGGGCCCTGAGCCCAGTTAGGATGTCCTCTCTTACAGATGAGCTGTTCCAGAGAGGAATGATCTCCAACCCTCCACTCCACTTTTTTTTTTTTTTTTTAGAATTATTTTTCTCTACATCCAGGGTGATCCCTTCTTCTTTTATTTCACAGTTTCCACCATATGAGGCAGCTGGCCTGTCAGATATCTTTGCCTAAGATCTGTATTACACTTTCTTCCATGGTCCTGGAGCAGGAAGGAGTGGCCCCCCCAGGGAGTGAATCTCCAGGCCTCGCTTACTGGGGTTGGCTCATCCTGAGTGGTCCTCCCCTCCAGGCCCATGAGGGCTGGTGGCCCTTGGTGACGTTTTACTCACCAGAGCGTTGCTCTTGCTGTTGTTTCCATCTCGGAAACCATCTGATTGACTTTGTCTGTTTAGAAATGCCCCTTCTCGGGCCCCACCCCAGCACTACTAGGTCAGGACCTCTGGGGGTGCACCTGCTTGCCAGGCAGTGTGTAACCAACCCTCCAGATGGCCCAAGTTTGAGAACCTTTGAGAACCTGTGGTTTAGACGCCCCTCTCCTCCTCTAGAAGTTGACCAGGTGGAGGCCCAGGTCACATCCCAACTCTAAAGCCCAACGCACGAGGGGCTCAGCAGAGTAAACACTTAAATGAACAGGTGGGTAATTTTCAGAGTGGAACAGATTGGAACAACGTACCTCAGATACACCAAGATGGTGCACCCGTATCTCCCACCGCCTTCTCTCTATGCGGGCTCCTTCTGCCTCTGGGCTAAACCCTGACTCGCTGTGGCTTCGTGAGAAGCTAGAGCCTGGAGGAGGAGGGTCTTGGAGACCCTACCATGCCTCCCCCTTCTTTTATACAACAGGAAACTGAGGCAACCAGCTCATTTGTCTGGAGTATTTCAAGGACATCTAGAGATCACAGAGGCTTGGATAGAAAAAAATGCTTCAGAGTAACCTGCCACTTAGACATTCTCTTTTTAAGTTAAGATCTTTCAGGAGCACAAGTTATACATACAGGACTCTTGCATGAATGATTGAAAAGTAAAAAATGAATTCAGACTGCAGTTAGTCTTAAAGGTGTTCCAGCAGTCAGAGCCCAGCAGGAAATAGAAGACACATTCACTGGGGTTTTTAAGAGAATTTGATGAACAAGGGATTTGCCCGGGGACCGGCAGTGGTGGGAAGCTGTGCTCTCCCTGGTGCTGACGGGACTGGCGGGAGGCGCTCGGGTTTCTGGGGTCTGATGCCCGCCGGGGTGGAGACTCCCACAGGAGGGGGGCTGCCACAGAACGGGCGGCACCAGAGGTGAGGGTGTGAATAAAAAGCAAACTCACAAGAGAGAGGCCTCCAGAGTTGAGCAGCGTGCAACACGTAGGTGCTGCACCACTCGGGGGAGGGGGCGTGGAAGAAATACCTCAGCTTCTCTCTCCTTCCACCCTTTAATCTCCTGCCTGAATCTCCCATTGTACAGACCCCACTGGAAGCCAGAGGACAAAGGAGCCAGGGATACAGTTCCTAAGAGTCAGTCTCCCCACCATCGGTGAAAGCAGGTCAGGGAATGAATGTGAGACGGGGTGGGGTGGCAGAGAATAACCAATGCAGGGAGTGAATAGAACAAAACCTAAGCATGGCAGTGTGTTAGCCTTGCTCTAATTCCTGTAGAACATAGAACGTTCATTCACCATAACTGGCATTAATGCAAGATGATGAGATAGCCCTTTTCCTGAACAGGCTCCACCACTGTGCCCTTATGGAAGGGGTCTTTGTCCTGGAGGGCAGGGAGGCTTTGTGACTTCATTAAGGACAGTTGATTCAAACATGGTGTCCCCCACAGCCCTTCACCAAGCAGAGGTGCCACGTCAGTTCCCCAAGGAGAGAGCCTGCGTTGCCTGTGCAGAAAGTATCAGGGGCTGAAAAAGATGCGCTGGGATTACAGGGTCTGGAAAACCTGTGGCTTTGCTCCGCAGGAAGTCCCTTGGAAATAATACGTAACTGACATAACCAGTCTTTTCTCAGGAGAAAGGCTAAATGAAGATGAGCATAACTTAGCTAGTAACAGTGACAGGTACGGTAATGGCTCTGATCATCCATCTTCCTCCTCGTGCACAGCGTCGTAAAATGGAATAGGATGTAATGCTGTAAGGATGGATCTGAACTTAGATTACATTTGCTCATGAAACCAGGTTTTACAGAGCGTTATTTTAAATCAGAGTCCTCTAACGGTGTGGGATTTATCATGCAGTCTGATAAAGAGCTGATTTAGCTAGGTCAGTGGTTTTCAAGCTGGCTTCAGGTTAGAATCACTCTGGGAGCTTTTGACGAAAAAAAAAAGGACCCCTGTGCAGCTCCCCCTGACTTAGTGAATAAGAGCTGCCGCTGGTAAAGCCTGGGAGTCTCTATTTTTAAGGTTCCCTGGGTGACTCTACAGTTCTCAGCCCCTGGTTAGATGAAAGGTCAGACGGGAAAGTAAAGGTTATCAGATACTTGGGGAGCCTTTTCTTTTGAGAACACCTGTCCCACCTTCTCTAATGCCTCCTATTTCTGAGGCTCTTTTTTGTTCTAATTTAGGCACTGGCATTCTTTCTCACCTCTACCTACAAATAAAAAGCCCTCCATGGAAACATTCTTAAGACAGGAAAGTCTGGTGGTTCTGGTTACATGAGTTTGTTCAGAGGTTTGCTTTGCTCCTTTTTTCCTGGGTCTTTTTCCCAGATTATTGGCTAAAATTTAAATGCTGGGAAGAAATTAAATGTAGTAGGATTAAGAGAATTTAATGAAGAGACAAGAAAAAGTCAGTGTCTCTTCCTTAGGGGCCAGTGGGTGGTTTTCTTAATGACAAAGTTTATAGGACTAGGATTCTCAACTTTGCCTGCCCACTGGGGAGTTTTCAAAAATACCAATGCCTGGGCCACACCCCCAGAAAAGAGACTTAACTACTTGAGATAAGGGCTGAGCATCTGGCATTTAGATTCTCCAGGTGATTCTGAGGTACAGCTGAAGTGGAGAATGCTCACAATAGAAGAATAACTAAAAATGAGTTAGGTCGTTCTGTCCACTAGACTTATCTTTTTTCAGAAAGCTTCTCTTTTTACCAGTCCCTCACTGTCAGTGGACTCAAGGTTGGAACTTTACAGGAACAAAAAGGAAAGTCATCCTAATGCGTTCAGTGTCTGTCAGGGTAAGATGGTCCAAACCCTCTATTCATCCCCATTCAAAACCTCTCTGGAAAACAGCTTGATGCAACCCCCGTTTAAGTATTTTCTATGCAAACAGTGCCATCTAGTGGCTGAGGAAAGTGCTACATGCTGGCTGCACTCTCAAAGGACCATACTCAACAGATGTGGGAGTAATGAGCGAGAACAAATTTTCAGCAATGTATCTACTGAATTGTCATCATTTCCTCAGGTTTTATAGCATAGATCAGGCTAGGCAATGGCTAGGGGGTGTCTGTTTTGTGGTTCGTGCTCATTCTCTGCATAAACAGGTGGGCAGCTCTGCCATCCTGGGACACTCATATGTAAAAATGGTCCCAGTGATCTGATTCACTGAGATTCTGGCCCAGAGGTGCTCAAGCTTTTTACCCTCAGGGCCCTTTTATATTTATATATATATATATATATATATATATATATATATATATATATATATATATATATATATACCTCTTCAAATTACTGAGGACCCCAAAGAGCTCTTGTTTGTGTGAGTTCTATCTGTTGATATCTACTATATTAGAAAGTAAAGCTGAAAAAAAATTTAATTCTTTTAAACATAACAGTAATAAATTCAGTATGTGTTTGTGTGAAGAACATATTTTTGTGAAAAATAACCCCATTTCCAAAACAAAAAAAATTAGAATATTGGCATTGTTTTACATTTTTGTAAATCTCTGTAGTGTCTGGCCTAATAGGCAGCAGCTGGATTTTCACGTCTGCTTCTGTATTCAATCTGTGATAATATGTTAATATGTTTGATGTATAGGAAGAAGCTCTGGCCTCATGCAGATATGTCACTGGGAAAGGGAAGAATGTATTTTTAGCCTTTTTGGGTAAATGTGGATGTTATTTACTTTTTTTTTTTTTTTTTTTTTTTTACAATGGAGCAAAACAAAGGGTCGTTTCTTAAAGATTACTTTCAATGTCGATCAGTTGGAAAAGTCAGTTATTTGGGGGGAGGTAATTAGGCTTTTATTTATTTAACGGAGGGACTGGGGATGGAACCCAGGACTTTGTGCATGCTAAGCATGCTCTGTACCACTGAGTATTCTCTCCCCTGAAAAGACAACTAATAAAAATAATTTTGACATTATGAGCCTCTGAGAGGCTCGTGGGGTACCCCGAACAATGGGGGACCACACTTGGAGAACTGCTGCTCTAGGCAGACGTTTGATGGATGGGAAGCACACCTTTTAAAGAAGTTTAGATTTGTCTCCAGGGAGGTAGGTGTTTGGGAGGAGTTACTATGCAACTTTTGTCACCTTTGTGCGGGGTAAATGGCTGTGTCACCTAGGACTGCTGCCTGCTCTGCTTGTGACCTCAGAGTTCTTCCCAATGGTTCTCCCCCGGGGTGGGCGACAGAGCTGATTCTGGGGCCTATGTCATCGGACAGCAGCTTTCCAGGTAATTCTGATGTGTGTGCCAGTAAAGAACCCCCGGTTGGTCTTCCTCCCTTCCCTGTGCAGATGGGAAACTGAGGCCCAAAGCTCAAGGTGACATGGTGCCAGCAAGCACTGGTGGGATGAGACTCCTTTGGGGGGAAGCCCATTATGCTCTTTCCCTGGTCTAGTGCAGGCTGTCACCCTCCCTCTCGCTCCTCTGGGGCCTCTCCTGGCACGTCTGTGTGTCTGTCTGACAGGACTTACCGATCTCCCCGCCTCCACCCCCACAGTGAGGAGCTGTCGGTGTTGCCACCCGGAACCTCTCTTGGAAACGGCACTCAGAGCTGCCTCCTCTCCCACTCTCAGCTTGTGTGCTTCTGGGATCCCAGAAGGGATTGGTGGCTCACAGCTGACCCACAGGGTCACATTTCTGTGGCTACTGTGGTTGGCTCAAGGGTGAGCAGGTGGTCAAGTCAGAACCCGTGAAACCAATGGGCTTTCACTGTGAGTTCCCGCAAGAAGATCCTTTTGCCCTTTTCCTGGAGGCTGGTTTCAACAGGAAGTAGAGTCTGGGTGGCTGAAGGCTTCCAGCTGCCACATAGACCCTGAGAAAGTGGAGCCTGGAAATGGAGAGAAAGAAACTGAGTCCTGAGGACTTGGGGTGAGCTGCCCTGGGCCCCAGCACTCTGCTGCTTGTTGCAGTGATGTTAGCCCTTTTATTCCTGCTTAGCTTGTGAGCTGAGCATGGGAACGTCTGTGTGGGGTGTAAGTGTCTGCATCTTTATACCCAGAAGAGCTATAACTCACACCACCCCCACCAGCTGCCCCTTGCACTCTCATTCTGCACTCACCGCTTGCTTGTCACCATCATTGAGAAAGCTCAGGTATTCTCAGAGTCCATTTTTGTTTTAATTGAATCACCCACACTATCCATCTTTAACACAGTAATTTTAAATCAGAAAAAAAGGGCATCTAGGGTTTACTGAAATGCGTGGGAATGTACTACGTGGGTTACCAGTTAGACGTGGGAAGTAACCCCAAAGCCACCTCTGACTTGCGTCTCTCCGTCTCTGGCCCCCTGGCTCTAAAGAGGTCTATTTGTAGATTTCTTAATAATTACCTGCACTCAAATAAGATCAAGGCAGTCTGTTAAAGAGTCCTAGTGAACTCTGATAAACCAGATTTTTATCTGCTCATGATTTTGCCAGGTAGTCTGTTTAAACAGGCACATAGCCCCATCTGCAGTATTAGATATGACCAAAGAGAGCCTCTGTTGAACCCAAGACCTCCTGCGTTATCAGTAGCACAGACCATCTAAATTGGAAACCTGCAGACCCTGAAAGAGAAAGAAAGGTCAAAATTCCACCTTTAGTCTTTATGAATTAAAATCTTAGCCTATAATAATTTGTAGGGATTTTTCCCCCCAGATCAACTGTGGGCAAGAGGAAGGATTTTGTTTCCTGAATAATTTCCATCGACATTAATGGAAGTGAGACTTGTCGAGGCTACATCTTATGTGATTTGTACCACTGCCTACGGTGCAGGTTGCAGGACTGGCATCACTCATCCCTCAATAATGAAATGTCTGGCTCGGTTTCATGATGGCAGTTTATAAACGTCCCGATTGGTCTTGTCTCTCTTGACACATGATCACTTTGAAGTTTCCACAAAGTTAATGATTCACTTTGTACCTAGTCCCCATTTACGAAGCAGACAAAGTCTAAGTTCAGAAGAATAAGTTAAAGTTCACAAATACAACGTGTGTTGTCTTCGTGTGATTTGGTGGCTTAAAATAATTATTAAGAAGTCAAATCACTGTCACGTGCAACAGATCCTTCTTTTATACTCAAGTCGGGAGTCAAATAAGCTACAGAATGATGAGCTGTCATTGTCCCCATATGCCTTTAACAGAGTAGGGCTAGTTGTGGTTTATCACGGTTTATCTGAATTCCATGTAAAACAATTCATGATATAAAAGGCTTCTACCATGTTTAATCCTGAATGATTTTAGGAAATTTATAATTACCAAAAAAAAACCCTTTACATTTATCAGACATGGCATTGTTTCTAAGCCACTATAAAGCTACATCATTTCATTCAGCTTCATAGGACATAGGACTCTTTAAGTTTGGAGTTCCTGCGCTTTATCAGTAAGAAAGCAAAAAAAAAAAAAACAAAAACAAAAAAAAAAACCCCAAAGCTTGGGGAGGCCTTGTGACGGCCCAAAGTCAAAGAACTAGTAACTTGCTGGTTATATCACTCATAACTATTAATTAGAACCTGGCTTTGTTGAAAGCTGCTGTGCTTTCTACTCTACACACTGACAGAGTAAATTAACTTGCTTTGTGTCTGGTTTGAAAGCTTCTAAACAAAGCGCTATATTGGGAATTGTCTCCCTCTTCAAATACCAGGCCTCTTGTCTCGCTGTGGCGTGAAGTCTAATCGTCTTCTGCTCTTGACTGACTTGTTCTTAGGAAGAAATACATCTGGCTAAGGGAGTTCCTTCAGAAGACAAGTGTTCATTACAGACAAATACGCCTACCTCTGTGATTTCTGAAAGAAAATCCCTGTGTGTATCTTTAGCCTGGAGCTGCATGAATTTTAAAAGGGTTCGGCAATATCGTCGAGCTCTGTCTGTATCCCTCCGCGAAGTCCCAAAGTGACAAGTATGAAATGCACGTCTTCAGCAGCAGGCCTGCGTCTCACCCCTTCCAATCAGGGTGGAGTAAATTGGGATGAAAGGAAACTGAAGCCATGGTCACCCTCATGACCGCTAGGAAGTAATGCGCTACCCAGTTCCCCCAGCTCTGAACGGCTGGCTGAACTCTGGGATTGTAAGATGATAGACACAGAGTTTTTAATTTTCTGGCCTTTTTTTTTTCCCTCCAGTAAGTAAAGTGTAAAAATCCAACCGGGTCACAAGGAGAGTAAGAAACACTACCAAGCATTGAGCATCTATCACGTACCAGGTGCAGGAGGGGGTGCTTTTGTGTGTTCTGCCCTCACAGCAGCTCTGGGAGGGAGGAATAGGGGTGACTGAAGTGACTTATTCACGACCACCCAGCTAGCAAATGAGCTGCAACCCAACTGCTGGCTGTCCTGACGTAAAAGCCTCTTCAAGGGCTCACAGCTGCCTGATAGTGAACTCCTAGGGTGGCGCACAGGGCCTTTTACGACCTTTTCCCTTGCCCTGTCACCCTGCACACACATGCACACATCTCTTTGCCCTTATCCACTTCGTCTCCCCAGCTGTGTCCAAGAGGCCAGCACATAACAAGCCGTGAACATTTTCTGCGCACACCAGCTGGCCTCATGCCCGCAGCCCTTCCCCAGCGCCTCCAGCTCTTTGCAGTGTTCCCTCTCCTCTCGGCCAGCCCCTGCCCTGACCTAGGGAGCTCTACCGATCTTTGCAGCTCAAGCTCAGGCGTTTCCGGATCTGCGATTAGCCTTCCCTAACCTCACCCAAGCCTTCCTGGACGTGTATTCCTTTGGCCACCTCACTGTCTCGTAGATATAATTGTCTTATTACACTGCACTGGACAGTTCGATCATTCATTCATTCATTGTTAACTGTCAGTAATTGATATGAAGAAGTGGATTTTCACGTAATCTGTGTCAAGCACTGTTCTTCTCCAAGCTGGCCAATCACAATTATAAGGACTAGCTCAGGATAGACCAGTGTCACAAGCACAGTAACTGAGCCCTTGGGTTTTTACTAAAAGAATTAAGGAAGAGGCTCTTGCTTTCTTAAGTGGATCTTTTGAGCAGCTCCAGCCTTGGTTTGGGTAGAGTTTCTGTTTTCTGCAGTCAGAAGAGCTCTAATGGAGTCACAAAGCAAAAAGGCCCATGCCTGGTAGAGAAGGACCTTCTAGAAGAGGGAGAAGTGTGGGCAGAGGTTGGTGACAGGATTGTAAAGAGGAAGACTCTTGGGCAGACAAGAGGGTCAGGCAGGGGAGGGGAGGCTGAGGAGATGGGTGAGTGGGAGAAGGGCCACGTAAAGCAGGCTGAGACGTTTGGACTTCATGCCTGAAAGTTGGAGCAGCTTCCAGAGGTATAAGTTTTCAAAAGAGGAATTGATGACAGTGTGAAGATGGATTGGATGGAGAGAGACCAGGGCACCATCAGAGGCAGGTGCATTAGTACTGAGGCATCTTCAATTTTAGTTTCAAAAGCCAATCGCTGTTGGCAAAACTTTAAAAGCCCACCTTTTCCATTTTTAAATGATGACACTGTTACCTAAGCTAATTGTCATCCTTCTCTTCCCAATTTCAGAAAGTGTAAGTTTGGTGAATGGTTTTTCACAAGTTTTTCTATGTCGAGGTGCAAGGGGAGAAGTGAAAGTTCATTACTGCACTCCGGTGCTTGAACCCGGCCCTGCGGAGCTGCCTCAGCCCAAAGGGCTGATTTGTTCAAGATAGGACCTTCTCTTCTCCGGAGCCCTCTGCCAAGGCCCCTTAAACAAACACTTGGAATATGTGCTTGTTAAATAAATCAGTGTGTTTGTCTTCTTCCCCTCTTCCATCCTCCACCAGTAAAGAAAGCAATTGAATGCGTGCCTTTCTTAGAAAATCTGTGGCCTTGAAAAATAATCGATGCTGAATTTGGGAATAAAATAAAAATACTCATTAACCTGGACTTCTCAAATCCTAACCTCTAATATCTACGAGAAACTTACCTACTAATTAAATAATTTAGAGAATATTAAAATGGAAACGGTTATTACTTAAGAGAGCAAAGGTTTTCTTCCAATTCGATGAGTGTCTAACAGCTAAAAATGGGATAAAGAGAGGTCAGCAATGTTTAGGCTGCTAGTCACATTCTTTCTAGTCCAGTGGTTCTCAAATTTTAGCATATATGAAAATGGCCTGGAGAGTTTGTTTCTACACAGATTTCCAGGCCCCACCCCCATCATTGCTGATACGGTACATCTGGGCTGGGACCCAGCTTCCCAGGAGACATAGGGGCTGCTGGTCCAGGGACCACTCTTTGAAACCACTGGTTAGTCAGTAGAGTAGGACTGTTACTAACTCTGGAACAGGGCGAAAATAATAGTTAATTAATAATGTGTATATATTACTATCATGTATAATAAATACTATTATATCTATATTAATTATTATTTTGTCATAGTTTCAGTTAATAATACATACAATTATATATTGCTATTTATATTCATATATAAATATTATATGAAGAATATATGAATATATACTAGAATATATGAAGAGTTGTTATATATTATATATTGCATATAATATATAATAATTGTATCTATTATTAATCAACTATTATTTTGCACTAGTTCCAAAATTGCCTTATTATATAATATATAATTCTTATTATGTATTATATTATATAATCACATTACATACAATAATAAGTAATGTTAGTGTATTTAATATAATACTATATAATAATTATTATAATATACAATATGTATATAATAATATATGTGTGTGTATATATATTCCCAGCATTTTTTATACCTACTTTCCTAGAATATAAGCAACCTGCGTCTTAGGTGTTCTCTATACATCCATCGTTTTGTGTGGCATGTTTCGTTCTGTTCTCAGACTCTCCTCAGTGCCCTCTGAAGGGCGTCTCCTGTGTGGGCCCCAGGGCCAGGCCCTTGACAAGTTGTGTGAACTCCTTGTGTCTCGGTTTCCTCTTGTGAAAATAATCATACCCGCCTCCTGGAAGGGTCGTGCGTGGTGACTAAGTTAATGCAGGCACAGCCCCAGGACCGGTGCCTGACACATGGGGCATGCTTACGTAAGGCTGGCCTTTGGTTCTTTCTTCACTGTGACCCCTGAACCATGTCATGGCTCACCGTGAGCCTCGCAGTCAGAAGCACCCCCCCTCCTAAGGCATCTGCACCCCCCACCATCTCTGTGATACTGGATCCCAGAACTCCTTCATCCCCCTGACACCACCCAGTGCCTGACACAGCAAATTCTCAACGAAGGCAGGGACTGTTGGACTCTCCGTGGGTCTCTCCCGACCCCTCCTCTCCTTCCTCGCCCTGCGATATGTGTCACCTGCTCCTTCTTTCAAGCCCGGCTGTGTGCTGCTGTGAACTGTTTCAGGCTGGTCTCCTCGCTAGTTATGAACCACCCACGGTCAAGGGCGATACCTTACTCAGTTCTGCACCCTCACAAGACTGGCAGCAAAGGGACTTGTTCTTACAAGACATTGAGTCAGTGTTTGCTAAGGGATGAGAGAAAGAAGAGGAAGAAAGGATGGAAGGAAGGAATTTTCCAACTTGCTTATTATCTGTGGAACATTCTTACCGTAACTTTTGAAATGAGGAAAATCCATTAGGTAGAAAACCTTAGAAGTCATTGAGGTTAAACCGTATGAAACTGTTGATATTTGATAGCTTTTTAAACTACAAAAGAGGCAATTTCATGTGGTTCAAATGAATATCTGTTTATTATGGGTGCGTTTGAGCCCTGGTAAGTGTAATAGTTACACTGCTCAGCACTTACTCAGCACACGGATATTCATTAATAAGGCTACGACACGGACGCTGGGACTGAAGTCTCAGATTCTGAAGAGCCAGACAGGGTGATTTATTGGAGTATATGTTTGGCACTAGGTGGCGGTTCTTTTTAAATTTTCTAAAAACTGGCAACGATTACATTGTGTGTGTAAAATCAGCTTTCAAGGGCAGACACCTTGTGGGTTTGTTTGTTAATTGATCAGCTGGCTAGTTTGAAATAATCACCCCAATTCTCTACCCAGCACAGTGTTCTGAATCTACTGCCAGATTAACGCTTAATCTAAAGAAGCGTGTGAATCCAACGTCTTGCTAGTACTCTCAGCAGAGGTCAGCTGGGTTTGCATCCCTTGCACAGTCATCATTCTGCCCCAAGCACTGAAGGACCCACAGCCAAGGCCATACTGCCGGGCTGCTCGGGAGCCCTTCAGTTTACTCAAGGGCAGACCCCAGCCTGCCTGGCCTTTGGGCTGTTTCACTGCCTCTGAAACAAGTCACCAGAGAGGAGACTCTGGAAAGAAGTGAAAATCCAGGCAGAGCTGGTACGGGGTTTTGTGCAGAGAGAAAATTGAAGCCACTGGTGAAAAGTCACTGGGTTTCATGCAGTCGTGCTCCTGCCACCCTAACCGTGCAGAAGAGAAGTAACTGTTGGGAACATACTCAGAAACATTACTTAATTGAGTAAATGAGTTAAATGTTCCCCAAGCCACGGGCAGGCTGCTGGCAGAAGCCCTCTGCTGAAGAAAAGGGCTTTGCCCAAAACCACGTCTTCCTTCTCAGGGGTGGCCCACATCCGGTGGCAAGGTAGCGTGGAGGCATGGAAGCTCAGCACCTTGCCCCAGTTCAAGACAGGGAAGGAGCAGCCCGGCTTCGGAACCCCCTGCGGCGCTGAGGCCTTCGTGGAGGCTGCATCGTAGCAGCGAGCATCTCCCCTGCTCAGTCCCACCTCCTTCCCTCCTCCACAGGCGTTGATCCTGAGAGTGCCCCCCCCCCCAGTACACTTCCTGTACCTGATGCTCACCTGGGAGTCTGCTTCCCAGGGACCCCGACCCACAGCAGTCTTACAGGGCATATGAGATCTCAGGCCACAGGCTGGAGGTGGAGAGTAATCACTCTGTCTTCTTTTTAATTGAATTTAATTTCCATCTCAAGCATGCAGGCTGCTTAATAGCCACACCTTAGTCTTTGTCAGTTCAGGGAACCTCTCCCCCTCTTCTTCCTGGGGCTGCATCCCCTTTCCCTGGGACCTCAGGAGTCATCACCTCTCTGTGGCAGCATCCACTGGGACGCCAGTGTTCTGTTCACTCCCCGGGGTGTGGTCCGCATCCCACTTGCGGCTCCTTGCTTCTCGGCTCAACCGCCAGGTCCCTCCCTGCTGGCCACATCCTTGCAGCTGCGTGGGAAGGGCCATTCTCTGGCCTCCCAGCCGTGCTGGGCTGCTTGGAGACAATGTGAAGCTGCTGAATTTGCTCCTATAGGAATCACTTCTTTAAGGCAAAAAACAAAACAAAACAAAACATGCTATGTGGTTATAGTTCCACTGTTTAGCACTGACGGTTCTGTGCAACATAACAGTTTAGAGTTGTGCAGAACGTCCTGAAAAAGCCATTTTTCTTGGTGTAATTGGGTGAAAAAAAGGCTGTCATACATGTTTTCCTTCTGCAGAAACAGGCTTTAAATTAGTTCCACGCAACCACCCACATTCTGTTAACATATATTTATTGAGCACTTTCCATTGGCTCGACTTCCTTGGAGATTCTGGGGACGCAGTGCTAAACAAGCACAGGCCAGGCCCCTGGTCTCTTGGGGTTTAGAATATGCCTCCTGAGAGTTTTCTTGGCAGGCGTTTGGTTCCCGCAAAGCCAAGACCTCTTCAGTAGTGATTTCACCATTGAGGGCCACCAGTGAGTGGCATTGCCCTCCATTCCCGTGTCGTGGTCATGTGAGCTCGGTGGCCCTCTCCCAGGGGGACCGCAACACTCCTTTTGCTCAGTTGATTGTTAAAACTGATGACTCTGGAGTCAGCAACATACATAGAATTTCTCCATGAATTGGCAATCCCCAGGCCACATCTGGCTGACAGACATGTTCTGACTGGTTTGCATGTTGTTTTTAAAAAAGTTTTGATTTTGGAGACTTTATAAACAAGTCCACATTTCCAGTTTCTTTTTAAAAAACCAGAATACCTAGTAGTCTGAGGTTCACAGCCTCATGTAGCAGTAAATCTGCTGGAAGTTAGTAGTCCCTGCCCCCTTTGCAGTTTACTGCAGTCTGGTCAACCAGCCAGCTTCCCTCTTCTGCTTTACCTCCTTGGCCGCTGGAGGCCTGTTCCAGGAGGATTTTGTCTTTACATTAACCACGACTGACAAAGCTGCATCCTGGGCCTTATTATATTGTCCCCACATAGTATGGTTTTTACCTGACTATGCTTTAGCATAATGCTTTCCACCTTTATTAAGCAATTTTATAAAGAATAGTCATAGGACACTCACTCCCTATTACTTGTGATGTGGTGCACTGTGTCACACACTTTGTAACGACTTCCGTGGTAGCCATTAGTGCTCTGCATGAGATATCACTTGTTTATGCCTTTTTTGGGCAATATTAGGATGCACAACTTGGCCCCCTTGTGGTTGGGCGGGGCTATGTGACAGGAGATGATGTGTATCATTCGATATATGATGTATATACATCATTGCCAGGCCATGGCATGATCTGCCAGTCCAAGACCCTCCAGACTTTCTTTTCCTCCAGCAATGACAACCAAGAGGCATCCAGGATGATGGCTGCTGCCAGCCTGAGTCCCAGAAGGAAGAGACATGGAGCAGATCCCCCAGCTAAACAACAGAGGACATATAGCATGAGTGAGAAATAGAGCTCTGTTAACCCAAATAACTGAAATTTGGGGATTTTTTAATTACTGCAGCAGACCCTAGCTTATATTGAGCGATACAGCCCATAAAAGAGATTTCTCTTAGAAAACTAGAAAAATTCTTCTTCTCAGAAACTAGTTTCCTTTTATCTTAAGAACTCTAAGAATCTTCTTTAGCATGTGGATGTTTCAAAGCCATCTCTTGTGGAGGTGTAGGACCTTGTGACATTTGGTGGGTATTCTGAGTTTCCCCCTAATTTAATATTTTTTAACTTATCTTATTGTAAAGAAGCTTTTTTTGGAAAAAAGAGCAAGATATAAAAATTATATCCATAGAGTTTACTTCCAAATATATATATGTGTGTGTGTGTATATATATATATAAATCTCTTAAAAAATAAAAGCCCTGAGAATCTGCTGCATGCATTTCACAGGGTCTGTGCATGAATGTGATGTTCAATTCTGGGACTTTCTAAGACTTCTTTTTAAGAGCGAACTACAAGAGAGGCCAGTAGATTACATGAAATATGTTGCCTTAAACAATTTTCTTAGCTTTTCTGTGGCTTATAATAATAAACCATTATGGATTACTAATCTTAAAGTTGCCAGTGGTAGATTGAAAATATTTTTAAGGAAGTATGTGGTTTGGGTTTCTTTTATTTATTTTTGTTTGTGCAGGAAAACTTACTGGTCCTTAGGGTTGTTTGTCACTAGTTGCCGGGAATAGGGGTGCAATAACAAAGGCTTTCTTGCTTAAGCAAGTACCCTGGGACAGATATGATCTCTCCCGAGTTACCCTATTAGTCTGTGTTGCTGTGTAACAAATCAGTTTAGCGGCTTACAAGAACATTCATCTATTAACTCAGGATTCTGTAGATCAGAAGTCCAGGTGGACTCAGCCAGGTCCTTATTTAGAGTGCTGCAAGGCCCAAATCAGGTGAGGCCCTGGGGAAGAATTCACTTCTAATCTCATTCAAGCTGTTGGCTGAATTCAGATCCCTGAGGTTGTAGGTCTGAGGTTCTCATTTCCTGGCTGGCTGTCAGGTGGGGTCTGGTCTTTGCTCCTAGGGCCATCATATTCCTTCTCACAGGGTCCCTCCATCTTCAAATCCATCAGTGAAGCATCCAGTCCTTCTCCTACTCCAAACCTTCCAGACTTCTGCTGCCAGCCAGAGAAAATTTCTGCTTTTAAAGGGCTCATGATTATCCACTCAGGTAATTTCCCTATCTTAAGGTCAGTTGACTAGTAGCCTGCTTTACATCTCTGAAATCCGTTTTACCATATACCATAATCGTGCAGCTAACTGCCACGTAACATAATCAGGGAAGAAACACCAGGTGGCCAGGTCAGGAGACCGTCTAGAATTCTGCCCACCAGCCACCCCCAACCATTGTACCACCTTTCTTCTAGAGTTTTCAGTAACTCCTTTTCAACTATTTATTTGCTACCAACACTCATCTCTTCTAAGAATCCAAACCTAGCTGCTATCCATAGATCTGTTTCAAACAAGCAAGTCATTAGAGTAAATACACATTGTTCACTTGGATCTACATTGCTTGTCTGGCGTATAAGATGTCAGATGGTGCTGGGAAATACTTAGGTAAGGTGAGTAGGCATTATGGTGAAGTGACTGGGAGCAAGAACTCTGGAACTAGACTTGTTTACTTGCTGTCTGACTTTGGATAATTCACTTCACCTCTCTGTGCCCCGGTTTCTTCACCTCTCAAATAGAGACTATAAAAGCAACTACTTCATAGGATTGTTGAGAGGATTGAGTGAGTTAGTATATGTACACTGATTAAACAGGGCCTGGCATAGAGTTGCCACTACATGGGTTAATGTTTTAATTAGAATAGTGCTAACTGCTACAACACGTAAATCCCCAAATCTTAGTAGCTTGATGTAATCAAAGGTGACTTCTCATCTGCATCATAGTTCAGTGGGGCTGTTTCTGGTTGGGCAGCCTTCCGCACGGTCATACAGGAACGGAGACCTCTTATATCCTGTGGCTCCATCTTCCTCTAAATCACTGGGTCTCAAAGTACAGTTCAAGGACCCTAAAGTCCCTGAGACTATTTCAGACTATTTCCCCATGGTCTCTCCTTTTCCAGCTATTCCTCTGTGAAGATCTGGAGTTTTTTAGTATTCTTCAACCAAAACAACATAACAGGTAGAATAACAATGCACGTTTAAGATTCCAGCTGGCTTCTATTAAGCTAGACATTAAAGAGAGTTTTAAAAAATGTTAAATAATGCCACTTTTGTCATTAGACTTTTTTGTTCATTTAGGCCATTATGGTTAATTTTTATAGAAACAAATTATATTCATATTAACACTTAGGGCTTTTAGTGTTTATCTTTATTTTTTAATGGATCAGGATTCTAAAAATGTTCTTGATAAATCTCAACAGATGTAACCCATAGAAACAAAAGCTTTGAGGGTCCTAAATAAATGTGAAGAGTGAAAAGGGGTTCTGATACCAACAGTTGGAGATCCAGTGCTTTAGATCCTGGGAGGCTCTTCGTTCCTCTGGCAGAATAAGCCTAGAGGATCGTGATGGGAGGTTTCCGCAGGCCAGTCCTGGAGGCAGCACCTTATCTCTGCTCGTATTTCATTAGCTGGAACGCAGGCATGTAGCCACACCAGACTAAAGGGAGGCTGGGGGATGTTGCTGGCTGTGCTCAAGAGAAAGTAGAAAAGGGTTTGGTCACCATCTCAGCGTCTTTACTGTATTTGACGGTTGTTGAGGTTTTATTTTATCTTGGCCCACACATGTTTTACAAGTATCTTGTTTAGTGTTTTCCAAGAGCAATAACATTCGGCTACAAATACTCAGACAACTTCAAAACATTTTAGAATTGTAACAGGAGCCTATTTTTTGCCTTAGTAGTTTAGAAGTTGGCGGAGACTTATCTGAAATAGCAAAGCATTTAGCCAAAGAAGTAAAAAGAGAGAGAGAGGAGAGAGATATCAGTCTCTTTAGAACCAAACCCAGCCAGGTGATTCAACAGTCAGAGTGAAATGTTGTATAAACATGTCTGATCCCTTTTTGAAACCGACAGTGAGGGAGGGCTGGGGCTTGACTGAGAGGTTCTTTTTGTTTTGCTTTGTTTGCTTTGGTTCAGGTTGGTTTTTGCTTTAATACCTTACGGCACTCACACAAAATCTACTTTGTAAGTTGAGAAATTGATGACCTTTGACAACCTACATCATGGCTGAGCCATCTTACGCTTTTGGGAGCAAAGCGTGAGTTACTCACACAGAGACCTTCCTGTCTCAGGGCTCAGTTGTCTGGAGTTGGTGACCGAGTTCCAGGGCACTAAAGCGCTGGGAGCAGGACTTGAGTGGGTGCCAGTACAGGCTTAGACAAAATTGTAAGGTGGAAATTTGATTTTTAAATCTATTGTGACTAGACTTAAGTTTAAAAGTTTATATTACGTGTACATTTGGAAATTTATACGTAGCAGTATGGTATGCTTCTGTGCTGTATGTGAACTTTATCATACAGTGGAGGCCCCTGTGTAATTAGCATGTTGCCTAACAATTCAAAGCTATATCTTTGCTTCCCTATGTTGTTTGTGATATAATTTACTAGAGATGTAAGACCGTGGTATGGAACATGAGCACGCTGTTTCTAGGAGAGACTAAATCCCCTTTATGAAATCACTTCTATTGTGTTTAAAAAGAGAAGCAAGCTTTGCATAGGTTATATAGTTCAGTGTTTTCTTGGTGTTCAAAGGTGACAATTTTTTGTAAGTAATAGGGTCCAGCTCACAGATTGTAACCTTCTGGACTTTCACTGTCTCTTTAACAGAAAGGCCAAGGTAGGTGGTTTCACGACAGGTTGGGGTCGCTGGTTTCTTCATGGACCCAGGCTCTTTTTATTCCCCCTCCACCAACCTCGCCTTCCCTCTCAGTTTGGTCAGTGAGAGCACAAGGTGATCACTGTCCCATCACAGGCATCACATGACAGTGTTTAAAGCAGAGGGCAAGGGAAGTGATGGAAAAAAAGGGACTTCTCCGTTCCTCCCTGCACAGGAGAAAACCTCTCCCCAGCCAACCTTCCATCGTACCTCACAGACTAGCATGGGTCCCAGGCCCTCTGTGGACCAGTCACTGACAAAAGCTAATAGAAACCTTACCATCACTTTCAATCTCAAAACACAGTCTGGTTTTAATGATTAGAATTGCCAGTCCTGAATCACAGTAGAAAATCCACATTAATGTAGTCAAGTCTCTCTCCCTCAGCCCTGGCTGGCAGAGAGGATGCCAGCTGCCTGGCAAGGGTTGTGATCAGCTTCTGTCTTTTCCCCACTCTTGCCCAGCTCACTGCCCACGGGGTAGGGATGCAGAGATGGGGAGAGCTCTCACATGACTTATGCTACCACAAGGAGGCTTCACATTCCCCGCACCTGGTAGGCACACTGGTGGGATGTGGCACTTGCCCCCCTGGGCCCTTCTGACTGCAGTTCTTACGACATGGGCAATGCAAAGGTGACCGTGTAACTTATCTTCCAAATTAGACAGTGCAAGTGAGTGTGAAGGGGTGGAGGTGGAGGAGTGTTCATTTTACCAGGCCAACAGTCATGAACTGGGATCATCAACCATCTGGAGCAGTCAGGGAGAATGGTCAAAGGTCCACCTTAGCAATGCCCATGTGCCTCCAGCGGCCACTTGCCCCACCGCTCCTGCTTTTCCAGCTGCCCGCTTCACCAAGATCTCACCTTTCAAGTGCCCTTAACGTTCCAGTGGATCCTGATGGCCTGAATTGGAAAAACTCCTAGAAAACGCTCTCTGCTGTGTGACCCACTTCTGGTCCGCAGGTAACATCTCCTTCTGGTTGCCCTGAGCTAGATGGAAATGCTATTTTTTCCCCAGATGCAGCCCTCTAATCTCACCCTGCAGGCCCACAGACACAGGAGCCACCTTGAGATTGCTTGGATTGTTTCAACAGCAATCAGATACCCCTCCACCACTGCAGGGGTCGGTGGGCTGGGACTCACAGCTGAGTGGCCAAGAGAAGTTCCTTGTGAATCCTTTCCCAGTGTTGAACAACCTTCCATTTCCTTGTCCTGCTCTGTGTTGGGAGGCAAGGGGGTCTAAGAGTTGTGAACTGGTTTTCACTGGTTTTCCTTTGACTCTGCCTCAAGGTGGTGTGCCTCACTTTGAAATTCCGTATTTACTCCTAAGGACAAACATTCAGTGATAACATCCTGACCCAGAAGCATGAATGATGCATATAATATGTGATGTCCCTAAAGGCTGCAGGTTCCCTCAATGAATGGCCCCAGGCGAGTAAGTGTTCCCCTCTAGTGCTGTTTGCGCTTCTCTTCCGTTGTCAGCTATGTATGAATGCTAACCCACCACTTCCACCTCCCTGTAAATTCATTGCTACGAGTTTGCTGGCAAGAGAAACCCAGAAAGAAATGAAGCTTTTCGAGTTTAGCTAATTGAAAGATTCTGACTCAGGAATCTCCATTTCACTCACCCACTAAATCAGAACTGTGAGTGATCTCATTCCTCGGACCTGACACCTCCGAGTTTTTCCTTTGTGCTCAGGATACATGAAATTGTCTGAACTGTACCCACCAGCAAACTGAGGCACAGTTACACCGTGATACCTTACCCAAGAGGCAAATCGGTCAACAAGAGATTTACTAAGATCCTTGCTACACAAGCGTGCATTAATGCATTCATTCTGCTTTTATATCAGGAAGCCAATCAGAGGAAATGTATTTGTAAATACATACAGAAATATGATAGATTTAACTGTACCTGTCAATCAGCCAGACCGGTATTTAACTAATATTTTTTAACTGAAGGACAGAAGACCAAAAACAACATGTAAAATCATTTTATAATTGTCCCTGAAATGTTTTGGATTAGCTGTGTATCATGGGTAATCCTCATGTATCTCTTGTTTTGTTCATAGTTAGAGTATTTTCAGCAGCTATCCCTGGCCTTTGGGAATATAATTATGTTTTTCTCTCGAGCTATAATTTGGCTGCTGCAACCAGAAGAAGAAAAGTTTGTGTGGAATCAGAGCTGACAACTCGGAGTCTGCAGCTCCGACATTCCTCTGTTGGCTGACAGCTCTGTAACTCTTAGTGTATAAGACATTCCAGAGAATGGTTACCAAAAAGAATTGCAGCTCTCACATATACTTTCTCCATCAGAGGAACCAGCTCTTACCAGTAAAAGTGTTTCATTTAGGGCTATTTTTACTACTCAGTGTGTGTGTCAGCGAATACTTGTTTTGCACCTCGAGTGCTGAATGTACATGCTACCTGCTGTGGGGGTGGGTGTCTTTTCTCAAATCCACTTTGAAATTGCAAAATGTGATGTGTCCACAAAGAAGTAACACTCAAGGTATAGTTGACTTATGCTCTATCATGATTGTAAGCTTTGGAAACTCAAGAAGAGCCTTTGGGGTGTCAAGAAAAGTCTTGCAAGGAAGATGAGATTTGAATGTGTGGAACTGGAAACAGTTGGGCTAAAAGGAATTGGCGGGAATCAAAGTCGTGAAGGTAGGAAGTGCCGGGTTATTTCCCTCATGTTGACCATAAATGATCATTTGTACCAGTGCAACTATTTGATGTATACCTAGACTTTTTAGAGTGAAATGAGACATAATTTACAGGAGTAAACCTAGCTATAAGGTCACCTGATTTAGAAGGAGCCTTACAGTTCTCCGTTAACCTCAGCAACCAAAAGATAAACTGGATAATGCATCCTCATGTGCAGCGAGCATCGATCACTGAGAATCTTCCCTCTTGTCCGCCTTTTCTCTTTTTTCGAATCTGATACTTGTTTTCCTGGTAAAATGAAGAGTGTACTAAGATTAATTAAGTGGTTTAGAATTCTGTACCTGACCAGAAAAGTCTGTGCAACTTCACCTTCCTTTTTAAATGTCTTCATTCTTTGCCCTGCATCATCACACCAGTCGGCTGTATGTTACTAATGTGGTTCCGGTGATGTTGGTGACTTGTCTCCATCCTAGAGTTACTGGCTGTCTGTAACCCACATTCTCTGTCCTGGAAAGTGCAAAGGCCTGCACTGATTTCTCAGGGTTGCCATGACAATGTGGGTGGCTTAGAACAACAGAAATTTATTTTCTCACTTCTGGAGGCTAGAAGCCCAAAGTCAAGGTGTGTGCAGGGCTGTGCTCTCTCTGAAGGCTATAGGGGAGGATCTTCCCTTGCTTCTTCATAGCTTCTGGTGGTTGCCAGCAATTCTTAGTGGACCATTGCGGCTTGTAGACACATCCAGTCTGCCTTCATCTTCACATGGCTTTCCCCCAGAGTGTCTCTTGTTCAAATTTCCCTCTTCTTTTAAGGACATCAGTCACTGGATTAGGGCCCACCCTAATCCAGTATGACCTCAGCTTAACTTGATTACATTTGCAAAGACCCTATTTCCAAATTAAATTACACACACAGCTATAGGAGTGAACATATCTCTTGGGGGAGACGCGTTTCAGCTTGCAGCAGATCTAAAGACATAGTCCTTGCCTTCCAAACATTTACAGGGTTTGGAAAAGATATAAACAGACCATAATGAGAGGATAAACAATAGAAATCAGTAAGTGTATCCCCCTGTTAGTCCATCTGTCCAATCAGTTTCTTTTAAAGGACCAAATGAGGGAAACCAGAAGTCAGTCTTCTAGGAGAAGAGAGTGATTCCAGTGTGTGGTCCAGGGACCGACAGCATCAGCATTGCCTGGGAATCTGTTAGAAATGCAGATGCTCTGGCCCCAGCCCAGACCTACAGAATCAGATACTCTGGGGTTGGGCCCAGCAATCAGTATCTTAATCCAGGAGGCTCCAATGCAGGCAAAGGTTAAGAACCATGGTCAAGGAATTCAGAGACATTACCTTCTTCAAAGCTGGGATGGATAAGACTTCATGCAGCACCCAGGGAAGTCATTAAGCTGAGAGCAGCAAATTCATGCACACTTATCCAAATCCTACTGGAAGAGTCTGCCTCTTTTCTTTTCTTTTCTTTTCTTTTCTTTTCTTTTTTTCTTTTCTTTTCATGTTTTGGAGCATGAAGGGTGAAAATTGAATTGGTTAATTCTAGACTAGATTTAATCAGCAGAGCATATTAACTAAGATGTAGAGTGAAGTGGTCCTCTCTCACTGGGTTCTGCTTGCCCTAAAGTTGTAGCATCTGTACTGCAAGAGAAGATGCAGTGTGTGTGCCAAGCTGTGGAGTGAGGCCTTGAGTTGGAGAACACAGAACACTGGAGCAGTGCACCTGAAGCCTTCATACTCCCACCAGTCCTGGGGACCTCCTGAAAGGGCAGATTCTGTTTCAGTGGGTCTGTACTGAGGTCCAAGATTCTACATCTCTAATCAGCATCCAGAGATGCTGAAGCTACTGGGTCCAGGGAGGCCTCTGTGTCTTTAAACAGTAAGGCAAGGCAGCATGTTAAGGACCCCACTCTTTATCCACACTTGTAAAAATAGGTAAACTAGCTTTTATATGACTATACTTATATTTGCATATTATGTTTAAATACTGAATATTTGAATATGATGTTTAATATTGAACATTGATGAAAAAAGCTATCAATTTTTAAACACTCAACAAGCATTTGTGAAGCTCGAGTTTGACCTAAGCGTTCCATTGCAGCTATATGCCAAGTGAGTGAGTCCCCAGTGTCCCCCATTTGGTTCTCTGAAGGGCAGCCTGACCCTGGAGTAAACTGAGGCAGCCCTGCCTTCTGACAATTGATATTTGGCCTCATGGGCACAAAAGGGTTGTGCCTGGTGATACAGCACAAGAGACGTTCCCAGAGGGAGGATTCGAATTCTCCGCAGAGAAACTACGGAGAACATTTGTCCGCAGAGTTGGTAACCAGTTATGTCTGTGCAACCCAACGAGCTTCCACGGCTTCTGATTCTCCCTCTAACGGGTAGAGGAGAGTATTTGAGTAAACAACTTTATTTCAAGTGGATATGCAGTGAAATAGGTTCCTATGTATTGGGCTCTGAGTACCTGTTTAGAGTGAATTTACAGGGTTTCAAATTTGGAAGTATAGTTGCTGTACAATATTATGTAAGTTGCGAGTGGTTCACAATTTTGAAAGGTTATACCCCATTTATAGTTATTATAAAATGTTGTCTATATTCCCCGTGTTGTAGGATTTCAAACTTTCATATCCCAATCCCAACTTTTTTTAAATAGAAAGTATTTTTAATCTAAACTTTGATTTCAGATAGTTGTTTTTTTGAAAATTAATAATAATAAAGTTTACTCTTTGATCCTGTTGTTACATACTATTTGCTCGCTGAATAATGAGCTACAGATAAGTAAAAAAGATGATAAATTTTTTAATAATCCACCATGTGAAGATACTATTTCTTTCCAACATTTACATATATAGAAATATATATTTGCCCTGTCTTTTAAAAGTTAGTTTAAATTTTAAAATAATTTTATTATTTTTATTTTAGCCTGTAAGTACCAGCTATTCAACAGAATTAACTGGCTTCCTCCTGTTCCTTGACTCTGCCATGTCCATTTCCACGTTGGGCCTTTCATGTCATGTCTGGATTTCTCTGTGGAGTCTCCTGCCCCTAGACATGCCCACCTTTGCTGTTTCTCATCCTTCAGGTGTCAGCTCCAACGGCACCTCTTTAGGAAACTTTTTTTCAGCTGACCACCTTCACCCAGACCCTCCTGACTCATAGCCCCTATAGGACTCTTTTACTGTCTGGAGTAATCACCTTGGGTCATTTGCTTTCTTGTTTATTTCCTGCTTTTGCTTAGTAGAAGAGTGAGGTCTTTGTGTCTCTTGTTCACTGCTTTATCTCTAGCAGTGCCTGGGACATACTCAGAAATATTTCTTAATTGATTAAAGGAATTAAATGTAATGTAAAGCAACTTCTCTACCAAGAGAGAGGCTGCAAAGCCTCTGAAGTCTTACAGCATCTCTTCTGCCAGATTCTGTTGGCCAAAACCAGTCACAGGACCGGCCTAGATTCAAAAGCAAGGAAGCTAGACCCCACCTCTCAAAGGGAAGAACAGCTCACATATACAAAGGTGGGAGGAAGTTTTAGCAGCCATCTGTGCAGAGAACCCACCACACCACTCTTGGATTTGCCCACCCTTAGCCTTGGACCGAATAGGATCTATGGCACCAGATCTGTTTCATGCATTTCTAGGTTGTTAGTTTCTAGTGGGTCACTCCAGGATTTGGACGACTTTGAAGACACTTTGGAAGGATTCTAATAAAGGGAAAGAATCATGAATAGAAGAGAAAAGAGGTTTGTTCTGGATCTGAAGCCTATCTGAGCAGAATCAGGAGACTGAGACAGAATGCTACCCCAGTTCTCCCCTCATCCTATCCTGCTGCCCCCAGATGACATGGTTAGTCATCTTTCTCTCATGCTTTCTTTCCTGAGCAGGAAGTTAGTGTAGACTCTGAAGGAAATCCTACCAGTACATAGAAAGATGGTGGTCTGGTGTGGGAGACAAGGCTCACAGAATAAGTAAAAATCCTAGCTGGATTCCCACTGGGAACATTGAGAAATCTGCCTTCCAGCTAGGTTAAGGGAACAAGGGACTCAGACAGACTTATTCCATCCCAAAATCAGGTCTCTTGTTAATGGAGGGAGGTTCTGAATTCAGTTAGTATGTTTTCAATGTCAGACTCTGGAAAATCATTACATAAACTCACCTAACCATCAAAAATGTATTGTTATGTGTAGATTTTTATTACCACTATTTGAATATGCAAAATCCGGCTCTGTAGTATGCCCTTAAATCATAATAGTGCTCTTAATTAGCTATTAACCAATTATGCAGTGAATGATTAGCATAATAAATCCAGCACTGTAGAAGCATTCATTAAGACCAATCTTGAAGGAATTTTTTTTAAGTTTAGATATTTACCCATTATTGTTTGTGTTGTCATATTGTCATGACTGCTACAATCAACACAGGTTTTTGTTTTTGTTTTTGTTTTTAACCAAACAAAGTATATTTTTGAACCTCAAAGAGCTAGAGTGACTTTGGTGAAATTCTGTTGCTTTCCTTAAAAGGTCACCTCTCAGTCTTGGAGGCGTATTGTCATCACCTAGGAGCTTCTAAAAACCCTGATGCCAAGGCCACGCCACAGTCCAGTTACATCAGAATTTTGGGATAGGGAACAGAAACAACAGTAGTTTTTAAAGCTGCCCAGGACCCACTATGCTAGACTAACTCCTCAAGCCCAGATAGAGTAAGAAGGACCAGATTTACCCTCACACCTAAAACAATCATGGGTAGATGACAGGCAGATAGATATAGACAGATGATAGATAGATAGATAGATAGATAGATAGATAGATAGATAGATAGATAAATAATAAACAGTTTTAAAGACACTGAACATCAGATAACAAATGACAGTGTCTGGAGGCCAACGAGGGGAACCCTATGATCGCCCCAGTTTACCTTTAGTGAGTGTCCAGGCAGTGGTGCAAGGAGAGAAGCTCAGGCAGAGCCCAGAGGATTCTGAGATGAAGAGATGGAGTTGAGAATGCAGGGAGACCAAAGCAGCTGTGGTTCATAGGACCGAGTAAGGAGGTGAGAGAGCTGCACACAGAGAGACACCTGGAGATCTGGGTTCCCAATATAGGTCCCCTGGCTTATTCAGCAAATATCAGTGCAGCAGATTCAGCAGTATCAGGGCATAGGTGTAAGGAAACTAGCCATGGCCAGAAAAGGACCACACAAAAGGATTAAAGTAAACAGCGCAGATGCTCACACTGGGCCAAGAATAGTGGATCTTTCCACCAGCTGGACTGGAAAGTTTCATAATTCATGGGACATTGGACTGAGTATCCAGGGCTTCCTGCCTCAGCAGTGGGGCATAATTAGCCCTAGCCTGAGCCCTGTGCCAGATTCACCTAGCAAATCATAAAGACAATACACAAGAGGATCAAACTGTTTTCAAACAACTTAACTGCATCCAAGGACAAAGCTGAAGAACATTTATAGGAATATGAAAAGACCCAGCACCCAGCAGGGTAAAAATCAGAGTATCTGTCATCCAGTGAAAGATTACAGATATGGGAAGAGGCAGAAAAACGTGACCTACGATAAGGAGACATATCAATTCGGAACTAACGGAAATGTTAAAATGAGGAGACAGGGACATTAAAATGGACATTATAACTGTATTCAAACTGTAGTCCATGTATTCAAAAAGTTAAGTAGCGACTGGGTATGTACATAAAAGATCCAAATCAAACTTTTAGAGATGAACACTACCATGCTTGAGATGAAAAAGCACAAGATGGTATTAACATCAGACTAGAAATTACAGAAGAAAAAATTAGAGAAATTAAAGACCAAAATAAAAACTATCCAAAACAATTTTTTGTAATGAAAAAAGCATCAATGTGCTATAGGACAGTTTCAACTGATCTGATATAATTGGAGTTCCCAAAGAAGTAAGAGAGAAAGAGAGGACAGAGAAAAATCTTTGGCCAGAAAATTTTCAAATTTGCTGAAAACTGTGAACTCAGAGGTCCAAGAATCTCAACAAACCCCAAATACCAAAATCTACACCAAGGCACATCATAATCAAATTGCTCAAAATCAGTAGGAGAGAGGGATTATCAAGGAACACAAGGAAAATTTTCATGGGTGATGGTCATGTTCATTTTTTTAAATGTGGTGGTAGTTTCCCAGCTGTGCATATATGTTTGCTATGTAATATGTGTAAGTGAAAACATTTCAAGTTGTACACTTTAAATATGTGCAGTTTATTATATGTCATTTATATCCCGATAAAGCTGACAGATTTTAAAAAGCAAACAAGCAAACAATAACTCAGCCCTAGCTGCCAATGAGAGTGATGGGGAACTTTGCAAAAATACAAGGCTTTGTCCTCAGAGGTTCTGGTTCAGTTAGTCTGGGACGGGACCCAAGATCCATATTTTTTTGAACTTGGCAGGCAGTTCTTATTGGCAAGCTTTTTTGAGAATCACTGCCAGCAGGAAATTTCAGAAACTTCCCCGTTAACCTGATCTAGAGGCTAATGACCTTTATTCTGAATGAGTAGCTTTATATTTCAGGGATGTGGTCACTTGATACACAGTGTTAATATCTAAGTTCTAGGTTTCCTGTATCTGGTCATTTTCCTTATAGGCATACAATACCTTATTTTATAAAAGAAAGGGGTTCTGACACCTTTTTCTTTATTTTCTAAACTTTCTGGGTGTTTTTTTTTTCTTTTTTTGATTTTGTTTGTCTGTTTTTGTTTTACCTCTTAGAACATTGACAGCTTCTGATATTCCCAGAACTTTGCGGTATCATGCTCAAATTGGGTCCTTTGATTTTTAGTTCCAAGAAGTGATGACTCCTTAGAAGCATATTATTGGGTTGCAGGTCAGAAACGGGCCAGGGTGAGCCACCTGAGGACTTCTCTCCTTAAGGAAGCCCACTGCAGCTTTGTCTTAGCTCTTTTATTAGTCTGTACCTTAGCATTTACCCATCTAACCATGTCACTTCCCTGCTTAAAGTCGTCCTTCACCAGCCACCCCGCCCCAGGCTTTTAGATGTAATCCAGTCTCCTTGGTATATCCTGTAAGATTCTGCACGATCTGTTTGCCTGCCTCACTCCCTTACCTTCTTATTTCTAGCCACACTCATGTGATGGGTCACCCTCTGACTTACCTCCAAGTCCTTGCAAATTCTGTTCCCTTTGCCTGGACTACTCTCCTGGATTCATTCTCACTCCGCGGCTCTCTCCTTCTGACCCTTCAGTCTCAGATGAGCCATCACTCGTTCTGGGGAGTCAGGGAAGGCTCTGTGCTCCCAGAGTACATTACACCTCCCCCACCTTAGCGATTATTATAATTATATAAATTATGTATATAGTTACATAATTATGTTATATAACATATATAGTTTAATATATGTACACAATATACTGTATATAAATAGGTATTGTGTAAATGTATAATTAAAAAATATGAATATAATTACATATACAATTATATTGTAATTGCCTGTCAACTTCTATTATCACTAACTTGACTGTAAGCTCCTTGAGAATAGGAACCAGTCCTAGGTCCCCACACAAAGCCTGGATGGGTGATTTATAAGTCAAAAATACTAAGTTTAATAAAGTGGAGGAGGAGGGTAGCACCATTTTTTACAGTACATTTCTGATTTACAGATCACCAGTCCAGGTCCTGGAAGTTACTGTTGAAACTCAGCCACAGGAGCTTCATGCTATAAGAGAGACTCCATAACGTTGCAAAGTTAAATTTTACAGTTAACTTAAGCTGAGCAAAATAGACTCAAAAGGGATAAATGAAATGATTCCCCATTATTTCACACAGGAAGAGAAGCAGACAACTTGAGGATTATAGGGAAAATGGGAATCTCTAAAAAATCAAGTTTTATTAGGATTATATAAGCCCATTGAGTGTCTGAAAAACAGTCTATATGTCAGAAAACCCAGTTTGGAGAGCTAATAAGGGAAACAAATTTGAAGTTGTCTTTAAATCAGTAGAAATGGTTCAACTTCTTGTGGTGGGGAATAAGTCAGAACCTGTCCTTGGGCCTGGAACAGGAATAAATGAACTTCATTTTGTAAATAAAGTTTTATTTGTTGAGGTTAGGCTAGGGCTGTTGTCCCCCTGCAATGGCAGAGTCGAGTAGTCCTGACAGAACACAGACCGTTTGGCCTGCAAATCCTAAAATATTTACTGTTGGCACTCTGCAGCGGCTGGTCCCTCGCCTAGGAAGGAGCGAGACTACTCACTCATTCCAAACCACGGTGGAGCTCTGCAGTGTGCTGAGCGCGGTGCCCGGCACGTGGTCGAGCCCAGTGGACCCTGGCTGTGACTGGCAGTATGGTGGCCGGGCACCAGGAATGAGCACTGGGCTGTCGGCAGAGCTGCGCCCTTCCACACAAGGCAGAGGCACAGGTGTCCATGGCTTGTGGAACAGTTTGGGCAAAGGCCAAGTAAAGAGAAAAAGAGGGCTACAGGTGGGTGGTAACCCGGTGTTTGCTCTAAAGAAAACTACTCTAGGGGAATGTTTATATCACTTCCTTTTCTCTACCTCCAGAGAAAAGGATGGAACGCCAGACTCAATTTGTGGTTAGTCAGAATTTCCCTCTGAGTTTCATGAAGTGGCTTCCCCAGCGGATGTGGTAGAGGTAAGAAGTGCAGGGTGTGTATTTTACTTTCACCTGACGGGTATCTTTAGGGCAAATAGGCAGGTTCGTTTGGTCTGTTTGCCTGTGAGCACGAATCATCAGTCTCCTCAGAAAGCACCCAGTAACCCAGGAGGAGACACTGCAGGAGACGGGGAGTGAGTGGATTGTTAAGGCTGTTGTGATAGCAGAATAATGGCCCCAAAGGCATCAGGTCAGAATCCCTGGAAACTGTAAATGTTACCTTATTTGGAAAAAGGGTCTTTGAAGATGTGACTAAATTAAGGCTCTAGGATGAAGAGATTATTCTGGATTATCCAAATGGTCCCTAAGTGCCACCACAAGTGTCTTTAGAAAACAGAGGCAGATGGAGATTTCAAAGATGGGCACAGGGGAAAAGGCAGTGTCAAGGTGGAGCACAGAGAGTGATGTAGCCAGAAGCCAGGGAACGTCGGCAGCCACGAGGAGCTGGAAAAGGCAAGGAACAGATTCTCTCCTAGAGCCTTCAAAGGGAGCACAGGCCTTGATTTTGGCCCAGAGAAACTGATTTCAGATTTCTGGCCTCCAGAACTGTGAGAGAATAAATGTGCATTGTTTTAAGCCAGCCAGTTTGTAGTCATTTGTTACAGCAACCATAGGTAATACCATGTACTCATTTGATGAATAGTGTGTGCATTGCTTTATTACTTTGTGGACCATAATAAACTAGAAAGAGCAAGAGAGAAGCAAAATGCTTCCCACTTTTTCTCTATCTATAAAAGTAGGAACAGATGTTACATAATACATGTTACTGAACTGGGGACTGGTGAGGCTGGAAGGAGACCTGGCAAAGGGATGATTGGAGACACGGAAGGGAAAACTCACTGAAGCTTTAGATAACTGGGTAGAGATATGGAGACATGCAGTTCAGCCATCTCCCTTCTCTGCTTCATTTTTCCTCTGTAGCCCATAGCATCTATTAAATATATTTGCTTATTTGTTTAATGTCTGTCTCTCCCTACATGAGGACACAGTCTCCATAAGGACAGAGATTGTTGTCTGTTGTGTTCGCTGTGTCTCCAATGCTGAGAGCAGTAACTGGAAATAATAGATACTCAGTAAATAGTTACTCAGTTCATGAACGGAATCAAGGCAGGTAAGATTCAGGATTAATTGTAAGCTTGAAATTGTACTGGGACCCTAAATTGATACCCTGATTAAAGTGTGGTACATAGACAGGTGTCTTTTTGAGATCCATTTGTTATCAGTCTGCAGTGAGGTAAGTACCACACCACAGAGACCTCCAGGGGCACTTCTTAGTGTTTTTCTTTTTTAATATCACTGACGGAGAA
Source organism: Camelus bactrianus (assembly GCF_048773025.1). Lineage (NCBI taxonomy): Eukaryota > Metazoa > Chordata > Mammalia > Artiodactyla > Camelidae > Camelus > Camelus bactrianus. The sequence goes on along the minus strand of NC_133545.1, from coordinate 41,434,383 downwards.
AATAACTTAGTTGATAAAAAGCTACTGTAAATTTAATGGTTTTTTTCAATGAATTTGTATTTTTATTAATCACAACATATTTACCTCCTTTGATTTATTTTTGAAGTATAGTTGATTTACAATATTGTGTTAGTTTCAGGTTTACCACAAAGTGATTTGGTTATACAGATATATGTAAATATCTATATTTTTTCAATTCTTTTTCATTATAGTTTATTACAAGATAGTGAATATAGTTCCCTGTGCTATACAGTAAATCCTAGTTGTTCATCTGTTTTCTATATGGTGGTGTGCATCTCGTAATTCCATACTCCCAGTTTACCCCTCTCACACTTCCCCTTTGGTAACCAAAAGTTTGTTTTTCTGTGTCTGTGAGTCTGTTTCTATTTTGTAAATAAGTTCATTTGTACTATTTTTTAGATTCTACATATAAGTGATACCATATAATATTTGTCTTTCTGTGACTGACTTACTTTACTTAGTATAGTAATCTCTAGGTCCATTCATGTTGCTGCAGATGGCATTATTTCATTCTTTTTTATGGCTGAGTAATATTCCATTGTGTTTCTATATGTGTGTGTGTGTGTGTGTGTAGGTGTATGTATGTATATATTGGTCTGTGGGCGTGTGTGCTCATAGACCTGAGTCTGGCTAAAGGAGGCCACCTCACCATGAGGGCCATGTCTCCCATGGAGGACAGGAGGGCAGTTAGGACATGCCTGGGCACAGGACCAGCTTCACAGGCATGAAGCTTTGTAGCCTCACAGAGCCCTATGCTTGGAAGACCCTTGCTTGATTTAATGTCACCTTCTTGAGATTCTTAATAAATTTTGAAAAAGAAACATGCATTTTCATTTGCACTGGCCCTGCAAATTATGTACCCACTACTGTCTGGGCAAGATAATTTGGATTTCACTGCATTTTATTTCTAGTTTGCTTCCGATCTGCTTCTGGAAATACAGCCTTAATTATTGCTCCTCGGGATTTGACCGACCATTTGCTCTGGGATGAGACTTGCTTTACCAAGGCTGGGATGTGGGTGAGGCAAGGGAGGGGTCTAGGGCAGAAAATGTAAAGGAGCGTCACTCTCAGGGGTGTGCAGATACAGGGTCAGCACCCAAGAGTGAGTGCCCCTTAAATTTTGCAGCTCAGTTCCCTCACCCCAGCCCCACCCTGCAGTACACCTGCAATGTTACCTGGACTACACCTGCACACACCTGCAATGTACTGTACTCACCTGCTTTCTTTATCCTAGGAAATGAATGCGTGTCACTATGGTCATGTAGATCAGGTCCCCCACAGAAACCCACACTCGACTTCTAGATTTTTCTGAAAGTGTTCTTTATTTGTTCACTCTTTGGTGAGGGAGAAATACATTTCCTCTTTCTCTGTGAGACTGACCATGGTTGGCTGGTGCACGCTCTATTGTGTAAATGTAATTTAATATAAAGCCAAATTGTCAACCCCATGAAACATTTTATAAGAAGAGTGAAAAAGTCGATGGCACTGGTAGTCACATTTATTATATCACCAGAGAGCAAGAGCAGCGTGGTGTGAAGTCAGAATACCTTGGTTCTGACCTGAGTCCCATGCTTACTTGCTGTGCGACCTGGGGCAATGCTGGTGCCCTCTCAGCCTCAGTTTCCTCCCCTGTAAAATATGGATAGTAAACCTATCTCTGTCTCCCACGATTATTTTGTAGCGGGCTGGTGAATTGATGCATATGAGCATGCTTTGCAAATTATAAAATGCTAGCTGGTTGCTGACACTGTTACTCAATTTTTGGAGGGCAATGGTTTTGCAAGACAGGTCCATTCTGAGTTGCCGCTTGCCATCCACCAAGGTTAGGGGTGAACTCCACAACACCACGCAATATAAGCTAGGCCTAGAATAGGCTTTACTGAGGAAAAGAAGAAATTGTTAAAGCCAGAGTCGGCCAATAAGGAAAGATGGAAAGCCCTGCTGAGGCTACATGCTCATCTAGATGGATTTGTGTCCGGGGAAGAAGCCACCCCCACCCCCATTTATCCCCCCTTTTATGCAGCAAGTGTGAGAGCAGTTTTGTTGGTGGGGAGGTAATGAAACTACTCTTGCATCAGGCGGTCTGGATTTGGGTGCCGGCTGTTTACAAGAATTATCAAGCTCTCAGCACCTGGGGACCTTGGAACTCAAGAAATGTTACCCTGGAGGGAGGACACCATGTGTCCTAAGGTAAAAGGAGCGCGGGCACGGTCTCTGAAGCTGTGAGAGGGAGTTAGACCCCCCCATGGCTCTTTAACCAGATAATCTAGGGTGAGCACCCATGGACATTTTCAGACCCTCCTGCTCCTTCTGTCCCAGGAGCACCGAGGACACCATGCTAACCCCAGTGTTAAACCCTAACTAGGTCACGTCAGGGTTTTTTGGTGGTTGGTTGAGAATTGATAGGGAAATCAAGGTCTAACCAGGCAAACTCCAGATCAGTGCATTAACAAACTATTTAAAGAGGATTCTCTACAATTTTAAAAGATTCTCTTGGACTTGTTGGTCTAAAATGTAGTTACAGTTGAGTCTTTTAACCAGCCCTACTCTGACTGTTTTTGTGATTGATGTTGAGACCTTACCCACCCAAAATGCTGCCCTGACTCATCCTTTTCTCCCTGGCCTGAAATCTCACCTATAAGTTCCGCAGCAAGTGCATAGTCCAGTTGTGGGGACTGAGTAGCGGGGGAGCCACGGAAATAGACAAATAATAATAGCACAGTAACAGTTTTGTACAAAATGCTCGGGAGAGCTTAGTAGTGGAGCAATTAATTTTATCAGAGAGAGGGTCAGGAATCACAAAAGATAACATTGGAACTGTATCATAAAAGAGAAGTAGGATATTATAGGACAAAGAAAGAAGAGAAGGGCACACAAAATAGAGAAGTCAGGGAGCAGAGGTGTGGTACTCCGGATGAGCTGACACCCGTGAAATGTTCGGAACAGCGTGTGGCACCTAGGAGGTCCTCAGTAAACACTAACGAGAGTAGTAGTGGTAGTCATATGTCCAAGGGATTTCAAATACCCAGTATGGCTAGAATACAGGAAGGGAGGGCAAGTTCTGTAAATGAAGCTAGAGAGATAATTTGAAATCTTTTTTATGTGAAGGGCTTTAAACAGTATGCTAAGGGAAATAGTTTGTTTTTGTTTTTGTTTTGTTTTTGCAGCACATTTAGTCAACTAATCCATCTGATTTGTCATTCATTGGTAATCACAGGTGTGTCAGTGGGGATGGTCTAGGTTAGGTTGCATTAATAAACAATCCTCAAATGCCAGTGGCTTATCAAACATTTATTTCTTACCCACGTTACATGCCAATCACAATATTTGCTCAGTGCTGTCCTTTTTCTATGACCAGCTGCTTCAAGCTTCTGCCCCAGAGTGACACCTATTACTATTTCCATTTCATTGGCCAAAGTCAGTCACATGGCCAACTTCAAAGGGACCAGGGCAGTGCAGTCCTACCATACAGTGATGAATGCAAGACTATGAGCACTTGTCAGTACTCACAGAACTGCATGCTTAAGAGAAGGGAATTTTACTATATGTAAATTGCATGACAAGTCTGACTTTGAAAAACTCTTCAGTGCATTTTTTTTAACAGCCAGCTTTTAAAAACTATGAAATTCATGATTCAAACAGCACTTAAAATACTTTGATCCCTAAAAAGTAATTTTATGGATTCTTTTAAGAAATTATAACCTGTGATATGCTAATAAATGTCCAGCAACAGGGAATATTTTCCTTCTGGGAGAGGGAGGGATCCTGACATTTGCCTGTTTCCATGGTGTAAATACCCCTGCCATGGCTGATTTCAAGCTACCCGTCTAGAAGGAGATGCCTACATTTTAAGCCTATCCCAGCACACCACTAAAAATATTAAAATATGGGATAATTTGACATTATAATAAGCAGCAAGATAATGACTGTCTTCGTGGTCTTCCAGGATTGCCATGTACAGAGTCCCAGTTTGCTAGTAATGCAGTTACTAGTCGTAGTAGTTATAATAATAATAATAAAAATAATAATAATAATAGCAATCAGATACCGCAGTTTTGAAAAATAATCTGGCAGAATCATACATTTAAAGCTAGATGGGGCCTTGGAAACTATGTAGTCACTGGACAGTTGAGGAACTCACAGAAGGTAAAGATGTGCCTGAAGTCACGACCCAGCTGGCTAGTGACAAAACCGGAACCAAAACCCAGATTTCCTGACTTCTTGTTTAATGCCTGTGTGTGATTTTCCCCACCACTGCAGGAACTGTGGGATTCCAGTTTTTGAATGGGTACCATTGTTCCCAGTCCACTTTCTGACATCCATCTTACAAGTATTATTTTTAAAAGATCAAAACACTCAGCTAAACCATGCCTGTGGTGAACAAGCGGCGGGGACCAGAGGGTGCGGTGGGGTGTCAGGTGTTATTTGATAGCTGTTGGATCCAAACAATGCCTTTCGCCCTGGGAGAGTAGAGGGAAACCTGGCACCTTGTCTGAGGGCTGTGGTTCACACCCAGCCCACACGGGAGCCAGTGTGCATGGGCTCCCTGGCCTTATGCTGCCTTCTCCCCAGCTTACCCCACATGAAGACCAGCAAAGGCAGCCATGTGTTCAGAACAAGACCACCAAGCATTTTCCCATCGCAACCGAACTTTGGGGTGGCTGAGAAGAGTCTTTGGGGAGAATGAGTCCATTCTCTGTGCCTCACAGTAGAGTCAAAACCAATAATGATGATAACTCTACCATAATAATGACTGACTGGGGACCGAGCCAGGCTCATCCCCAAGTATATTTCAAACTTTTGTGACTCTCTTCGGTGGTACACTTTAAATGCCTTTTTCTTCTTTCTCAAATTCCTTCATGGCCCATCTCAATGTCACTCCTTGTTTGAAGACTTTTTCTGACCTTGATCTGACCTTGATGGGAGCACCTTCCCTCCCTGTCTCTAAATGTGTTGCTTCTTCTACCGTGTTCCTGGAACACTGTGTTTCTAATTTTGCTACAGCCTGTATCACAGTGTTTTGTGCTTATCTGTTTAGCTGTCAGTCTCCTCAACCAGACCGAATATTTGCCCCTTGAAGTCAAGCCCCATGTCTTAATCATTTTTAGTTTACTGAATCCACCACTGTGCCTGGCCCAGCCCATGGATGACACCAAAGAGAGAGGGTGGGAAGGGAGGAAGGACCATTCTGGACTGAGAGCAAACTCTGAGAAAAGTGAAGTTTCCCTGTGCCCATTCATGCCCTGAGTTACCAAATGACTGTGCACACCCCAGGGCAACAAGTCTTAACCATACTGTGCATGACAGTCACCCTACTTGTTTAAAAGATGGACTCTTGCCTCCCCTCCTCCACCCTTATTCTCATTTGGAGATCTGAGGCAAGCAGGGCAGAAGTCTGTGTTTTTACAAGCATTCCAGGAAATATTCTATTCAGGTGGTCTGCAAGACACTTTTGGAAGCATTGGTCTGATGGTTCCAGGAATGCAGACAAGGTCAGAGCCGGGGGAGGGTGCGGGCTCAAGTCCAATGTCCCCATGGGGCTGTGGAGGGTGCTCCACCGCCTGCACTGTTTCTCCAAAATCACAGGGAGCTGGGAGGCCCCGGGGGGTCGCCCAGAGCCCTCCCGACTCACTCAAGCCATGTCACACAGAAGCGACGCTGCTACATCTCTTGTACCTCCTGCTCCAGAGTACTTGGCAGAGTTTTGGCATATTAAGGGCATATCTGAATATTTCCAATTCCAGTCTGTTATTTGATTATTCTGGGCTTGTGAAACAGCCTCATAGTGTCCTGGTGCTAGTGATGGTCTGACGCAGGAGCACAAGCTGTGACCCTGGGCTCAAAGACCACCAACAAAACTGCAGCTGTAGCCCGTGCCACTATCAGAGCGCTTTCCAGGCTGGCCTGGGGCCTCCCTCGGGCTACCCTGCCCGGGCCTCAGCCACCGCAGTGTCCTCTGCCCAAGTCCTGCCCCCACCCCCGAGCTGCCACACGCACAGCGCCAGTGGCTGCCTCTGTATTCAAGGCTGAGTCACAACGGGGTTGTCACCTCCTCGGAAAGTGCGTTCCCAGCATCCCCAGCCTCCAAGCCCTTCTCCACGCACCCCATGCCCCCCAGGCCGCACCTCAGCCGTCTTGAGACTGAGCTCTAGAAGCCATCCGACAGGTGCTGAGCAGTGCGGGTCACACTCACTCACCTAACAGACGTCCCCGAAGACGACCCTTTTACATTCCCTCTCATGAAGTGACTATAATTATACCCGCATGGGGTGTAATTGATTTTAATTTTCACTCCGAGGTAGCTCCAGGTTACAACCGTGAGTCCCTCGCCTTGGAGAACTCTCTTCCTTTATTTAGCATTTAAATGAGTATCAGGAGGGAAACACAAGAAGTAATTATGAGGAGAAACCAAGTGTTGAAAGGGGCAGCTTTGAAGTGCTCGCGCATCCTGACACGGGCGCACACGGTTCCAGCTCAGTACGTGGGGCGTCAGCTGGGCGGCCCCGGGTGCCCGGGAGCAAGGCGCCCTGACATTGATGAATCATGCAGCTGCGCGGGGCCCCCGGCCTTTCCCTCTGCGCCGGGGTTGTTCCCATGTGGTGCTTGTCCGTGACTCACAGCCTCTGTTTATGAATTAGCACGGATTTTTTAAATCTTACACATTGCTCTACCTAAAGTTTACAAACAAATGGTAGTCGTGTGACAATTTTACTTGCCCTCTTTAAAAAAAAAAAAAAAAACAATTTTAGCCTCTTGTATTCATAGATCCCTTCTTAACCTTTCAGCGTCCAGGCCCTGTTGTTTTATGTCACAAAAAACAGTGGTATATTTTTTTCATTGGTGCTTAATTTCAGACTTTCCTGGTGGAACGCGGATGGAATGAGTGGTTGTTTTCACGGTCTATGATTAGGGGTGTTGGTTGCATAATTGAAGCGTAAGTCTCCATTTATTTTCAGGTAGTGAAGATTCTAGAAGTAGTGGGACGTATTGGCTCTATTTGCGTTTCTAAACTACGGGGCAAGTTACACAACTAAATAATTGGTTTACTAAGGGAATGTCACTGGAGCTGTTTGTGTAACACACACACCCACACACCCATCACAAATAGACATGAAACTCTAATGTTAGCTGTCCCATCTCTGTTTTCCCATGGCTCCAATATTATATAATTATCCTGGTTACTTGTCCCACCGCCATCCCCAGCTTCTAACTTCTCAACGGCATCTGTATTCCAAGGGCCTGGAGTTAACGTTTATCGAACATTTGAAGATAGAAAGTGGTCCGAGCTGAGCCTTCATTTTTGGAAGAGAGAAAACTGAGGCCCAAATACATCAGATTATTTAGCCAAGATCACAGCAGCCAGGACAAACACACAAACAAACAAACAAAAACAAGTGCATGTGTAATGACCAGGAGAATTTTTAATCAAATCAAAATGTTTATCAAATGTCCCCTATCAGAATTCTTAGTTTCCCTCAGTCACTTGGCTGTGTGAAAGGACAGGCTTGTGTGGCAAATACACCCAAGAAGATAAGACGTTTGCTTCGGCCTCCCCTCTGCCTATCGCATCTGCCGAGTTCTTTGTGTAATGATCCAAGGGTGTGACGAAATATCAGAATTCAGGAACCGACAGGTGTGATGCCCAGAAGACACATTTGTGAAATTCAACCAGTTAAGAACTGTGTCACCTTGAATTTGACAGTGATTCTTTCACAAAAACAAAGTCTCCCCTGCTTTTGAATTAAGTTACACTGAACTAGAAGAGACCAGGTCCTTGTCCCCTCTCATGCGGTGTCGAGTTTTCTCAGGCATCCTTCAGCCTCCCCCATGGCAGTGCTCCTCTCCAGGGACGTGGTGGATCAGGGCTCACAATCTCCCCCTCTGCAGGCTCACACATTTTAATTAATTTTAAAAATTAATTTTTAAATTTAAATTAAAATTTAAGTTTTAATTTAAATTAATTAAACAGCCACACATTTTAATTAATTTTAAAAATTTCTTCTCAAATGTCTTTTCAAAGGCTTGCAGAGTTTTGGAAGAATTGTCATATTTCCTCCCTCATGTGTTTTTATCCTCACTTCTTTTTCATGTGGCACTACTTCTCATTCCCTCACTATTCTTCCCCTCTTCTGGCTTCCCATGTAATTTGGAATTTTCTTTTTCTTTTTCCATTGAAAGCGGAATGTAGCCCTAGAGAAATCAGGGTGAGGTCATCTTGGCTAAGTCCTTTCCCCCCTGCACAGATCAGACTTGTCCAGCTCATCTCCCCTCCCGGGTCTTCATTAGGTGAGACCTCCATGGACCAACCAGAGAGGCCCTGAGTGCCTCAGGACACCATCAAACATCTGGTTAATTTGTGCAGTGGGAGAGGAAGCAAAGAATTCCTTTCTGAAGTCAATAAGCCAATTCCAGGAGCTGACCCAGCCTCCCAAAGCCGCCCACAGCAGCAGGTGGAGGCCTCTGCTGGGACAGCTGTGCACACTCACTGGCCGGATGTGACATCCACCTGCAGCCCAGGAGGGCTCCATCCCACCCTGCATTCCAGGCCCCCAGATATCCAGAAGAGCAAAAACAAACCTCCAGCAAACTCACGAGTGGCATGGAGAAGACTTTAGAAGCTTGTATAGCTTGCATTCAGAAGGCTTCAGCTTTTACTGCTACCAGTAGAAAACAGCCAGTGAGGCATCAGCAAGAGGAAGAGGCTGGGAGGAGAGGAAAGTAGAGGCGGAGGGAGAGGAGCCATCAATATATAAAATACAATTAACAAATCAAATTTGCCTCCACACGTCAACATCTGTCCTCCGCCTCCTCCTTCTCGGTCACTGAGGCCAAGCACGGCTGCCCCTCTTCCAAACCAGCAGCCACAGTCTCACTGCGAATCTTAGTGTTCTTTTGATTCCTTTAAGCACATGCACATTGGAATCACCTGGATATCTTTAAAACATATAGACGTCTGGCTTCTGCCCAGACATCCTGATTTAATTAATCTGGGGTGACAAGTAGACATCTGGATTTTTAAAGCACTCCAGGCAATTCTAATGTGTAACAAAGTTTGGGAACCACTGCATTACTGGCCAGGTGGTTCCTAAGGTCCATGCCCTACACATCCTCAGAACAGATCTTGGTGACAGGCTCCATTTCCTCCAGGGAACCCATCACCCCTTTGTAGCAGTAGACATTTGGGGGCAAATTCAGATCCAGCCATTATTTATTGAGCACCTGTTATGTGCCCTGCACTGGTGCCTTCATATGTATTATGTAACTTAACTCAGCTTGGGGAGCCGAGTGCTGTTCTAAAGGCACAAAGCTGACTTGTGATGTAAGTGTAAGCTGTCAGATCTTCACGTTCTGTGGCTCCCTGCCCCCCAGATGCTCTTCCCACAGGGTGATTGACAGGTACCACTGCGTGTTCACACGTAAGAGAGGATGGTTTGACGAGGCCACAGGTCATGAGGGGAGAGTGGGAAGAAGCAAAGATCCTAGAGGCTCGTCCCGGCCACATTGAACATGTATACAAGCTTTAAAGTGGCCAATTTTTTTATAAAAAGTGCAAAAATCATGTAAAGATTAAAGATGTGGGCTCATGAGCTAGACAAATCTTGGTCTCAAAAATCAGCTCTGTCCCTTGTTAACTGTGGAACTGAGCCCTTACTTACCCACCTAAGCCTCAGTTTTCTCATCTCAGTATCTATTGCATGGGGTTGTTTTGAGAATAAAAATGAAGCAATGAGTGTACAGTACAAAGATGGTGTAATCTTTCATTATCATTGTCACCCTCCTCAGTGTCGTAGAGCACAGCTTAAGGAAGTAAATGTTGAAAACAGTCATCAACGTCTCAGACTTAATGAACAGACATGCGTGCCTTTTTTTCTAAATCCCTGTGTTTAGTCTCCTGTACCTTATAAGTTTTTGCTGATTGGTAGCTGTGATTCTTTCAATTATGACCTTACTATTTAATATGAAGAGAAATCATTCAGCTCTGGTCTTTGGCCCTGTCCAGTGATATTGAGGATTTATACCTGAGCCACGTGTCTCCCAGGCAGAGCACCGGGAATGTTAACTCTGATCAGCATTTCTCAAAAATGTCAAGTTTGTCAGACACTCTTGTTCTCCCTTTGGTGTTTTCAGGTCTAAGGGTAATAGTCTGAAGCTCTGGGGAGATGTCCTGTAGCTCCAAATTTGATACTTTTTTGAGGTCAGCAATGATTCATTTGAAATCATCTTGGCTTCGGGACTTTTTGTTGGAGCATCCGTAATTCTCTTAGAGTCCAAACGTTTCCAGGTGTGCCTTCTTATGACAGGATCATTCCCTGACAAGGGAAGGAAGCAAATGGCTGCTAATGGCAGGGAGGTGAGGTGGAAGGAAACATGGACGGGGATTCCAGAAGCCATGTTCCATGGCACTACTTTCTACTAGTTTGTTTGAGGACCTTGAACAAAGTACCGCACTTCTCCAGATCTCAGTTTCCCCATCTGTAAAATGAGAGCATGGCATAGGCAGCTGCTTACCGGAAACAGTAATTTATCTGTCCCGCTGTGTTGTTCCATCTTGTGATAATGACTTACTCTACTTTGTGCTAAGGAATGAATCATTGTCATTCAATTCTGTTCTCGTGTAGGATGACTAAAACCATACTCCTCCCTCTCTATTCCTAGCCAAAGTAATAAATTACAGAGGAAACCATATGTTTTAAGCAGACTATAAAGTGTAAATTTCCCAAGAACCAGCTCTCAGTTTACTCATTCATCTATTTATTCATGTAGAAATTTGATTGAATGCTACACAGATAGACACTGTGCTGAAGACAGGAATATGGTGATAAGCAAGACACAGTCATGTAAAACTTAGGGCAAATAGAGCTAAAAAAATTACATAAAGAATCATTTGAGCTAAGGTAGACACAAAGGGAAGCATCTTGCAGAAAGGGATGGGAGGCCAGTGGAGGTTGGAAGGGTGGATAGGAGTTATCAGGGCAAACAAAGAAGGATGATGTTGGACGGGATGGAGTGTATCCTGGGGAGATGCACGTCTACACTTGTGGCCCCAGATTACTGGGACTTTATGCATCTACAGATACACTAAACTCAAAGTTTAAGTCATATTCTGAGCTGAAGAATTTCCTTGTTTTCGGGCAATATAGGTTTGTATTCTTAGGACAATGCCAAGAATGGAGATTAGTCAAGACTGAGAAACAGGCCTAGAGAAAGAGAGACTTCCAGGTATGAAGCAAAGAAGCGATGAACAGCAAGGCCCTGCATGTGTCACACTTCTGCACATGGGCTGTGAACATGTCTCCTCATCTGTGAGCTGCCTGAAGCGAGAACCAGCCCTGGATTTTATTTGACTTTGGATGCTCAGAGCCTAGCACAGTACCTGACGCTTAGGAGGTGTTCACTTGATGTTGGCTGATTGTTTGGTTTGTTGGTTAATTAGTTGGTTGACTGGCTGGGTGGGTGGATACGTGGATGGGTGGATGGGAGGGAGGGGATGTAAAGTCTCTAGGTTAGTGTCTGATACATACACGTAATAAGTCATAATTATGCATTTCTTTTGTCCTACACATACACCTTATTTTTCATAAACATAAAACAGTTGTGCCTATAAATTCCTACCCACTTAACCACTTTTAATACTGTCCTTGGAACAGTGTTTTTCTCATAATAGAAAGGATATAGCCATTGTTTCACATATGTTTTGTTTGTGCAGAGAAACTAAAATACAAACACATTCTGAATAAAACCTACCACCATATGTAACACTGCTGAGCATTAATCCTTTAAAGCAGACTTGCTGGTTTGGCATAAACCCGAATAAACAGATGTGCTTGGTCTCCTGGGAAGTTAGCTTTTTCACCTTGGGAGTGGAAGGAACTTTCACAGGCCGTGTCACCAAAACCTCGTTTTGGGTGCTATTGCTGAAAAACAGACCACTTCAAAACTTAGCCGTAAAAAATACCCATTGTATTATGGTTACAGGTTCAGTGGATGGGCATTAGGGCAGGGCACCGGGGGGATAACTTCCTCTGCTCCTTGCTGCTTGGGACCATATCTGGGAAGACTCAGAAGCCGGGGGAATGTGATGGCTGGGGACTGGAATCGTCGAGAAACGCCTTTGTTCACAGGTCTGGCCCCTGACCTGGGATGGCTTGAACACTGAACTCAACAGGACTGCCAGTCGGTATCCGCATGAGTCCTCTCCAAGCAGTGTGTTTCCGCCGAACGTGGCAGCCCCGGTGCAGTTGGGCTTCCGCTAAGACGGCGCACAGCTCCAGTGTACGGGTTTCCGCGGACAAGGCAGAAGCTGCGCTGCCTTTCATGGCCCAGCTCAGGAGTCATCTCATGTTCCTGTCGTATACTCTGCTGGTTGCAGTAGACACGAGTCCCTCCAGCTTCCCTGGGAGGGGACATGCCCCCCATATCTCGGTAAGAGGTGTGTGAGTTTCACTGCCATTGTTGAAGTACCACACCCCTAATTCTTAGAAACTGAACCCTAGATCCCAGCAGAAGGAAATTTCACCTTAATGCATTTCATCACCCTTTGAGCCCCATTTTTATTGACATGTATCATCTGCTTTTTTGCGAGGGAAGAATTGGATTTCCAGCCTCTCCTTATGCCTGGAATGTGCCAACAACATGGCGGCAAGAAAACTTCCCCCCTTTTCCTGAATTCAATGCTCACCTCAGATTATGCCAAGAACCCTTGGCACCAGCTGCCTGTTGGACCAGTGGCAGGAGGCCTTCCTAATGCAACAATAGAACCCATATTAGAACTAAAGCCAGATACTAACTACTATATATAAAATAGACAGTAAGTTCCTACTGTATAGCACAGGGAACTATATTCAATACCTTGTAATGACCTATAATGGAAAGAATATGAAAAAGAACATATATATGTATAACTGAATCACTGTGCTATACACCAGAAATTAACACATTGTAAACCAACTATAATTCAATTAAAAAAAAAAAAAAAAGAACTAAAGCCAGGGCGAAGCAGTCAAGCATGGAGTAAGGGCTGCCAACCCAGCAAGCGTGCCCAAATCAGTGACACCCCCAAGCTTCCACCTGCCCCGCACGTGCACTTTTTCTCCTTAGGATCTTGGCGCCTGGTTTTTGTGCTTTTGCCTGAATACGACAATTTTCTGGAAGGACTCAGGGCAACAGGCAAATAGGCGGTTTCCTGTGGATTCAGATTGTTTAAGATATGTCATTTGGGGCTAAGAGGCTGTTTCTTCTCCATCAGGGAATTTTAGAAAACAAGGTGGGTGTATGCCAGAACCTTGTGTTAGGGCCCAGAGATCCTGGGACTTCAGACTCACTGGCACCAGGGAGCCGAGAGGTCGAGATGTGGAATGCTGGGATTCAGGTGATATCCTGGTCTCTGTCCAGCGAGACGGGACCCACGGGAACCAGCAATGTTGTGTCCCATTTCCACTGGTGTAAAAACCTTGGAATGAGCACCCAGAGGTGATGCTTCCTGCCCTACCTGCCTGGAACCAATGTCCTGCAGTACACTTCAGGACACCAGCTGTGGCCGTCATCCTGTGCTTACTTGGCCTCCTGTTGCCTCACCCACTGGCCCTGAGTGATTTGCCATGTGGAAGAGAAAGGATCATCTCCTCTCCTGACAGTGTCCCCCAGGATCCGTCGGCAGAACCAGCGCCAGTCTTCCTATGTTTGCACCCATTCAGGATGCAGCAGGACCATTAGTTAAGCTTATTTAAAGAGTGGTTGTTATTAGCAATAATCCTAGCTAACCTCTTTGGGCCCTTGTTGTGTCCTGGGCACTGCAAACTATGTAGATTATGTTTTAATTCTCAGAACAATCCTGAGTTTAAGTAGCAAGTAATAGTTTCCCAAGCACTAGTATTGCTAGATACTCATGGGTCTTTCAAGGTTAAAATTAAATTTGGAAAATGCTGATACTTCTGAACAGTAATGTATTGGTAATTCTCCAAGAAAGGAGTATATGTAGAATTTCACAAATTTCTTTAATCATAGAACAACTGGGAGTAACGGATATTTTAAGGAACCCCAGTTTGAAACCTGAGTGGACGATACAGAAGTGGGTCACCAAAAATTATGCTTAGTGTTCCACAAGCAGTCTCAGAACCACCTGAAACGGGGATAAGTCTAAGCCATCGTAGCTGGACTTGGTGTAACTCTCTTCTAAAATGGGTACTCATAATATACCAAGGATGAACCGGTGGCTCCTGAAAGTAGCTGACGGTTTGTTTTTAGAAATGTGTCATCTGCCCCACAACTCTCCAAAAAAGTCTGCTGTATCCCAGGTGTGCTGCTCACACCCAGTCAATCGGTGCAAGTGAGGAAGCTGAGGGTGACGATTCTGAGCCCATTCCGATGTTCGCGGGCTGTCCTGAGTGCCATGCTGGAGCCCAGGACCAAAGCCACCAGCCATATTTTAATCCCCAAGATCAATGTAAGCTCCCATTTCTTCGTTCTGTTTTTTATAAATTCTGAAATACACCCTAAAGTACATCCCTCTTACCTTTGTTTCTTCTGATATCATCAAAATATTTCAGGAGACAAGCCTGATTTTGCAGCATTTACACAAGAACTGCCATTTGTGGTTAATATACTTCCACTTTACACTTAGCTCTCTGTTGATTCTGTTTGAATTTAAATGACAATGTATTTTTTAATCATGGCAGGTCAGAAAAGAATTTTTTCTCCACATCACACAATGTAAAGCTAGTCTTTGTTAAACTCAGTTGTCAACACCTTCCTAAGATTAGGCCTTAATCTGAAAGCACCACCTGCACAATCATTAAAGTTAATTTATTCATTGAATTATATATGCATACATACATATAAAATGACGCCAGGCATGGAGCTGAGCAATTTACAACTCACAACTTAAACTGCATGTTTAATCATCTATGAGGCACTACTATTTCTATCCACATTTCACATATGACAGAAAGAGGCTCAGAGAGGTTAAGTAACTTGCCTAAGGTCTCCCAGCTGGGAAGGGCTGGAGCAGGAATTCGAACCCAGACCACTTAGTTCCAGAGTCTTTACTCTTAACAAGGAATTCTTAGCAAACAAACACCTTCTCCATTTTTAGAATTTAATTGCCATTTCTATGACCACTGGGTTTGATAAGCATGCAGAATTTTCAGCTGAAATAACGCATGGCCAATTACTGTGTTAGTTTCTTATACAGATCTTTTGGAGATGGCCGGAAACCTTTCGTGATTGATAAAAATTTAAAACAGAGCCATATTTTATTTTTATTATTATAAGACTGAAGTGAAAAAATTAAAGTAGAAAACATTTAAATTATTTAAATTGGAAGCTCCTCTATCCAAATCATTAATGAAATATTACAAAAGCTACAGCCTCATAGGCGTATTATACATGTTGAGATGTAATTTTCTGGGTTTGAATAAATTTATTTAGAGAAAAATCTATGTTATACAAATATGATATGTATTCCTTATTCTTTTCTCTCCTGTTACCAACAATAATTTATAGGATAGGAACAGTATTTTTATTTGAAAAATTTATTTCTCTTGGCTCCAGGTCAGAATCTCTTCAGAGGTTTAACCTAAATCATGTTTTCACATGAAATAGTGTTCTCTTTTGCATTTTGGAAAGCTTTTAATTTATATCAAGAGAGGCCATAAAATGGCATTTTTAGGCCCCACAGAGAGTGAATCCTTTCTTAATATCTGCTTGATTAAGAGTTTTCATTTCTAATAATATTACCTAACCACTTGTTTTCCACACCTGAGAGTTTATTCAATTATATCTGTGAGACCCTGACCACAGAAGACTCGAATACTTTAGTTTTATTCAGTTTCTAGTTATGTTTAAAACTTAAACCTAATTTTCATTCTAAGGCAAAGACCTTCTAGTACAAAACAAAACTGATGCAAACTGGGGGGAAAAGGGGTTTTGTTTCTCTGTGGCAAAATTTTCCCTTTTTTCAATCCAATTATAAAGATAACTAATGATAGAAATTTTGAAAGATACAGAAAATATAGACATTGGGCTATTTCCTATGCGTTGGGATTTTTAAGTATGTTAGTACGCACAGTATATTTATAAGCTCGTATCCTGCTTAACGCACACAGTACGTTACAGCCGTGTTACTGTGTGCTCTTCACAAACATCGTTTTTGATTGTTGCATAAGCATCTGCTTATTAGCTATTTCCTAAGGTTAGGACTTGCACAATATATTCCATTTTTAATATTAGAAATTATGCTGCCATGACAATTTGTGTATTTAAAAGCATTTCCTTAGGATAACTTCTTAGAAATTGAATTATAGAATCTTAAGGGACTTGAATATATTGAAATCCTTGGGATACATGGCCAAGTTACTTTCTGAGATGATTTTAACAATGTATGTTGTCTGGCAATTTCCTGCCTATGTTTGATATGCTTTTCAGTGTGTGTGTGTGTGTGTGTGTGTGTGTGTGTGTGTGTGTGTGTGTGTGTGTCTTAATTGTGCAGCCTGGGAGAGCATGGATATTGACAGAGATTGACCAGATCTGTCGTTGCAAGGTGGCAAGAGCTTGGACCTGCAGTCCAGGGACCTGGCTTTTTGTCCCAGATCTACAACTAACTGACTGTGAGAACCTGGGCAACTAACTTACCTTTCTGCTCCCTGTACAATGGGGAGATCGGGCCAGACCTGGCACAGTCATCTGTTTATAAACCTTTGTTGAGTGCTCTTTGTGGTTCTTGATGCCAAAGAGATTAGAAAATGTGAGTGTGGGGTCCTTTCTCAGGATATTACATCCTCCACGGGGACAAATACGTGGGGGCAGAATCACAGGAAGTTTAGTAGGAACTACAGAAGCAGCCAACCCTGTGTTTTAATCTTTCTTATCAGTTGTGCAAGCCTGAGCAGCGAGAGCCTTCAGCTTCAGCTTCCTCAAATATGTAAGAGAGAGAATAATACCTCTGACACAGGACTGGGGTTCAGATTAAATGAGACAGTGGTTAATGTGGCCAGTAATTGTTAGGGGCTTTTTCCTTCTGTTGTGTTGCTGATGTAAATCTAATACACTTGGTAAGCTGTTAGTGGCAGGGCACAGGTGTGCAGATGCGTGGCTTCGCAAAAGAATATCATGTGTTCAAAGGATGGGTCCCGGGTTCCAAGCATTGAAAAAATATGGAAGAGCAGCAAGAGGCAGGTGGAAGGCCAGGGTCACAGGCCACGTCGAAGGTGATTTTCAGTTCTAACAGGCCATTGTGGCCACACCACAGAGGGGGATGAACCCTCCCCTACCCCAAAATTTGGCTTGATGTTGAGATTGATAAGGCCACATGCCCATCAAGAGGATATGAAAAGTTTTGTTACTCACATAATGAGGCTTTCTGGGGAAAGCAGGACAGACTCTCCAGATCTGAAAAGGGCCTGAAGGGGCTGGGAGGGACAACTGGTTTAGGGTTTTATGGTGGTTGGGGGCGGGGCTGGGTGAGGGAGCCGCACCTGCAGAGGCCTGTGTGGTTTTGACTTCTCACTGGCACCAAGGGAGGGGGCATGTGGGCCTTCCAATTGACATGAAAGCTTCAGCATCAAATACCAGACGTGGAGTCAGACTCTGTACTACATGGGCTATGGTTTTATGATGGACAAAGGGAATGGCAGTGGCTTCCTTCCCTTCTTAAAAGAAAAAACATTCTCCCTGGATCCCACCCCTCCCCACCCCTTTCTGCTTCTCGGCCCTGACTCTACAATTCCGAGCTCCAATGGTTCTCCTCCTGCCATTCTCTCTTAAAGCCTCTGCAGTCAGGTTTTCCCCCTTCGCTTCTTGGAAACCGCTCTTGTCAAGGTGATCACTTATTTGCATAAAAGGTGCCAAGGTGCCAAATCCTCTGGTTCTTTCTCAGTTCCCATCACACCCGACCCATCAGCGGCACGAGGCACAATTGACCATCTTTTCCCTGGGCTTCCGGGATAACAAACTAGCCGTCCCCTCCTCTTTGGCTAGTTCCTTCTCAGTCTCCTGACCTCATAATGATTGGAGTGGCCCAAGGCTCAGTCCCGGGCCCTCTGCTGTTCTCTGTCTCCTCTCACTCTCATGCTCTAAATCCATGTGCTCGTGAGAACTCTCAAGACTGTATCTCTAGCACCCACCTCTCCTGGGTGTGTATGTCCACCTGCCTCTCAAAGTTAATATACCCCAAACAGAGTTCCTCACTCTTGCCTCTTCCATGGTCTTCTTCATCTCACATGATGGAAACTTTATCTCCCTGGTTGCTCAGGCCCCAAACTCTGCCATTATCTGGGAGTCCTTCCTCTTTTTCTCTTGCACTGCACATCCAGCCGGTCAACTAATCCTTTGGGCTGTGCCGTGAAATGACACCCAGAGTCTGACCCCTCCTCACCGCCTCTGCTGCTCCCACCCAATTCCAAGCCTTCTCCTTACCTGGATTTCCTCAGTAGCCCCTAACTGGCCTCCCTGCTTCCACCCTGGCCCTCTTATAGTCCTCAACACAGCAGTCAGAGCAAGACTTTTTAAAAGAATTCAGAGCATAGCACAAGTCTGTTCCAAGCCCTGCAGTGGCTGCTCACGTCACTCAGAGTGAAAGTCACGGTCCCTCCTCTCTCCCGCAAGGCCCCGGGTGCCTCGCCTCACCTCCTAGTCCACGCCACTCTCACCATTCTTGATCTTTGCTGTTTCCTCAACGTGCCAGCCTTGCTCCCGTCCCAAGACCTTTCCATTTGCTGTTCCCTCTGCCTGTCATGCTCTTCCTCCAGGTAACAACCTGGCTCACCCACCACCTCCTCCCACTCTGCCCAATGAGGCCTTCCCTGACCATCCTGTTGTAAATTGTATCTTCCATCCCTATCACCCTCTATCCTAGATTCTGGCTTATTTTCTTTCATAGCATTTCTCACTTTCTAGAATAGTATATAATGTGTGTATCAGTTTTGTTTATTGTCTGGTCTCCAAGAGAACAGAGATTTTTGTCAGTTGTTCACTACTCTCTCCCATTAACTTAAAACAGTTCCTAGTATATGATTGATACTTAGCAAATATTTGCTGAAAGAGGGAAGAAAGGAGGGAGGGAAGGAAGGAAGGAAGGAGGAAGGAAGGAAGGAAGGAAGGAGGAAGGAAGGAAGGAAGGAATAGTTATATTGCATTAAAACTTAGCTGAGGTCAGATTGGATGTGGTCATTTCACACCAACCCGTCTCTCTGCAGTATTCATGCTTGCTCATTCACATGACAGTCTCTCTTCTCAGAGCTGCCTAGGGGCCCGTAGACATGTCTGCAGCATCTCACATACTCTGGCAGTCCATCTGGGAAGGGGCTACAGGGCCATATACTTGTCATGAAGCTTCCCAACACACAAATATGAGGTTCAACTGTAGCATTTGAAAATCCCAGTCACCACTCACACAGGAGGCCAGAAATAACCTTAGATTCACATTTGGAATGCACAAGCATCCACATTTCAGAACTCCTGAGTTTGTAAATATTCCCTGGAACTATATTGGGCGGTATCAGCTGCACAGCTGTGAATGGCCTCAAGGACTGCTTTGTTTGGGTGATTGTTCCCTGTCAAAAGCACAGTAGGGGATTTGAGATGTTTTTGTGTGTGTGAAATTTTGCAAAAACGGGTAATAGGTGTCTCAGTCATTTGCAGCGTGGGACAGTTTGCATGCAGAAAACAGCTGGTTAATTTGATTTTTTTTCTCTTTTACTAAAAATGTACCCTACTCCAACTGCTGACCGAAGAACCTGGCAGCGAAGCAGCTTGGAGCTCCGCTGGGCTCCTGCTCTGCAAATTGCCAGGCTGCAGTGTGACCAGAAAAGTGTAATTCAGCAAACTTACACCCTCTGGCAGAGATTTCTCAGGCTCAGTTGAGTGAGCGACAGTGGCAGGGAGAGGGTAAGAGAGAAATAGATTTGGGTTCTACTATACTGTTGGGTGCCATAAGCCAGAAATTGAGCATCTTTGACATATGTAATAAAACCCCTAAGTCAGTCATTTTGGGTACCTGCTTCTTTGGCCAGAGATGGGAAGATGCGTGACAGCAAGGAAACATACAAAGAAAGGACATGAATACAGAATAAGACAAGAGAGTAACATAGGGCAAGAAGGAAGGTAGCAGCTGGGGACTTTGTAACAGCTGCTTCTCCCTTCAAATTTGCATCGCCTGTTTGGGTCTTTGTTTTATAAAAGTTACCTAAAGTTTGTAAGGGAGTTTTAGCAATTTAATTCCACAAACGCTCTGTTCTCTTGAAATTAACCCTGCCACACTTTCTGAAACTCAGCATCTGAGAAATCTGACGAGTTTTTAAATTCTTGCATAAGGTAAAGGGTTACTACACTCTGATGTAAACCTTTTTTCCTTTTTAAAAAAATGTGCCCCCAAACAAAATAACAACAACTACACTTTGAAATGTGAGAAGTGCTTTACTCAACCTAAAAAGTCTTTCTCTGTCACAGGGGAGTATCTTTTGTGCCTGCATCTAAGCAATCTGTGAGAAATGTCAACAATTAGCCACAGTCGTTGACAACAGCCTCAATAAAGCAGGTGGAGAAATGAAATGGGAAGGACAGCAATGTCAGCATTGCACAGTCAACTCAAGAAGCATCCGATTACTTATGTGCTTCCAAACACAGTTTGATCCATTTTGGTCCATTTTGGAGACCACCTGGGCCCTTCAGTTTGGGGTGAATGCTGACTGCTGTGGATGAAGGGAAATGAATTGTAGGAGAGGCTGCGGGACCGGTACTCCGGCCCTTCTGTGTCTCTCGTATTGAGAGGATTGAGGGTGACATCTGTCCCTGGAGGACAATCAGAGTGGCGGCTGGGCATGTTGTGCCATCAGAGACAAAGGCCTCTCCTCCTCGGACCAGAACACAGCGGGTTTGGAGGTCACCGGGAGTTTTAGGAGTCCGCCAGGTCAGCGCTCAATACCTGATGCTTTGATAGACTCCAGTAAAGCCAGGATTATTCAGCTGTAACTGGGCACGTTGCAGGGAATGATGGCAGGTCCCACCCTGGTCTCTCATTTCTTTCGCAGTCATGGGAATGAGTTTGCAGTTTAGTCATATCTCTTTGCTGTCTTCCTCCTCTTTCAGGACTGAAAACCACAAGCAAAGAGTATAGCAGACACGAACACTAACAGGGCAGTTCTCAGGAGAAGCAACGGGGATTTATTTGGCAGTATGAGGGAATGCTCAGCGTGCATAGGCTCGGGCAGGCTGGGCTTAGGAGTGCTGATAAAAGCAAACTACCCCTCTGGTTGTCATTCAGCAGCTTGGGCTTGTTTTTCTTAGCATTTCTAGTTTTTTCCTTTGTGAGCAGGAATAGAGAGCCAGACCTAGGAGGCCACAGCAAACACCGCAATGAAAATCTCCCTGCCCCTTTACCCGTCATCCTCTCGTAAGCATTCTCTCTCAAGTGTGTCTATTTCAGGCACTGAAGTAACAAGCAGCAAGCATGCACACAGGACACCAGTATCCGGTCATTAAAGCTGAGGCTTATGCTGCTAATCCAGAGACCACAGCTTAGAGTAAGGTGCCCTGAAAATACCTTAATTTGACTTTCTGCTTTTCAGGGTTATTAACTGAGTTATAAGAATCCTTTTTTTTTTTTTTTTTTTTTTCTTATTTAAGTGTGACTCACAGAGAGTGAAAACAAAGGAAAAAACAGATTTCTCACCACCACTCTGGGCTGAGTAAGTGACTAAGCATTTTGCTGGGTATCTTTGGATAGGGGCAGGCTTTAATATTTCATAGCTTTGGGGAAATGATGTGCAGCCATATTCATCACCCAACCCCAGAACCCCAGACATCTGTGTGGGAAGTACACTGATGGTCTAAGCAAAAAAAGAAAAGGAACTGTTTTAAAATTAGAGACATTTTGATGGAAGGCAAGAAAAATAGAAAGACTGCAAAAAAAAAAAAAGCAGCTTTGTTTATTTTTCTTGCAAGAAAACTTTCGTGAGAGCTAATGTTGGCCTCACGCCAGTCACTGGAGGTATAGTTAGCAGGAGAACTAAGGGCGGGAGGGGAGACATTTCAAAAGTCTGTAATAAGTTGTCTAGGAACAGAGAGGTGGAGCGCGCCCTGCGTCAGCTGTGAGTGTTGCCACCCTGATCTGTAGGGACGACAGGAGGGCCAGGGATTTCCATGGGAAGAAAATCAGATCTGACTCCGTTCCAGGACACGCCCATTAGGACCTCGGTTTCCTTATCTGTAAAGTGAAAATAATGACACCCCCGCACCTTTCTCATAGAAAAGAGATGTTACGAAACCAAACTTGGGTCTGCTCTCTCATGGAGTAAAGCCAACCTACCGACCCAGGGTCATGGCGAAGGAAAGTGCAGCATTTACTGTAAGGCACCAGACAAGGAGTCCAAGGCAGCTAAAGCTCAAAAAACCTGAACTCCCGATGGGTTTCAGGAAAGCACTTAAAGGTAAAGAGAGAGAGGGAAGTCACAGGTTATGTGATCAGTTCACGCACAATCCTCTGGTGGATGGCGAGGTAACAGAGCGATGTCATGGGTTAATATTATCAATCCTCACACTCCAGCCGGTCAGGGTCATCAGCTAGTTAACTTCTTTCAATTAGTAGGGGCCCTAGTATCTATAAAACAACTCAGGAATGTGTATCAGATACTCTTATCTATGTACTTCAGGGAGGAACTAAAGATTCTGTGACTACCATATGGCTGATTTACTGTTTAAATTGTTACCAGTTCTCCTGGCCCAATGGCTGTTTTTATCACTACATGTTCACATCCTTTCAATTTTTAATTCTTGAGCCAGGTGGTTGTGACTTAGGTGAAGTCTGGGAGACCACGGCTTTTCTACAAACAAGAGACAGGCAGAGGATGGGGCGGGGGCGGCCTGTCCTGTGAAAGCCCCATAGGATCTTGCTTCGTTACAGAGATACCATATCATATAATGTGGTCCACAAATATACAATGTTACTTTTAATATTATTCTAGTCCCAAACTTAACTGTGACCCTGAGGGCCTGACCCTGGGGCAGGGTCCCCCTGTTCCCAGTACCTCATCTTGTGACACCAGAAATCTGATAGCTTGGTCAAAGGAAAACCCCAAAGGGCATGGCCCCTGGATTTTATATCAGAGACTTACAAGAGTAAATTGACTAGAGAAATAGGTAGCAATGATGATAAGCCTCCGTGGTGGTCCTTTGACCTCAAGATGTTTTATAGCCATGGACATTCATTCAGCAAAATTTAGCAATCACCTATTTTGTGCCAGGTTTGAGGTATGACACTGGGGTCTTAATTGTGACTCGAGCACACACAATATCTGATCTCTTAAAACTACCAGTCTAGGGAAGGTTGTAGGTAATAATTTAAAAATCATCCTGCTAGTTTATGGTTATATATTCTTAAGGTGGCAAGAAGAAAGGGTGGGAGGAGAGGCTGGAAAGATGGCAGAGACCAGACCACACAGGCACCTGTAGGCCATGGTATGGGTTTTTACCTTTAGCTTAAGAGTCTGTGGAGGTTCTAAGTGGCGTGATGAAGTCGGGGTGGGGTGGGCAGGAATAGAAACATGATCACATTCTGTGTTTGAAAAAGTATGGATTCCTATGGTTGGGTGGTTTTTAGTAGCACTTACCACATTCATACCTCTGTCTTCACCAACAATCCCCTTGAATTGAAGTGCTTGAGGTTAGCACCGTGGCTTTCAGTGCCAGATGCACATTTTAATCCTCTGGGGAATTTTTTTAGAAATCCAAGCCCATCCCCAGAAATTTGGATTTCATTGGTCTGAGGTAGAACTTAAATGTGTGTTTTGTTTGTTTCTTCATTTGTTTCCCAGGCGATTCTCATGATCAGGTAAGGCTGAGACTCACAGGTTCAGAGGAAAGCATAAAACAAAGGTCCTCAAAGTGTGGTCCCTGGACCAGCAACATCAGCATCACTGGGAACTCGTCAGGCATGCAGATTCTTAGGCCAGGTCTCACACTGACTGAAATCCTGGGGCTAGGGCCCAGCAGTCTGTGTCTGAACCAGCCCACCGGGAGTCCTGAGGTCATCAAAGTGTGAGAAGCACAGCTGTGCAAGTGGCAGACAAGAGAACCTGGATCTGGATCTGGTTCTGGATCTAGTTATAGAATAACTCTCTGATGGGGGAGGGAGGTGCAAATCATTGAGCTTCTCTGACCCTTGGTCTCTTCCACTGTAGAAAGAATAGGTGAGATTAAATAAGCTCAAAGGTTACCTATGATGTAAAGAGTCTACCATCTGTGTACACTAAAGCTAGCAAAGTTTTTTTATAGTGTACTTTTAAAAATCTATATTTTATATAATGGAACTAGAACATAACCATTGTAGGAAGCTCAAAATGTACACAAAAGAACAAAGAAGAAAATTAATGTTAATTAAAATTTCTCCACCTGGAGAGAACCAATAGTTTGGTGTGTTGGAGATATCCTGGTGTGTTCCTTCTGATATTTTTGCATGCATCTACTTACAAAACTGAAATCACACTGTATTAGATTCAAGAGACTACTTCTCACCAACATTATATCAGGGGCATATCCCTTCATCATTACTAAAAGTGATTTTAATCATCTTTGTTAGTGTCTACCTAATATTCCATTACATGTTTGTACCATAATTTATTTAACCTTTTCCCTGTCTTGGATGTTTAAGCCTTTTCTCACTTCTTGTTATTATTGTCATGATAAATATCTATCTATCTATCTGTCTATCTGTCTGTCTATCTATCTATCTTATAATTCTTTATCTGAAGACTTTCTTGAGAGAATCCTAGAAATAGAATCATTGGGTCAATGCACATGAGGCATTTGATAAACTGAGCTTTTTTCCCCAGCAACGAGTCACTGCTTACAAATTCCGGCAGTATATTAGAGAGCTGTCCTCACGACGGCCTATCAGCGTTAGTAATACAGATTTTCACTTCATATGCTGCCACAAGGCAGCAGACGCCTGCAGCTGCAGGTGGTGTTTGTTGCAGGGGTATAGCTCAGGCTTTCAACAGACTCAAGAAATGCAAGTGAGAGGGGGTCCTGGGGGGGCTCAGAATAGGACTGGAATAGTGGGGAGACACTGTCTTGGGACTGATGATGACATGTTCAAAAATCCCTCCTTAAAATGGACCACAGGAATATACGTGAAATCTGTAGAAGAGTTGCAGATCAATGGTAAATCACCCTTTTCTAGAAATTGGTACTAAAATGGCAGAATGATGTGGTCCCCAGAGGCCAAGAGGTAGGCCTGCCTGAAGCCAGGTGGAGAAGGGCCCTTGATTAGGTGAGCTTCTGAGGTCCCCTCTGGGTTTATGATGCTGGATGACTAAACTCAGCACTTCTCCCATCGTCCCTGGGCACTTTACATGCACATGCGCACCCCAACATGCTTTGTTTCCCGGCATCCTCCTGCCCACTGACCCGTCCTTGCTTCCTTGTCTACATCTGACAACCTCCCACTGCCTTCTCGTTGCTTGATTCCTTCTTGGACCCAGGACCTTAATCATAGAGACAAAGAACAGTGAGAGGCCATACAAAGAAAATAGAATCCCAAGCCCTATTTATAAAAAAGGAAAAGGGAAGTGGTGAGCTTATTTCACCGTTTATTTATAGCCCCACCTACTTCCAAAAGTACCGTAAGGCATGCCTGTGTTTGGCAGAGGCCCAAGAGAGAACAAAAGTCTCCTCTTTTAAAAACCAGACCAGGGAACACCAGTCCTGTGAGTTGTTAACAGGTTAACAATGGGGAAGAGAGTAATTCTGACGTTTAACTCCTGCCTATTTTTTAATGTGAGCATTATTTGGATGACAGGCAGTTTAGAGGGTGATTAAAAGCATAGATTTGGGGTATACCCAAAAGAACTGAAACAGGTGTTCGGACAAAACCTTGAGTTCCAGATTGCTCGTAGCAGCACCATTCATAGTAGCCGGAAGGTGAAAACAACCCAATTTACATCACCTGGTGAATGGACAAACAAAATGCGGCACATCTGTGCAGTGGATTATTATTCATCAATAAGAAGTACTGATGCCCTCCACAGCAGGGATGAATCTTGAAAACATGCCCAGTGAAAGAAGCCCGTCACAAAAGGCCAGAGATCATATAATTTTATTTGTATGAAATATTGAGAATAGGCAAATCCATAGAGAGAAAAAGCAGATATATGGAAACCAGAGGCTGGAGGGAGAGGGGAGTGGTGACTGCTTAGTGGGTAAAAGATGGAAATGCTCTGGAACTAGATAGTGATAATGATTGCAGAACGCTGTGAATGTACTTAATGCCCCTGAATCGCTGAATTGCATACTTTTAAATGGTTAAAATGGTACATTTTGTTATGCATATTTTACCATAATTAAAAAATAAAGAAACTTGGTCCTGGGGGAAGAAAAGCAAAGACTTAGTTAGTTGTGCCAGGGTTCTAATCTCAGCTCTGCTGTTTACGAGCTGCGTAACCTTGGGCAAATCATTTAAATGCTCAGTTCCCATTTCCTCATCGGTAAAGTGGGGATGATTATAACAGTACCTACTTCAAAGGGTTGTAAATCTTAACTGAGCCAATATAGGCAAAGTGCTTAGCATAACACCTGTCACAGAGGAAGCATGCTGCAAATATTTGTTATTAATCCAGCCCTGGTATTCTCAACTGGAGGCAGTTTTGCCTCCGCGGAGAAATTTGGCAGCATCTGGAGAGACTTTTGATATCACAGTTGGAGGCTGCTACTGATACCTGGTGAGTAGAGACCAGCGATGCCGCTACACATCCTACAACCGCACGAGACAGTCCCCACAACCCCGAATGATCCAGCCCCAATATCAGTCGTTCAAGGTCGAGAATCTCAGATTTAAACAGAGCGTGTAGGGAAATGTGCTTCGTCTAATGAATGTATGAATAAAAATAGGGCAGATAAAAATTTTTGTTAGAAAAAGACCACCAGCCTGTCTCTGTGTATAGAAAACGTGTGTGAGACTTTGTGGGTTTATAAAAGAAACCCAGCCGCTGTCCTGGAGGAGCTTGGATAAAGAAGAGCTCTGTGTGGTGGGGCTGTTTAAGAGGGAGGTTTTTACCAAGAGACCTTTGTAATCATTTTTCCTTTTATAAATAGGGTGATCCAGGGTCATCCACCCTACTCACAATAATACTTGCTCAAATGCTAACACTTAACAGTCCCCCGTAAGATCCATCTTAAGTGAACCATGTCTGTTCCCACGTCTGAATGTGTCTTGTGTTTGGGTAAATTCTATTGAACAAATATCTGAAAAAGAAATCACTATCATGAATAGAAATAAAAATTACTTGTATAAGTAAAGGCACAGACACAAGAAAAAATATTAAATCTTCTTGTATTCAGCCACCCACATGCCAAAAGGAAAAGGAGACCCCTTTTGCCCATTTTCCATTTAAAGAGTTATTTTATCAGATTCTAAAACCATACAGCCGGATAAGTGTAATTCAGATCACAGACTATGTTCTTAGATAGAATGACTCGCCATTGAAAGACTCGCTGTCTTGATTTGCTAGTAGTGAAGTTTTGGGAAGGGACCCTTAGTCCTCCTCTCTGTTTTTTTGCCTTTAGGCTGAGGACTGGAAGATTGTTAAATGTATGCCAAACCTTCACTCAATCCCTGTGAGTGGCAGATGTCTTTCAAGACTGGGGAATGGGAAGGGAGGGCAAAGGGATCTGGTGGAGACGTCAGGAGGGCAGATCCCTGGAGGTTCATGCCCTTGGAAGCTAAAGCCTGGTGATGGGTGGGGCAAGAGACCCCACCCTATGCAGCCACTTTTGCACACCTTCCTCCATGACTCTGATTTCCAGGTGCTTCCTGGCAACTTCTATCCAGTGCCTACTATGGCAAGGAATTTTATTGGGCACTCTTGTAGGAAGAAGCAGGTGGATCAGATGTAGAACGTGTCACAATAAGCTCTCAATATGGCAGACCTGCTGTAAATCACTCACAGATAGAAAGTGATAAGTGAAATAAGAAAAACGTAGGGAAAACACTGTGGGATTGCAGAGGAGAGTGTTTGCCTCCAGTGGAGAGTTTTGAGAAGTCTTTTTGGAGAGCGTGGCGTTTGAGTTGGAATGTGAAGGCTGGTGACTATGTAGACATGGAAATGATGCTGGGAGATGCTAAAGGACAGAGTGGGCTACCAAGGCGGGACGTTGAGTATGTCGGAGGAGAGGTTTATAGGATTTGTGGAGAAGAGTGTAGGGAAATAGAAAAGATGGATAGAAGGAGACAAGCTCATGAAAAACGCATGATGCAAGGATACAGTCAAGCCATGGAGAATCACTGACACTGTCTGAGCAGATGTGGAGTGGTGACTGGACTGAAAAGATTGTTGTGCAGCTGTGTATGAGGTGGACCGGAGAGATACCAAGGGTCTGAGTTACTGTGAGACAGCAATGGCAAGGAGAGGGCAGACTTGACCAATATTTCAGATAAAGCATTTGGCAAGACACGGTGGAGGATGTGGCGCTGCATCACTTACGTGGGCAGTGGGACGTGGTGTTCAGAAGCATGGATGTTGGATGCAGGTGTTTTGGGCTCTGGTCCTGGCTCTGCTGCTTAAACCAGCTGCATGTCCTTGAGATGCTTCTTGGTGTCTTAATCTCTTCATCCACAAAATGGGAATAAAAGTCTTGTTTTACATGTGCATGAGCTGAAGGTTAAATGAGTAAGTGCACTTAACACATTCTGAATACCGTCTGGTATGACATGTTATTGTGTTCCAAAGCCCAATATAAAAATTGGCTATTGTTATTATTGAAAGTAAAAAGAGGAGAAATGAGGAGATGGGCTTCTGAACCAAGTTGGAATGACAGTAATTGCCAGGAATAAAGAATTACACAAGAAAAAAGATTGATCTTTTGTTACTCTCCCCAGGGCTGGTTGGAGGGGCTGGAACATGGGGCCTCATGGAGGATAGGATGAAATTCATGGACCGTCCCATCTACGTGATGGTCCAGCCATCTACGCTCTTGCTTTCTACTTCCAAAAGCATTGGTTTT
This sequence comes from Camelus bactrianus, assembly GCF_048773025.1. Taxonomy (NCBI): domain Eukaryota; kingdom Metazoa; phylum Chordata; class Mammalia; order Artiodactyla; family Camelidae; genus Camelus; species Camelus bactrianus. The sequence continues at coordinate 41,405,373 of NC_133545.1, read as the reverse complement.
ACTGTCTGGCATTAGCTGCATTGAACTTTGCCAACAAATTTGGTGTACTTCTAAGACACGATGACTTCCTCATTTCTCTTAGAGCAGAGACCTGGGACCAGAAAGCCAGGGTCCCAGGAGACCGTCAAACAGATGATGCTTTTAAGAGCAAGGAGGGGATAAACTTGGATACTAACAGAATTAACGTTGAATATGTTTTATTTAAAAGAAAAAAACTACGTTTTGGTTTTAGTTAAGGAATATGGGGGGGTTGTGGTTGAGGTAGGGAGAAAGATGGGGTGTCCTGGAGCAAGACATTCTGCTGCTTCTTTTTTAAACTTTGTGGAACCCACAGCCGAAATGCTATACTGTTCTTTTATGCCTCATTCAGTGCTCAGACTGTTCTGATTTAATGCATGCATAAGAATAAAAATAAAAATTAAGCTTTCAAGTGCTGGGGCAGATTTTTTTTTTAAAGAGACGCAGGCTTTAACCCCTATAAGATTAAACAATCATCAGGGTTTAAAGGTTTAATCTGCTGGAGTTCAGCCCAGGATGGGGTTCAGAGCCCCAGAATAATTGGATGCAGCCTCAGGCTTTGAACATCAGAGCTAGTTCGGGGGTGTGTGTGTGCGTGTGTGTGAGAAATATGCTAGCGAGTATCTGAGGTCTCTCCTTTGCAATGTGCTGGAACAGGAGGAATAAAGCCGCCTGCCCCTGCCTCCTCCATTGATTCCTCAGTGGCTGACTGGATACAGCTTCTGGGGGTTGCTGGGCTCATGAATGTGTGCTATTGTTACAGGCACACGTCGGCCTTAAGAAATAGCACAAAACAGGCCCGTCCTTATTCAGATGCAGAGTCCCCTCCATCACTCAAACCAGCCCTTCCAGGTCACATGCCGGAGGCCTCTGCCGACAGGACGCAGCTGCCTCGAATCTGCTGCCTAACATTAGCCGCGGCTCAAAAAAACCTGGCGGCGCTGAGCTTCCCAGGCTCCACAGAGGAAGCTGGAAAGACCTGGGGTCCGGGCACGATGTTCTCCGAGGAACTGTGGCTGGAAAACGAGAAAAAGTGTGCTGTGGTTCGGAAGCCTAAGCAGGGCAGGAAACGCCAAGAGCTGCTGGCCGTGGCCTTGGGGGTGAAGGTGGGAGTCAAAGGCGGCTTTCTCTGGCCCCCTCTCAAACTCTTTGCCTGTCCACAGATCTCCTCCCTGGTCCGAAGGGCCGCCCTCACACACAACGACAACCACTTCAACTATGAGAAGACACACAACTTTAAGGTAAGCGAGCCCCTGCGACCTTCCCTCTGTTATAAAAGGGCAGGTGGAGAGTGACAGTTGACGGTTTCCATCTGGTCCTTGATTGTAAAATAATGAGACAGCAAATTCCTCTGCCTTCCACATATAGCTCCTTTCTTTGTATCACATCAAACTGCAGATTTCAGGAAGCAGTTTGCTTGCTGCCGATGCCTAGAAACACCTTTATGTATGTTAACTTAGTTCCAGAGGGTTGAGCCCATTTCCTCTTCGCATTCCCTTGTCCGATGAAACACAGAGCATGCCCAGTGTTTGGCATTTAGAGATCATCTGGTGAATATCAAGCGGTACTTTTCCACTCAGAGTAGCAGTAAAGAGTATTGTTATCTCTGAGCAAGTGAAAACAGTTGCCCGTTTCACGTTTTGTGTTTTGTCTTTTGTTTTCAAGGATGCTAACTCTTGGCTTATGTGTAGACAGTTGTGAAAGCAAATGATGGCAAGAGATACCATCCAGTAGCTTCTGTTTGTTCTCTGGGTGCAGGAGGCGCCCTGGCACCCTTGCCAATCTCCTTTTGGTCGCAGCCTTGATCCAGCTCACCAGACCAAATAAAAAGATACGGAGAGCGAGTGGGAGTTTAAGTGGATTTTCCCATGTGTATTTATAAACTGGAAATACTGCTATCTCGTTCCAGACTAGCACTGGTAGAAACGGCCTGCCATCAGAAAATTACGGCCTGTTTCCTTCGCCCTGATCTGTTTTCCAGGAAGGGCTGGGGCCAAATTACCTGACTTGAGATGCTGTTGAGTGCAGGAGAGACAGGACAGGGTTAGAGGTTTGATCCTGGCGAATGGGCTGACAATTTGGAAGTTGGAGAGAGTGGAGATGAAGGATCCAGGAAGCAAAGACGAGACAAGGGCAGCAAAATGTGAATTGTCTTCTTCTTCTTTTTTTTTTTTTTTTTTAACTCTTATTTCCTTTAGGGTCAGTAGCACAAGTAACTGGTGGTTCCAGATAACCCTTTGTCAGTAGTGACCAGTGAAACCTATTTTATTCTGTTGTTTTCCTATCCTTCATATAGACAGATGTGTGTCTATTAAATATACGTTTGTGTTAGTTTGGTCTGTTTGCCCTGCTTCTGTTTTTAGAAAGCAAGCAGCTCAGGCATTTCCATGCTATAATTGAACTGAGGAATGGAATTATTCATCCTCTGCATTTAGTATGCGGGTGAAGAATTGCATTATATAGGTCCCCATCCTTGTTGAAGCCCTTGCTATTTCTCCCATCACTGAATAGTGACAGATCTACTTTGTGTTTTGTCTCTTTCATCTTTTCTATCTTTACCCTCCTTAAATTTTTTTTTTTTTTTTTTTGGCCTTAAGAAAGTGTTTTTCTGACTTCTGGCAGAAATCCCTGAATCTTTGCACTACCATGGATGGAGGATGGATCTCAGAGTTACAAATGTTTCCTTCCCCTTGAAAATTCTGATTCTTTTGACTTTGAGGTACAACTGGAGCTTTGCCCTGTCCCAGTGTGTGTGTGCGTGTGCGTGGGACAGACAGCTTCTCTCTGTACATACTGTGCCTGAGCTTGTGTGAAAACCACACAAGTGTATTGACTGATACTTTCAAAACTAATTTTAGTCTTTTTTAATCTTCAGTCTCTGCATGGGACACAAAGACATTTAAAACAAAAGATAGTTGAATCTTATTTTCTTAAATCATTCTGTTGCTAACATGATCTGTATTATTTATCACTGAAAAACACCAGCAGCTTTTTAAATGTCTGCTTAAAGTCAGTATCTATTTGCTATGACCTCTTCTAACTTACTGCTATTGAGAGAAAAAAAAGGAAGAGAACAGACAAATTGTTAGAATGGAATACACAAGCCAGACAGGAGCGTACTCTTCTGTGTTTTAAATAGACATCTTTGAGACAGGGCAGACCCTTGAGTCACTGTGTCAGTTGATTGTAACTTTCAATGGTGCTGTTCGTGCCACTGTCCTTAAGAAGGAGTGTCTGGGGCTAAAGAGGGTGGCTCCCTCTCTGCCCCCTCCACCCTCATTCAGCCCTGTCCTCACCCCCAACCAACTTTAAGTGGAAACTCCACATGGGTTTAGAAGAACATTCTAAAAGCAGGTCCCTGCTATAAATAGAGCAGTGAGATTTTAGTAACATGCCACCGAACTAACCAAAGAAAGAAAGCTTTTATCAAAGGCCCCCAACATCTGCTTGGAATTTGTTTTATATCTTAATTTTGTACTGACTTTTTTGTTTATGTGAATTTCTAGTCGGCTTTGTTCTAAAACTCTCTCAGCTTGTAATTTGAGTTATTATTTGAGGATATTATATGTCTGGTATAGGTAAGTGTTAAATAAAAAGAACAAGTAATCACATTTTATGCTTATCGGCAAATGAGCCTTGCTGCATCCTGTCTGCACTCACCCCCTACCAGAGAGTCAAGCCTGCCGGCAGATCTTCACTTCGCAGCGAGATTTTTGCCCCAGTCAGGACTATTCCCGGGTGGAAAGCCCTCTCCCAGCTCTCCCCAGAAGCTTCACCATGAGCAATGACTAGGACCTCCCAGCCGGCACTGGACAGGTTGGGGCCCCTCCCGCTCCCCTCTCTGAGAAGCTTCCCTGTCTCTGCTCCCAGTGCGTGCCTTCTGTCCTTGCTTTCCAAACAAAGCGTGCCTAAGGAGAAGCCCACATTCAGCTCTGGGAACAAAAGCTTTTGGAAACAAATCAAAGATGTGCCTCATATCATGCAATAATTATGTATTTTTCAACACTGTATGCAAATGCAATTGTTGCTGATGTAAAGCCTAAATTTCCAGGATCCCTTGTACATACTAGGTACTAAGAGTATTTGTTGAGGGAGTGATGAAATTAACAGACCCCTCTCTCCAAGGAAAACTGTTTGATAAACAGGAAAACCACTCCATTATTTAACGCGTTTTATGTCTGCATCTGTTTATCCACTTGACTTAAAGAGGCACTCTCGCGTAGGTGGGATAGCTCGCTTTAAGACGGTCTACCTGACAAAAGTTTGTGGCTGAGCTCTGAAATCTTCACTCCGGTGAACCCCCAGAGCCCCAATAATCTGGATAACTGTCCTTCTTTCCCCACTTAGCACAGTGATGAGGTCGCTGTGGCTAGCTTGGTACCCCTGGCCACGACGTGCTCTTTGGCAAAGAGCTTGGTTCTTTGAGCTTCAATGTCCTCATCTGTAAAACGAGAATGTTGTAATAATGTTTAAAGAGCACATGTAAGTCACTTAAGGTCACTGGTAACCAGTAAGTTTGGCTTCTGTTATTACTTTGTTATTCATCTTTTTTGCATCTCTCATTTCTCTCGTGTTTTGGTGTTTAGCTGTTTAGCTTTGTCTGTCTCTGTATTTCTTATTTTCTACCTTTCCTTTTTTCTGTTTTCTATCACCTCTTTCCTCCTCTCTGGTCAACAAGATGTAATTTAAAAAATGAATGAGCATTCCAGGTAGTACAAAAGACATGAGTCAGAATTTGGAGTGAGAAATGAGCCAGGAGTGAGTAGAGCGCAGGGAAGAGACCGTCCAGGAGAGAGAGGCAGCTGGGGCGGGCCAGATGGTGGCGACCCATGACCCTTGGCACTTTCTCCTGCTGTGCTCTCAGCTTTCCCAGGCTGCAGGTGTGTGCACATCACTCCTTCTTCTGCTGAATTCTCTCCCTCCACCCAGGTAATTCAGGGACACTCTTCTCTCCCTATATGGAATATGGATGGAGAGCAGAGGTCTAGAAAGTTCTAAAGGTTAAAGAGCAAATCACCACACCCCTGCCTCACCTCGTGTTCTCCATCCCCCCATCCCTTCTCCAGCCCTTCCCCCTCCATCTTCCCTTCAATCTCCTTCCATCCCCCATCCATCCCTTTCCCAGCCCTCTGCCAGCTTTACTTTTGTCCATAGCACTGATCCCCAACTGACATTGTACACACATATCTATGTGTTTGCCTTCCCCTTAGCAGAGAGAAGTACCCCCCACCAGGTGGGGGAAAAGGGGTGGAGACAGAGATTTGTGTCTGTTTTACATGTAGCAGGTGTCTCACAGCCCTGCCTACCTATGACTGCACCTTCCCTCCTCACTTCCTGCCCCACAGTTTGCCTGCATTTCGGGCTTGTTGTGTTTGTGTTAGTTGTGCTCCAGGTAGTGGGTCCTTGCCAGGGTCACTGACTATGCTGGGAAGATGGAGACCAGATCCACGTGTATCAGGCCAGCTCTCATTCCCCATCCAGCCAGAGGATCTGGCCATGCAGCTACCTGGTATCTTACACACAGGCAAGCAGGGGGACACGTGCCCAGGTTTACTTCCATTGTCCCAGCTTCCTGTGTGGTGACTCTCTAAAGTAGCCTTGTCTGGACATAAGTTAAACGGCTGCCCAAGTTGCCCTTTTTTGTCCCCCACTCTCCATAGACGGAGACTGCACCAGCAGCACGCTGTGTCCGTGTGCCCACGATACACCCTGTGGACCTGCGTGCTCCTGCAGCATGCTCCTTCTAAACACACTTCCCACCCTCTAAGATCATGGGGGCCAGGATGAGAAGTCCAGGAAGCTAAGTGTGTGTGACCGTCCAGGGTGTGGCAGCATCACCACCTCCCAGTTTGGATTTTATGGGTCCTTGACAATTTCTATGCCCATCATCTCTTTCTGCATTCTTACCAGTCTAGTGGTCATTTGCTTTGAAACAAGCCATGTTTGCTTCCCACATGCAAACCCCTCACTTTTCCACCTCGCTGTTGACTTCATAAAACGTACCAACCCTTCATCCCCAGTATTTCTCCTGCCCTGCGTTCTCGCAGGCATGCCATTGCCCTCCTTTGCCCATCCTGATCCCACTTCTGTGCCCCTGGGTCACAGGACGTTTGGATTTTGCACCTGCACTTTTGCACAGGCAGAAATAGGCTTCAGAAATGGTTATGAGTTTTATTTTCTTTTATTTAATAGCCAGAAAAGGCTGTTTTGGCAGAAACAAGTCTGGAAGGAACAATTCAAAGGAAAGGCAAACTTCTTCACCTTGAATATAGAACGAGAGACTCAAAGTGAGACTGGAATAAATAGAACTGGAAATACTGGGCTTTATCAAGAAAATATGGCTTCTACTCCCACAGTGCTATGAAGATGGGTCATTTTTTTCCTACTTCCTACTATCACCTGGTTCCACCATTTTGATTATTAGACACCCCTTATTTTCAAGTAATAGAACCCTTGGGAACTGTCTTAAGCTAAAGAAGAGGTTATTATACAGGAGGGTCTCATAGAGTCCCCAGGGACTGCTCAGAACTGAGGAAGGAGAGGAAGCAGGAACTGGGAATACATGCACCTGGACCCAGTTTCTCCTTCTCTCCTTGCTCCCTCCCTCTCTTCCTTCCTCTCTCTCCCTCCCTCCCTTCCCCTCTCTCCCTCCCTCCCTTCCCATCACTTCATTACTTTTTACTCCTGGATATCAGCCTCATTGTTCTCTCCCTGCACAAAAATACCTTAGTCTATACGGCCTGCAAAATATGCCTGATGGTAACTCCCTGGTTTATATGTTACAAAAACCAGCCACAAAATCCCAATTCTGAATTTCCAGAGAATCAGAGTAGCCTGACGTGGACCAGGTGTCTGCTGGGCTCAGCTAACTCTGGCCGTGGAGGTGACCCCTGTAAATACATGGGTGGAGCTACAGGATGCCCAGAGGATGGATGGTACCCAGGTTGTGTGTGAAAGAAAGGTATCCTGCCAGGTAGATAGCCTGGAGATGTCAGATAGAATCCGTCCCTCCTTGTTCTGAAGAATTCCACTTAAAACTTCACATCAGAGCCCAACTCTTTCTACTGCATTCTGCTTGAAGGGAATTGTGAAGCTACTCTGAGCCTCGATGTTAGTGTCACTATTAATATCTGCAAGCGTGGACATTCTGCAGCACAGGTGAGTCTTGTCATCTGTCTGGGTGTAAAGAAGAGTCTGTCCTTTTGGTTCCATTTTTTACAAACTGTACTCATTGCTGCGGTGCCACTTTGGAGCTAGGACTAGCCCTCAGCAAACCTGGGCAGTACGTGAGGTTGGTGTCTGGCGGATCCTCCCCCCTCCACCCCCGGATTGGTTCTCTTGTCTGCCTCCTGTTGCTCCTTTCCGCCAAGTTACTCCAGCGAACCACTCTGCTTAAGACCTTCCAGCCCTAGTTTCTGGATCTTAGCTTCTTTTTCTTCACTTCTTCTCAAGGCTTTGCCTTCTACAAATAGGCTACACATTAGGGTTAATTTGAAATATCGCCTGTTACCTGACAAAGGAACCTCGTGGATTGCACGAAAACTTTTCTGTGATTTACCAAGATTTACTGTTGCTCCACAGATGGTACACGCTCAGTTTTGAAAGGTCTTATTCATGCAAATGATAGCTACATGAATCTGATACTCACATTTTAAACGGGAGCTGTTTTAAATGAGACCAGCAGCACGATGCCTTTCTCCAGTGGCTTTCTATCCATGGTGGGGATTTTGGCCAAGTGGGGAAACAATTTTTGGACAAGGCTCTCACATAGGTGAGTGCCTTCTCTGCCTGCCGGCGTCTGACTTAAAGCTTATCTTATACCTCCTTGGCATGTTTTTATGTAAACACTGGGACACTGTCATTGTAACTCCTTTACAAACCAGCAGAGCCTGGTGGAAGGAAAACAGGCTTTGACAGCGAAGCCAGCAGAGACCCCCTGCGTAGCCATACCCCAGGGAAGTGGCTTGGCCAAGCTGTTCCACAAACGTAAATCATTTCCTGAGTCTGGTCCATATATAAAGTGCTTAGTTGTTACTCATTTTACATTGAGGTTGTTCTATGCCAAAGAACACATAATTCAAAGAGATTATTCTAAATGACTAAATGGGTGATTCTGGCCTTTTAAGTCCAGAGAAATACTCCTTTTGTGTCTTGTGGAGAGAGAGAAAAAAGCACCAGTGATCACTGTACACATTAGTTGGGGGGGTTTGAAAGTTCGAAGAAGAGGAAACTACTTAGATATTCTTCTCTTTTTTTTTTTAATTCAGCAAATACAGACTGAGGCCAATTACATGCCAAGCACTGGCAGGTGCAGGAAGGACAGTGGTCACATAAGAATGTGAGATCTTCCCCTGCTATGTGGTTTTGCTTCTCAGGGGACATTTCACAGGGTCTGGAGACATTTCTCCTTCTCATGACCAGGGTATGCCAAGGGCACCTCGCAGAGGCCAGGGACGCTGCAACACATCCTACCGTACCCGGGACACTCCCCACCACCAAGAGTTATCAGCCCCCGTGTCAACAGTGCCAAGACTGAGAAAACTCGCAGTCGACAACGGGGGCCGCTGGTGGGTTTTGAGCAGAGACGTGTCAAAAGGATGCTGGTGCCAATGCCCTTAGCATCCTGAGAGGTGGGCTGATGAGGGTGTCAGGGTCTGCAGGGGCCCATCGCCTGCACGAGGGAATCTCATTTTATGCTGTGGGGAGGGTCCCGGCAAACCCTGTAGCAGTCAGTGTTTTAGAAATGAAGTCCTGTTTAAGATGGACCAGGACAGCTGCTGAGTGGACACATCTGGGGAGTGAGTGGTGCCGCAGCTGGGAAACCAGGCTGTCCGGCAGCATCTGCTCAGCAAGCCTCGCAGGAGAACCCAGAGTCTTCGGTCACACCCAGTGATTCCCCTCGGCTATTTGCCTACGTCTGAAAAGGTTCACTTCAAGGTCAGTAGTTTGTCTGATCGTGCAGGAGGGAAAAGTCCAAAGTTTAACCTAATTTCTCACACAAGTTCAATGTCTCATGATGATGGGAAGTGCAGTCGAGTATAGGAAAAACCCTTGGCTGAGATCGGAAGGCCAAGTGCTTCTGACTGGGTAACCATGGACAAGCCGCCCGCCCTCCAGCCCCTCAGGGACTCTGGGGGAAAGCCCACCGAGAGGAGCCCCAAACCCAGAAGCTTGTAGCTGAAAGTGATTTTAGCCACCTTCAGCCCCCTGTTCTATGCATATAAAGCAGCTAGGGAAAAAAAACTGCCTTTGACCCAGAGAGTCCTTTTCAAATCAAAATAAAAGAAGTTCTCCTGTTTAATATAGGTAATAAAAATGACAAACTGAGGCAATATGCTCTTAGTCTGTACCGGTGACCCTCCATCAGGGTGGCTTTGTCCCCTACAGCACACCTGGCGGTATCTGGAGACATCTGTGGTGGTTCCAGTCGAGGGGCTGCTTCTGGCATCTAGCGGGTAAAGGGACCGAGGAGGCCGCCCACCGTCTTACAAGGCACACAGATTCATGTGGCCCGAAGTGTCCGCAGTGCCAGGGTCGAGAAACCCTGATACACACGGATAAGGAAAAGCGGAATTTCTCAGCTGTAGCGCATCAGAAACAGCCCTTTCTGTTTCTTACGGCTCAGAACCTGGGCTGAGCTGGTTATACCCTTGGGCAGTGTCTACACTGACCCATCAAAACACACTTGTTATGAAACCACCAGGGAATACTGCCTTCCAGATCCAGCCGATGTGAGACAAATAACATCCTGCTCGTGGAGAGAGAGGCAGGCGAGGGGATGCACACTGGACGCCTGAGGTTTTTCTTGACGACTCTTCTTGCTCTTGTTTTTACTGAGTGGCTATTCCTGGGCTGTTTTGTCAACCAGACCTTATCTCCTGTAATATCATCTTTTTTCTGTTTGGTGTGGTTTTTGAATTCCAGGCAGACCAGGCCCGGGATAATAGTCTTGGACAGACATTCTTCCTGTCTCGGGTATTTTCTTCCTGTCTAGGGTATTTTAGTTACTGCCCTAAAGTTTGCAAAAAATGTTTCTTTTCTGAAAAGATATTCTTGAAAATCAATAAACTTCAGGGAATGGAAAAAGCTGATCAGTGCCTTTTCAAGAGATAGGGTATTTCACTGGGAAAAAGTAAACATCATATCTCAGTCCCAAAGAAAATGGGTTTAGAGAGCGTGCCCTCAGCATTTACATATAGCCTACTGTCTAGAGGTTGTCCTTGTGAACCCAAAAGAAAACTGAACAATGAATCGGCCATGAAAATAAACCACAGCCCATCACAAGGAGGAAATTAGGCAGGAGGCCTAAAATAATGTTTTACTAACTTTACATTCCCTTCTGTCTCCATTTTGCTGTATTTCTGGGGAATGTGTTTCTGTGGGAGCATTCACAGTAAGTAGAGTTATTTGCTATTCAAAAATGTCTGCCTGCATTTGTTTGGCTGAAGAAATGAGATCAGAGGCAGTGGGGATATATTGATGGGAAAGGATGTTGGTAAATATGAACAGGGCTAATAAGCATTAAATTCAATTTTCATATGCTTAGTTACTTTTAAAATACAGCAAAAGGTGAAATTTTAGAAAATCTATCATTGGTGTATCCTGTATTTCCTTAAGCATTCAGTAGACCAGTTTCTGTTTTATCAATGTACAGTAGACACTGAAGCTACTCTACTAATTTCTAAATATTGCGTTTTTATTTTTACCACAAGCTGTGTAGTTACTTCCCATGAGATGTTCTAGATTAGAATTTTGTCACTCCTTTTTTTTTCTTTTTTCTTTTTTTTTTTTGCATGACCTACAAGAAAAGAATGCCTTTAAAAAACCAAACCCACCTTTATTGGCCTTTAGCTGTACTGGTTCCTCTTCTTGGAATGTTCTTTCCAAGTCATCTGCCTCCCAGTCAACATCATCAGTTCCCCACCAGCCCAATCTCTCCCAGTCTGGTGAACTCCTATCCACCCTTCAAAACTCAGCTCAGATATTGCTTTCCCCAGTCTTCTCAGGAAAAATTCATTATTCTCTCCAATATGCTATTGTAGGGTAATTATATATGTTGCCTGTTTATTCTTATAGGTGAGATCCTTAAGTGCAGGGCAGTCTTTGCTCCTCTGATCTATTTTGACTTTAATATTTTGATTTTCTATTATATACTTATATATACTTTTTGTTATATTCAAGGACAGGACAGTGCCAGGTTCAAAGCAGACAATCAGCATGAATAAATGAGTGAATAATGAGGGGATGGATAGGTGGATGAACTAGGAAATAATTCCTCTCTCTAACATCCTTCCCCGACTGATTTGTAATGCCACTTCTGAGATATACCAAGTCTCCATATATGTGTGATTTGGTTTCTGACCTTTCAGCTCTGTACCATTTGTTGGTCTGTCTGTCCATCTGCATGGGGTTTTACTTTCTTACATTCTTCTACTTACTCAGAATTACCATAGCTCACTCTTTCTGCTCTAATCTTCCACATGGATTGTAAGGTCATGAAAAGCACCATGGAGACTTTGTTTGAAATTGCATTGGATTTACAGGTTCATTTGGAGGATAATTAACATATTTACAATACTGAGCATTGCCATTCATAAATGTAGAATATCTCCTTGTTTATGCCATTCATTTAATTATTTTGTAATTATTTTAGATTCTTGCTGATGTTGTGAATGGGACCTTTCATTTTTATTATTTAACAAAATGAGTTACTGCTGGTGTAGAGCAGTGCTACTGATTTCTTCATATTGCTCTTACGTTAAGCAAACTTGATGGCCTGTTCTTTCTTGCAATCATATATTGCATTTCTTTATCTTGTTTTATTATGCTGGCTAAAACTCTGCAGGATAATGTCCAAGAGAAGCATTTGTAGCAGGCAGCCTTATCTTTCTGCTGACTCCAAAGGAAATTATTCTAATGTTTCATCTTTAACTGTAACATTTATTATATGAATATCATAGATATCTTTAATCAGCCATCTTTAGGAAATTTCCCTCTATTCCTAGTATGCTAAGTTCTACTCCTATGAATGGATGTTGAATTTTATTGATTGTTGGTATTCTAATTTTAAAAATGATCATGTGGTTTCTCTCGTTTTGTTATTGTTGTGAATTCTAGTAATATGTCGACTACCTTAAATCCCTGAAATAAACCCTCCTTGGTCATGGCATTGAAATACAATATTTCATTCAGTAGGACTTTTTTAGGGATTTTTACATTTATTTTCATAATTGAAATTAATGTATAATTTTTACTTTTATATGCTATTCTTGTATGGTTTTTGAACCAGTATTACATTAGCTTCATAAAGTGAATAGTGGAGGGTTTTTTCTTTTTTTTTCTCTTTTTTTTTTTTTTTTTCTTTCTGCTCTGTAATAGTCTGTATTAGCCAGAGATTATTTGTTTTTTAAAAAAATTTGATGAAACTTAATAAAATCTTTTGGGATCAGGGACTATTTGAGGGTAGATATTTTACTGCAGATTTAATTATTTAATGAATATCATTGAATTTAGGTTTTTTATATTATTGAGTCATTTTTGATAATTTACATTCTTTTAAAAAGTTACCCCTTTTACGTAACTTTTAATTTTGTGGGTATAAAGTTAGTATTCTCAATGTTTTTGTTTTATATCATTACTGCATCTGCATTTATGTCCTCTTTTTTATCTTTTGTGCCTTTTTTCTTGATCAATTGCCTAAGGTTTGCCTATTTTATAAATCCTTTTAAAAATCACCTTTTAGTTTTTTTAATTCTTTTTATTTTTTCTTTCTATTTTATTATAGTCTGCAATAGTCTTTTTTTGTTTCTTTGTTTTATGGTTTGAATCGTCCATGTCATTTTTTCACCCTATTGTTAAGTCCCCTGAAATTAGTCATCATGTTACTGCTTTATAGACAGGCTTGATTAGATTGGCCCATGTTGACCAGTTCTCTTGCTCACCGTAGCTTCCTGAATCCTCTTCTTTACCACTCAGTTCAATATGCTTCTCACAGAACTGTATTATCCCTTAGTGTATCTTTGAGCAAGGCTCTGTGAGTGGAAACTCATTATCCACCTGGTTTCTAAAGCTAGAATCAAGGAGTCATTCTTGATTCATCTCTCCTTCAAAGACCCACATTTATTCTACCATCAGGCCCTTTAAAATCTACCTTCAAACTATATCTCAAATCCCCCCACTCCCCATCTCTGCCTCCAGCATCCTGGTCTTGTTCTCCATCGTTTCTCAACCAGAAACCACTACCTAGTTTTTGAATCTCTTCAGCTGTTAACACTTTCTCATCTGTGTTTAACACGGTGGTCAGAATACCTTTTTTTTTTTTTTTTTTTTAAATTATCTTCCTACTTCAAATCCTTTAAGAACTTCCTGTTCGACCTGGATTAAAACCAAATCCACACTCATTTACTAAAGCCTTCAAGGCCCTGTCCTACCTTCAGCCTCATCCCAACTCCTTTCCCCCTCCTTCTGGTGTTCTGGCCACCCTGGCCTTCCAGTTCCTCAGTCACACCAAGCTCTTTTGCTCCTGCAGGGCCTCCGTAGGTTCCCTCTGCCTGAAATGCTCTCCCCAGGCCCCCCACCAAACTGGCTCCTTCTCTTCCTTCAAGCACTTGAGGTCACCTTTCAAAAGAGGACTTCCTGACATCAGGGTAACATCGGGGCCTCTCAAGTCCCTCTAGCAGCAGCCTCACTTTTTCTTTTATAGCCCTTTCCACACTTTTTTTTTTGAGATGTATTATTTTACATATTATTTTATTGACCTTGCAATTTCAACAGTATATTGACGATCAACTTTGTTGCCGTAATTAACCAGCAATAGTAAAATATTAAGAAACCTTTGATTGCTGAATTTGTAAAATGCTCAGCTTCCAATGGGACATTTTACTGGGGAATTCTTTTAGTGCCAAGTTTAAGCTGAGTGGGCCTCTCCATGACTCATGGCATCTTGGCTCTGCAAGAATGCACGCGCTCCTGCGGAAGGATGTCCTGCATTGCAACAAGGGGTGCTTTGTCATTTCTTACTGTCATTTCTTGCAGCATGATTCTCCACGTTAGTAAAAACTATTCTGAGAAACTTTTTTTTTATTGTTTTTCAAAGTAGAAATAGTATAATGGGGGCAGTTTGCATGTGATAAACTGAAATACCAAGGCGATTATAACTTAGTTTTGCATAGAAACCACGGTCATAAGTTGCTCTTTTTAATTTATTAACTTGCTTACTTTCTCTGCCTTGACAAATCTGTGAATGTCATTAGGAGGGAACCAAGTCTGTTTCATTCATCACTTTATGTACACCCAATTACCAGCATATATAAAGATCTCAGTGTGTTGTTGTTTTTTTCTTAAGTGGACCTCTGACGAACATCTTCCCAAATTGTGACCGTACTTGTATAGGCCTATACAGGCCTCCCAGTCTTAAAAAATAATATTGTCTGCATGTCTTTAATTTGTGAATGGAGGTTTAAAACTTTGCAAAGCCTTCTACGAGCCACACAGTCTCATCATATTTTAATTTTGTAAAAATTCAAAATCTTTTCGCATATGCCCCCAGTCGACTACCTGCAGTGGTTTCTGGCTTACCACAACCACATTTGCTTTCAAGAAATCCCCTAGCCCTGCTTCTCACAGCTTCCTGGGGCTAGAGAACGTGTATTTTTGTTTTGTTTTTGTTTTAAATCATGACTTAATACTTGGTCCTGTCACAGGAGGACCTGTACCTGAATAATTAGAGATAAGACCATCCTTACTTAACGATGTTCAAAATATTTAACAACTGACTTGGGCACCAACCAATAGGCCTGGCACCTTGGGCAACCAGAAGCGACTTTCAGCTTACACACCCACGGGCCACACCAGGGCTTGTGGAGTTCAGACACCTCTCTGGGGAAGGCAATTCTATAAACCCTACTGATAGCCTTCATTTTCAGCTAACTCCCTCACTTTTTAAAATGCCTTTTCTGGAAGTGGCTTAATGCCTTAGAACCTTTTAATTATTCCCATAATCACATCTTATTTATACCTATCTGGATATTTTATAGATGGGGCAACTTTGGTCAAAAGGCCACAGTCACTGAGTTCTACCTTCCAGAACTTGCTGAGCTAAAGGTTATAGCAATCAGTTCAAGCTGTGTTGGATTTGTCCACACAGCACCTTGTCTGAGGTAGTGAGAGTCTCATTCCTTAGCTGACGGCAAGGCCCTATAATCTTACTGTCTCTCCACATTCCTTTCTGGCTCTGGTTTAGGGCAAGGAGGATCAGTGGAGGATTTTCAAAACTCAGAGCATATCTCTGTTTTCTCCAGGTCTGTTCACGACTCAGCCTCACTGGAAAGAAAAAGCCCAGTGAAGGATGCTCACTCCCACTCAGGCTTTTGTTTCTTGACTTCATCTGTTTGTTTCATGTCCAAGGCCCCTGGCCTCCAAGTACCTGAATTTTCTGACATTTTTCTTCTTTTTGGCTCACAGGTCCACACTTTCCGAGGCCCGCACTGGTGTGAATACTGTGCCAACTTCATGTGGGGGCTCATTGCCCAAGGGGTCCGGTGCTCAGGTAGACATGGAACCTCCTTTATCCTTTTCCATTTACATAAAGTGCTACCATGTTGAGCAGGAGGACATCTCTCTACAGCTGGGAAGTAAGCCCAGATTAGCTCGAAAGTCTACCTTTCTGGAAGATTCCAGGCATCTCTGTGCTTAATAGAGAGACTGTTCTGGGTGTTTGCCAGAATGTAAAGGAATATCTCATGTTTATGCGAGAAAAGAAAAAAAAATCCAAGCACATATATATTTTTAGGCACCTACCTGCCACCTGGAATAGGTAGTTGTCCTTAGAAGACAAATAAATCAATCCCAATATAATTGCATAGATAGAAAAGTCACATTGCTTTCCCATCCCCGTTTTACTACAAAAAGCAGGGCATACAAGTCATAATACTGGTGAACAAATCAGTAATCATAATCATAATACTGGCGAACATGTACCACATACCAGGCACTGGTATTTCTTCATGCCCTTTTGCCTCACCAGCAAACCGTGGGGAGATGCAGTTATTTGCCCCATGAAAAAGATGAAGAAACTGAGGCTTATTTATAATTGATAATTGCCCTTGGCCACATAGTAAGTGGTGCCACATTGATTTGACTCCAGAGCCTGTGCCCAGGATTTTTCTGCCATCAGATTAGCAGTGAAAATACACACCTTGATTTGATATCACAAATTTTCAAAGCACTTTGAAACCCTAGGTGTTTTTCTACCTAGAACTGGACTCACACACCCATTCCAAACAGCACACAACACATGTTATTAAGATACATCTAGCAAAACAGCAAAGAATTGCCAAATTAACTTGTAGCTGGGCTTCCTAATTCATCATGCCATGCTTTTTCGGGCAAGTAATTCTCTGATGTAGCAAGAACAGTCTCCTGTGATACATTAGTTGGGTTTCCACTGACAGCATGATGGATGACTTCCTTGCTGGAGTATGATTTAAAAAAATAATTGTTATGAGCATTTAAAATAAACCAATGATACTACACTAAGATGATCTCTTTCCCCAGACTACACATTTTGGTTCACAGGATCGCGGGAACTTAAATCCTTTATCTGCCTGGCAAGGCTTGTTTCAGCCTCTACTACAGAGATACAGCAATCACCGCTGGTGATCCCTGGATGGTTCCAGGCGTGCTTGTGTATGTTGGTTAACCCTGCCTGCCTCCATCCCAGATGCATGAGACAAACAGTAGGTTTGGAGGCAGTGTCTCCAGCAATGCTCCAGACACCCCCAATTACCATAGAGTCACCGAGAGTCACCAAGTATCTCACAGCTCAACCACTGAGCAAAGTGGTAAAATATCTGAATTACCCAGTGGTCATTAATTCAACCTGTCCAGATTATACCTACCAGAAATATCCTGAAGTGTTGCTATTATCCAATTTCAGCAGGAAACTGGTCCAAAGTCAATATTATGAGAACAAAACTCTTGGATTCAGGTTAGCTGTGAACAGCAACTTTCTCTGGGATAAAAGGTTTTGTTTTTTTTTCCCTGTGTTTGTTTTTTTTTTAACAAAGCATATTCTAAGGCTATATTGTTACTCTCCTCCAGTGACCGCTGTTTAGCCTCATACTTCCTCTCAGCAGCGGGAAAACTGAAAACTGATCATTAAATGTTTGGAAGAGCCATCATTGCCTCTCAACTCTCCATATTTTACATATTTTTAAAATTAACTAGACTTTATTTATAGCATATAGAAATGCATTTGTTTGCAAACACTGAATATTTTTATATTTGCTATAAAACATATTCATTTTAGTAAAATATCAGTGTTTAACTGTACATAAACACACTGTTGCTTCAGACCTTAAAATGAAGTTTATAAGGAAATTAAAAATAGAATTAGCATATAATCCAGCATCTCCACTTCTGGGCATATTCCCAAAAGAACTGAAAGGAGACTTCGAACAGGTATCTGTTCACCCATGTTTATAGCAGCATTATTCACAATAGCCAAAAGGTGGAAACAACCCAAGGGTCCATCAGTGGATGAAGCAGTAAACAAAATGTGGTGTGTACATACAATGGAATATTATTCAGCCTGAAATGGAATGTTACTCAGGAAATTCTTTCATGTGCTACAAGATGAACGAGCCTTAAGGACATTATGCTAAGTGAAATCAGCCAGTCACAAAAAAACAGCTACTGTGTGATTCCACCTCTACGAGGTGTCTAAAGTAGTCAGATTCATACCCACAGACGGTGGACTGTGCTTACCAGGGGCTAAGGGGAGGAGAGTCTAGGGAGTTATTGTTTAACAGGTACAGAGTTTCAGGTTTGGAAGATGAAAAAAGGTTTGGAGATGGGTGGTGATAGTGGCTGTACACAACATGAAGATACTTAATGCCACTTAAGAATGGTTAAAATGGTGGATTTTATGCATATTTCACCACAATTTTTAAACAATGTTTTAAATGAAGTTTATAAGAATCTACAATTAGTAAAAATTACTAATGAAATAACTTAAGAATAGCTAGGCGGTTATCCTTATGTTTTCTATCCCAGTATTTGCTATTTCTTCTATTTAACTCTCACGTAGTGCTCACCACACTTCAAACTTTACATGTACTAACTTATTTCATCCTCATGATGACCCTTGGAGTAGGTGCTATTATTATCCTCATTTTATGAAAAAGGGTCCAAACAAGAAAACCCACCAATTCTATTTAGTTCAGTTCACCGACATTGACATTCACTAAATAGATTGATCAAATGTTATTGAAGTTTACTTGAGCGCTGTTGAATTTCTCATGTTGATAAAGCTAAGATAATTAGAACTGATTTTGTCTTTAGAAGGAAGTTAGAGAAAACTCAGCCAGTAAAATTCTGAAAATTGTTTTTTGATGATTTTATAAAAGTTGAGATCCTCTCAACCACTTGGTGGGGTTACATTGCTTTTATTGTAAAGCAACTGATTACAATATTCATTATCGTGTGTGTGTATAATATGTATATAAAATATAAAAATATTATCATATGTGTGTATATATAAAATATAAAAATAATATTATTCTTCTCTACACCTAGAAAGACAACCAATTCTGGAAGTTACTTTGAATAGACAGCAAATCAACTTTGAATATCTTCAGCATTAAATTTTTATTTTTCAGAATGTAGACTGTGCCTTGTTATTGTTAGAGAAATTCCATCAGTGGATACCAACTGCTATTAAGGCTTTTAATGTGTTCATTGAACTTAAAAGCACCTTTTCAGCTTTGGATCTTGATATGAGCTTCATAAATAATTACTCCCATCATCACATTACATGGCATTGTTCTAAATGGTAAACTCTCAGGTACTCCCACCAGTGTCCAGTTGGACAGTATTTCCACTCACAGGTGTCAGAATGAGGCGGGTAGGAAGGAAAATGGCCTACCCCACTGCTCAACAGGGAGGACGGGCGTGGAAAGGATGGGCATCTCTCCAGGAGAGCGAAAGTTGCCAGTGGTCATGGGACTCTCGGACCAGAGATTAGAGATTCCTGCAGAGAAGGTAACTGTGTCTCCCACAGAAGGAGCATCACCGGCTTAAGGAGACAACCTAGCCAAAGTCCTAGGTGCCCTTTGTGAGCCCTCACCTGCTCTGGGAATCCAAACCCAAAAGCCCTCATACAGACCCAAGGTTTCCAGTCCCAAAAGGGGAAAAAAAAAAAAACCTGTACAAACAACCTGACTCATTTTACCAAAACTATCTCAATGAGATATTCTGTCCTCATGGTTCAGTGGCAAAGAAGGTTTTATTGAAAAAATATTGAATTGAAAAAAAAATTGAAAAAAATAGAATTAGAGACGCTTAGTGAGTAAAGAGAGATTTCATACTCGTCTTGTGGACAGTATCACCTCTAAATGGGATGGGTGTTCCAGAGAGATACGGCAAACCCTGGGAGTTTCATTTTTATTCTTGGTAACATATAATTCTGTTGAGCTTTGACAAAAGGGCCAGGGAAGGCTAACGTGGCTTCTCTGTTTACAGACTGTGGATTAAACGTACACAAGCAGTGTTCCAAGCACGTTCCCAACGACTGCCAACCTGATCTCAAGAGGATCAAGAAAGTGTACTGCTGTGACCTCACGACGCTCGTGAAGGCTCACAACGCTCAGAGACCTATGGTGGTGGACATATGCATTCGGGAAATTGAAGCAAGAGGTTTGGAAGAGACTCATTATAGTGATTTTATTTTTTACTGTTAATTTTTTACTGTTGTCAAGGAGGCTTTCTTACAATTGTTAAATTGACTCTCCGCTGTTGATGTTGGGGAGATGGTCGGCACAGGCATACACCACACACACACACACACACACACACACATGCTAAATCCAACCAACTACATCAATTTCTGTTTCGTACATAAACCATGCATGTATGCATTTAATACACACTTGCTAAGCGTTTATTATGTGTTACACACTAAGGATGTGAAAGTCACAGTTCTCACCTTCAAGAAATCCATACCGTAATATGCAGAATTGGGGGTGGGGGCAAGTAAGTAAATTCTGTGAGTGCTTGTACTCAAAACCATGGAGCCACAGAGGAAAATATTTTAATCTTATTTGAGGATAGCTCAGAAAGGGTTTATGTCAGAGGTGAGGTTTGAATCGAGTCTTTAAAAGTGCTCCTATTAAATAAGTAAAGAAATTTTTGCTCAACACATGTATTTTCTACCCTGTAGAAATTCACTCCTAGGATTGGTTCTGTTTATTTCAAAGAGGAAAGTTAAAAGATTAAAAAGATCTATTCAGTGAAAAATTGAGAAGGCAAGGAAGGTGGAAACATTTCAAAGAACAGATTCTTTATATTCTGCTTGAGTCACCTTTCCTTTATGTGGGCTTGCTTTGACTCCGCTTTGGTATCAAAATGTTCAGTGATGTGGTGGACAGAGTCTGGTTGGGAGGAGCTTGGACTGTTGGGTGTGATTTGGATAATTGGAAAGGGTTTTACCATTGTTGACATGCATGTGCCCTGCTATAGTTGGTATCCATTATTGTGTCCAAATTGGCTTAATATGTTCTTCAGGTATTTATGCATTCGCCAACTATCCCATTCTTTCCAAAACAAAACAGAAGAGGACGTTATAGCTTATTATCTTAGACATTTTAGAGATAGGAAATTATTCCCTCTTCATGCAGGATGAAAATTATAGCTACTCTGTTCCCTTAAGACTCGCTCCTTTAATCTCAGATTATAGGAAATGCTCCCTGTCTTTTGACTGCTGTGGCTGTCGGAGCTGAATGTGTGCTTGGGGGTCTGGTGAAGATACTGATTCAGGGGCTGAGCTGGGCAAGAGTCAGGTGCCCTGACTCTAGATGAGTGGCCGGGAAGAGTGGCCCTGGGTCCTGCTGTTTAGAGGACTCTGCAATTTAGGGTCAGATCATCAACCTCTCCGGAGCCTACAATCAGGACTTGTGCTTCTCTGGAGAAGCTGGGACCATCCTGTAGTGATCCTCATCACAGACTACTAATAGTTCTGGAAAGTTACTACCATGTCTGATGTCTGACATGTCCACAGGGAGCACAGCACTAAACATGCTTAGGACAAGAGCTAGAATAGCACACGTTAGGAATTTATGCCACGAGAGTCACAGCAAAGGGATTGGAGCTACAGGCATTAGGGGTCTGTGCATGTGAACAGAACCAGAGAATGGGCTGGAAGAAATCCATGTGACACTTCCATTCCCAGCTTCATTGCCACCACTGCCAATATCTTATCCCATCTTCCATCCATAGCAAATTCCTTATTGTTCTCCAATTGCTCTTATATGTCCACTTGTTTCTGCATAATGTGGCAGAGTGAAAAGATCATGAACTTGAAGTTAGATTCCCAGCCCTTTCTCATACTAGCTATAGTATGGCCTTGAGCAAGTTACTTACTCCGTTTGAATATCTATCTCTTCATCTTTAAAGTGAATAGAATCAGTTGTACCTCATAAGGTGGTTGTGAGGCTTAAAATGAGTTGATCTATATAAATGAGCATGTACAGGGCTCAACATATCAGGCTCAATTCTGTAATTTGTTTATTTTTTCTTGGAATGACCAGCTCCCCTAACTCCACCTCCAAATCTGTGTGTTTGACCAATGTACTTAACCTGTATGTTTCAGTGCTGTCCCAGAGACCCCGAATAGTATTGTCTTCAGCAAGATAGAAACCTCTCTTTCCAGCAGCAGTCCAGGGCCAGTGGAGCAGCTCCCCAGGGGCAGAAACCCAGGCCCTGCTGCTTGTTGCTCTGTCATCCTCATCCTTGAGTGCTGCCCTCATCTGCACGATCCCAGACGGTTATCACCATCTTATCTGCATTCCAACCAAGAACAAAAGGGCACTCTCTTTTTCTCCAAGTCCATGACCTAGGCACTGCGTGCATCCCTTCCACTCTCTTTACATTGGACAGAATTTAAATGGCTTCTGCAATGGATGTTGTTCAAAAACCAGAGGTTTCATCATAACAGGGGAAGGGGAGAACTAATGTTGGAAGAGAAGCTGGAAGCCTCTGCTAACTGTGGCAAACTTCATTCCATCCTTCATGACCTCCTTCAAAGGCAGCTCCTCAGTAAGACCTTCTCCATAGCCTCTTCTATCAGAAGGCAGGGTTAGTGTTCACTGTGCTGTGCCCCCGGGTGCCATGGTGTCCTCGCCCCTGCTGCAGTGCAGGTTACAGCTGGACTGAGGCAGGCTTACAGGCACCACCAACTAGAACAGGATGACACCAGGTCTCACTCTGTTCGCCAACTCAGCTGATCAGTAATGACAACTGTAATAGTAATAGACAGTAATAGACAACTCTATTGAGATGAATTCTGAAGCTGAGTGAGGCTCGGTGGGAGAAAAGCTGAGGTCAGTTAAGAATGTCTCTGATGGTCACAGGAGAGAGGAGGAGCAGTATTTACGCGATGCATTTCTCTCTGATACAGACCCGATGCCACCCCTCATATAAGGTGGATAGTACACGTGAAAAACAGGAGTATATATTAATTGTCAAGGGTTTGACAGAGCATCCTGCAGCAGCAGTGGAAGCTATTTACTTGCTTGTTTATTATTACTGCAGCTGTAGTTTGAAAGCAGCTAGTTTTTGACATACAAGGTCTGGAATCTTGTCCTCTATCCCTTCTGATATGTTGGGGACTGGGCTAAGCCTTAAGATGTATCTTAACAAATCAGTATAAGATTTAGGAGCAGAACCCACATCTTTTTCTTAGCCTACATATACAGTGATCAAGTTTCCAGAATCATTTATTTGAATTTTATTTTCCTGCATCTGTTTGTACGATCATTTATTTGACCGTATAACAATTAAGTCAGTCAGATTTAGTTAAACGTTTAACATATTGTCATGTTTATGATTAAACATAAAAGGCTATAGAATTTGGACAGTTCCAATAAAATCAGGAGAATACGTAACCACACACTCATACGTGGATGTGCACCTAGCACAGTGCTACGTGTGGTATGGCACAGGGGAGAAAGCGGCTGGCTGCCTGAAACAGTGGAACTGCATCCAGCAGTCAGATGAACAAAGAAAGCAGGAGACCACATTTGATGAGAATCTTAAACATGGGTTCACTTCGCAAAGCCAGGCAGAAAGAAGAGCAGATCGCTGAGGTCCCCACTGCCACACAAGCCAATGAAGACAAACTTGCATGGAAACTGAGATGGACAAGTTCAAGTTCTGACGTGACAGTGTGTAATATATATGAGCACTGGCTATATTTGCTCATTTCCTGATAGCACCCAGTGTAGATAGGAAATTAGATTCTTTCTTAGATGTTTCAGGAAGTAAAAGTTAAAATTTATCTGTCTCTTTCTTTTTTAACAGGATTAAAGTCAGAAGGCCTTTATAGAGTCTCTGGGTTCACTGAACACATTGAAGATGTTAAAATGGCATTTGACAGAGGTAGGTTTGCACTTTCTTAAGTGCCAAATGACTTATCCTTAGCACCCTGTCTTTTGGAACCAGATTTTATTCATAGTGGGAGTGGGGTTTTAGAGCTACTGAGGGCTGTTCTTTAGGAAGCCAAGGAGTAATGGTTTACAAGTATCATAGTTCTCTGCTCCTCTGGGGAAGGTGTTTCTTTAAAAGTCATGGACAATTGACAACATGGGGAAGTGAATTTAAAATACTACTTAAATGATCAACAGCATTTGGTGCCATTAAGATTCTTGACTTGGTTGCCCAACATTTATTTATGGTCAGTCCACGTGGCACCAGGGTACCTTCAGCCTCCATCTCAGGATCCCATTGACTCTTCTCCCAAAGCTCCAAAGAAGAGAGCATAGGGATGAAGGGGACCCCCCGCACAAGGATGTAACTCCTTTTGTTCTTTATGCCTGTGCCATGTGTCCTCTAGGCCATGTTCACTCTTAGGCCAGATACCATGAGCCAACTTGGGAACTTGTTAAAAATACAGATCACCAGGGCCTATCCTGGGGACTCATTCAGGAAGCTGGGTGAGCCCAAGAATCTGTACTTCTGTTGAAAAATCCAAATAACTCTGGTACAGCCAGTCAGGAGATAAAGCCTGCAGCCTACTAGACAGACAGACCCACCGCTCTATAGAGCAGTAGATGAGGTCTCTGTGATTTAGCTGCCCTGTCTGTTCAGGCTCATGGTCAGTTCCTCCTCTCTGCATACTTTATACCCCAGCAATATTGAAATACTCCCTACATCTTTTTATGAACAAGGACCTGGGCTCACATTGCTCTGTCCATCTTGAATGTGTTCACATCTCTGCCTGGGAAGCACCTCTTTCGTGAATCCTCCCCGACCACTCCAAGCTGATCTAAGACTTCCATTTCCTTTTCCTCTGTCCTTCCACGTAGCAATCTTCTCATTTTCTAGTCATTGTTGAGTTGCATGCCTGACTCCCAATCTGACTAGAGTTATTTGAAGGGAGTACAGTTGACCCTCTGTATCTGTGGGTTTCACATCCTTAAAGTCAACCAATCATGGATCAAATTTTTTTTTTTAATTCCAGAAAGTTACAAAAAGCAAGACTTCAATTTGCCACATACTGGCAGCTATTTACATAGCATTTACATTGTATTAACATTATTTCCCTATCATTTACACTATATTAAGTAGTATAAGTAATCTAGAGATGATTTAAAGTGTACGGGAGGATGTGCATAGGTTATATACAAATACTAAGCCATTTTATGTAAGGGACTTGAGCATCTGCGGATTTTGGTATCTAAGTGATGGGGGGTTCCTGGAACCAGTCCTCCATGGATACTGAGGGACAACTGTATGTCTTTCCTTCTGCGATCTACTAGGGCTTAACAGTGCCTGGCACATGATAAATTCCCAATAAATGTTTATTAAATATGTACATAACAGGATCATATGGCATATCTGCCATACTCTTACTGTTTTCAGTACATTAGCAGCTTTTTACATCCTCAGAACCAAATTTGCTTCAGCTCTTCTTATAAAAGAAAATGCTAATAGCCCCTATATGATTGAAACATATTTTTATCCAAAAAATTTTATAGACTGTGACCAATTAAATTGGACTGATATTTACAAATAGTAAAACAAAAGTCAAAAAATGTCTTCAGAATGATTGTAAAAAATAGTAAGAAATACAATATTATCTATACATGATGGAGGGTTAAAGTTTCCCAGATTAAATTCCTAAGGACTGGGGAAAGAATAACCAAGTTAAAAGAAACATCTACAAGCCTGAAAGAGACAATTGAAACTAAAGATATTCAGCCATTATTGGATGTATGTGATCTTCAAATCCGAGCCCAAAGAATACTCTCGAAAAGCTTCTTGATTTTTATTTCAGAATAGATTGTTACTCCATTATGAACCTTTGTGTCTAGAATATAAATTACTGTGCTCGATTTCTGTTTAGCAAATTACCAGGGGCTGGGACCCAAAGAACTATTTTAAGTCTGTTTCACCACCCTTTTGGCTGCACTTACCCTCAGACCCAAAATCCCTCTTACCAAACTTCTTTTTGTTCCTTCCTGCATCTCGGTGTTACTAGAAGCCAAAGTAGTCAGCTGAGACTTGTAAGGGAGCATTCATTGTTGGATCTTTTTTTCTTTCTGGGCATGCTTTAACTCGGTGAAATAAGGTCCTAATTAGGAACTGGATCAATGATTGTTTTTCAGATGGTGAAAAGGCAGATATATCTGCCAACATCTATCCAGACATAAACATCATCACTGGAGCCCTTAAACTGTATTTCAGAGACTTACCCATTCCCGTCATCACCTATGATACCTATTCCAAATTTATAGAAGCAGCAAGTAAGTATTGAGAACTAATTTTTTACTGGCACCAAGTTTTTAAGTGCAATGCTTTTGACTGCAAGAAAATTAAAACTCAGACCTGATGAAGTTTTGCATGAGGACCTGCTTTGCCAAGTGAAGGCACAATGGTACAGTTCATAGAAAACCAGGCATCGTTCACCAGCTGAGTTGAACCAGCGTTAAGCCAGCTCTACTCGTCTGAAGCTGGATGCCAGGCAGCTCTGTCTCTCCCCATCGTTCCTCCTTTGCTGAGAACCAGCACAGTCAGACCTACTCGGTTATGTGCTGGAAGCAGAATGCTTCTGTAGTAAACAATCAGATGTTCTTCAATGGGGACTGTATAGATTCATTCTTTCATCTATTAGGCAGAATCCCATTGCTGATCAATTGAAGTCATACCCCAAGTTTTACACATTGATGCTGTTCAAAATTAGTAGTATCCCAAGAATATATTGTGTCAAGTACTAGAATTGGAATTCTCACCATCTCCTAGTTTAATCTACCTGATGAGGCAAATACTCTAATCCCACTTTACAGAGAAGGAAAGCTGAGGCTTACAGAGCTGAGCTCACAGATCCAGGAATGGAACATCAGCGTCAGTTTTCCATCAGCCCTCAGTTGCTCATTCAGGGTTTGGCACTTGGGTCACTGAGGCCAGGAGAGAGGACCACAGTGTATGGCGGGGTGGAGGGGGCGGTGGGGCTGAGCTGCACTACACTTTGTCCAGCAACATAGTGAAGAATGGGAGATTCAGATGCTAGAA
Organism: Camelus bactrianus; assembly: GCF_048773025.1. Lineage (NCBI taxonomy): Eukaryota > Metazoa > Chordata > Mammalia > Artiodactyla > Camelidae > Camelus > Camelus bactrianus. Next base: position 41,378,790 of record NC_133545.1, on the reverse strand, counting down.
TGCATCTAGTGAAGTCAAGTGCACTTTGAGGAAGTTTTTATAAAAAAAATATAATCTTTAAAGGTATGTGTTGCTAAATACAGTAATGAGATGCCTGACGGGGAAAGATGTGGGCCGGATGGGATTAACACAAGATACACCTTCCAGATGAGCTGCAGCCCTCCTCCCTGGTGAGAGCAGTCTTTCCTGGGTCCTGGTGATCTTGGGGGAGAAAGTTCTGGCAGCAGGGTACCCTCTGCCCCAGAGAGAGTGACTAGGAGAGCTTTCTTTGAGCAGCTGCCAATACCTATCAGAGTCCTGGAAAGCAGAAGCAGGCGTGCTTCCTCCCATTGTTAATGTGCCTAGTATCTACTTCCTACCCTGGACGGCACTCTGGGGTCACCCATGCCGACATTTGGGTGAAAAGTGCCATCACTGCAGAGCAAGTTGGCTGGCTCACCTGCAGGGCCTTTGCGTTGTAAAGTGTATTCAGTTAGGAAAACCTGCCAGGGAAAGACTTATTAGACAACTTCAAGAGGATGCTGCCAAGTATAGTCCAGTTTAAGTTAAAGCTGGTGATAGTGACATTTCTAGCAAACCCAGCATTCAGAAGATGGGCAAAGCACAAGTCTGTGCACGTGCCTCCAGTAAGCATGTGCGGGACTGCAGATTCACAGGGCAGGGACCGTGTGCAGCCTCCTGCCATGCAGCCAGCGGGCGTTCAACATGCCTGTGGTTCCAGCCTCAAACCCTTTCTAGAATAAGGCAAGACACAAACAAGTTGATTACTTTAAGTGAAATATTACCCAAAATTGCATGAACTTATTAGACTTCCCCTTCATCTGTAGCTAGAACAGACCAAACTTCTTGTTACTTCTCTGAAAACTTGAATGTCTCAGCACTGCACTAATATTCACTCTCCGTGATCTTCACAGAAATCTCCAATGCAGATGAGAGGCTGGAAGCAGTCCATGAAGTGCTGATGCTGCTGCCTCCTGCCCACTATGAGACCCTCCGATACCTGATGATCCACCTCAAGAAGTAAGCTGACACCTCCTCTGGCACCGCCTGGGCACCGCCTCGGCACACCCTATCTGCCCCGGGGCAGTGAGTGCATTAGGAAGAGTTCACAAACTTCCTCTCCAACCCACCAAGTGGATACATCCCCCTTTAGAGTGAACTAGGCTGCTTTCTCCAGGCCAGCCCCGTTTATAACTGCTAGCACACTCGCTCTGTGGCAGGGACTCCTCCACGCACTTGAGGTGTGTTATCTCTATGAGGTACTGTTAGGGGCCTCATGTTACAGATAATATTGCTAAAGCTTATATAAGTTAAGTAACTGATGCAAAGAGGTGAAGTAAAGCAGGGATTGAAATCCAGTCTGACCCAGAACCCATATTCTGTCTTAACTATTGGTCTACACTGCCTTTATATCTGCATCTTCCTCGCACACAAGCCTTGTACTCTGTGTTCTGTTCTTCCTCCTCCTGTCACACCAGTCCCAGACTCCCCCATCCCCACCCTGATCTCTTGTTTTACCTGATGTATTAGTTATCTATCACTGAGTAACAAATTGCCCCAAAACTTAGTAGCTAAAAACAACAGACATTTATTATTGCATAGTCTTTGTGATCAGGAATCCAGATTGGCTTTGTTGGGTGCCTCTGGGTCAAGGTTTATAATGAGGTTGCCGTCAAACTGAGAGCCAGGATACAGTCTCATCTGAAGGTCTGAGTGAAGGAGCATCCACTTCCAAGCCCACTCACATGGTTTTTGGCAGGATTCAGTTCCTCTGAGGCTATTGGACTGGAGGCCGCACTCTCTTGCTGACTGTTCTCTGGAGGCCACCCTCAGTTCCCTGCCATTTGAGCCTCCCTATGGGCAGCTCCCCAAGTGGCAGCTGGCTTCCCTTATAGCAAGCAAGCAAGAACACCCACAGTGAAAGACAGTCTTCCTGTAACCTAACCTCAGAAGTCACATCCCATCGCTTTCGCTGTACTCTGTTTGTTAGAAGCAAGTCACTAGGTCCAGCCCATGCTCTAGGGGAAGGGATCACAAAAGGGTATGAATTCCAGGATCACTGGGGGCCATCTCAGAGGGTGCCTGCCACAGAGGGCTGCACACCGGGCTGTCTGTGTGAGAGCATGTGAGACCGATGGAGGTGGGTGTTTACACAATACAGAAGCCTCTGGTTCCAGACTCTTTTCCTTAAACCATGGATCTCTTTCCTTCCCCATACTTGTATAATGAGGTCCATGAGTTGGTCTTTGAGATGTTGGCGGCATCAAGGCACTTCTGTGTGCCTTCCTCTGTGTTTTTGGAAGATACATGGCAACAGTCCATTCTTAGATAAAATAAACCAAAAATTTTCTGTACTGACCAACTTACAGATCCATTCAGTAAGTGAAAGAAAGCAGGTTGAGAATACTGCAGAAACACCAAGGCATTGAGGTTTTTATTTTTTTATAAGGTAGAAACCTTATAAAACATATAAATACTGTTGCTTATTCAAGGTGATCAGAGATGTAACATTTAGCTCAGAAGGTTCCCATTTTAATTTATTGAATTTCAGAGTACAGTAATTTTTGGATTAAAAAATAGACTTGAATGTTAGCCCAGCTTTCAATTCGCTTTATTTCTTTCAGTGTCCAATTGTTATACTTTGGAAGGCAAAGTAACATTTTCAGGCAAAATGCTGACATGTCCCAGTTGAATCTTAAATGCCAATTACATAGTATTTTTATTATGGAGGGCTTGCTCACCATCTTAGTTGGTCAGATGTGGTGCCTGACTTAATGGGAGGTTGTGATCAGTTTAATAGCAAAGAATGTCCTCTTTCTACCTCCCTCTTAGCTTTGCAACATGAAAATCATGCAAGTTGAGCTGACCTTCCTGCAATAATGCTAAATGGCTAGTCTTAATTAGCTTCGAGAGAATAGACACGAAGGGATGATCTCCTGTGCAAAACCTAAACATATGTTAGTCCTATTTTGTTCTTCTTTGGAGAAGGTACTCCCTTTTAGATCTGTTTTGAACATTCTAGAACCTAAATTCCTTCAAGCAAGAATCTGGGAGATTATCTTTTTATTCTACTAGAAAGGTATTAAGCCAACTTTGAAGTTCATTCTTAAAGGCTTTGCAGTTCTTATCTGGATGTTGAAATGATGATTTTGAATTCCAACGATAATTAATGCTCCAGACCTCATCCTGTGGGAACTAGAAGTAATGTCAACTGCTTTCCCCTTTGGCCACATTCCAGCTATTCCCCAGTCCCGTGATGATGGCTTGGCTATTCCTAAACTCGTAGCAGCCCCATCTTCCATGTGACCTTTCTCCTCGGGCACTAGCCCTGCCAGCAGACAGGGAATCTGCCCTCTGCCTCCTGGCTTGTCAGCATACAGACCAGCAGAAAGCGACAGGAGGGAGGAAAAAAAAAAAAAACTTGCATACAAGCCTAGACTAAAATCTGAATGCACTATGGACCACCTAATAACCTACTGCCCCTTCAAACCAATGATGTTCCCTCAGTGAGAGTTCCACATTTATTTAGTGAGAAGGATTGATTTTATAATTTTGAAAACTCTGCCTATACCAGATTCACTTAGCAGTTCACGTCCCCTGGCTGAAAGCTATGCCAACAGTCTAATAAAAAAAAAAAAAAATCAGAAAATTACCTTTTAAAAAATACTTTTCTGTAATACTAATTCTCAGTTTTCTTTGGAAAATTCCCAAACCGGAGACGTTCTTGGGGTACATAATCAGTACACCAATCCACCAGCAAGCCCGTGTAAGGTCTCTGTGTATGTTTGTCTTGCAGGGTGACTCTGAATGAAAAGGACAATTTAATGAATGCTGAAAATCTGGGGATCGTGTTCGGGCCCACTCTGATGAGGCCCCCTGAGGACAGCACCCTCACCACCCTCCATGACATGCGGTACCAAAAGCTGATTGTGCAGATTTTAATAGAAAACGAAGATGTTTTGTTTTAAGCCACCAGGGAAATGAACTGAATGGCCCCAGCCCCATCTAAAGCTGATAAGGCTAAAGAAATAAAACCATTTCTTAGACTGGTTCTGTTTTCCAAACAAGTGACAGAATTTCCTGGACCGCAGTGGACTGCCAGGTCGGCTGCTGTGTCTCATAGACACTGGCCCCTAGAAGGGAGAACAGCAAAGATGCGGGTGAGAAAAAGCCCTCTCCTCTGGTCTTTGCCGTGCCTCGTATGTCTGTCTGTTTTGCTGGAAGAGTGATTAATAAATCTTTCTTTAACTTATTAAAAAAAAATGTAGACCTTTAAACTTCAGTCTTATCAGTAATAAAAGGGAGCTTAATTCATAGAGGTACTTGATACAGTTATACATTTTCCACTTACAAAAAAGAAAAGACAATTCTATATGTTAAATGTTAAATGAAACTTATATTGTAAAATGTATTTTTATTTTAGCTGCAAGAATGTTACTTTATTTTAGCAAATAGAACTCAATGCAGTGCATTGATTATTACCCTGTGTACCTTGTCCTGCCTTCTTGCTGTGATCCCTGAAAAAGTTTACCATGAATGCAGTATTATCTTGACATACCTCTGTCCTTATCAGTGCTTTGCAATGAAATTTCACCTCCCATCTGTGGCCCTGCTTTTGATAGTTTCTGCTGTTGAGCACTGGCATTTTGCTACCGTATGGTGTATGTTTATAGCAATTGTAAGATGGTCTGAAACATCACCAATTTTCTTTCCATACAAATTGTGTGAAATCCCAAAGTACGTTTTGGAATTGGTCATAGTCTTTCCAGATCCTGTGTGTACATCCCAGAACATGTAGAATGTGGTTATTTTACGTAAAATGATTTGGGAACACTGGTTATGTCTGGGCCGCGTAAAAAGTTAGCACTTTTCCTCTTTTCTTTTCAGACAAGCACTCTGAATTCATCTGTTAATGGCAAGTTGTACTTTTGCCACATTTCTGTAATTATGAAAAGTGAATCTGCAGAATTGTTGATTTTTTTTCATTTTTGTTTTGTAAACAAGCCTATTTTTTGAATTCAGAATGAATAAGTTTGATTTTTACAAATATTTGTTCCTCCTTGATAAAAATAGCTCTGATGGATAATAATTTAATATGATTTGATTACGACAGTTCTATCTCATTGGTTATATTTATCTCAGCATGAGCTTTTCACACCAAGATTTCTATATTTTGTAACATAGGCAAAATATTTAAAACATCAAAAACTGTAAATCTAAGGTTGTTCTTTTTTTTTTTCTTAAATCCAACTACAGTGTCTTTTCCTTTGATTGTCTAAGATGATTCATGTAATTACTCACCAGTCTTGTTTTGGAGTGACCAGAAGAGCATTACTGTGTGATAAGTGAGCTGAAGGCGGGGAGGGCGGTGCAGCTGACATCCTGGAAAATCCCAAGGGCTATAGGGATGGACTCCATCGGCACACGGGGGTCAAAACGGTTCTGCTTGGTTCCTTCTATTATCATTCCTCCCGACTGTACAGATTTGTTTGTTGTAGCTTATGTACTTCTTGATACTGTCAAAAAATTATCTGAAATGGTTTTATTTTGTGAAGTGAACAATACTTTGTAATTTATGATAGTGTAAATGGAAGGAAAAGCATTAAATGTATTAAATTCTTCTGTCTATCATTTTGGAAGACGCAAAAGAAATTGGTGTTGGGGAGTGGATGGGGTTGGGGCAGAATATTCAAAACATTGCTCCCAGATGGAGTTTGGCCAACAAAGTTCCTGTCATCACCAAAACACGATGAGAAGACAGAAGCATGTCACAGAGTCCCCGCCTCCTAGCCCTCCTCCAGGGGAGCCTGCCTGCGTTTAAGCTTCCAGTGCTCCACTTTCCCTTTCTACAAGACCCGTCACATTTGCGTCCTTCATTGAGAGGCGTGGTGTTTAGAACAGATCACCCTAGGCCACGTGCAGGAGGGCAAGATAAGAGTTTTGGAGCCAGAAAGACTCACGTTTGAATAGCAAATCTGCCTGTTACCGGCTGCCTTGGGAATGAGTTTGCTCATCTGAAAAACTAGGAGACAGATTCTGATTGGGACACCTTAGATGAAATGATGATATAAAGTAACTAGCAATAGTTATTTCTTATCATCATCATTATTTTAAGAATGAGGACTTAAGAGAGGGAAGGATATAGCATGGGGTGGAAAGGAAGACGCACGAGAGAAAAGGATTTGTCCCAATTTAAATCCAAGTAATAATAAGGCGTATTATTGCAACACGGCTCTATAATGTGTAATGAGGGTCACTTGACTCCTTTTCTCGAATGTGATTACAACACCTGATCCCCTCCTCTGTGCTTTAGTCTGAAGCCTGCTCACCCATGCTATCTTCCCCACCATCTGGCAGCCTGACATGGCTCCTCTTACCTGGCTTGCAATTCCTGCCATTGGAATAACTCTAGCAGTTAGACCTGAAAAGAGGCAGCATTGTTTCCAGAACCCACCATTAAATGATCCACAAGTGGGTTGTGGGAGGTGGGATAGGGGCAGTGTAAGTGGGGAAAGACCCTTTTCTTTCTCCTGTGAACATAAATGGGCACCTGGGTTCCAAGCACCTGTGGCTGGTGCAGAGTTTCAAGGGCAGCAGCCTGGAAGGGACGAGGGAGGGGAGATATGAGAAACTAAGGAAAGTAAAGACCACACAGGCATATTGCCTGGGCTGTCCTGCCTCCAGCTGAAAACTCAACTCAGGTAGCTTACAAATTCCCAAGATCTATCAATCCCCAAATGTATAGTCAGTCTTTTGATTTTTTTTTAAAGTAGTATTCATTAATTTTCAACAAATATTTATCAAGCACTTATTAATGGGCCAGACACTGTGAATACTGGCAAGGAAAGGGTTTATCTCACTAGAAGAATTAAATAAAAAGTTCAGTTTGGCTGCAGAGAGAAAGCTGGTCATGTTAAGGAGGTCTGGTGCTACTAATTTTTTTTTTAAATAAACTTAATTTTGGAGTAGTTTTATATTTACAGAAAAGTTGCAAAGATACTACAGAGAGTTCTTGTGTACTCCTCACCCACTTTCTTCTAATATTAACATCTTATATAACCACAGTACATTTATTAAAATACGAAACCAACGTGAGTATATTACTATTAAGTAAACGCCAGGCTTTTTTCAGATTCTATGAGCTTTCCACTAATGTCCTTTTTCTGTTCCAGGATACAATCGAGGACACCACATTGCGTTTAGCATTAATGGGTTTTAAGAAACAAATGACACAATCTAGTTTACTTTTTTAAAAGATAACTTACTTGAGTGTGGCTCCATCTGAGAATATGCACAGGTAGGGGTGGTGAGAGTCGACGCCGGGGGTCACATAGATGTGTGTCGTTGTCATTATAAGACTAAAGTGATGAAGCCTGGATCACGTGGTAGCAAGGCAGAGATAAACAGACAGGACTGAGTTATATTTAGGAGGTAGAGTTGAAAAAATTGATTACAGATTGGACTAAAGAATCAAAGATGACTCTCACAGTGCTTAATTTAACAACCTGATAATATTTTCTGAAATGGACCCAGAAAGAGCCAGCAGTTCTTGAGGAGGGGTAGAGAAAGTAAGAGAGATGGTGAGTTCCGTGTTGGACGTGATGAAACAGAGACAGCTGTGAAATGTCCAGACTGAGATATTTCATGCTCAACAGCATTAACAGAACCAAGCTGGAGGTAAGGATTTGGAAGGGACATGAGAGGTAACAACTGGAACCATGGGATTGAATGGGACTGCCCAAGACACAGAGCAGAAATACAGGAGAGGCCTGATTCGGGGTTCTCTGGGGTATGCAGCGGGGGGGAGATGAGAGCAGGAGAGGGCAAGTGAGGTCCACTTTAATGTAATCAAATATAGAGGGGCTCATGAATGCGGTTTGGAAAGACCCTTTCCCTTGTCTTCAGGTTTGTTTCACAAAGTCCTAACCCATCTCTTTGTTCCATTTCGAGGTATTTTGCTACGTGCAAGGCACTGTGTTAGACCCTGTGCTTTGGAGGGGTTTGTTTAGTTAGATGCTTTGTAAATGCAAACGAGCCAAGGTCACTTTTTTTTTCGTGAGTTGAACAGATACCATCATACCCAAGGACCTCCTTCACTGCCTTCCACTGCAGTTTGTACTTACTTCTAATCCCACACTAGTCCTGTGATTGTGTGTACATGGGTCTCCCACCGAAGTACCAGCTCCTGGGATTAGGAATGTGGATGCCACATGCCGGCCATGCCCACCATCCTGCAAGTCTCAATTCAGGGTTTACTCTCTGCTCAGACTTGCCCTGGCCTCCCCAGGCAGAGTACATAGGTGCCAACTGCAGACACACGAAAGCAAGGAAGTTCAGAGAGCTCTGTAGAATTGGCTTTAACCAGAACATGAAATGTGAAGGAGGAGGAGGTTAAACAAGCAGAGTTGTGCCAGGGAATAAGGAACCTTGTGTGTCAAGTACAAGTCAAGCTTAGAAAGAGCTGTCTGGTGACACGTGGAGGATAGTCCAGAGGATGTAAGATCAGAGACACAGAAGCTAATCAGGAAGATATTACCTGAACTTGGCTTCCAACTGGAGGGATGGAGAAAAGCCATGATAAGAGAGAGGTTTAGGGCGTTGTCAGCACTTCCTGATTTGATGCCAGAATTGAAAGGAAGGAGTCATGAGTGACACCCCCACTTCCAGTTTTTTACAATTAAATGAATATTTAGGAAGATACTAAAACGTAGGAAGTAAAGCAGGTTCAGCAGGGAGAAATTGTGGATGCAGTCTGCAGGATGCATTGTGGTGCTAATGGTTTAACCACATAAAAATATCTTGTAGATGGTTGGACACATGGTTTTGGAGCTCAAGAGAGGGATGAGCTGGTAGATGTGACCCGCTCAGACTGTACAGATAGCTGAAATAAAGGGGATCAATAATAGGTACCTGGGTAAGAATAAAAGTCTGAGGAACAGGCAAAATTAGATAGGAATAAGTGTATATTTGGGGGGCAGGAGGAGTGGGGGAACTGGGGTTCTTTTCCAGGGGGTCACATGCTAAAAACCCATGAGGTTTTTATGGGCCAACGGGTTCATGGCTCTTGGAATGGTCAAGGTGGTCACCTTGGAACAGTCAGGAACAGTCCCAAGGTCCCAAGTCCCAAATCCATGGCAAGGTCAATATACTGCCAGCAGCCCATATGGACTGTTGCTTGAGCATGGATTACTGACTTCAGATAATAAGGAAATGATCATTAACTTATAAAAACATAGATTCATCAGTCAGGAAAGTGTGTATTGCACATAACATGAAACTATAATGCAAAGGGCTTAAACAGTAAGGACATCTCAACAAGATCTCACCATCTCCAAGATTGGTGCTGTCTTTCTTTCTGCTCCATCGTGCTCAGTTTATTGGCTTTTCCCTCTGGCTTTGACAAACATCATATAGGAAGGTGGCTGCAAAGAGAAGCAGGACAGTGTCTTTCTCTTCCTGTGAGTCCCATTTAACAGCCAGGAAATCTTTCCCCAACATACATCCCCTCACAACTCCTTGGCCAGAATGCATAGCACACTTATGGCTAAACTAGTCATTAGCCAGGGGAATGAGATTACCATGATTAGTTTAGATCCATGTGGCACAAAACATGGTCCCTTAGCCAGCAACATCATGACCTGGGACTTGTTAAAAATGCAACTTCTCAGGTCTGATTCATTGAATCCGGGGCTGGGGCCTTGCAATCCATTTTTAACAAGACTTCCAGGTGATTCTAATGCAGGATAAATTTGAGAAGCTGGTCTGGAATAATCAGGGTTTCACCTAAACTGGGGATAAATCCACCCTCTTCAAGGAGTTTGGATACCTGAAGAAATTCAAGATTTACTAACAAAGAAGGGGAAATGGATTTGTAGCAATGGGGAGCTGAATAAGACTTTCCACACCTGTAGACCAAGGTCCCTAAAGGCCTCTCACCCCCATAACCATAGAACCAACTCTGCCTCTAATAGAACACCATCTAAACTGCAAGCTTCCTGAGGGCAGGAAGCTGGTCTACTTTGCTCACCCCTCTACCCCAGACCCTACTTGACGCTGTGTCTAGCATAGAGTAGGTGCTCAAACCTTTTCTAAACTAATAGAATAATCCTACAAATACTCAAACATCCTGTATTTTGGTGTGATGGAGGAGGGGGAGATTCTAGAAGCAAAAGAATCTGAAAATGCATATTGACTCTTGACCACCATTTGGAGTTCTGCCCAATATCTGAACCCATCTGTTATTGAAGCTTTCTTGGAACTAGTTATCCTTAACCCACCGAATCTTCACCATATTCTTTCTCCTTCAATCCAGGAGGAATGATTAAGCCTCAAAATATTTCATTTTCCAAAATCTGAAGATCTAAGTCTCTAGTTCAATTGCCCAGGACACAACTTCAATTGTGGGCTGCAACCCTTCTGTTTAAATCCTGGCTCTTACCACTTTCTGATAGTGTAACTTAGGGAAAGTTACTTTACTTCTTAAGCCTCAGTTTCCTTGTCATTATAATGGACTAGTATTGGTACCTATTCCATGAAGTAATTGTGAGGCTTAAGATAATCTATGTACAGCACTCAGTAGAGTATTTGGGGCACAGAGTAAGACAAATGTTTGTCTAAAAACTCAACAGTGATGGGAAACTTTTATGACAATTCTTAGACCATTAATATCCTTTCTTCACAGTTATAAGTTATCATTACTTATTGCTGCCTACCAGATTAGGGAGTTATGAGGATTTTAGCAGTTTTTACAGCCAAGCCCCACCTGCCCCGGGCTGTGATGTGGCGGAAAGGCAGCATGCGAGCCCGACAAGAGCACTGACTTAAGAGCCACAAGACCTGGCTCGGTCACAGATTAAGGCTTCCAGCGTTTCTGAGCCTCAGGTTTCTCCCCTTTGAAACTTGAAAACTAACGCCTGCTTGCCTGCCTGACCCAACAACCTCACTGGTTCTCGCTGAGGCCAGGTGGCGCGGGAGCAGGTGTGGAGGCGCTGTCACACCACCAGGCCCAGCCTCGGTGTCCGTGCTCCCCACAGAGTGCTCTCCCTGGAGCCCCACCCCCTCACTGCGCCTTCGGGTCTCTGCTTCCTTGGCTTCTCATTTGCTGGCACAGTTGACCACTCCCTTCTTCTCAAATTCCTCTCTCTTGGCTGCTGTGACACCACCCTCTCCCCAGTCTTCTCAGGCTTCTCTGCCCATTCTCCATCTAGAACTGCCCGAGTCCCGCGGAATGCTCACCAAGGCTGCCTCTCGCCCTGCATTCTCTGTAGGCAATCACATCTACTCCACCTTCAAAAGCTATCTGTCAACAAATCCAAATGATTCCTATGATTCAGTAAGCCATCCTTTTCTATTGCTGAGGAGTATTCCATGGTATGGATTTACCATGGTTTGTTTTGCTGCTCACCCACTGAAGGACACTTGGATTGTTTCCAGTTTGGAAAGGGTGCAATTGATGGGTTATATTTGCATGTTTACTTTTTTTTAAAGAAACTACCAAACTGTTTTCCAGAGCAGCTGGAGCATTTCACATTCCCACCCGCAATGTGTAAGTGATTCAGTTTCTCCACATCCATGACAGCATTCGGTGTCATCATTTTCTATTTTAGTCATTATGATAAGTACATATTGATACTTCATTGTGCTTCTAATTTGCATTTCACTAATGGTTAATGATGTTGAACATCTTTTCATGTAGTTATTTGTCATCTGTATTTCCAATTTAATGAAACATCTGTTTATGTCTTTTACCCATTTCATAACCGGATATTTTTGTGTTAAATCTTGAGTCCTTTATACATTTTAGTATATGTGGTTTGCAAATATCTTCTCCTAGTCTCTGGCTTGTATTTATATCCTCTTAACAAAGTTTTTGTGGAGCCAAAGTATTTTTTCAGTTTTGATGAAGTCCAACTTCGTAAGTTTATTTTTTGGATTGTGCTTTGTAGCCATGTCTAAGAACTCTTCACCTAGCCCTAGGTCCTGAAGACATTCTGTATTTCACTCTAAAAGTCGTATAGTTTTACGTTTAAAACCCATGATCCGTTTTGAATTAATTATAGCACACTGTGTGACGTTTAGGTCAAGGAGCACTTTGTACCTTTGGCACAAAGGGACTGTTCAGAATAAGGGTAAAAAAAAAGAGATCCCAGGAGGATAGCTGTGTGCTCAGCATGGATGATATACAGTCCAGACTGTGACTAAAGAGACAGCCACACTGAGGATGGCCACCACCATACCTTCTGCTCCTGCACCATCTAAAGATGTGTTCCATCAAAACCAGAGTCCACCAAGAAAGAAGGAGACTGGAAAGCCAGGAAATGGGGAATCCAACTCAAGGTATCCCCAGAAGGGGGCTGTGCAGCCAGCCAGAGAGAGGTCAGTCCATATGGAAGGAAGAGGAGGTGTCCAGTAGTGATATTTTTAGGGAAAACCAAATGGAACACATACATATTGATATAATCGCACTTGTAGAAAAGTGTACCAAGATGCCATTGAAAAGTGTAGAAAGAATTAGAAATAGGACCAGAAAAAACCAAAACCAGATTGGTAGGGTTGGAGGGGGCAGGGGTGGGTGGGGAGACGCTATTATTAACTTTAGGAAAAGACAAAAAAGAGGAAAGGAAATATAATGCTCAGTATGCTATAATGCTTAGCCTGCACAATATTTACATGGGCACACTGATACCAACAGGGAAGAGGCAGTTAAACAAAGGCTGTAAGATGACCCTACAGGGATATGGCAGAGGAGAGGCAGAAGGCAGGGTGGTATTAGACAACAAAGTCCTCAATTACCATAATAGGAAATTAATAGGGGTCAAATACTGATAAATCAAAAGAGAGCATAATACACATATTATTTAGAAATATAGAGATGTGCACATAGCAGGAATAAAAAGCCAAAACTGTTGAAAGCGACTGGGGAAGAGAACAAGGGGAAGAAATGAGGTAAGAAACGCCTCCTGCGATTTGTTCTAATCCCCTTAATAACATTTGACTTTTAAATTCTGTATGCATACGTTACTTTAATAAAATAAAGACTGATTTCCAGAGGGAGGGTATAGCTCATGCTTAGCATGCATGCGGTCCTGCGTTCAATCCCCAGTACTTCCTCTGAGAATAAATAAATAAGTAAACCTAATTACCTCCCCCTACCAAAAAAAAAAAAAAAAATTGATAACAAGACTGATTCCCCAAAACAAGAAGTAGTGCCATGTGGTCTACAGAGCGGAGACACGATGCTCTGGTTCTTTCCCTCCTCTGGGTCTGACTCAGTAATGCAGGTTACATATTAAGATTCCAGGAACTAATGGGGCAGCACATATGAAACATATTCCTTGCTGGTGCCTTAACCACAGTCTGGTAGTGACCTTACTTCTAAGGATTCTGTCTTATGATTTGTTAATCCTTTTTCTGGTAACATTGCTCTCAAGCTTAACCGAGCACACTTCCTCCTTTAATGACAGGTAATGCAATTTCAGTGCTGAAAGGATGAAGAGCATTCTTGAATCACAGACAGAAAACTTCTGCTTGATTTGATCGACTCATCAAGTGTGTTCCTGAAAAAAGTTCAGTTCAGAGCAAACTGTTGCCTATACTAAATACTCGCCAGTAAAATTTAACACTGTGTTCTTGGGAGAAAACCAGCGGGCCCCAACCAACAGTAATGACAGTGAACTCTGAGGCTCTCCACCATTATTTTTAGAAAGCACTTGGAAGTGATTGATCTGTAGAGTCCGTTCACATGACTTCCCCACAAAGCCAATAAAAGAAATTAGTCAAGGAGAAACTAGCATTTACTGAGTGTCTCTTACGTGTCAGGCACTGTGCTGGGGACTTTAATAAAGGTATTGTCTGCTTTAATCTTGGCGACCATCCAGAGAAGTAGAAAGTATTATTCCCACTTTACGCTTAAGGAAACCAGAGCCTAAAGATATTAAGCAATTTTCCCAAAGCCACACACTGGTAATTCAAACCAACCATCAAGTCTTTTCACAAGAAATGTATATAATTACAATTGCCAGTGTTAATCTGAGCTTTGAGTGCTCTTTGGTTCCACAGGGCTTTAGTATTTAAGCAACCACATACGACTTCACGTTGTTCTAAGGGGGAAAGTTAGAAGACGATGACCTGATTAGAATTTTTAAAATATGACTATCCTTTTGATGTAATAGCCTTGATACCAACAAACATTCATTGGTGTAATGATTAACTAAAAGGCAACATGAGATTCAAATAGCAATATTAGGAGAACACTGTATTAGGGAAAGAGTAACTCAAACCAAATCGAAGTAACTTCACCTCTTGTGGTCCTGTGACCTTGAGCAAATTGCTTCATTTTTCCCAGATAAAACTGTAGGACTTTCAGTAGCTCTCTTTCAGGTGTGCTGGGCTATCAAAAACAAAAGTGGAATGAACACAATTCACTTTTGGGCCAGCCCATAGTAAAGTGAAAAGCAGAGAGTAAGAATGTTTAATTCACCATTATTATGGAAGGTTTATAGCTGCCGCTGAAGCAGCTTCTGCACTGTGTAAGTAAAATAACAGCAAAGAGGTGAGCCTGAATGTTCACCAGGGGAGCCTGTACGGTGTGAGATTTACCTGTGTTAGCACCACGCAGAAGCCTGAATCCCAAAACTTTGGTGCACCTCCCCTGACAGCCTGTGACTTAGGAAAGCAGAGATTTCTTACGGATTTCTAACTATGTAAGTTTGGCATTGGCCTTAATGCATGTGAAGAAACCAAAAGATCCCCTTCCTGACTCATGTTCCCCTTCCATCAGATATCTACCTACTAGCCGTACACGTGTGACGTGTGCTGACACATCAGCAAAGCACAAAAGAGAAAATGTAACCCAGCAAAAGGAGCATAACCAAATCGACCCTTTAAAAAGGGAAATGCACAAGTGCGGGTAGCAGGTCACCTTTTAAAGGATCTAGTTCGCCCCAGCCCTGACCTGGAACCAGGTGACCAGCCAGAGAACATTACCTTGGATGGAAACACATGACTTTTACTTAGATCAATGATTCTCTAACAAACAATAAAGTGGAATTGTCTTCGTTTCCTGAGAGAGTCAGGATTTGCTGTGGAGCCTTATTCTGAAATGTCATGTCCTCTAGATCATTCATTTTTTCCCCCAAGTACAATATTTAATAAAATCTCAGCAGCCATCCTCTGGTATTACGTTATTCTGCCCCCTCCACATCTTACCACCTAACTCCAGCTCCTTCAAAGGGACATGATAGCACTGATCCAATTTTATAAAAACAAAAGCAAAACTTTGTCAGATAATTTGGTCCAACTAACTGTACTTGCTTCTCAGGATGTAAGAAAATCAGGCTATTATTACATGTAATACCAGATGGAAATTTTATTTCATTGCCACTTATATTACACTTCTTTTGACAAGGCAGTCATATTAGAACCAAGAAAGCATCCATATTTATGCAGTGGACAATCGTGCATTCAACAATATTAAGAACTATTATTGCCAGGCAGCTGCTAGGTCCTAAAGACTCACTGGTGACATGCCCTAGTGCTCCTGGAGAGATACAGCCCAGGGATTAGTTAAATCCCTGGACCCTGAAACCAGTTTTCCTGGGGTCACACGCTGGCTCTGAGAGTTACCAGCTATGTGACCTTGAGCAAGTAACTTAAGTTCTTAGCGTCTCAGTCACCTCATCTGTAATAATAACAGTGCTACTTCACAAGGCTTTTAGGAGAATCAAATGACTTAATATTTATAAAGCAATTAGAACTGTACCTAGTACACAGAAAGTGCTTTGTAAATGATTATTAAATAAAATGGAACTCATTTCCTAGTGAGGGAGTCAGACAATAAATAAATAAGAAAATTATACCCTAGTCGTGGGGACAAACATGAAGCAAACAATTTACAATAAAATTAAAGCACACCTAATCCTGTCAGTGGCAAGGCTTGGTTATTTGGACGAATTCTCCTGCTTTCTGAAAACAATTGGGCACCAAAACAACTTCAGTTTTGATAGCCTCCTGGAGCAAAGGGGACAGAATTATAAGCGAGTATAGGGCTCGTTCAAAAAGAGCATTTAATAGATCCTTCCCTTAATACGTGTAGGCCCCCAAAGGGCCATACCCTCAAGGTTTGGGCAGCCCAGAAGGAAAGTCTACCCTTCCCTCCCCAGCCCGACAGGACCTGCCTTTGTGGACAATTAAGTTAATTTGGAATAGAAAAGATCTGGGGGGTAGGGAGGGGAAATACAAGTGGACTTGTCCCTGGAGGGTGTGACTAGAGGCTGGTGCTCCGGGGAGTCTCTTGTCAATTGTCCAAGAATCCTCAAGCCATGAACTTAGTGTATGGTCCTGGCTGGCAGTGTCCCTAAGCTCTTGAAAATCCTGTCTAGAATAAGTGCCCCTTGTCTTAGATCTTAAATTTTCTTACAAATAATTTTTTTAAGGAAAATGAGGAGTGTACAATAATATCCAAGAATCCCAAGGAACAAGAGTCACAAAGGAAGAAGGTATGGAGCATTAGAAAGAGTCTGCTGGCATTGACTGAATTCCGGAAGACTACACTGTCCAAGCCAGCCTTGCTTAGGTCAAGTGTAACGGACATGATTAGTGATATTTTGTGAATGTAATTTTTATACTTCTAGGTGTGCATTCATGTTGACCCGACAGGGTACAAGATGAGATGCTATGAACAGTGGATTCCAGCTTCAGACATGGGTGCAATGCCCTCTCTCTAAAAGTTTACAAACTAAATCCAAAAACACTGATGGAAAGAAGGAAAGAAATGTTCAACTATCAGCACGTGGGTGACTATAAAGGAAAAGGCAGTGGGAGATACATATCTAGTTTTCAAAGAAGGTAAGAGTCCACAAAAGAAAGGGACGAAGGAAGGGGGAAGGAGGGTAGGGAAGAAAGGTAGAAGATGAATGGTGAAAACTGAGGGCAAACAGAGTAAAAAGACTCACACCCTCATGTTATCCTTGGGTGAAAAGAATATAAACGATCTTTATTTTCTTCATTTAGATTATCTGTATTTCTTAAATTTTCTCGTCGTGTGCTTTCCATTGTCCAGTTCCCTCCACAGATGGTTTAAAGGAAGAGAATCAGTTTCTCAGTCTCTAACGCAATCCCAAATTTGCTAGGGTTTTAAATGCCAGGTTTAACCTCTAAACCTGGCATTTCCTATTTTAATTCCTGGTATGAAATTCGTGCTCTCTAGCAATTCATTTTCTATTACCTTTTAATATAATCATTTATTGTATTTAAAGGGTCACCTGAGAAAGAAGCAATTTAATTTTTTTTAAAAAAGAAGAGAAAAAAAAAAGAAATTGTGTCCTTTCTCCAACCATCAACACATTTTTGAAAAATAAAAAATGACAAGAAAAATATTATAAAGAAATGTAAGCATTGCCCAGTCTAGGCATATCTAAATTCTGTAAACATTCAAAGTCACCTGCTACTCACTGGGTAGAAAAAAAATCAACTTTTAAATGTATCTACACTATATGATCCCCAGCTGACCAACACAGAAGTTTAGGACCAGCCCATGTCCCTCTTACAGAAACAATCAGCAGGACCCTAGATCAATTATGACGGAACACAACTATATTTGTCTAACACTAACCAACCCTCTTGTGTGAGGCTGATTTTTAGTCTGGTTTTGTTTGTTTGTTTGTTTGTTTGTTTGTTTTTTGTTTTCGCATGAGTTTGCTTATGAAAATTTTTATAAATTTAAACAGTTCTAGGTTCCAAAAATGGAGGAAGATAAGCCTTAATTGTTTTGATTTGAAACTGTTTTTAAAAGTCAAATTACCATGATGCCTCAGATAATCTGATGAGCCTCACTGGGGGTTTACCCCAGCTTTTTCATCAGTGCATATACACATACCTTTCTCTACTCATTCCCTTAACTCCAGGTTTTTTCAGTGAAAATGCCTTATTTTACAGATGCGCTTGCCACCTTTAAAATCTTTCCCCTCACTTAAACACTTTACTAAATCCTTCTTCCATGAAAAACTTTTCAGATTGGTCAGGGGGAAAAAAGGTGACAACACTACCTTTTTGCATTTTGAACAATATCATTTTTTTCTATAGCTCTACTAGACTGTACCAAGGAGGGCTGTTTTGGGTTGCAAGTAAGAGAAAACTGTGTTTAAACCTGTGGTTAAATCATAGGAAATCTATTTTATCTCACTGAGCCAGTAATCAGGAGATAGGTGGTTCCAAGGTTCTCCTCAGGGGCTCACCGGTGTCATCAAGGACCCAGACACTTCTCATCCTCCTATCCCTTCATCCTTAGTGTGTAGGTTTTATTCCCATGCCCGTTGTCTCGCTGATGCACAGCGGCTGCTGCACACCCTCATGCTGTGCTTAACCGTAAGAATCAAGGGTATTGCAAGCGATGATCTTCCCTCGGAAGACTCTGTCCTTTATTCAGGGAAGAAACATTTCCAGAAGTCTTCCTTATTGCCCCATAAGTCAGAACTGGATCACATGGGTACTCCCAGTTACAAGGAAGGTTGTAAAAGTCTCTTTTAAGCCTCTAGTTAAACTCAGGCTCCTCTTTTGTATAAAGCAACTCCTAACTGGTTTCCTTGCAGCCCCACCTTGTCCCCTCCACCATCCACTCTTTACAGCTTCCATGATATTATAAATGCAAATCTTACCATGTCCCTTCCTCTTTAATGGATTATGTTCAAAAATCCTACGAGTGACAAGGTCCAGGATGGTCAGGTCACACCCACCTTCCTACTTGTCTCCTGTGGTGCCTCAGCTCGCTCTGCATTCCCATCACACTGGCCTTCTCTTCACTCCTTAAAAATCCTAAGCTCCTGACCATCTCACAGCTTTTGCACACATGATTCCCTCCGTCTGGAGTGATCACCATTCTGCACCTCCTTAGTCCCTTCTGCCTCATGTCTCCATTTAAACATTTTTGCCTCATGCAAGGGTTATTTGGAAGGTGTTATCAAGTCAACGAAACACAGAAATATTCCAAGTTGTTAAATATAAATGGGAGTGATGGAAAGGAATGAATGTTTTTATTTCAGCAATTAGCAGATGTTCATTTATTAAGAAAATTCTGGCACTCTGTTAAATCATGCTGGATGAGGAGCCATTTGGCAGGACTCACTTTCTTTTCCTAAATATCTTCCTCCTTTCACTCATTTGATCAACAATGTAGCAGTCTAGCTCCACCCCTTGCTAGCAGTGAAGATTCCTCAGACAAGAGTCTTCCTCCTTGGCCCAGTGGCGTCTCTATAATGGGATGGCACTGTGATGACTTTGTCCAGTTCTAGTGCTAGAATGGCAAGTTTTCTCTCTAAAACTAATCCCAACGAATAAATGAAAATGCATCACTTTCAAAGACACGCTGCTGTGCATATCATTTAAAAATCCAAGAACGCTGAGCTAAGATGTTAATAATAAGAAGTATGCATGTTTTTATCACATTTCATGCACTGAAATACTCCATAAAAATTTATTTCTATTAATTTCATATTGTAAGTTATTTGAGGAAAGCATCATGTCTTTCACTACTTTTACTACTTCAGAAAGTCCTCAAAACAGGGAACTCTAATGCGAAAAGATAACACGCACCCCAATGTTCACAGCAGCACTATTTACACAATAGCCAAGACATGGAAACAACCTACACATCCATCAACAGATGACCAGATAAAGAAGTTGTTTTATATATATACATAAATATTATACACACACACACACACACACACACACACACACACACACACACAATGGAATACTAGTCAGTCATAAAAAAGAATAAAACAATGCCATTTGCTGCAACATGGATGGACCTGGAGATCATCATTCTAAGTGAAATAAGCTAGAGAAAGACAAATACCATATGATATCACTTAAATGTGGAATCTTAAAAAAAAGACACAAATGAACTTATTTACAAAACAGAAAGAGACTCACAGACATAGAAAACAAGCTCATGGTTACCAGGGGTGAAGGGTTGGGGAGGGATCAGTTGGGAGTTGGAGATTTGCAGATACTAACTACTATATACAAAATAGATAAACAACAAGTTTATATTGTATAGCACAAGCAACTGTATTCAATATCTTATAGTAACCTACAATGAAAAAGAATATGAAAACGAATATATGTATGTGTTTGTATGACTGAACTATTATGCTGTACACCAGAAACTGACACTACACTGTAAACTGACTATACTTTAATAAAAGAGAAAAAGCCCTCAGAACAAAGATGCTGGGATGTCAGTTGCTCCATACCCAGTCCTCCAGAGGAGTTGTACCCCTGAGCTCAGGAAACATCAAAATAGTTATCTGAAAAAGATGCACCTCTGTCATAGTTAGTGAAAATGTCCTATCTCAAAGCCTTTCTGTCCAACTAATAAAAAGCACCCATATGTTCCTGGGAGCAAAAGCCTCCTGAACTTAGATGCAATCCACAGGTTCCCTTCACTTTCAGCTCAGGGCTGGATTTGTATTCCCCAGGTGGGGCGGCTGTCCGCGGAATTCCAGACCTGACGGAATGAGATTCACATCCTCAGTGAGTCGTGATAAGAGCCCAGTCCTGGCAGGCTGCAGTATAACGTGAGGGTTAAGACCGCGGGAGATGGAGTCAAACCTCTTGGGTACAAATCCGGCTCTGCTACGTACCAGCCGTGCAACCTTGGGCAACCGTTTAACATTTCAGAGCTAAGTTCTCCTCGCGTATTTCGTGAGGATAATACTAGTACCTACCTCCTAGGGTTGCTGTGAGGAGGACTAAATGAGTTAATCCACAGGAAGCTCTTGGAACAGCGCCTAATTGGCACATAACGAACTTGTTAATACTACAGCCTTTCAAATCTGGGCGCCTGCAACTCTGCAACATTTTGCCTGGATATGGAAACGCTCTTGTGAGTTAAAAAACCTGAGATTCCGGAGCTGAGTGGCCACGATTGGTGACCCGGAGAGGAAAGGAAAAAAGAAATCGGGGTAAGGGCAGAGGGAGACCTGCAACACTTATCCACCGGAGCCCACCTACAGCCTCGGTCTCCTAGCCTCCGGTCTCCTCTCCTGTTTCCTCTAACAAGGATTCGACTCGCGAGCGGCGGAGCACAGTCTTTCTCCAATCAGACACCCCAAAGCTGGCGCCACGTATGCGACCTGGTCCAATCTCTCCCTCTGGAGGGCGGGAACGCGCACTCCTACCTGCACCTGTGGCAGCAGTGGCCTCCCCCTGGATTTTTTTTTTTTTTTTTTTCCTTCCAGCTGCCCCGAGGTTCTTGTTTTTCTAATCACTTGGCGAATAACCAGCAGGTGGGCAGATGTCTTTTCCCGCGCTGAGGACCAACGCGTAGGAAGGTTCAGTGCAGCAGAGGGAGCAGCTGAGATCCCATCTCCCAGCGGTTCCCAGGAGGCGCTAGCGGGGAAAGGAACGCGCCGGAGAATGAAAGGCCACTAAGCGGGAGAGCCTGCCTGGCCATTTACCTGGGACAGTGAGCCTGGCATCCCCTCGCCGCTGCGCTCTTCGGTCGGAGCCGACCTCACTTGAAGCCCTGGGCTGCCGCCGCCGCAGCGCCAGGAAGAAGTTGGAGGCGCCAGAGGAAACCAGCAACAGCAATCGGCTTAGCTGGCCTGCGGCGATTTCGGCTGGCACACCTTTCAGAAAGAAGCTCGACCTGCCCATGACCGCGTAGAGGTACGTCGCGTTCCGGCTTCCAGGTTACCCCAGGTGCACTCCCTCCCGGTTCTCCAAGAGGAGGGAGGTGCGGAGCCGCCAGGTCCTGGGAAGCCTAAGCAGGTGAGATCTAAGCGATTCTGTGTCCGACAAGACCGAGCCCATTCTGGGGTATCACCCTGGGGCTCTTCCCCAGCGCCCTAGGAGATATTGCTAGCTGCAGGCGCTCTGCGTAATTTGCAATCTTTCCTTGAGTAATTCGTGCAAAGTCCTTCTGTGCACACAAAGTTGATTGTGGAGAAGAAAGTGTAGGGCAGAAGGCAGAAAGCAGCATCGGAACACCCACCACTAGTGAGTAACTTGGGGTTATTTTTCCTATCTATACTATAAAGTGGAGGGAGAAGGATGTTTGCAAACCCAGCTGCAAACTGTGCCTGAGGGTGTGGATGCCTTCCGTAGGGAAAGAACTTTAGGCCGTTTTTTCTTCTATTGTTTTCAAGTCGCAGCCCGAATGTGCCCTCCAGGCGTCCTGGGAAGGAGCGGGTGCCAAGGTTTCTGCGCTCAGCGGAGGCCGCTGTGGCGGCTCGCGTAGGCGCTCCAGCTCTCTCCCCTCGGTTGGGGGAGGAGAAACTCCAACCACAGACACCGCCAAAGTTTTGCTCTCCAACGCCGGCGAATCCCAGGAGCGACGGGCGCGTAGGATGGGAAGGAGCCCAGCGGAAACCTGGAAATAAGCCGCGGCGCCAGCGAATCCTGCTTATTCGTGGAGTTAGTTGTGGATAGACTCAGTACAGAAAGTGGGCAGACGACTCTCGCTTCCGATAATCATACTTTAAATGCTAATAAACAGCCTTTTCGCTCCGCAGAGTGCTGTTTTTAAAAGCTGGGAAGCGGCAAATTGGAGTTACTGGTTGCGCGCTCTCTCCTTTGGAGGAGGGAATTGCGCAAGGAAAAGAACAGAAGCCTTTAATTTGTAACCAAAAATCCCAAGAGTTGAGCTGCCTAATACAAACAGACTCGGTGCATATTTTAATACAGAACTAAAGGAAGAGGACATTTGCCTCTTGGGCTCATCTCAACCACCGGCCGGGGGTAGCTTCGCAGAGACGCAAGATTGGTCTCTGGACAATAAAAGGAAGAGTAGGGTGGCGGTTTTCAAGGGAAGTTAAGTCTAGACACGCTTCTCTGAAAGTCACAAGGCAAAAGTTACGTCAAAAGCAGAATGTGTAAGAAACAAAACACCATGAGCTTATCCCCTCGCTCTTACTGGCAGGTAAATTCCCCTGAAGAATCACATTGAAAAGTATCCTGGAACAGAAGTCTAGGGAGCAAAAGCCTTTGAGGGAAATTTCAGAACTGTTTGAGAAGGGTCTAATGTTCATTGTTCACCGTAGCGGGGTCGCGCTCGCTTCTAGGCGCCCTCCTCCCGGGTGCTCATTCAAGGGGAGGCCATTCTGGACCGGGTGGGTCACCTGTGGGCATCCGTCTACAATCAAGCAGAAAGTACAGGCCGTTTTCCCATTGGAGCCTGGTTAATCCGGAAGCCCGGGCACCTACCCTGGAAGCTCGTCGCGCGCTGACCACTGCACTATCCTGGAAGCCTGGCAAAGGTCTTGAGGCCCGGGAGTGCCAAGACTCAGTCTTGGGACCAGACCATGGCGCCCTGGAGGCCGTTAGTCCGCCTGCGCTCTTGGGGGCGCGGCGGTGCCCTCTGAGGGTTGTGCGTCTCCGAGCGCTCGGACCCCGGCGGATCCCGTGCGGGCGGGCGCGAAAGGGCGTAAGACGGGGGAGGGAAGCACGTGACTTTGACAGACCCAGTAACGGAGTTTTGTTTTCTTCCCCAGCACAAGCCGCTGCCTCGGCGCCCGCCCGCAGTCTGCTTTCGAGAAGCCAGGGAAGGGCCCGGGTGGACTAGAGAGGGGCCGGCGCCGCCGAGGCCCTTCCTTACCCGCCGCGCCCCGCTCTCCTCGGCGGGCGGGTCATGGCCGACGGCGGTGGCAGCAGCAGCAGCAGCTCCGGCTCCTGGTGGACTTCGCTAACGAGCAGCAGGAAGAAGAGCAAGTACACCCTGGGGGCCGCGCAGCCTTCCGCGCAGCCTGCCCCCGGGGAACCCGCGCCGTCCGGCCCGGACTGGACTAGCGGTTCCCAGGAGAATCAGCACCCCAATCTCCTCGGGGGCGCCGGAGAGCCCCACAGGCCGGACAAGATGTGCGAGGAGAAGTCGGGCAACAGCCGCCGGAATTTAAAGATCTCGCGCTCGGGCCGCTTTAAGGAGAAGAGGAAAGTGCGCGCCACTCTGCTCCCCGAGGGAGTCAGGTCCTCGGAGGAGGCGGGCTCCCCTGGTGACCCCCACGACAGTAAGCAATAGCCAGAGAGCTCCAAGACTGTCTCTCTTCCCGCCACTCCTCCCCAACCCCAGTTCTAAACCAGACAATTCTGACCCGCCTCTGCACCTGGTGTCTCACCCACCAAATTCAGAACATTCGCACAAGGCCTCTAGGTTTTATTTTCCTGGAAATTTAAGTTGTCAATTGAGTGGTCCATATTTCACGACTCAAGGATGCCTTAGATATTTATTCGCGGTAAAAGAATATACATAGAGGAAGTTGGAATAATTTTTTTTTTTCAAAAAGCTCCCGTGGCCTCTCTAGCATCACCTCTGAGAGTGAGAAGGGTACTTCTCTAAGAGACCTTAGCTCAACTGGAATTGCGCAGCCCCTCCAATGAGGAAGGCATTCTCTGATTCAGGACTTGCTGTTGCAAAGCAAATCACAGTGCTGTCTTTAATGCCTGAGAAATGCACTTTAGGAGTACTTCTGTAGACTTATACCTTAAGGAAAGGGATAGGAGAGAGCAGGAAGCATCATTAAGCAGAAACATTTTAAGTAAGGCAAGATTGCTTTTAATGTTGAACTACAAAACTGTATTGCCTACTTTAGTGTGGACTATTAAAATTGTTGCACTGTAAGACTTCAGGTGATTTCTGTATTTTTTTTTTCCATTGCAAGACTGAAGCTCATCTTACTGAAAAGCAGGCATTGCAAAATCCAGGGTGACAGAGTTAATCATTTGCCACGTAACCTTACACCTCCTCTTGGAAAGCTGCTAGAAATCTGGAAAGTTTCTAGAAACTACCAACACCAGATTGGAACCACTTAGCTGGATATCCATATTTACAAACCAAATTCGAGGAAGAGAGGAAGCAGTACCAATTCATTATTCTCAAATTCTGTTTTTACTTCAGTGCATCCTCACAGAGTAGAGTAAGTCACAATGCTAACAAAAAAAAATAATTCTTTTCAGTGTCCATTATTCACCTTACTAACAACTGGCTGAAAATACTTGTTCAAACAGGTAGACTAAACTCACAGTTTGTGCAAATCTGGCTTTTTGCCCACCCTCTTTGCTTCAAAAGTTTATCTCTGTAGTCTGAAATACGCATTTATCTAGTTTCAAAGCCTATGATCTACCAATCTGAAGATTCTTAACAAAAATCTACCTGTCTGCTTTCATTATGAACTTCAAGTAAAAGAGTAGATGAATACCACCTGTTTTCAGCAAATCACAAGAGAGTTATTGTGGTTGTTAAGATCCACTGGGACCTCTTCCCACCATAATTCAGCTCATTTATAAACATCTAGAGATGCATAGCAGGAAATTATAATGACCGAAATGTGTGTGTGTGTGTATATATATATACACATATATATATATTTAGATAATATAGAGAGATAAAATATATAAAATAAAAATATATTTAGATAATTACAGATGAGAACTTGATTGGAGCTTCTGAATTTGTTATATATAGTTTTTTTTTGTTTCTCTCAAAGTAGTAATTTATAAAATAACAAAACATGTTGATTGTTTAAAGAGATTTAACAAAGAAACTTGATGAAAATGGCTAAAGTGGATTTAAATTAGTGACTCAAGTTTGGAGACCAGCAAAATCAAAGAGTTTACCATTTGATATGTGAGCTTCCACACACCAAAGATTTACTCCAAAGGAAATTTTTTACTTGGGGATTATAAACACGTTACGTCAAAAGAGAGAGTATGTGAGGTTTTGTTTTTTTTTTTTTAATCATGAAAAGGCTTTTTTGTTTTGTATTTGTATGCTCTACAGATGATTAATTACATTCCCATAACATATATACAGATTTTTAAATGTTTAAACCTCAAGATACTTCTAGTAAATAAAGGGAACTATGTGGGAAATATGTGACCGAAATCTTATCAGGGTGAACGTTCTGGATGAGGAAGACTTTACATCAATTTTAAGTGGGCCTACCATCTCTAGACTCCAAGGAAGGGGAGGGAGTCAAGAACTTGGACTCAGAGAAGAGGTTCATGGTTAAGGGAGGGGCCTGTGGGCTGGCATGGCACTGGGAGTGAATAGAGCAGAAGCTGTCAGAAAAGGCTTTGGAACACCTTCAGGAAGTATTATAATTTCACTCTGTAGAAGGTAATCAAAATTAGAGTGGATAACGACCCAAAATACTTTTCCCCTCCCAGGAAGACCAATAGATGAGATCTGTACCCATTTATAAAATCAAGATTGCAAAATTGCCTAATTTTAAAATTGTATACTAACTCTCTCATCCATGGTTTTACTGTTTTAAAGAATTTTTTCCCCTTAAAAATTCCTTTAGATTCATAAAACATTGGCATTTCCCCAGGTTTTGTGCCTAGTTTTGGATCCCATCCAAGTCTGTAATTGCTGCAGATAATCAATAGCAGACATACAGCCGCGGAACTTATTAACATGACATCTTTCCTCACTGTTCTGAAAGAATTTAAAACCATGCTAATGGCAATGATGACAATGAGTGCAATGCACAATCTGCAGCTGAGGTTTGTAATTACATAGTTTTAAAGCAGTTCTAATTATGCAGTGGGAGGAATGCATTGATTTAATCCCAATTCAGTGAAATCAGAAACCAAGCAAAATTGTTGGGATGAAAGGATCAGAAGCAAGATGAGATACTTTGACGAAGTGTCTTGCTGGGATTTGTGTGCTCTACAAGTGATTAATTACATTCCCATAACATATATACAGATTCTTCAAATGTTTAAACCTCAAGATACTTATAGTAAATAAAGGGAAAATGTTGAATTAAATCTGGAGTTAATTAGGTTGGAGACATGCATTTTCTTAAAACTCCTTACAAATGAAATTTCACTCACAAGTTTGGAAGCCATTAAAGAAATTTTCATACTGTACTTCCAAAATATGTGAAAGAAGGGGACAAAAATCTAGCTGCATACTTACTAAATGCTTTCATAACCATGATAATTATACGCACAGGGCAGTTTTTGCCTCCGTGACTCTCCTTGCAGTTGGTGGCTGAGCAGTAACTCGTATTACAGGTCACCTGAACATCCCTTTGTGTTCGTGCTTCTGTTGTTTGTCCCATTCTGACTGGCATTTCAAGGGCAGAAACTTAATTTTGTATATACAGTTAGAACATTCTGCTTCAATACAACACTTAGAATTTTTTTTTTTTGCTTTGAAATGTGAACTCAGAATGCCAATCTTGCCCAGTCCTTACAAGGGAACTGTAAACCTGATGAACAGGAGCATGGGCTGAAGCTTTGTCAAAAATAGTTCTTCTCCTCTGATCCACAGAAGAAAATTTTGGCAGCTTGAAATAAATAACAAAAAGGGGCAAAAAGTTTCAAATAAAAGATGAACCAGAGAGGAATAAGGGAGACGATGGGGCACTAATATTCAGTGGCCACATGGTAACTTTTAGGAGAAAAAGAGAGAGATAGAGAATATTATTTTTCCTTAGCTGAGAAGTGTTAGGCAGACTAGGAACAAATACACAAAAAGCTAGCTCACTAGATGTTGTAAGGGTAACTGATCTTTAAAAAATCTATTTTTGTTTGTGTGTGGAACATTTTGTGATAATTACACAGAAAGGTAAGAGATTCTTTCTTGGGATAAGCATGAGTTTCTCTCCATGGCAAGCAGAGGGTGGGATCACAGATGTTTTATACCCTTAGGGTGTCAACATAATAAGTACCTTAGACGAGGAACAAGTATGCAGCCCAGGGCAAACTTTGTCGTTGATAAGCTGGCTGTTCCATCACAACTTTGTTCTTCTCACTTGTTTTCTGTACTCCTGGTCCCATTCTCACCTTGCCCCTGAGCCATCAAGTGTGCATTTCCCAGCAGGCTCAGAGATGTGGAAGATGGGCTGCCAGGAGGTGCAGGGCTCTTCCCCTGCCTCCAGAACACACAGCATATTCACAACCACTTTGTTAAAAGATGGCCCTGCAGATTTGGATCACATAATGAGTAGCATCCATGGTGAGAGATGGTCATCATTAAGGAGATAGGTTGTAAGGAAACTGTACAGGTCTTGCCCTAGCAGAGGACAGCTGACCACTTGCATAGATAAGGTAGCAGCTATAGACCATGACAAATAATACTAACAGAGGATATAAGCAATCCTTCCAGGTATTCAAAACAAGGAGTTCAGCCATTCTTCCAAACCAAACTGTGCTGCAGATGACACAGTGATGGATTCTTAACTATTTCATCAGAGTTGTTGACATAACCTCCTACAACAAAAAGATCCATGAGTTTCTCTGACATGTATAACAGGACTGTTTACCCACAAGGCAAAAATTTCTGCTCTTTAAACTAGAAATGTCCATATTGAAGAAGAGGAAGGCTCCTACCCCTGAGAGCTGATTGACATGCCAATTGAGTACGGAATACGGGACCCATCTAGGACCTCCCTGTGCTTTTTTTGAAGGGCTATTCCTTGAGTTACAAGTACCCTGGATTATTCATTTTTTTCCTAGTGCCAGTCAACAAGCACATCCTACAAAGATGGCAGCAAAGAGCTCCTGCAAAGTTTTCCAAAGCACCTGATCGATCGTAGTTCTCTCTCACTTGCTCTTGGATGATCATCTTGGATGATCTGGATGTCAGTTTACTTTCAGGAAAATGATGGGATGGAGTCTATATTCCAGCTTTAAAACTCTCTTTTACAGTACTCTGCTCTTGTGAGCAATTGGCTGTAAAAGCTAACTCTCATAGTGCTCGTTGTTTACTATAAACACAAAGGCACCGGCTGTCAGCTGTCGGTACTGAGGTACTGATGGTCAGGTGGGGAGCTGGGAGGGAGGGAGAGAAGGAGAAACTGCAGTTGAGCTACCACATCATATGGTGCTGTCACCATCCTATCAAATGGCCCCACAATCAGGGTAATTCTGCTGTACGGGAGCATGGAGCCTCCTTATTCATGTTTAGAATCAAATGGAAACAAGGCTATCTCCTTATATATATTATTCAAAAATGTATTTTTCACAACTATTATCTCATTTGTTCCTCAGAACTCAAGGGCCCCAAATCCTGGTTCTGTCCTCTTGTTTAAATTCATCTTTTCCATTCTCATTGGTGTCCTCTGTCAAGAATTCATCCTCTCTAGGCCAGGGGCTTGGAAACAATCATTTTTCAACTCTTCTCTACACTCTGTTTATTTATTATTTTATTACATCTTTTTTTCTTAATCAAAACCATTTTAATAGATCTTATCTAATCCACGCAGTTAGGTTACAGACTTAATTCATATTTATATCAGATACAAGCACTACATCTTCTTAAATGAGAAAAATCAGCTTACACTTTGTTTAAAACTGAGCCAGATAAGGTCAGACTCCTTCACAAAGACTACCACCCCTGTCCAGCTACTCTGTATTACTGACCATTCCCAAGAGTGGCTGTACCTTGCCAGGCCTGCAGGCTTCTGTCTGTCCTGTTGCCTCTGCTAGGCGTAGTCTTTTCCCACTACCTGCCTGGCAAAGCCTCAGTCAACCTTTAATTGAAGAGTCTCTTCCCATGCAACAGTCATGGTCCTCCTTTCACTGTGTTGGGAAACATCTGTGAGTAGCACATTCCAGCCTGTTACCACCCCCACTGACTGTATTATATGTATGCGATCGCGTGTCTTTCTGTACTTTAAGTCGAGGAGCTCAGGGAAGTTCAAAGAGCAATGTTCATTCTTCGTGTCCCCTGGTGAACTCCGGGCCAGTCTACAAGGACCTGGGCCTGGCAGGTAGCACGTGCAGCCAGCACGTAGCTCTCAGTAGGGCCATAATCGCCTCTCCTCTTGGAAAGCAGGCTATAGCTGGCTGGTAGACAAATTTCTGAGAGTTGTGAATCAGTCTGAGTCTGATCAGGAGAGAGAAATCACACGGTAATCTGAAAAGGGGGCATTTACTATACAGAACTATTCCTCACGATAGGGACTGGAGTAAGAAGGAATTGGTTGGTAAGAAGTAACAGGAACCCAAAAGAATACAGGAATAGTATGAGGGGCAGCCACCACCCCAGAGCTGAGATAGAGTGCTCCAGGAAGAACCCCCTTCCCTCCACACCACTACACCTCATTAGAAAGGGCATGGCTAAGACCCACTGGTAGGCAGAGAAGTCACACCAATGGAACTTGCTGGAAATCCACCTACCCGAACTGGTTTCTGTGTACCAGGGGCACTAAAGCAGTAATCACGAAATTCTTTGAACAGCATGGATAGAAATATGGGAAATATCGCTGTGTTAATACAGTATGAGAGGAAATTGGTGTTTCTGTCAGCTGAACTACCATCATTTTAAGAGGGCAGTTGCTTGCCCAGAGAGTGCCTGTGAAAGTGAGAAAAAAGACACTACTTCCTCTGCGGGGGGGGGGGGGGGGGGGCTTCAGCCCACACACTCCCAGGGCAGGTACCCTTGCCCAGTGAACAATCCACACAGCTTTACACTGCAGCTGTGAGTCCATGAAAAGATGGCACTGTGCCCTGAAGGTGATGGGCTTTGGCAAAGGACAGAGCGGCCTGCCGGAAAGAAAGCCCAGGTTCTAGACCCATTTTCCTAAACAGCAGCTGTGTGGTCTTACGGCAAATCACTTAACTGCTCTGGGCTTTCATTTTCTCACGTGTAAAATGAGAAGTTCAGATATTTCAAGTTCAAAAATTCTATTATTATAGTGTCTATGCAAGAGAAGCAGTGTCTACCTTTATATTCAAAAACAGACCAGATCTCCGATTACATGCAACAGATTCTAGAGTAGGATTGCCATAAACATCAGGTCCCTCACCATCGACATGATCTTTTTCTGGGCTGTGATCAGGTCTGCCAATACCAGCTTTTCTAGCTAACTTGAAATTTCATATACGTATTCATAATGTATATGTAAATTGCATATACA
Source organism: Camelus bactrianus (assembly GCF_048773025.1). Classification (NCBI taxonomy): domain Eukaryota; kingdom Metazoa; phylum Chordata; class Mammalia; order Artiodactyla; family Camelidae; genus Camelus; species Camelus bactrianus. The sequence goes on along the minus strand of NC_133545.1, from coordinate 41,347,918 downwards.
TTACAGTGATATAATTCCTACTCTTCTTTTAAGTTTTTAACTGTGACATTGGCTGCTTCAATAAGAGCCCCCAAGATAGAGTGAGATCTCCCTCGTCTGTGTTCCTGCCACAGCCCTATCCTGAGACAGGACTGTCACTGGCTCCACCACCAGATGGTAAACTCTTAAAGGGGAGGGACTCCGATTTATGTCGGCGCTGCTGCAGCAAGCACAATTGCCCAGCACATAGTACTTGTTAAATATTTGTTGAGCAAATGAGGATTTAAATCAAATTTCTCACAGGAGACGTAAAGCAGAAGTGAAGACAGTGGGTTCTGAAGTCAGATGAGTTAGATTTAAATCTTGGCTTTTCCATTTACTCTCTGTGAACCTATGTGAGTTACACAACCTGCCATGCTTTAATTTTTGTTGTTTGTTCTGTTTTGGTTTTTGTTGTTTTTGTCCTCCCAATATTGATATAATTGACATATAGAATGGTATTAAAGATGGACAACATAACGATTGGATAGATTTATATATTGTGAAATGATATCCACAGTAACTTTCATTAACATCCATCATCTCATATATTTACAATTTTTTCCTATGATGAGAACTTTTAAGATCTACTCTCTTAGCAGCTTCCAAATGTACAATACAGTATGGCTAACTACAGTCACCATGCTGTACATTACAGCCCCAGGACTTTCACATTTTACAATCAGAAGTTTGTATCTTTTGACCACATTCACCCATTTACCTTACCCGCTCTGGCAACCACCAATCTGTTTTATGTTTCTATTCATTTTGTTTTAGATTCCACATATAAGTGAGATTATGCAGTATTTGTCTTTCTTTGCCTGATTTATTTTACTTTAATTTCTTTATCTTCAAAAATAAGTATACCCACCTCATTGGTTTGTTATGAAGATTGCCTGGAAAGTATACACAACTGACCTACTTACATGGTAAACCCTTAATAAACATTAGCCATTATTATTATCACCAAATTCAATTCTACTCATATAATATTTACGTAGAAGGAAGTAGGAGGCTAAAATGTGTCTTGTCCCAGGCTCTTCAAAACTTTAAAGAAGGCTCCGAAGCAGTATAGAAATTCAAAGCCTTTCCTATAATTTTACAAATCCAAGAGAGCTCAGGCCAACTCACTCTGACAGCTGATCATAATCTGAAATAGCAGTCATCTTTAGAATTGTTTACATACTAGAAGGAGCAGAGTCACAGGTGTAAGGTACCCAGCTTGTCTGGGAAGAGAAGTTGTTCTCACTGTTTAGCTACAGTCTTAGTGTTACAGTCTACGAAGTTATGATTTTCTTTTTGCTGATTTTTTTTCTTTTCTTGTTACTAATACAAATTTCATCACAAATCCTTTGGAAAACACTTAATAAAATTTTCTCAAAACCCCACTACCCAGAGTAAGCACTTCTGAGTGTATTTTCTTTCAGTAATGTTTTAATGTACACATTATATGTGTGAGTTTGTGTGTGTGTTTAAAACCTTAAGACAAGCTTCATTTTTATTTTTTTCCTATTTGCATCCACTTCCTATCATTGATCATATTCTTATGTCAGAATGGTACAGCCGAGCGAAGGATGGTGGAGAACAAGGGGTTAGTAGTGACCTGAAATGACAGAATCATGGTGTTACTTTGTGCCTTTTGAGACCAGACCCTAACCTCTCTTCAGTGCTTAACCCTGCTGACAAATCTCTCCTACCTGCAACTTTTCCTGTGAGCATCCATGACTCAATCTGCTCCTGAATTTCCTCCTCTGTGCTTGCTGTTCTCCCTTCAGTCTTCCTAAGTGTTCAAGCCAGAAACTAGAAGTCACCCTTGGTTCCTCCCTCTTCCTTGCTCACTTGCTCTCTCCATCAAATTGATCGGTCTATTCTGTACTTTTATGTATTTATTTATTTTTTATTAAAGTGGAGTCAGTTTACAAAGTTGTGTCAATTTCTGGTGTACTGTATTCTTAATAAACACTTTCAAACCTGTCCACCACCCCACCCCCCATCTCCTCTGCTGCAAACAGTATCTGAGCCACTGGTTTCTCACCCCTGGCCCAGCCCAGCAGCCTGCTTACTGCTCATCTCTCTGTATCCACTCCTGCCCCCACTATAACCTTTTCCACAACCCACCACTGAACTGACCTTTTTAAAATATTAGATTTTAAAACTGTTTTAAATGCAAAGCTAATCCGATATCTCCTTCCTCTGGTTAACATTCTCTGGTGAGAAGATAACCTCAAGATAAAATCCAAAACCATTCAAAGTGTTTTAAGCACCCTGCTGGGTCCAACCTCCGTCTAGTTCTCCAGCTCCCTCTCCTCCTGCCATCCCTTCAAACACCCTCCATTCCAGCGAAATCAGGCTCATGCCAATTCATTGACCACCATTCTCTCTTCTACCTCCAGGTCTGGCAATATGCTCTCCCCTCTGCCTGGAGATCAGGTTTTCCAATGTCCCAAGAGTTTAATGAACCTCTTTGGATAGGCCCTTCCTCTGCAGACACTCAGTGCTTTTGAGGACACTTCTGCTGCTTGAGCAATGACATGGAATGGAACTTGAGTGGAGTTGTCTACCTTCTCCAATTTCCTTGTGAAATACCACTTCATGGTGTTTTGCTTGAACAAAGCACACATAAAAATGTATCTCTTAGAGATAAACTGTGTAGCCCAGGGGAAGCCCTCCGTTATTCCAGCTGTTTTCGTTCTTGCTCCTGAGTGATGGAAGGGTTGAGATTGGCCTGAAGGAATTATTTCAGCGGTTTCCTTTAAACACTGTCGAGAATGTGGAAGCTCCATTCCCAAGGAGAACACCAAGAGGTCTGCATTTTAGAAAACTGTGGTTATGTTCTTGTTCCAAAAATTCAAGGACAGGGGGACACCTGAAAGATGGAGAAAAAGAGAACAACAGATCCAGGTCCTGGGATGACAAAAAAAGAGAATCCGCTTCTGTGCTGTTATTTTTATGTTCAAGAACATACCCTGAACCTGGGATTATATAATGAATGCTCTTAAAGTGTTGCTAGATCTCCCCAAAAGGGAGGTAAAATCGGGAAATGAAGAGGCAATTAGCTTAGCAGGGAAATGCAATGGTAGGTTTCAGGAATGCCTAGGCATGGCTTAGGGTACTCATGGAGACACCACTTTTTAACAATAAAATCTCTAAAGCCCTGGGAGTGACCATTCTCCCTGCATTTCTGACCCCAGAGACTGGTGAAGGACCAGGGGGTGGGCAGCTGCATCCCCATGACCCACGTGGTTTACTCAAGCTGTCCTCTGCTGTGTTATTGCAGGTGGAGACTTGACGTGGGACAATTTTGGCAGAGGTGATGATGTTGGGACTTTAAGGCAGGCCTTTTCTCCTCAGCAAGCCCTGTTCCTATGTCCTCTCAACCCTTTTGACTTCTCAAGGTACACACGTCCACTTCCTGAGAACCACTATGCCTTCATTGCAGAATTGGAGCGCCCCATCTCGTCTCACCACTGAGAGAATGATGAAGTGTGCTCTGCTGTACAGTTTAACCTGTTCAAAGTTGGAGCAGAAACACCAATTGGCCACACTATCTGTTCCGACAGAATTGCCTCTCTTTATCACAACTGCTAGTAGGATTTCTGCTTGTGGTTCTGCATAAGGACAGAAGATAATCAGGGAGATGATGTGGAGAAAGTCTCATGAACCCAGACACGGTCTTTAGGACTCATGAGCAGGTCTTGCAATGAGAAAACAGTCCCGTGCTGTAGCCACATGTGTTCCTTCCCAGGTGGCTGCCTCCTGACTCAGCAGCCTCGTGTTCTCCTCGGTCTCTCAGGGGAGTGGTGAACGTGGATGACTAAATTCACTAAATCCAACCTCATTTGTGTCCTTCTTTTCTACTATTCATCCAGCCACCAAACTTCCTGTTCCTGAACTCATGGAGTGGGATACTCATTCAAATATTTATTTTCAGGCTTTTCTAGCTATGAAAATGCAGTCTTCCTCTCCTAAACTATGCCTACCTCCCTGGTTAATTACAAGAATGATAGAACTTCAAAAAGGATCAAGACATAAATAAATAAACAAAATTTTAAAAGAACTATAGGACTTCATTCATTAGGCAATGACTTTTACTAACTGCTTGGGAACAATGTACCACCCAGAAACTTCTATACAACCACATCACCTAGTAGCTAAGAGATCATCACAAACCGCGGTGAAGTGGGACAGGCTGCATATCACAGCAGTTCTATAAGGCTTTGCAACTAAGGAAGCACCTTTGTACCTGTAATCTCATGTGATCCATATAAAAACTGTGTGGCAGGTGTTTTAGATTATTCCTCTACCCATGCTCCTTTAATGGGGGCTTTGCAGCTCCCCCACCTCCTCCATCAAGAATTGGAGTCTGTTTCCTAATGCTTTTTCTTTGGGCTGATTATCTCTGGTGTCTTGCTTTGGTCAACAGATTATGGCAGAAATGATATGCCAACTCCAAGTGGATTTGTCTGCTCAGGCTGCCATAACAAAACACTGCAGACTGGGTGGCTTAAGCAAGAGGAATTTATTATCTCACAGTTCTGGAGGCTAGAAGTTCAAGATCAGATGTTGTCAGTGTTGGTTTCTGGTGAGACCTCTCTTCCAGGCTTGTACACCTCCTCACCTTATCCCCACGTGGCCGTTTCTCTGGGTTTGTGTGAAGAGGAAGAGATCTCTGATGTCGGGTCCCACCTTCATGACTTTATTTAACATTTATTACTTCCTTATAGATCCTATCTCCAAATATAGTCTCATTGGGAATTAGGGCTTCAACATACAAATTTGGGGGGCAGGACACAATTTGGTACATAGCACCAAGTCTAGGCCCTAAGTGGCCTTGTGCCCTTGTGAGCTTTGACTCTTTCTCTGAACCTGTCTTCAACTTAGGACAAATCCGGGCTAGTCAGCTGAAGAAGAGAGGCCTCATGGATCAGAGATAAGCTGTCTGCTGGAGGCTACCTGAGACCAGCTGACTTGGCTGCTCCCTGCAGAAGCAGGAGAAAGCCTAGATGAATCCAGAACCATCCAGCTAAGCCCTGATCAAAGCAGTGACCTATAGAATGTGCAGAATTAATTGGTGTTTCAAGCCACTACCTTCTGGGTGGTTTGTTACACAGCAAAAGCTAACTGATTTGGCAGGTAGTACTTTTACCTCATTTTGTTGTTGAGAAATGGAATCTCAAAGAAACTAAGAGATGGCTCAAGGTTTTATGGTTCTATGTGAGTCCTAAAGAGCTGCATCTTCTGGATTCAGATCTTTGCTTTCTCCATGGTCCTCTGATTCTACTCCAGGAAAGGTGGACTCAGAGTCTGCAAGCACAAACACATTGATGTGGGGCAATTTATGATCATTTCCCAGGTAATCAATTTCTAATGGGCTGGACTTTAGAGTGAGTGTGTGTGCGTGTGTACATGTACCTGTACTTCCTCTGAAGGTTATAGACTCAGGATTTTTCAGGCTATTTTATCCAAAGGGAATAGTTTTCTTGGCTGTGACGGATCCAGGCTCTGCACGTTCATGTCAGCATGATCAGACCTGCCTCTGGGTAAAAGTGAGCATCAGCTTCAATATGCTCCTTAGGTATGGACCTCAGAGAGAATGTTTCCCAAGCCTTTTCTTCAAATGTTAAAAACTGTTGTAAAAACTGAGGTCAGGAAGAAAGTAAGCCTGCAGAGAAACCCTCACTGGAATGGAAGATGATTGCTATTTGAGGAGAATGATAGACAAGGACCAAGAAAGGAGGCTTGGGTCATGGGACCCCCATGAGGACTTGCCCGGTACTGAGCCTCTACCTTTGTTAACTCCCCCAGCCTCCCATTGCAAAATCTTTGGCTTATTTCCAATATTTTGCTCTTTAAGACAATGCTATATAGGATAATTTGAACATGGATCATTTTGTACCTGTGTAAATTTTTTGGAAGGTAAAATCCTAGATACAGGCATGCTGGGTCAAATATATACTTCACAACTTTTTTATAGATAGGTTTTAGAGGTATTGTCAAGTTGCCACTGTCAGAGTTGTACCAATTAATACTTCACTAGCAATATATGAAAGTGACCGTCTCTCCATAGCCTCACCAAAAAAAATTACTAAACTTTTAAATTTAGCTACGTAATAGGTAAGAAATAATGTATATTCAAAGTAGTTTTAGTTTGCATTTCTTTTATTACGAGTTAGCCTGAGCATCTTTTAGAATGTTTAATTTCTATGGTTTTTATATGAATTCTCTGTTCATATCCTTTGTCCATTTTTCTATCATGTTATTGGTTTAACTGGTCTTTAATCATGAAACAAATGCTAGTCTTGTTTATCTAACTAGATTGCTCTTAATTACATTTTATATGACTATTGAAATTTTGTGTTCTTTTAAACTTTCTTAAGTTTTATTTGTAGGATTTTGGGGGGGGAAGATTTTTTGTAAATATCCAAACACACTGTTGACTATCTGAGTACAGGACCCATGAATTGCATTTACTTCTTACTTGTTCTCGTCTAATGTGAGGCTTAGTAATAATTCACCATCAGAAACTACTTGGCTGACTGAGTGAGTGAGAACAGAGGAACTGCATGTTGTCTGGAGGTTGGGAGCTCATTCGTCATGGGTTGAATGGTGCCCTCTCCTCCCAAAAGATAGGTGCTAACCCTCAGAATCTGTGAATGTGACCTTATTTGGAAAAAAGGTCTTTGCAAATTCATAAATTAAGGATTTTAAGATGAAATCATCCTGGATTACCCAGAATGGCCCTAAATCCAATAGTGTCCCTGTGAGAGACATACAGAGAAGAGAGGCACTGAGAAGAGGAGACGGCTTGTGAAGAGGCGGGCAGAGGTTGGAGTGATGCAGCCACAACCCAAGGGATGTCTGGAGCCACCAGAATTGGGAGAGGAAAGGAGGCATTCTACCCTCCAGACTTCAGAAGGACTGCTGCCCTGCCAGCGTCTTGATCTCAGACTTTTGGGCTCAGGAATAAATCTGAGTTGTTTTAAGCCACTAAGTTGATGATAATTTGTTATGGCAGCTACCAGAATCTAACGGTCCTTCACTCCTTTGGCCTCATCTTTGCCACGTTCAGTAAATACATGTGATTCAGCTGACGGCTTGTGGGGGGGGGGAATGAAGGGGATACAGAAGCACAGGAGAGGAGGGAAGACATGGGGCTGGGGGTGTTGGGGTGGAGAATGAGAAAAAAAAGAGAAAGGAAAAGAAGGAAGAGGAAAAAAAATGAACCCCCCCCCCCCAAAAAAGGAAAATGAGGCAAGGATGGGTTGGCATCTGCTCAGATATTTGGCCTTTTTCTCAGTCCTCATCTTTCTCCACACAGCATCTCTTCCAACACTCCCTTGGCCTCTCCTGGCCCCTCAGGCATTCACCACACCACGTAAGTTCATGTTTGTGCTCTTGACATTTTTCGTCCCATCCCACATTTCTGGTTTCCAACCTGCAGGCACCAGTGCAAGGATTAGAAGCCTGAGCAGAGGCACATGCTCACCCAGAAAGCCTCCCTCCACCGTTCTATCCATCACCTGAGGAAAGGCCCGGGACCCAGGTCATTCTAGCATTCGGGGTCCCTGGACCCAGGCAGGGCTTTTCAAGTCTGCAAGCACCCACTTGGAATGCTTCAGCGGTCACAGCAGCCCACAATATCTACCGCCCACAACAGAAGTAAGGGAAACAAAGGAAGTAACCCAGTGTGCCCTCTGAAAAATTCCAAAGGCGGAAAGAAGGTTGTGATTAATTTACTATTTATCTTCTGAGTTTGACATAAGGACTTTCGGCATCTCTATACTGCCTCTAGTGGTCACCAGCAGTAGTGTTCCCCAAAAGGACTTTATGGTTTGTAAATTCCTCACCCATATTTTGAAATTTTCTGTGTTTTTATTGAAGAATTTTATTTAGAAGGTTTTTTTTTTTTTTTACATAGAGGAGATTTTTAATCATTTCTGGAATCAATTCTTTTTTCTTTAGTGGTCCATATTTTTTAAATTATTTTTAAATTTTCACACGGTAAAATCCCCCTTTTTTGGTGTACAGTTCTGTGAGATGTGACAAGTTATAGCACGGTATGACAACCATCACAACCAGGATACAGACAGTTCCTTCACTCTAAAAATTCCCCCATGCTGCAACTTTATAATCAAACCCACCCCCCTACACACACCCTTAAATCATGGTAAACAACCTTTGATCTTACTTCTATTCCTATAGTGTTGTTTCTTCCAGAATTTCATATAAATGGAATCATACCACGTGTAACTTTTTGAGCTTGCTTCTTTCACTTAGCATAACCCTATATAGTGCATCAATGTTGTTTAGAATATCAATAGTTCATTCCTTTTCATTCCCGAGTAGTATTTGATATAATGGATGTATCACTTTATCCATCTGCCCAACTAAGGCTATTTAGATTGTTGCAGATTTTTGTAGTTATGAATAATTCTGCTATAATTATTTGAATACAGGTTTTTGTGTGAACATAAATTTTCCTTTCTCTAAGGTAAATATATAGGTATAAGATTGCTACATTTATATGGCAAGTTTATGTTTAACTTTATAAGAATCTGACAAGCTGTTTTTGAGAGTAGCTGTACCATTTTCATTCCCATCAGTAGTGTATGAGAGTTCCAGATACTCCATATCCTTGTCAGGACTTGATATTATCAGTTTTCATTTTTGTATTAAACGTTTTAAAAGGTGTGTAAAGGTAACACATTGTGGTTTTAATTTGCATCTCCCTAATGACTAATAGTGTTGAGTATTCTCTCGTGTTTATTTACTATCTATATATCTTCTTTTGAAGTGTCTGGTCAAATCTTTTGGTCATGTTTTTAGGGTTTTTTTCTTGTTATGAAAGTTTTTATACATTATGGATATAATTCCTTTGTCAGATATATGATTGGCAGATATTTTCTCTCAGTCTGCTTCTTGTCTTTCATTCTCTTAACAGTGTCTTTCACAGAGCAAAAGTTTCTAATTTTGTGAATTCCAAGTTAGTAAATTTGTCTTTTATGTGTTGAATCTTTGATGTCATATCTACAATCTTTTTGCCAAACCCAAGGCCATGAAGATTTTCTTTTAGACTTTCTTCCAAAGTTTTATAATTTTATGTTTTATGACATTTATTTTTTGCATATGTATATTCAATTGTTTCAGTACCATTTGTTCAAAAAACTATGCTTTCTCCAGTGAGTTATCTTTGCACCCTTGTCAAAAAAAATATATTGGACATATTTGTATGGATTTATTTATGGGCTCTATATTCTGTATCTTTGTGTCTGTCCTTGTGTAAATACTCCACTGTCTTGATTGCTGTGACTTCAGAGTAAGTCTTAGAATCAGGCAGCATGAATCATCCAACTTAGTCTTTCTTTTTTCAAAGTCGTTTTGTTCATTCTAATTATTTTGGCTTTCCATATAAAGTTTAGAATCACATTGTCAATAGCTACAAAGAACCCTAATGTGATTTTTATTGGGATTGTAATCTATTGATCAGTTTGAAGAGAATTATCGTAATATTTAGTCTTTCAGTACACAAACACAGCGTATGTAGGTCTTCTTTGATTTCTTTCATCTGTGTTTTGTAGTCTTTAGCACGCAGGTTCTGCCAATATTTTGTTATTTATACCTAAATATTTCATTTTTTGGAGCCACTGCAATTACTCTTTTTTAAAAAACATTGTACTTCTAATTGTTCACTGCTAGTAAATAGAAATATGATTGATTTTTAAAATATTGACCTTGTAGCCTGTGACTTTGTTCAACTCATTTGCAAGTTCTAGTAGTTTTGGGGGTACATTTATTGAATTTTTTTATATAGAAAACCATGTAGTCTGTGAATAGCAATAGCTTTCTTACTTCTTTTCCAATTTGAGTATCTTTTACTTTTCCTTCCCTTATTGCACTGACTAGGACTTTTAGTATGCCGCTAAATAGGAGTGGTGAGAATCTTGTTTCAATCTTGAATCTTGTTCCAATATCAAAGCAAAAGTATTCGGTCCTCACCATTATGTATAACTTACAACATATAATTTAAAATGTCTAATTACGTATAATTTAGCTTCAAGTTGTAGTTGGTACCTTTTATCTCATTGAGAAAGATCCCTGCTATTCCCAGTTTGTAAGAGTTTCTCATAAATATATTTTTTATTTGTCAAGTGATTTTTTTATATAGATAGATAGATAAAATTGTGTAGTTTTTCTTCTGTAGTCTTCTCTAGTCAAGGTAACCCGCATTAATTTTGGAATGTTGAACTAGCCTTGCTTTCTTGGTGTTCACCCCATTTTCTCTTGATGTTATCTTTCATATGTGTTGATGGATTTAACTTGCTAAATTTTTTTGAGAATTTTTGAGTCTATGTTCGTGAGGATTATTGGTTGATCATTTACTTGTGTCTTTGTCTGGTTGTGGCATCAGGGTAATATGGGCCTCATAAAATGAGTAGAGAAGTACTCTTTCCTTTTCAGTTTTTCTGGAAGAGACTTTGTAGAACTGGTATTATTTCTTCTGTAAATTTTTGGTAGCATTCATGAGAGAAACCATCTGAGTCTTGAGTTGTCCTTGTTGGAAGGTTTTTAACTACAAATTCATTTTCTTTAATAGATACATGACTAGTCAGATTATGTATTTTTGGTGTGTGATCTTTGATTATGTCTCTCAAGGAATGGTTCTTTTCATTTAAGTTGTTGAATTTCTGAGTATAAAGTTGTTAGAGTATTTCCTAATTATTCGTTTAATGTTCACCCCCTTCTTTGTTCAACTTTTGCTTCTGATAAAGTAATTTGTGTCTTCTGTTTTTCTTGGCCATTTTTGCCAGAGCTTTATCCATTATGGTGATCTTTCCAAAGAACCTGTTTGGGTTCTGCTGGCCTCCTCTATTGTTTTTGTGTTTTCAGTTTCATTGACTTTCTATTTCTCTTTATCCTTTCCTTTCTTTGTTTTGGACTTAGTTTGCTTTGCTTTTTCTTATTACTTAAGGTGGAAAATTAGATTACTGATTTGAGATCTTTTCTAACATGAGGATTTATTGCTATAAGTTTTCTCTAAAAACTATTTTAGCTGCATTGTCCAAATTTGGATATGCTGCATTTTTCTTGTCATTCAGTTCAAAATATTTTCTAATTTCCCTTGAGACATTTTTTTGTCCCATGAAATATTTAGATATATACAATAATTTATATATAAATATAATCAATAATTATAAATATAAATTATTAAAATAATTATAAATTATAAATACATAATATATATAATATAATTTGAAAATATGTGGGGATTGTCTAGATAACTTTGCTGTTAGTTTTTGGTTTAATTTCATTATAATCCTGATTTCAATTTAAGAGTGTGCTAAGTTTGCTTTATGGCGCAAAGTATCATCTTCCCCAGTGACTGTTCCATGTGCTCTTGAAAAAAATGTGTGTTCTGCTATTGCTAGGTAGAGAAGTCACATCTGAAAATGAAAATATTTCAGTTCAATCAAGTTGCCTGATAGTGTTATTTAGGTCTTCCATAGCTTTGGTGATTTTCTGTGTACAGTTATCCTTGAACAACATGGGGGTTAGAGGCACTGATACCCCACTGTGTCAAAACCCTGAGCACTGCTCTCGCTGCCTCAAAAACAAAAGGATTAATAAATGACTCACCCAGGGGCAGGCAGCTGACATAGTTTGGATAGAATCAGGACTCAAACCCTAGTTCTTTTGATTTCACATATTGGGATCTCTTAGTGAACTTTTCCTCACATTAAAGAGATCTTTCAAATCAAAATACAGGTACTATATTTATTGGGGGGGAAAATCTGCGTATAGAAGAACCTATGCAGTTCAAACCCATGTTGTTCAAAGTTCATTATCTGTCTTTTTCCACCAGAAAGTGAGTGTCCTGAGGACGAGACTGTGTCTTAGTCACTGTTATAGCCTAAGAGTGTCTAAGTGCCTGATCTGGCCCAGGGTAAGTATGCAGTAAGTACATGGTGAATGAAAGAAGATGTAGCAAGACAACAAGCAAAAACACTGTTCTCTGGTATATTTTAAGGAAGTTGATTTGCAACAAAAGAATTTTGAAGTATCTAAGAGCATATGAACGAATTTGCAACCATCTGATCTAGGGGTTATCAAGCTTCATTTCTTTGGGCATAGCTGAAGGACAAGCCAAAACTGTAAATCCCAACTGGAAGGGATGCCCTTGCCGGGAGGATATCAGAATGGGAGGGAGGAGAGGATCCAGGTGGAGTTTACGGTTTACGGAACGCTTCCAGGTGATAAGGCTTTTCTCAGGAGACATGTTTGTTTTTGTTCATTCTCTTCTTTCCTAAGCTCCTTCCACTCCCACTTCCAAAGCCCCCCTGGAAAACTACCAATCTAGTCCAACTCCTTCCTTTTAGAGACAGTGACCCTGAAAGATTACTGATTTGTCCAGAGACAAGAAGTTAGTGGAACAGCTGCATTAGAAACCAGTATCCTGACACTGTCCTACAGGATCAAATAAGAAGCACTGAGAAAGCCCAGACTGTCAAGATCCATATGTCTAGAGAAGAGTTTTGCACAAAGATTTGACAAGGAGTATTGTATAGTGGTTAAGAGCTGGGAAGTTGGAGTCAGACCATCATGGGCTCAAATCCTGCTGTGTGTCCTTGAAACAAGTTCTTAACTACATTAAGTTTCATTGCCTCATACGTAAATTCTGGATTTTCTTGAATACCCAATGGCCACTTAAATCTCAGCACATCAAAATGAAGTCCTCTCTTTTCCCTCACTCCAAAATCTGCTCCTACTCCTCTGCTCCCAATTTCATTATATGCCAATTGCATCTCCCCAGAAACCTATGCCAAGTATTTGGTGATACTTTTCTCCTTCAACCTCCCTCACTCCCCAATTTGAGACCTACCAAATCTACATCCTAAATGTCTCTAGAATCAAATTGTGTTTTATCCATGCACATTGTCACTCTCCTAGGGTCAAACATCATTTTTTTCTTTTTCCAAATGATGGCAAGCTTTCTAAATTGTTTTGTTGCCAGCGGTCTTGCCGGCTCCCACCGTTTATCTACATGGCTGACATGTAGTCTTCCTAGTGAATATGTCTGATCATGACATTATCCTCCCTGATCCCAAATTCCAGTTCCTCAGTGTGGCTTTCATAGCAGCTCAAACTTCCCTCCCAAGCTTGTGTTTTATTATCTCCATGTTTATCTTCTCTGCTCCTGCCATATTGAAAATTTTGGGAAGTCCTTTTGGAAGTGTCATACTCTCTAGATATTTCTTCATGCTCAATTTTCTTCTGGGAATACTCTTGTCCTTTTTTGTGTGTGTGGCCAATTCATCTTTTTCTAATCTGTTTTGATATCCATTCATCCAGAGAATCTTATGTGACACATAACTTCTTATGCCTCAATAAAACCTGGATCAGACATCCTTCCAGCATGCTTCTATAACACCCGTACTTCTCCCATCCCAGCCCTCACCACACTGTATCATAACTGTTGATCTGTCTACACATTGTCACTAATCTTAACCTCTATAACTGTGCCTCATATGAGCCCTGTTATGTCGCAGGTGCCTAGCGTGTACTAGGCACATAATGGCTGTTTAAAAAATGATATTTATTGCCATCATTAGCATCAGCATCACCATCATCATCATGATTGAATAAACTCATGGTTTCCATAAAATGCTAAGCATGATATCTGGTAGATAGCAATAAACAGTAGCTTTAATTATTTAATAGCCTCATTTTCTTCACCAAAATTTAATATTTCTGAGCACGTCTATTATAATAAAACTCAAAGCAAAACACAATTACATCTCTTTGGTATTTTATCATAAAAGAACAAGTAACAAAAATATTAAATACTCAGCACACACGTGTATACATGGGCATGTACTAGAGATATTTTCTCCCCAAATTCACTGATATTCTTGAGGAAGAGCAAAAACATGACTAGAAGTTCTCTTGCATGCTGTTGACTCACAGTAAAGGTCAAAGATTACTCTATGCATTTAAAAAATTCTTTTCATAAACAAATCATTTAAACTTTAACCACACCTTAACTATTCCAAGAACAGATACATTCTTAGTTGATGAACAGCTTGTAATAGGCATCCTTATCTTTCCTAATTCTCTAACTTCCTTTGAAGGCCGTATTGAACGGCAAAGGCCTTACAATAAGAATTATTTCCTCTTCTATAAAGTTGGGAAAGGCAAGTTAATTATGACTGAGTTTTAAGATAATACAAGATCACTAATGGATTCAATTTAAAATATTGACTGTCTAAAGCAGAAAAAATCAGCTAAATCACTTAGCAACATTTTATCTCCTTTAGTTCTCGAAATATACTTAAGACAAATTTTCTATTTATAAGGAATTAAAACTTGAAAGAACTATCAATTTTCCTTCTCTTTGGGTAGATTCTAGAAGGAATGGTGGATTTTAGATTCACAGTGAGTGTCATAGTGGTTAATTTTTCCCAATTAGCAAAATTAAATAATAAAAATATCATAAAAGCACTATTTCTATCCATAACTTCATTTATTTCACAACAAAAAATACGTTGAATATTAACAGAAATTTTGTTTTTTATTAATTCAAGTCCATGAAGTAAAGTTACGTAGATATGTGGTCTTGTTTTCCCGTACCTGGCACTCTAAGTAATTAAAATATTTCTATGATGAAATCTCAACCTCTGTACTTCAAGATTCATAGGAAACATTGCTTATCAAAGCCTTGTAGTTCTAGATATGTCCCAATGTAATAAACTGTAAGTTAAGGAAAGTTTCAACAGAGAGAAGAGATGACTTAGGGACAGAAATTATTTTTTATTACCAAAATACTCTACCAAAAGATTTGCCAAAAAAATTCTTGAACTCAGAACTACCATAGTGTTTGCTGCTGCAGAGAAGATGATGGGGAGAAGTTCCCAAAATGAGAATAATGAAGCCCCACATTGAAGATAAATTTATAAGCAAGCAAAAATGGCTTGACTTCATAATGTAAGCTAATGGAAGAATATGATTTGCTTTGCCAAAAATTTATTTACATAGGAGATAGCATAAAATCAAATAAAAAGAAATAATTTTTTTACATAGCAGATTGTATGTTTGGAAGATTTTGCCCCTTTAAAAAAAAAACTTTAGTCAGGGTTAAATATTAACAAATACTAGATGACGTTAGCTAAACTGGTACCTAGAAATGTCATAATGTTAATTAAACTAATAGTTTATTTCTATCTTATCCTGTTTTACAAAGCGTATTGAAGAACTTATAAAAATAACAAAAACAATAAAATAAATATTTAGACATCCAAAGCAAAATGAATTATAGTCTCATAGTAAGTTACTTAATGAACATTTTCTGATTTTATTTGATAATTGATTACCAAAAGGAAAAAAGGTGGGGGCTGTCATCTCCAGTGGGGAAGATGCAGCGGTGGGCCAGGGTAGCTGCCTGGGAGGAGAGAGAGCAGTTTTTATGGTCCCTAAAATATCTCTAGAATAACTAAAAAACATGATGCCAATTAACTTAGCTTGCCACACACAATTTCCTATATGGTAAAATATAAATTAGTTTTACACTTCTGAGTTAAGTAGAAAAACGTTTCTCTTTGGTGCTGACATTTCCCCCTCTCATTACTTAAAATGTTGAACATATTTTAAAAGAATATAATTTGATAGGATATCAAATTATTAACTTACTTTGAGCACAAAGTTATTATCAAACTCTGGGCATGTACACATCTTGGTTTGACTAAAGGATGGGGACCATATCTTGTTTTCAAAATGCCTACAACATAACAGGGGCTCCATAATATTTCTTGACAGCATGAATTAACCAATTAACAATATCTATAACCTCTGAGGAAAATATGGAAAAAAACTAACATATACTTCAGCCAACCAGGACTGAATGGGACTACTATCAGATTCAACATGATGTGTTACACTCATTTACGCAATTTACAGGCTCTAAAGCACATTAGAAGTCTTTCTAATGACAAGATGATCTGGAAAACCTCAAGATTATCATGAGTAGTCCAGCCAGAAGCATAGAATCCAGGAACTTTCTGCCCAAAAGGGACTCTAAAGAATATTTTGTCCAACTTCAACCTTTGCAGATAAGAAAATTCAGGCCTAGTTGAGTCACTTGCTAGATGACATAGGTAATTCACATTTTTGATGAAAATAATATCCTGTTTCCCTGTCCAGTCTAGGGGTCTTTCCACCACACAGGCTGCTTTTTCTAATTATGAAGATGATCAAATAAGGAACAAAATTTTTGTCGTATTTTTTGCCATTTGTTTTAGTTGATTGCTTTCCCAAATTCAAGATGTGTTGAAACAGGACCTGGTCAAACATGGAAACCAGGAAGATGCTGGAAAGCTCCTGGAAGGCAGTGCTGCAGGAGATAAATGGACTGGAACCATCTCCCTCCACTCTCCTGTGGTAGCTGGGAGGGAAGTGGATTTGGGAGGATTCAAGTCTGGCTTTCACAACTAGGAAGCATCCAACTCTGGCAGGCTCTGACTCAGTTTGAGTTGTTGTTTGAAGGCTTTGGCTATGCTGACATGGCCAAAGAGATTTGAACAGAATCTTATGTCCAAAAGTCCACTTATCAATTAGATAACAAACTTTGGACAGATTTCTGGAGTGAAAATGCTTCTTGGAATGCAGTCATATTCCAAGTAAGTGTTTTTGCAATACTATTCACAACCTATTACAGCCCACATACACCCGCTCTTCCAAGCAGTAGTTAAGCAACATTGTCACGCTGGTGCAGCCAAATTACTGCTGATCAAAAGTATTGCTAGTGAAACAAAAGACTATAAGAACTTTAAGCCTTAATTTTTAAAAATGTACTCTATTGAATGATAGTAGTTCTCTCTAAGTATTATTTATCACTGAATAACATACAATTACAATCCCAGGGCCTCAGTGAATTAGGCACTACACAAATACACACGAGCATATATGCACATACATACTGCACCTATAAACATACAGTTGATTCTTATTATTCATGGTAGTTATGCTCTATAAATTTGTCACAAACACTGAGTTAGCAAATATGGAACCACTGCTCCTAAGGGAAATGTAAGGTTAGGCTCTGTGAGTCTCTTGTATCAATACTTAAGTCAACTGATCAATATATAACCTTATTTTATGTGTGTTTCTGTTTGAAGACCCCTTATTTAATATATACTGTTGTTTTATTAACATTAAACTCATGTCCAACAACACTGTAAGTCACCCCTGAACAAAGCTAATCTAACGTTTTTTTCCATAAGGCACATCACAGAGTTCTGTGCTCAGGAACACTTGAGACACTTGGAGGCCATTTTAAACAGTAAAACCACCAACAAAACAGCACAAAAACGTGAACAGCATGGCACCATATAGACGTGAAAAGGACACTTGTTTATAGCGTGAGAGCCGAAACAGGAAGGTAGGATGTCACTTTGTTTGACCTCAGCTGGGAATGAGCACATCGGGCTACTCCAACTTCCCACTGCTCTGTGCATGTCTGTGAATGACCCCAAAGTGCCCGGGGTATGAATTTGGGGGACTACAAATAAACCTTTGCAAGTAGGCAAATTCACAAATACGGATTCTGTGAGTAATGAGGACTGACTGAACACATATCCTAGATGCACACACGCATGTGTCTTTGTGTTCACGTGGGCGTTTCTCTGATGACCAGAAACGTCTGGGCCAGTGTTGTTGGCAGCTGTGACTATTTGCAGTCACAGTGTCGTTTCTAAAATGTGACACAGGCATGTTGTTCCTTCACAGCAGGTTGAATATAGAGGTATCCCTGCACTTGGGGGTGTTTAGATAGCTATAAAGTTTCTATTCTTCTTACTCTTGCAGTCTTAGAACTGCACCTTTTCTTAAGCCCTTTTCTCTTTTCTGTGCTTGAAATAAGACAATACTAAGGTTTCTATTTTTTGAAAGTAGAAGGAAATCTGAAACTTGAAAACCTCCTCTGTCTTTTTGGAGTTGGGAAGAGAGTGAACCTACAGCCATGTCCCAGTCAGGAGCTACCAGGGCTTTTTATGTTACTTGGCATGAATCCATGTAAAGAGGGAGGGGTCTGTACACTTTAGATGTGTTTATTGCTTGGCTCTATTTATTTCCTGAGCGGTCCTCATCTGTGAAATAAGAATCATAATGCCCATGTCACTGTGGTGTTGTGAGAAGTAGAGGTGATGGATGTTCAGCACTTTGCATTTTGTTCTCATTCTCATTAATAAGAGCAATAAAAATCATACTCATGCTAAACATGGAGAATATCTCTCCAAAAGGGAGTCAAGGCAATTTAACAAAATAAACATCTCCCTTGGTCACAGCATGGCTATTGTATGTCCCTATAAAACTTTGTCATGATAAGCTTGAGCCTGTGGCAGGACAACTCTCTCCAAAGCACTGGCATGCCAATCGTTCTGGGCTATCAAAGCCATCAGCTGCTCCAAGAGCATTAATTGTTGCCCTACCCTCTGAAGAGCTCTGGTGTTCAAGGTCCATGAAAATGATTCCACCAAAGAGAGCTGATCTTAGCTTAAAGCCAAGGAGATGGAAACTCAGTGCTAGTGCCGTCTCTTCGATTCCCCTTCCATTTGTCCTTCACTCTTTTGGGTTTTGCTGTATGTCTTGCATCCACATCACCACCTACCAGCTAGTGATTCTCATCTGCTCTTGCTGCAGCATAAAGAATAGAAATTTTTGAGATTAAGGAGTATGATAGAAAAAGAACTGGTTGCCTGAAAAGAGGCAGAAATCAGAATAGAAATATATGTAATAGACATGTGTTAATATCTATTCCACATTTAATATATGCATAACATACAAGGAGAAATCCAGATATTTGCTCTAAACATTTAGCAGAAAATGAAAGAATAAAATTACCTGAAGTCTTAATTTTCCAACACAAAAAAAAATGGAAGGAATCCACAAACAAAATCGCTAATGGTCTTGCATAAGGATGAGTTTCCTTTCACAGAGACAACTTGTCAAGTACACAGCAGTGAGTGTTGGTTCATTCCGTCATTGAATCAGCCACCGGTCATGGAGCATCTGTGGTGTGGCTGTCACTGTGGGAAGCATGGGTCTTTGCTTTTGAGGAACTCATCATCTGGAAGCATCACTTAGATGATTTCTTTAGAGACTTCAGTTTCTCCCAACTCAGGACTTCTATAATTCTGTATCTCTACATTCAGGGCTGACACTTAGCAGGTGTGCCCTGATAACACCCTACTGGCTATTAAAATTGTAAAATATTTCCACACTGGTTGGTAAACAGCCACTGTGGACCCTACCATGGGCTCCCATCTCCCAGGAGCCCTCCATCTCTCCAGGATCCAGTCACTAAAGAGTTAATATGGGCCCCAAGATGGGGGACTCTAGGATTTGGCTCTGCCTAAACAGCCAGAGCCCTTCCAATTGTGCACATGTTTTACCAACTGCTAAGTAGTTTTAATAACACTATTCCTTACATCAGTGTCTCTCAAACTTGCAAAAGATACTCTGCCCTTCCAGGCCACCTGCTCCCACACCCTTTAGGAAAGGAAATCAATGAAAACAATGGAGTGCTTTGTATAAACAGATGGGAGGGAGACCAATCAGGTAGGTCTCTATCTACTCTAACAATAGAGGATTAGATGATTCTTACATGAAACATAAAGTATCTCAAAAATCAAGTCATTGGAATATGATAACCCCAATATTACTGATAAGAATATTCACCACTATCCACTGGTGAGTTAAACTGCCTACAATAAGGTAAATCTTGAAGTTAAACTAACAATAATATACAATTAAAAAGAAAAACATCAATTAGAAATTATAGTCCCCTAAGACAGCATGAAGCTCACAAAGGATTCTCTCCCAGATTGTTGGAATCACAGTTACCTACATGTCCACATTCACAAGAGAAGACTTTCACCCTTACAAGCCTTGTACGGTAATGACTTTAACAGAGAAATGAAAGAGAACTCTGAAGTCAAGAGTAGGAGGGCAAAAACCCTCTTGCTTTAAGGACTCTTTGCTGTTTATGCTCCTTACTTTAAGGGAGTAACTGCAGAATTTTTCTTCAGAAGAGATTATCTTTTTTTAATGAGAAAACATTTTAATGGGCTTTCTACCTATGCTTAATCAGGGCAGGAGAGATTTGGACAAAGCAAAGGGAAAATTTCTCTATGTAGAAAAGCTACCTTCCTTTGACAGAAAGGCACATCTGTTGTGCTGAGGGCTCCCTGGGGTGTCCCTGGACTGGGTAAGAGGCAGCACTTGGGGCCACGGAGTGGGGACTCAGTGAGGAGCAAAGATGGGAGAAGAGGCTCTGATTTGCAGAGAGCAGATGCCAGCCAGGAACAGGAGAGAGGCAGTATTCGTGATGGTCATATCACAGTATGACCTGCTGCCTACTTTCCTTTTCTGTACTGCGAGGCCCCATGCAGCCCTCCAGTCTCCAGTGCGCTAAGCCAGCAGCCTTGCTTGGTGATCCTGGGGAATTAGGAAGGGGCTAGGAGAGATGCCTTCAGCTTACAGAGTGACGGCAAGAACGCCAGAGAGAACCAGGGAGAAATCAGGAGCCGCCAGGCAACACAAGACAGGATGGACGACAACTAGAAGCTCCCGTCAAGACGTTCTGGGATGAGGGCTGAGGCACTTCATTTGGATTTGAAAGGCTGGAAAGTGTGTGGAAACTTGAATTACTCTAGAAACACTCCAATTTTCTTTATAAATATCAAATTATAATCATCCTTAATGATTTACTTAGGAGGTTACCTGTGGTACCTAACTAGAGTTTACATAAAAATGAAATCCTTAGAAGTACTTATCAGTCACCCACAAGTACCAAAACCGAAACTAAACCCAAAGAACTTACTTTTGTTTTTATGGGTCAGTGGCCAGCAGAGAACTCTGGCCCACCAGTGTGGCGTGGACCTCATCTGGACTACACGGGAGCTGTCAGTCATCTTACAGACTGTTCTGTCCTTCCTTAAAGGGCCCCGAGCTGATAATCTCAGGTGCTGAGCACCAGTGCCCTTGAAGAACAGAACGGCACAAGTGCTTGAGGTCAGTCAGGCCACAAAACTACAGCATTTTTGTTCATTCTGACCACGTAAGTAAATGTACTTTGTAGTAATTTCGGAAAATTGTAAAATTTATGAAGAAAGTTTGAACATGACCTCTAATTTCAACTCCCCAAATCACATTAATATATGTCTGCATTTTTCTGCCAAGCCTTTTCCTATGTATTTTAAAAAACAAAACCAGTATGATACATTATGTACAATTTTGTATTCCATTTCATTTTCACTTACCATGTAATGAATGTTTCCATCATTCATTTAAAAACCCTTTGAAAATATAATTGTAATGACTACATACTGTTTTATTGCATGAAATTTATTACATATATTAAACAACTCAGTTATTTCCAAGTTTTTTGTGTGATAAATATACCCAAAGAAAAACGAGCAAATGACATGAACTAAGAATTTGAAATGCAAATGCTCACAAACATGAAAAGATACACAACTTTGTTAATATCAAAGAACTGCAAATTAAACAATAATAGGACATTATTTTCACTTACAAATTGCAAAACATTTAAAACACTTGATAATTCCTTATGTTGGTAAGAATATAGATAAAGAAACATTCTCAAAAACCAGAGAGAATTATGAACTAGCATAGCATCTTCTAAGGGCATTATGGCAATTGCAGTATTCTTTGTAATAGAGAAAATTAAAAACCACCTAGATGTCATTTCATAGAGGATTAATTAGAAAAATTATAGTAAATTGATATGAAGGAATATTATGGAGTCTTCAGCAAGAATAAGATAGATTACATGTATGCTGACATGGAGAGAAATCCGTAATATGTTGATGTATTATACAGTTAAAAATTAAAAAGATAATGCAAAATACTTCATCTCCTATGCACACACTTTTAGTGTGGGGGACTGATCAGTTTCTGGAAATGGGAGATGTAGATGAGTCAGCTGGTCATGCAGGTCATCACAGCCCTGCCCTTAGCGAGCTGCATTCCTTACATGCCACGATGACAACTGCTTTTCCCTGCTCCTCACATTCCTTGAAATAACTGCACAATTCCAGCTACAGTTTATGTGACTGTAGGTCCATTCTTCCAGCCTAAGTGATTGTTTATGATGACCTTCATGATGTCAAGAGTTTCTATAATCCCTAAATACCTATTAATCTTTATCTTCTGTTTCCTTGACTGTTTTCATGAAAGTACCATGAAGTTTCGTAACACTTTTCATTTTAACTTGTAAGCATGATTGTCTTCTTCTGTGTCTTTGGGTCAGGTGCTTACCATGGAACCCCAGCAAGTGTTCAAGCATTTCCTGTAAGTATGAATGCACCAGTAAACCCTTTGCTAGTCAATGGTAATTTAAACTGCCTTCCAGAATTCAAGATAAACAGCAGAGGCAGATGCAATAGCAGTGTAAATAACATGTATTTCGTAACTATCATAGTACACCGGTGGAGATCTCACTGGCTGAGAGCAGTTGCAGCATGAAGCACAAATTCTCATTGGTTAAGAATATACAATCAGATGTTCTCTGCTGGTTCTCACTGGGCTGAGAGTGTTGAAAAGTACAGAGTAGAGAAAAAACATATTATGATATTCTATAATGAACTTAACGTATATTTTGAATAATATTTGAGAGACAATATTTTTTGAATCACCATCATTAAGGTGGATTAAATGAGATATGGTTCTATAATCTCACTTCTATAAAGAGAAAAATTATGTTAGTAATAATGTTAATACATACAAAGGAAACTATTTAGAAAAATACTACAGCAGCCAATTAACAATAGTTACGTCTAGAATGTAGGAATATTTTACATTACATGTTGATGTACTATTTGAATGTTTTATTAGTGAGCATGATTATTTTTGAAAGCACAAAAAAGTAGCAATGATTTTTAAAAACATTTCAGGAAGCAATTTTACATACGTCTGTGTGCCTGTTTCTGATTATTTCCTTGTGATAGACTCCTCGGGGTACAGTCTTATGGCCCAAAGGCGTGCAATCCAGTAAGGCTCCTGACACCTCGAGCTGTGTGGTTTTCCAGGATCCTGACCAGTTTACACTTCTGTAAGCAGCTGTTCGCGCATTCATTTATTCCTGCACCCAACAAATATTTATTAAGTGTTTCCTGTGTGCATGTTACTCTGCCTAGAGCGAAGGTTACCACAGTAAGAAATCCAGGCTTGATCTCCACCCTCACAGGTTAGAAAGGTGTCTAAAACGTGTGTTTTTCCCACACCACCAGGCAATTTTCTGATGCCAGCTGGGTGTCCTACAATTCAGTTCAATTCTGACTCTCCCCACCTGGAAGCAGCGTCAGATCCCACAGGTTAAAGGTTCAGTCCTACAAGACTGCCCCTTTCCCCTTCAGATACCAGTCAGAAGTCCAGGCTGTAATCTGTGCTTCTCACCAACCAGCTGTATCAGAGGTTCCAGTGGCCTCCTCTTTGGTTTGATTAATTAGCTTGACTGGCTAATAGAACTCAGAGAAACATTCTACTCACTAAATCACTGGTTTACTATCTATCAAAGGGTATAACTCAGGAACAGCCAGATGGAAGAGATGCACAGGGCAAGGCACGGGGACGGGACCTGGAGACTTCAAGCTTTCTCCAAGTGTGTCACTCTCCCCGAATCTCCACACATTCACCAACCCGGAAGCTCTCTAAATCCGTCCCTTTGGGTTTTTATGGAGGCTTCATTACACAGGCATGGTTGATTAAATCTTTGGCCACTGATGTTTGGCCTCAATCTCTAGCCCCTTTCTCCACTCTGGATGTTGGGGGTGGGGGCAGGGACTGAAGGTTCCAACCCTCTAATCTTGGGGTAGATTCCCCTGGCAGCCAACCCTAATCCTCAGGCTCCCTGGGGGCTTTACAAAGGTCACCTCAGTAACATAACAAAAGACACCTTGATTACTTTCCTTAGGTAGGAAATTCTAAAGGCTTTAGGAGCTCGGGGGCAGGAATCAGGATAAAAACCAAATATATATTTCTTATTACAAATCACAATATCAAAGGATGTTAAATGGATACGTAAACTGAGATAAAGGTTTGAAGGAAAGTAAAGAGTGTAATGAGAGCTCACTGGTGGAGAGAGTCAAGGAGACTTTTTCTTAAGGCCTTCAACTGATTGGATGAGGCCCATCAACACTGTGAAGAGCAATCTACTTTAATGATTTTTTTTATTGGTGTATAGTTGATGCAATGTTGTGAGTTTCTGGTGCACACCATATTGATTCAGTCATATATATATATGATATATACGATATATATTCAATATTACAAGATATTGAAAATAGTTTCCTGTGCTAAACAGTAAGACCTTGTTGTTTATCCATTTTATATATCTGTAATGGGGGCTCCATTTTACCTCTGGGTCCAACAAGAGTTGAATACAGTGCAGTGCTTCCTAAGAGTAAAGTTTGTCCTTATCAGGCTACTTTGCAACGAATTGACAGAACTAACTAGTTAACGATGAATTGGAGTTAGGACCACACCTGCAGGGCTCAGTCACACACGGACCAAAGGCCTTCACTTTCCCTTATTCCATTAGACAACTGCAGCCAACCACTGGCTCTCTAGACAGATGTTTAGAATGACAGAACTGGAGCAAATTGAGAGCACCTTGGATAAAGCCATTTCATTTCATGAAGGAGAAAACTCAGGGTCAGAAATATTAAGGCCACAGGATTGTTAGCCAACGAGCGAAGACTAGAATTCAGGCTTCCTGACCCTCACCAGGGCTTTTCCCACAACATCACATCCACAGTGATGAAAAGGGACCTTTTGCTTTGTTCTACCTCAGATATTTTCATAAAATCTTTGTGTCAAATTAACGACTAATTATTTACTTCCTCTTTGCTTTAGGGAGAAAGATTCTACCAGCACTCCTTTGCAACCTCACAAAAAGTAAAGCAATATAAATTTCATGCACCATTTAAAACGAGATATGAATAGAAGAAAAGGAAATTTCGTGCAAAGCTCTGAAAAAGAACGCATGCCTAGAGCACACAGGGTGAGTCAGAGGGCGCGGTGAGAGAGCAGAAACAGAAAACTGATCATTACCCCGCCAGCCAAACAAAGCGAATGCCATAGAATCTCCATTGTTCTTGCTCAGGGACAAAGGCTAATAGGCATCTGGAGCTTGGAGGCTAGGGTTTCATCCTCTATAAGGAAGAGGTCATGAACAGAAGAGCTAAGTGCACAGTGCTGAGAATGCCGTCCTTCCTCACCTCCATCACTGCAGCTGCCTCAGAAATGGCCACCTTACCATGTCATTGACAGCACGCAGAGATTAGTCAGATCAATGCTGATTTGTTGGGTCAAGCCAGGGGGTCCATATCTCCCTCCATCTTATAGGGCAAAGTCCAAGCTCTCTAGCCAGCATCTAAGACCTGCAGTCATCCAAGCCTCTGCCCAGCTGGCTGATCCATTTTCCTTGCCATGAGTCCTCATTCTATTGATGGATTATCCATTCCTACTTTTACTCCCTCCACCTGAAATTCTCATCCCTTCCTCTCTCTTCTCCATGTTTCTATGTTTATCCCAAACCTTCAGACCCTTTACAAAACTCTCCTTGAGCATCCTGGTATACCACATTAGTGGCTCCTGGGGCTGCTGCTGGTGGTGAAGATGTGTGAGGCCCGCTGAGTGCTCCGATGCCAGGCACGGTGCTGAGGGCTTCCTGCTGGATTATCTCATTCATCTACACAACAGTCCTGTGTGGTAAGCATTGATTCACTGATCACTTGACAGAAACTCCAGCTCAAGCTGGATTAACACATGAAAGGTTCTTATCTCACTTAAACAGTCTAGGGAAAGAGATGGCCCTAAAGATGTCACCGGGAACCAGTCTTTCCCTCATGTCTTGGCTCAGTTTCTACAGCGGGGCTCCTTTCTAAGGCTCAGGGAGGGGATGCTCAAGTTCAGGCTCTCATATGTCAACACCCAGTCTGGCAGAAGGCAACAGGGCTCTTTCCCAGAATTCCCAGCCAAGGTCTCATTCTGTCCCCAAGCTCTGAATAGGTGATTTGACCACCTCTGAGTTAATCGTTGTGACCAGAGGAATGGGACTTATGACTGGTTTTACCCAGATTCATTTGTTCTGCCCTTCCCACTTCCTCCAAGCATACAGACCAAAGTGGAGGAAGAAATGCTCCTTCAACAAGGCTATATTGTAAACACAGAGACTATATAGCCAATATTTTATAATAACTATAAATGGAATATAACCTTTAAAAATTCTGAATCACTATGTTGTGCACCCGAAGCTTATATAATATTGTACATCAATTATACCTCAATAAAAAAAAATGGAAATGGTCCTGTAAAAGGAAATAGAGTTGCCAAAACCCACATATATCACATAGAAGCCCATGAAACATTTTAACAATGAAAGAATTTCTGCACACAAATAAAATGGGCCCTTCCTCTCTAGACAGCATGGGGAACATCTTCATTAATAAATTCAAATGACAGATTACTATTTGGAGGTTGACCACCAGCAAATATTTTCCAGAGTTGTCTTTGGTTGGATCAAAAGAGGAAAAATATGAACTCAGCTTTCAAGTCAAATCACAAAGCATTGCTGGAAATCTGCTAAAATAAGATTACGGACTGAGAATTTGTTCATTTTTCTCAGATTATTAGACTAGTAACCTGAGCAGATTTCCTTTTATTAGTTCCAATTGACTCAGACATTGCAGTATCCGTCTGCCTGCTGAACACATATTTTCACGTGGAGCATGGGTGGCTACTTAGCATGCGGTGGTTGTAAAGCAAATTTACATCTGCCTGGGGCTTTGCTGGTTACTATGGCTATGAGATAGCTGTTCTTCCTCCTAGTCTGGTGTGTGCCTTAGCTTCCAACTAACTCAGCACTTTTGGAGTTCTTTGGTCTGTTTTTATCACACTGGACAATTTCTTGTGTCTGCTTTGCAAATTGCCCTTCAAAATCAATAGTAAATTGACCTCTACAAGAAAGCATACAAATGAATTTGCATGTTCATGACCTGGTATATTCAGGAAGACTCCTTTTGAAATATTGGAGAAATGCAAAAAAAAATTGTCTACGTTATAGTAATTGTAACAGTAACAGGTCAGTGTCAAGCAGTGGACTATCTTTTATATTAGCTCATCTACTCCTTATGGGTGCTCTACAAGGCATGAAAATAACTTGGCTCCACTGAACAGATGAAGGAACAGAGGTCTGTAGAGATCAAGTCAGTTACCCAAATCTACTGGGTCGAGATTCAAACCCAGACTGTTTGCCTTCAAGCTCCTTAACAAACGTTCTAGAAAATGTATTGTTGACAACTAAGCAGGCTTCAGCAACAACGAACATGCGATAAAACAACAGCATCAATGGGAAAGATAACAATGAAGGAAAGAATCACGTCGCTTATTCACGCACTGACATGGGGTGGGGCGGGGGGGCATGTTTTCCCCCAGACTCAGGATAATATGGTACTTCTTGCTCTTAGAATAAGTCAGTTGCAAATATTTACTTAACTGGTTGCTATGGCACCACATTCTCAAAGTGGCAAGTTCACAGGTTGGCTCCTTTTTAGTTCTTCCCATCTTGGGTACCATGTGGTAAATGCTCAAGCCCTCCCCGCCTCTCCCTCTTTCCAGCAAAGAGGAAGTAAAGTCTGCAATAGTGCTATCAGAGGCAGGAAAGTTTGTATATTGCCTTGGACGGTTGCTGCCTTTCCCCACCTCCTCCTCCCCGTACCCACCTGCAGCCCCAAATTCAGACTGGATGGGTGGAGTCGGGGCAAAGAAGGCCAGGCAGCCCCCCATCACTACAGTCCTGTTTGTCATGTTTACAAGAAACAGGCTCTAGGGTCATCTGGGAGACCCTCTTGCTCAGTGCAGGACTCCCCCACCCCCACCCCCAGCATCCTAAAAGGGATCACTTAACCTCAGCCTGCCTCTTCCCAGTGACAGGAAGCTCATTGTCTTGAAGGATTAATCTTAAGCCTAAAATGTTTTCATGTCCCAGGAATAGCTTCTCTTTCAGAATTATCAGAGGGTGCCTTTACCCTCCAAACCTTTTAGTAACCCTAAACTATGCTCTCACTTAACCCATCTCTGCCACTCAGGAAGAAGATGTTTCTGACAGTTGATTGAAAAGTAGTTGGGAGTGGAGTCAGTCTCAGCCCAGGTGTGTGTATCTCAGCATTCAGAGGTACATTAACCTGCTCCCTGGACACAGCCCTCAAAGGCTCTTGGTTTACAAAGGAAAGGAGGTATCTCTTTTGGCTTCACAGCATGTGAGACAAAAATAATGCCCTCCCCTTTCTGGTCAAATGTGCACCCCCCCTTCCCCTTTCCTTCCCTAGCCTCTTGTTCGGTCTGTCTATCTCTTCTCTCTCTCTCTCTCTCTCCTTCCCCCTCCCTCGCTCATTGACCTGTTCTTTTTTGCTTCTCTTTCACTCTCTTTGACTTTCTTTCCCCTTCTTTCTACCTCTCTCTTTCCACGGACTGGATTCCACACTCCAGGTCTAAGTCAGGAGGAGCAGAACTCAGAAACGGGATCTCCAAC
Source organism: Camelus bactrianus (assembly GCF_048773025.1). Classification (NCBI taxonomy): domain Eukaryota; kingdom Metazoa; phylum Chordata; class Mammalia; order Artiodactyla; family Camelidae; genus Camelus; species Camelus bactrianus. Next base: position 41,319,297 of record NC_133545.1, on the reverse strand, counting down.
ACATAGGTAAACATTGAGGAGATGGGACAGTGGAAAATTCAGGATGCTTTTAGGTGATAGATGAAAGAGTCTTCAAATAGTGCCATCTAGTGGTTCGCTGGAGTAAGATCTGCACCCAGGGCTCTTCCCAGTGTCAAAGGCCACCAGGGAAGGGAAGGGAAAGGTCTTGTTTACTTACTACACAGCAGGCCCTGTGCCAAGCAAGACGCTGTTTGTCATTCTCTTGTTTAATGCTCACCACCACCTTGTGTTGCAGGCGTCATAATCTCTCCGAATGAGGAGCCAAGGGATTAAGTACCAAAGGGGGCTGGAATCCTAACTCACGTGTCTAACACCAAAGCCAGTACCTTTTCTATAACAAACACTAAGGAAACGATAAAGCTGCATAGATGTGGTTTACAGGATTTGCACAGCAGAATTTAGTAAGGATAATATTGGCTTCTGCACAATTTTGAGTAGACTTTTTAGTTTATAGATTTTTCTTTTTGGACTTAGTAGATTTTTAATTTAGAAGAGGAGGATTTCATAAATGTAAGGTTGAACAGTAAGGTACATTTTAGATATGCAGCTTTCTATTTCCACAGAACTGACAGAATTTATAAGGTCCATTTCTGTTTATAATAAAGACATACCTCTCCTAATTCTTTAGTTTTCAAGAGAGAGAAGTGTTTACATTTCTGTCCTCAGAATTAAGTTCATCTTTTTTTTCAACAATAAAAAGCACCATCTCCAGGATCGTGTTTAATTAAATGTCAACCTCCTGCAAAATAACCAACGTCCCCTGACTCAAAAAAAAAAAGATTGGCTATTTTTGATGAAATCTCATTAAAGTTTATTAAACTGACACAGCAGAAGTCCCTCGTGGAACTCTACACAAACAAAAGTAGAGATCACCTCAGAAGACCCTCCCCTGGATGTGCGGGTAGAGCCCAAGGTCCCAGCGGTCATTGAACTAAACTGGAGATTCACTGCTCCTAGAGACAGGCCTGAGGAGAAGAGGTCGAGGAAGGACACTGTACACTTTCTCCTTGCCATCATGGTCTCTCCAGGGCCTTTGCCTCAAGGCACTGTCTCTCCATGACTGCATGGAGAAGCAGCAATCTGTGTAGCTGCCAACAAGGTGATGCCCATGGACCCAGCCCTGTGGAGACAGTGGAAGTGGTTCTTTCCCCCCATCCTCCTTCAAAGCAAGCCCTGCTGGGCCCCCAGGACATATTCACCACTGTACCCTTTCCCACTGTGAGGGGAAGAGAAGCCTTCCTCACTGTGGTTGCATCTAAAACGAAGAGTGCTGGGGCCCAGCACCATGGCTTTACTTGGAAAAGAGAGTCATTGCTGTTCACGTGAAAAAGTCCCTGTAGATGGACTTCTCTGGGCTCTGAGTTTTCTGGGACTCCCTGCGTGCCTGATGAGCAGGATCTTAGAGAAGACTTTGGTATGTAATGAAGTGGAGGTTACTGGGTAACTTCCTTTTTCCTAAATCCCTGTTAAATGTAGTCCCGACCTCGTAATGATCACACAACGCCCCCTTCAGATAAACTGTGGTATCTGAAATGACGCCCTCCAGTACCTCACTAGGGTATAAGACAGAGAGCAGGAGAGAGAATCCTAAGACAGTAATCCAACTGACTCACGAAGTCCAAGAAAAGTCCATGCAGAAACAAGCATAAAGAAAGTGTCTTTCATCTCCTCCAATCCTCTAAGCAATGATCGCTGAGTGTTTACGTTGAGGCACCGTTGAGTCAGGTGTGTCTCCCTGGACACCTGGTGCAGCAGCAGCTGGCTGGGAAGCCTTTGCGTAACTCTTAGGTAAACCCTCCACATTCAGAAGAAGCAGAGAGAGAAAGAGAAGAGGAAATGGAGAAGCAAGGAGAGAACAAAAGCTCATGGCATCCATCTTTCCAGCCGCACTTGAGGAAGAGACAGTCCCATGAGCAAACATGTTTGCAGCAGCCCCGGAGGGCCCCAGCGCCCTAGTTACATAGTAATGAGCCGGGGTGGTTGACAGTCTCTGCGTGGACTGGGCTGTCTCTGGTTTCCCAGTCTGGCTGGCCAAGCCTGGCTACCAGGGGCCACCGGGAGCAGGCATGTCGTCTGGCACCTGCTGTCCTGGCCTTGCCTGCTCTCTCTGTGTGCTCACATCCCTCCCAGGCTGCAGCATGGACAGTCCTTGAGAAGGCAGCGAGAAATCCCCCCAAGAGTGGGACTTGGATTTCCAGCTAAACTATCAATGTCATGAGAACCTTGGTGGGAGCGTGGCGGGTTTAGTTCTTGGAAGGACAGCAAAGAGGAGGGAACACAATGGTGAGCTGGCCAGAGAAGCTTCTGTGCTTCGCCGTTTCTGTTCTCTTCCAATCAATAAGAACTCCTTTTCCCCTTTCATTTTCTTTGTCCAAATCAAGGGCACATGGCTGCTCTGAGGGGGTGTATGTGGAAACAAGAACTTTCCTTTTTCCTTCTTTTCTTCCCACGCCCCCAACAATTTACAAGAAAGGTTGGCTCGAGCCTTTCAAAGATTCACAAAAACCCAAAGTTGACTGTGAATCAGAGAAAACAAAAGACATTTAAAAAGGAAAGAGTTTAAATAGAAAGAGAGAAAGCGAGTTTTTAAAGGGTCAGAAGACACAGGTTATTTACATTTCAGGTATCAGCTTTAGCCACACAGAAAATAAAGCAAAACTAGAGAGAGCACATTTTCCTTTACCTAGATCTTTGTGCACTAAATCCCAAGCAGCTATCCCATCAGAATCTTAAAATTTCCAAGCTAGAAGAGACCTCAGAGATCATCTCTGAATGATTCATTTTCAGGATATGAAACATGAGGCCAGTGAATTAAATCCCTTGTCCCAGGCTGGGCAGCTTTTCCATGATGCCTGAACTTCAACGGAACGCTCCTTAAGTTGCACCAATCCACACAGCTGAATGATCGGTGTGGCAGGGACAATGGGCTTGAATTCCTACAGAGACCACTTTCTGCATTTTGATACAGGCAAAGGGACGAAGGGAGGGGATGGCCTATTCACCACCGGCTCTTTTATTGAATAGCCGAACATCATGGGAATCTTCCTCTACTTTTTCAGTTGAACTGTATTATTTTACCCACCACTGTATCCAGTGCCAACAGAGGTACAAAAACAAAAGAGGAGGCATCCTGTGGTTTGTAGACCCCTCTGCAGCAGAGAAGACTAGCACCTCTTTCTCCACCATTTGACCTTAAAGAAGCTGCCTAACGTTTCTGGCCTCAGTTTCCTCATCTGTAAAATGAGGCCACTGGAATTCCTACCTGCGGTACTTCTTTAAATTAATCCAGCATTGGGCATTATATTTGTTACATAAAGACTAAGCATTTTGTCTTGGTGTCATCACTTTGATCAGTGTTGTAATGCCTGTTTATATTTCCTCAATAATCAATAAATGCTTATTGAAAGAAAAAATGAATGAATTTTAAAATTCCTAAAGCCAAGTCATTCCAAATTACATCCGATTGCTTGCTTTTAGTGACCTTGAATGTAACTAGCATTCTGCTTTTAGTATTTCCTCACAGGGAAATTTGGCATATGACAAAAATTCTTATAAATATGAAGAGGGTAGAGGTCAATTAAGCCTCCACTGACTCCTATCTCACTGGGAGTAAAAGCCAAAGTCAAGACAATGATTTACAGGGCCCTACAGCACCTGTAAGGTGCCCACCCTGACCTCATCGCCTACTACTCTTCTCCTTCAGTTGCACTGTTCAGGTCACCCCAGCTCCTTGGGCACATCAAGCAGGCTTCCACCTCAGGGCCTTTGCACTAGCTGTTCCCTCTGCCAGGAATTCTATTTCCCTATGTGCTCTTCTCCCTCACCTTCAAATGTCACCATCATAATTCTTCCCATGAACACCCCCTACCTCAGAGCTTTGCAGCCACTTTGCTGTTCCCTCCACCTGAATCCCTCTGTCCCAGACATCTTCATGGTTCTTGCCTTCATTTCATTCAAGTCTGTTCTCAAACATCACCCTCCTTTAAAATAGTACCTTCTCTGCCATTCTTTCTCTTATTTTATTTTATTTATATTTCTTTACCTTATTTATATTTATTTGTCTTCTATTTATTTTTCTTACTTTTACTGTTAGTGCTTATCACACCAGCATATAGTTATTTGCCTCCTATCCCAGAATATAACTGTTTAGAGAAAAGGGATTTTGTCTGTTTCATTCACTGTTGTAACCCTGTAGCATGTGAGTGCTGGCTCATAGAAAAGCCTCAATAAATATCTGTTGGAGGAATGAACCTTCACTTACAGGTGGAGAAACTAAGGCAAGGAGAGGTTAATTATCTTCCCTGAAGTCAGTAAAAACTCAAGGGTCTCCACCCTGGTCACAGCACTTTCAGTGTGAGATCGTGTTTGTTCATCTCAGAAACTCTGTGAGTTAAGAATGGACAGTCTTTAACCCCATATAACAGATCAGGAAATCAAGGCCTAGAGTTCTGTGATCATCTTCCTGAAAGTAAATCCCAGGCTGTCTTGTAGGTCTAAATCCCTCGTGTAAACTTTTTTCTTTTTCTTCAATCTCCAAACATGTTTTAGGTCTTTTATCTTAAAATTATATTTTCAAACCATCTCCTTCATGTGTTAAAGATGAAATTGTGTGGGTCTAATAAATCCTTGCCACCAGAGGAGCCTGGGAAATGCATGCCCTTTTTTCCTCAAATAACCTGATTTGCCTCCTCCCTATGCTGGGATTCCTTAAGCCTCAGCTAATGAATAGATATTACCTGTGGGGACCTCCTTGGTAATGTTGGCATTTGCATCATGAAAGCAAGACTGCCCTTATAAATGACATTCGGAGATTCTTTCTAAGTTAGCAAATTCATGATCTATTTGCTGTTAATTTACACATTCTATTAAACATTTATTGTGTCTACCAAGTAAGGTGAGCAAGCATCACAGTTTACCCAGGCCTGAGGGACCTCCCAGGGTGCAAGACTTCCTGGGCTAAAATCCCAGAAAGTTTCAGGCAAACCAGGATGAGTCTGTCGTCCTAATAAACAGGGTTTTCCGTTATCCGCTTGTCTGTTAGTTTGTTTTAATGCTACTGCGGTGGGCTGAAGGATGGCCCGCCAAAGATGACCGACCACATGACAGTTTCTTATCATTAAACATGTGTGAACTATATGACCCAGTGTATTGGTTCTCTGTTGCTTCACTAATGAACTACCACAAAGTCAGTAGTGTATAACAATATAAATTTATTATTATATAGTTCTGCAAGGCTGAAGTCCAATACGAGTCTCAATGAACCCAAATCAAGGTGTCAGCCAAAATGCACTCCTTTCTGAAGGCTCTGGGGAAGAATCAGTTTCCTCTACTTTTCCAGCTTCTAAAGGCTGCCCACATCCCCTTCCTCCATCCTCAGAGCCAGAAACATCACATGTCTCTGACTCTTTTTTCTCATCACATCTCCCACCCACCACATCCAGACAAGGTTCTCCACTTTTAAGGACTCGTGTGATTGGACAGGGCACACCGAATAAGCCAGAGTAGTCTCCCTATTTTAAGGTCAGCTGATTAGCTAACTTCCGTCTGCACACTAATTCCCCTTGGCTATGTAACATAACATATTCACCAGTTTTGGAGACTAGGATGTGGACATCTTTGGGGTACTTGTACTACTTCCACACACAGCAATTCTACTCCTAATTATTCACTCAAGTAAAATAAAAAATGATGTTCAGAGATATGTGAATGTTTGTAGCATCTTATTTGTAATTGCCCCAAACTGGAAGCAACCCAGATGTCTTTCCATTGGTGAGTAGATAAACAAACTGTACATCTATATTAGGGAATGCTACTCAGCACGAAAAAGAAGTGAACTATTGATAGACATAACAACATAGATGAACCTCAAGTATGTATATGAAAAAAATCCAGACTCAAAAGGCTATGTATTGTATGATTCTATTTATATGATATTCTGGAAAAAATAAGACTATACACACATAACATAAATCAGTGATTGCCAGCGGATTGGGAAGAGGGGAGAGGTTGACTACAAAGAGACATGAGCAAATATCTGAGGGTGATGGAAATATTCTATATCTTGATTGTGATGATAGTTTTACAAGTATATGTCGTAAAAATTTCATAAACAGAAAGCTAAATGAAGTAAGAGTCAGGACACCAGAAGGGGGAGCTCTCGTGCTCTACGGAGATCGCTGAGCCAACAGGAAGAAGAAAGACTCAGCCAATGAGAGACCATCACGACTCAACCACTGAAAAGCCATGGGCTCTCTGTTTACTCTAGTAAACTCTGTTTACTCTGTTTACTCTAGATCCTCCCAACCTCCTTTTCCCCTCTGTAATAGAGTGCTCCTCTCCACTTTTGCTGTGAACTTGCACACGGGTCTCCATGGTTGCAGACCTCAAACTGCAATTCTCTGGAATCCCAAATAAACCCATTTTTGCTGGAGAAATAACTGTTGCTCTATTTGTTTTAGGCCAACAATGTATTTGTCAAAACTCATAGATCTGAACAGTAAAAAGAGTGAATTTTACTGTACGTAAGTAAGACCTCAATAGGTTTCAATCTAAAAATGGGGCATTTTGGAGAGGGGGAGAAACTATGGTTGAAAGGTGTTATTTTTAAAAATTGGCTCCTGTCTTACACGGATGGTCGTGTCTGTTGTCCTGGAGACGGACACACCAGTCTGTTTCCTTACTTACGTGGTAGGAGGTAGCCGCGATCAGGGCAGCATTATGACTTTGTGGGTCTCTTTCTCCATTAAAAAAATGTTGAAAATGATATTTTATGACTGTGTGGATAGAACTTTTTTCTTCAGATTTTAAAAAGTAAATCTTTTTTTGTGGACCTTTAAGTGTCATGAGCCCTAGCACTGCGAGTAATGGAAAAGTCAGCCCTGGATGTGACCCAGGGCTGCCAGAAAGACACATCGGACTAATCACCTCCTACAAGTGAATGACCAGGAGCAGAAATTAAGCTTCAGTTCCTGGTGCTGTCACTGACTTTCCAATCATTTCAAACAAGGCAGCTAACCTCTCCGGGTCTCAGTTCTCTGGTGTGTGAAAAAAAGAATAACAAATTCAGTCCTCACTTAAAACCTGCTCCTAGTCTCTTAGATGTTAAAGATTCAGTCAACAAAATTTTTCTCTGTACCCAGGACTGAAAGGTAGATGGGGAAAGTGGAGATAAATCCCATGTAGCCCCTAACCTTAGTGCACTGCTGAATTCCTCTGAAGGAACATTCACTAATAAAAATGCACAAAATAGAGGATTCTTGAAAGGGCATTTGCTTTTCCTTTGTCTGTTTTTTTTTCCCCAAATATCAATTATTCTGTACATATAGCCAGACAGTGGCTTATAACCACAAGAGTTTAATTATAAACATAAATTCTGGAGAAATCATGCATTTCCAGTGGGAGGTTTCTATCAACAATTCAAATGGGGAAAAAAAATTCAAGTGAGATTTTGCAATGTCACGTGTCTATAAACTGTTTATGAATGTCTTCGTAAGTCAATGCGTGCCACTTTTAACTTTCCTTTGACTCCACCCTCTGAGAACTGATTGATGGTGGTGGTGTTGGGCATACATAACTGGGCATAATTAAAGGGAAGACCCTTCCTCAAGAGACATCCCCCACGCCAGCCTTCTACCTACACCCGATGGTCTACTGCTTCTCACTCTTCCCTTTGGGCTAAATGTTGTCATTCCCATACAAAAGCTCTTTACATTTTTACTTCCTCTATCTATTAAGTCAAAGGATTTTCCACTTTACTCCCATTACAACTGTACCCTAGTCTTGAGAGAGAGTCCTTGTTCGTCAGTCAGTAAGTATTTATCCTGCAGCTCCTGTGCTCAAGGCCTGGCTTGTGAGGAAAGATGTCTCTGCCAACTTCTACTAAAACTCTATTGTCTGAATGTCATCAATAACAAACTGCCTCAAACGTCATCCATCATGTGTTGCTCTGTTTTTAGAAACAAACCGTATATGCACTTCTTTCTCCATCTTTTTGTCCTGATTTTGTTTTAACTATGGCTTCAGAAGTGCCTTGAGTAGCACTGCTCATTTTCCCGAATATGCAAGACCCTGAATACTCATGGTGAACAATCTCATTTTCTTAATTTCCTATTTAATTATGTTTCCCTTGATAACTGATCCCCTTTGAAGTAATAACTTTAAGACATCAATCACTCATTTTCAAATAACTCTTTTTTCTGTTCACTAGTTCCTCCTTCCTTGACTCCTAGAGGTGAAACAGAATGTTGCCGATGCCACTTCTGTGGGTTTTATTATATATTCATCACCTGGGAGGAGAGGTTGAAACCTTCACCAACAAATATTAAAAAGAATATTTCTCATCAGAAGAGTTTTATATCCTCAACTACAAGGGCACCCATTTCGCTCTTTCTCCCTAAAATAACAGCTCTGTGATTCTCTGTGGTCTTTCTGATCCTCAGCCATGTGCGTGGTTTTGACTTTGGGAACCTGAATTCCTCAGGGCGCATCGGTCCAGGCCGACAATTAAGAGGGTGTGATTTACTCTTACAACAGCAAGGATCACATCTCTGATTTGAGCTTCTCTCCTTCCCCTCCCCAGCAGAATCACTAGATACCCAGCCCTTCTCTCTAAATCCATTTGGCCTCTGAAAAGGATCCAGGGGTGAGGTCATCCTGTTCTCGGGCTGCTTGCTAGTGAAGATTTCCTTTCTAGGGCTGGTGGCACTAATATTTGTTCTCCTGGTCTGATAACTACAAAGTGGAGCAGATAATGGCACACTCAGCTGCCCTCAAAGGGCTTGTTGTCTGTTGAATAAGACCAACAACTGAAGAGATAAGTACAGTCAGCGTGCGAAGGGCTAGACCACAAACGGAACAAAGCCATGGTGGGCATTTAGGGGAGGAAGGAGATGATGGTCTGGGGGACCCTGGAAGATTGAATAGAGGGGCTAGGTCACTAAACGGTCCTAGTCAAAGGGACAAATGGAGAAGGCCACTCCAGGCAGTAGTTTTCAGTCCTGGTTGAACCATTAAAATCACCTAAGGAGTTTTTTGTTTGCTTGTTTTTTTAAATACCAATGGAGTTTCTGATTTAATTGGTCTGAGCTGAGGCCCAGACAATGATATTTACAAATGTTCCCCAGGGAAGATTAGAATGAAGCCTGTGAATCTGCTTTAAAGTTTAAGATATTAGTATGAATTTATGTTTATTTTAATAAATAAACAGATAGACACATGAAGAAATAAGGATAAATATGTATGTATTCCTGGGTTAGTATGCATATCTTTTCTTTCCTGTCCTCTGAAAGGGTCTAGAAGCAATGATACCCAAGTAATAATCAACACACTTAACACCAGGCCTGAGTTTCTAGACACCAATCTCCAATGAAAGGAAGCAGGGCTACAGTACAATTGACTATAAGCAAGATGAGTAGATAAATGTTAAAATCAGCAGACAAAACTTTAAAGGAAAATAGGATATTTGCATAGCCCCAAAGTATCTCCTTCAGAATATTTATAGTTACTTTGGTGGTTTTAACTTATGTCCACATTTAAAAAAATGTTTCTCCCCCCCAAAAGGTGAGGCTTAATTCCCTTCCCTTTGAATGTGGGCTGGGCCCAGTGACTCAGTGTGTATTATGAAAACAGGAATGAACAGAAACCTCCATTAAATAGAGTTGGGAGACCAGCAAGGGGAGCTCTCACGCCCTGTAATGACTGCCTGTCCCAACAGGAAGAAAAACTCCTACCAAGGACTCAGTCAGTAGAAGGCCACCAACTTTGTTTACTATTGCAACCTCCCTTTCCTCCCTATAAAAGTTCTCTCCTTCCCTTTTCAGGCAGGAACTTGCACGTAGCTCACCATTGTTGCAGACCTCAAATTGCAATTCTCTGCTGATCCCAAATAAACCCATGTTTGCTGGAGAACCATCTGGCAGACTGTTTGTTTTAACTCAACAATATGGATAGAGAAAAACAGTCACTTTACAGTAGAGAAACCTGGCCAACACCACCTGACCAAGTGATCAAGGTTACCATCGCCAGAAATAAGTCATGTTGCTATCACATGTGTCCGCTGATATGAAGCAACAGAGGGCACAGAACCTCCGGTTTTCTTCCCCCAAACCCATAATCCCAGTTCAATCATGAGAAAACATCAGACACATCGGAGGGACATTCTACAAGTGTCAAGAACCTGAAAAACAAAGAAAGATGGAGATTTTCACAGATTAGAGGAGACTAAGGAGACATGTCAAGTAAATACAATATGATTTCCTACTTTGGCCGTTGGAAGAGACAGAGGACATTACTGGGAAAACTGCTGAAATCCAAATGCAGTCTGCGGTTCAGCTACTCATGTGCCCGTGTCAGCTTCTTAGTTCTGGTAAATGAACCTGGTAAGGTAAGATGTTAACATTGGGGAAGCTGTGAAGTGTATATAGGAACTGAATATACTATCTTTATAACATCTGTAAATCTACAACCTTTTAAATATTTAAAAATCTGAAATATAAATAAGGAGAAATTGTTTAAATGTCCACCAGGTGGTGCTAATGAGCAGCCAGGGTTGAGAAGCGCTACTCTAGGGAAAGGCAGAAATTTGAGCTGCATCACAAAGTGATAAATATCATGAGCCATTTGAGGGATATGATAAGAAGTTTGTTATGGTAACACTTTTCTCTAGCGTACATAATAAGGTGCAAAGTCTGGGAAGAGAGGCAGTTAGTTGGATGATAAACAGTCTTTTTTCCTATGCAGGATAAGTTCTTTACACTGCAGGCTTTTGGAAGCCATTATAATTTTTCAAGCAGAATGAAATTGGAACTCATATTTCGTGTTAGTTCTAAGGTGATGCTACTGTTACTTAAATGCTTTATAACAATAACAATTAATTTAAAATATCTTGCAAATTTATTTTTTGAAGGATGTGGATTTATGTGTGAATGCCATAGGAAAAACAGTTTGAAAAATGTAGTGTACTTTCCTGGGTGCATTTCTGCATTATGACTCCTTCTCCCTAGTTGGGCATCCCAGGCAGGGACTGGGAAGGATTAGGATTATAAGAGCAGAAATGCAATGAGAGAGTAAGAGTTCAAGATAAGCTTCCAACACGCAAAGTAGAATTTTGCAAGAAATAATAGGCTGAATCAAGCTGATGAGATGGACCGCAGAGTTTGTTGTAAGGTAACTCCAGACCAAAGGAAGGAGCAAGGCAAGCTCAGCCCTCCAGCCCCAGGAGTGACCCTCCAATAGTTTAAAATTTTTCCAGAAGCAGATTTTTATTAGACGTAGAATCTTCCTCTGAGTTTTCAGGACAATGTTCCTGTGGAGAGAGACAGCAGGATTGTCCAGTCAGCAACTCTGTGCCCAGTTGCCCGGAATGGGCTCACTAGCGCCAGGCAAACTCAGCTTCTCTAAGGCATGAGGGCTCCCTTCCCTTTGGCAGCTTGAATCCTGTTTCTTAAAGCGTTGCCAGGCGCTTGCAGTGGATGATGTCAGACAACCCTTTGCACAGCTGGTGTGTCGTGGATGATGTCAGACAACCCTTTGCACAGCTGGTGTGTCACCCAGAGTGCTTGGTGCCTGTGTTCTGAGAGCTTGTCACCTACATACAAAGTGTCCTCCTCTTTGTACCCCTACCATAGTAGGGGACAGAGACTCTCCCCTAAAAGCAAGCCCACAGTGTGTCCAGCTGCATTGCCCTTACTCTGTCTAATTGTTTAAAATATCCATCAATGGAAAACTAGCCAACTACATTCTGGAACAAATATGAACTAGAATACCACGCAATCATTATAGATGGTGATGAAGTCATATAATTTTGAGTTGGAAAGAGGTCTATAAATGTCTCAAATGAAAGGAAATTAAATTCAGCTTGAGTATGCTGCAGTTCATAAAAATTGTATTATATAAATTTGTGCATGAAGGTATGTGTTCAGAGAACTATATGGAAGGATATTTGTTAACCTAACATTTTTTATCTCTGAGAGATGGTGTTTTGATTCACTTTAACTTTTTCTTCAGGTATTCTGTGTTGCTTTGGGTTTTTTTTTACTGTAACTTTACATTTTAATTTTTATAATAAGAAAAATAAACTCTTTTCATTTTGAAATAGAGTATTTGTTACACCTTAAAAAGCTCATTGGACTCTGAACAGTCCTCATGTCGCTAATTATGATTTTAAATAACTACTAACTTTTTTGAAAATTAAATTAATAATTACATTTAAAATAAATAATTAAAAATAATATTTTTATATGGCTGTACTATAGATAATATTTCCCTAGTGTTGGGCACTGGGGTCATATTGAACTTGATAAATTAATGGATGAATAGTTTGATACATAAATCCTTGAGTTTGTGACTAGTTCATTAGAATACAGTGAAAAATTTACTGAAGTAAAGAAAATTTTGAAAAATATAGCCAAATTACTCTACCCAATAATCACAAGGTCTTTATCTAGTTATATTTGTATATTATCTGAAAAGATAAATACATTTTAAATTCTTCCAATCATTGTAACTTAAGGCTAATTACGCAAAGGGAAAAGAGAGAAGCATTTCCAAATCAAAATGATGAATACTTTTTATTTCTCACAGCCCTCTCTTACCCCAAAAAACTCTTCATAAACTTTCCTAAAACTCTACTTTTTTTTAAGAAAAAAATGTGTGCTCTGTTTTAATGCAGGTCTGATTTGTTGTGTGTCTTCAATAACTGTATCCCATTCCAGAATATGTGGCCAAAAATAACCCTGTGGCAACAGCGGCCGCATCAGAATCTCCTATACCTTATGGCTACTTTGATTCTGAGAACAGTACAATCTACCGTGAATTAATCTTTTGATGGAAATTCTTCTGTCCTATTTAGCAAAATAACCCCACTCAGTCTACCCCACCCTCTATAAATAATTAGAGATAAATACGTGTTCATGCATTTCTGAGTATTCTGCTCTAATGCTCTCTTCAGGCACAATGAAGCCGCTGGAGCTACGTGCCCTTGGCGCTGCTGAGACGGGGTTTGCACGCGGAATTGTGCGGCCCTTGATTCACCTGACTGCCGTGACTCAGAGCTGCCTTCCAAAGGGGCAGAAAAAAAAACAGCTAACAGGCCATCTTGACATCCCAGATCATTTCCTTCTTCCTCTATCAAATGTTAAGAAACTTAGCTGAGTTAGAAAAGCTACTTCTTTATACCCTCTGGTAATATGTTCTATCCTCCCTGGCTCCTAATTAGGGTTCAGCTTGACTTTATTCCTACTCCAGCTGGAGGTGCATCTCTGTGGCTCCATCCGCTCCTACTTGCAGACACATCGCTGCCTCTGTTCCGAAGTCTGTCTGTTCTCCCACCTGTTGTAGTCTGGCTTGTCCAAGATCAATCCACGCACGGCTAGAGAGGCCAGACTTAATGCTAATGGACATGATTTCAAGACCACGAGGCATGTTGGAGCCAGAATAGAAGTCATTGTTAAAAAGTCGGTATTGTGTTTATTTTCCATTATCTAGGGAAAAAGGAAAACTCAAAGTGCTTCTGAAACAAAAAGTAGACCCCAGTGTTGGCATTAAAAGCAGAATCCATAAAATGCTGTAGAGCTAGACTTGTATAACTTTCATTTTCCCTGATCCAAGGAGAGATTTGCACTGCATCCTGTTGTTCCGGCTGGTGACAATCAGATTGCCTAGTTGTTTTTCATATTCCATTTGGGATCGTGAACATCTTCCTGTGAAAGGTTTGGAGCAGTCCTGCTCAAAGTATGATCCACAAATTGGGGCTTGTCCACAATCAGACACGTGCAAAAATCAGAGGCAAGGACGTGGGGCTCTCAGACATTGCTGATCTGAGTGCAAAATGGTCCAGCCATTTGGAAACAGCTTGATAGTTTCCTGTAAAGTTAAGGCACTTTGTACACTTACCACCCCATCCAGCAATCCTACTCTGAGGTAGTTACTCAAGAGAAATCCCATCCATGCCCACACAAAGACTTGTACATAGCCGCATTACTTAAATAGCCAGAAACTGGATACAACCTAAACTTCTACATGCCAGTAAATGAATAAACAAGTTGTGATATGTCTATATTATGGGCTTGCATACAGCAAGAATAAAGGAATCAAGTAATATATACAACCACACAAATGAGTTTCAAAAATATGATTTTAGGTGAAAGATGTCAAACACAAAAGGCTACATTCTGTATGATTCCATTTATGTGAAGTTCTACTAAAGGTAAAACTACATTGATGGAAAACAGCTTAGTGATTGTCTGGGGCTGGGATCAGGGACAAAGGGGAGTTTTTAGAATGATGGGGTTCTATCTGATTTTGGTGGAAGTTAAATGACTGTATACGATCATGCAAATTCATCAAATATACACTTAAAGTAAATGAATTGTAGTAGTTTGAAAGGAATGAAAAATTACCCTGGGTCCCCAGAAGGGGACAATTTTGAGCCACAATCAATAAGCCTGAAGTGGAGGTGGTTTTTATTTTATATTAATCATGATGAGTCTGAGAGTCCTCTGTAACCTGGTGCAGGGAGACAGGATTAACACCCACATTTCAGTCTTGCTACATCACATCAGCCGCTAAGTCGGAGAGCATCACTAGACCTGAGGTACGTCCAAATCCCTGCCCTAACGTGCTGCATATACGTTCAGACCCAGCCCTCAGAGTGTGAGACACTTCCCCTGAAAACAAAGTATCATTCTTACTATAACATTTATTTTCTGTTTTCCTTTTTACTAGCACCTCAGAGAATACCATCAACAGCTTAATGTTTACATCAATGAATCAAGGCTGTTTCCATGGCAACACCTCTAATTCTCTGGAACTGCAATTTTATGTCAATTTACTATTAATGGAAGACAAAAACAAAAGAGAGCAGACAGAACCAAGAAACGAAGAAACCATAGCACCTAAGACTGACAAGCAGAAAAGGAGGAAAGGAAACAAACATGTCGTTTGCAAGGTTTCTTGTACTTAGTGGGCAATGTTGTTATTCAGCAGTTAACCATTTCATGCTTGGGTTCAGATAATGAATTTATAGGACTATAAAGTCTTTAAATGATCTTAAAAGCCATCTGGAACCTTTTATTTTAAAGTCCAGGAAACTCGGTCCCAGAAGAGGTAAGGGATTTAATTAAGGTCCTTGGGCTGGTAAAGGGCAGAGCCAAGACCAGAACACAGGCTACCAAATGGAAGCTTGGGGCTCTTTTTATGCAGCACGGGATATTGTCTTTGTCATGATGTGATGTCTTTTGTCTTATAATTCTTACTCATCTTGTGTGCAAATTGTAGGCTTTACAAGCTATGTTAAGCTGTTCAAAATGGAGTCACAGCAGCCAATGTGAACATCCATGTTGTCGTTTTGAAATGTCTGGTATAGGACTGTGACTATCTTAGGATGATAAACTAAGACTGTTCTTTTATGTAAGGAATTTGTTTGACAACATCCCCGGAAAGACTTTACTGGAACAGAAGGAGCAACTGATGGAGACAAGACCTCCTGGAGCATAGCTGTTACACCCCACCAGCAGACTCCTTAAAATGAGACCACTGAGTGAGTGACCTGGAGGTTCTTGGCTGCAGGACCTGTCTCCATCCTGCTGAGTGCTGTGTGGAGGCAGAAGGCAACTTCCCATTCACACGTGTTGGGAGACCCATTGCTGGACCAGAGACCACTCTCATGCTGAGATGCCTCCTTCCCAGACTTCTCCTTGCAGTGGTCCATTGCTCCCTTTTCTATTTTCCCTACTTTGACTAACCTGTGTGCTAACTGTATGCAATAAACCAAGTGATTCATGAATTGAGTATCAGCTGCATCTCGTATCTCTCCAGTCCTGTGGTTCTCACCTGCCCTGACTGCAGGGCCTGTCACAGTCTCTTTCACCTGCTAGCTCCAGGAGCTGAGGCTCAGCTAAACACTTCTCTGTGGAATCCATTGTACCGAATACCAAGAGTTTCACTACCTGGTCTACCAACAAGAACAGTGAGGTCATCAATCATGGCTCAGCCGGGCCACTGCCTGTAACTGAGAAGTACAGAAGCCAGGTAGCAAGTATGTATCAGTGAGGACTCAGCTGCAGGAAGCAGGGACCACCTTAGAGATTTTATGCAGCATAGCATTTAATATAAGGAATTAGGTGCTTAGGAAATTGGTGGAAGGACTGGAGGACTGGGCTGGAAGCTAGGTCTCCAGGTATGATGCCCAGAACACTGCAGAACTGACCCACCAGGGAAGCTTTCACTGCTGTCCCAACCAGGGAAGTGGACAATCAAGAGACTGCCACTGGAATTACTGAGTCCAAGAAAATGCCAGTAAGATAGAGGATCAAGTAGCTGGTACCCAGAAGTCACTGGCACTCTCACCATCCACAAATCTGAGATTGGACCACTTTGTAGGGGAGAAAACACTGTATTCCATAACCATACATGACAGAAACAGCCCCTAAAGTAACAGGAAGATGCCTCAACCTCATTTCTATCTTCAAACTTCCAATGAATGCCCCTTATTGGCAGGACCTAATTTGTACCCAGAACTTTGCCTGTAGGTAAGTGTAAAACTGTAGTTTGCTTGAAAAGTTTTCCAGTTTCTGCCATACTGGAAGTTGCACTGAACAGAGGAGGAAATGAATACTGAGTATTAGCTGACTGTATTCAGGCAAAGGAGTTCATCAGTCCAGTTGGTTAATGGATATTAGTGTGAATCCACAACAACTGGAGCATCACATTGGGAAGTAGAAGGACACCTTGACTGGTAAAAGCGAGGTAAAGAGCACCCTAAACACTGCCGATGGGAGGGAATGGAAAGTGAAGCAGCCATGGTACAGAGCATTTGACAGAATCAATTAAGCACTTTAAAGCATGTAGCCTATGACTCAGCAACCTTCTAACCCAGAGAAAAAAATTGCATATGTGCACAAGGAGACACGTACGAGGATGCTGACTTCAGATCATTTGCAGTGGCAAAATACTTAGAAGCACTGTAACATCACTGGTATAATAACTGAATGAACTATAGAGACTCTTTCCTAGGGAATTCAATGTAGCAGCTTAAAAACTACAAGATAAGATGATATGCCCTGTCATTGAAGGATCTCCAGGACACACTGTGGAGTGAAAAAGTTAGTTTCAGCGTATATGGTATGATGCCGTTCACATACAGAAAGGAGAGCAACCCGTAAAACAATGAACAAAGTTGTACGGGTACATAAGTCAGCTGCCAGAGTGACTGTGAAACAACTCCGTATGAACAATGCACAAAGGAAATGCTCACGCCATTCCTAGGCTCTTGAGACCCTCAGGTAGATCAAGGATATGAAAAGAGGTCAGAGTGATGAGAAGAGAATTCACGAGATTTCTTTGGGCGAGATTTCCAGGGGAGGGGAGAATCCCTGTTGCTTTCTACTCAGGTCTAATGAGAGGGGGTCCAGTAGAAAACCTCCCTGATGTTGAGGATGGGGACTGAGTGGATGGGGGCTGAGTCCTGCTCAGGAAATGTAACACGGGGACAATGGCTGACTAAGTGCTTCGTGTGGGGACCAGAGAGCACTATGGCACTGAGAAAGGTCACCTCTGTCAGCAGCAGAGGTAAAGGACGGGTAAGGGTGTCTTTGGGCCAGGGCAGCCATGTGGGACAGAGAGCCTCTAAAGTCCCGTCCAAGTGGACCCATCCACTAGGGTGAAGGTCCCCAGTCGCAGGAGCGTATGTTACTTGGACTCCTGAGAACCACAGCTGGAGCAGGCAGCCCAGGGGAGCAAATGCACCACATGCCACAGAAGGGGAGCACCCCAGAGCTGGGGATGTCTGAACCAAGGTGTATGCCTTCCTCGGGGCTGCCATAATGAAGTGCCACAGACCTGGTGGCTTAAAACAACAGACGTTCTTTGTCTCACAATTCTGGAAGCTAAAAGTCCAAAGTGAAGGTGTCAGCAAGGCCACCCTCTCTCCGAAGTCTACAGGGAAGAATTCTTCCTTCTTTCTAGCTTTGAATGATTTCCAACAAACCTTGACATTCCTCGGCTTGTGTCAGAATAACCCTCATCTCTGCCTCTATCTTCACAGGGCTGTCTTCCTCCTGTGAGTCTCCTCTGTGTTTTCAAATCACCAGACCTTGAGTTTAGGGTCCATCACAATCCAGTGTGACCTCATCTTAATTTTACATTTGCAAAGACACTATTTCCAAATAAGGCCACATTCTCAGGTCCTGAAGGTTAGGACTTCAACGTATCTTTTGTGGGGGACACAATTCAAACCACAACATAAGGAAAGAGACCAAAGTCATGAAGAGCCACCTTTAAAACAAATCGGGTGAGAGCTGTCTTATCTCCTCATCTCTCCTCCTCCCTCCTGCCTTGGCCTTGAGCAGAAACAGCCAGCAAGAGGGAGGCGGTGGGCGGGGCAAGGAGCAGGACTGGTAGCCACACAGCTTTCCCCCAAAGCAGACAGCCACTAACTACAAGCTTCCGTGGGAAAAAGAGGCCCTATCTTTGAATGAGGATTAAAGAGCTGATAAATATCATGGACTGCACATTTTAAAAAGCTTCTTATTTTGGAAAATATCAAGCACACAAACATAAAGAGAATAGAATAATGAATTTTCTATGTACTTATTGCTCAGTTTCACCAGTGGTCACTCAGGGCCAATCTTTTTTTTAAAAAAACCTATACGCTCCCCTTAAAGATGTGCAAGGTGCAATCCCCTTTTCTTAGCTAAGAGGCTAGGATGAAGCTGGCTGAGAGAGTGTCTCCTCCCTGAAGTCACAAATATTTCAACATCAAGATATCCCTGCAAAGTCCTGAGTTAAACAGGGAGACAACAGTGATAAATTAGAGAAAGGTAAGAGCTCAGAAGCCAATCTGAGAAGCCACAAAATAGAGCCAAGGAACCTGCAGACTGTGGAGATGAAAGCAAGGATGAATTCATGGAAGATATGGAAGTTCTCAGCCTAATACCTGGTGCAGTGGTGCCACTCATGTCTATATGTAGTCTGCCCAGGTGGGTCAGGTATGGGTGGGCAGTCGGGATCTGGGACCAATTCATTTCAATATACAGCTTAGTACAGAATGCCAGGCAAGTGCATCCTTTATTTTTCTGAGTCATTGCTGTCATGGAATTGTTATAGAGCAACAATTGATCTACCCTTCCCCACCCCTTACTCCTATTCCCAGAAAAAGCCAGTGGAGCTGATTGTAAAAGTCAGTGCCTTTACCTTACCAGAGTGCTCTGGAATAAATAAAGCCATTTCCTCTTACCCACTATGATGAGCTGTCCCTGATGGGGTAATCATGACCTCTCACCTATGGATTTGTGCAGCTAGAGACAGATTCACTTTATTTATCTAAGAACTTGGAAGAAATGTTCCCGACTGCATACTGCATAGTTACCCAATGTCTCTGTTTCTCAGTTTTATTTGCATTACAGTTACTGCTGAAAGAATAAAATCAAATTGAAAGATGTAGCAACATGGCTTTCTATAAGACAGAAAAAAATCTTAAGGATATTTGAAGGGGCAGAGGTGCTATTTATTTAAATGTAACTTTATTTTTTAGTGAAATTTTATTTTTTGTTATAGACGGCAGCCAGGTGAGTCTAAGAGCCTTTCAACGTGTTTTTCTCAGTATTGCCAAACAGAAAATCTATTTTGTACAAGTGGCAGCAGAGGGCGCTCTTCTTACAGATTAATTTCTACCAGAACTTCTCAAAGGAAAACTGTTGTTAAAATGCCTTTGTGTATTTTAACAAGCTTATGACTCCTCCTAAATACATACATATATTTTATATAATGCTTATTTATATATTAATATAGATAAATAATATAGTCATCTACATAAAGATAAATATAGTCTACATAAACTATATACACATATATAATATTAATTCATGTAAGTATATAAATATTAAAATGTTTATATAAGTATATTAATGTTTTATAAATATTTTATATCTGTAATAAACATAAATTTATACATTTAAATTATATATGATCATAAACCTTTTAACATACACAAATATATACGTGTATTTATTACTTTTATGGTTTCTCCCCTATCCATTAATACTGAAACCTGAAACCCCATGTGATTATGTTTTCTTGAATAATTACCACTTTTTTTTCCTTAAGCATGTTAACTTCCTGTTTCATCATGGAAACTTTCAATCTTGAATTCAGAAAGTTGGGGCTTTGGGTATCACCCTTCTGCTCTACAGTTCACGTGCTTTCTCTTGGGGTACTCTCTGGAGGATCCCAAGCCATTTTTGGCGCATGTCCAGGAGAGAAAGAAGTAAATCTAGTTCCTCTTGTACAGGCTTTGATCATGCTTTTTGCTGTGGACGGGCAGCAAATTCCTCCAGCACTCCTTTTCCCCTTTCTCTTTCCTTTGTCCCCCGTCCTCTCCTATATCTCTACTCCAAGCCTTTCTTCCCTACTCTATGCTCCTATCATTCTCCCTGCCTGCAAAGTCATAGGCATCATTGTTGAAGTTTCCCATTTGTGGCAGCCAGCCGCCAAGATGACCCAGTCATCCCTGCCTACTTATATATATATAGCCTTAGTGCCCTTCTGTGTCAAGCTGGGCTGGTCGGTTTATCCACTAGGACACTGTGGGAATAGCGCTGTGTGGCTTGCAAAGTTAAGGTTATCAAAGGCATGTGGCTTCCACTTTGCTCTCTCTTGGACTACTGAGCCAGCTGCCGTCTTGTGAGGAGGCTCAAGTAGTCCAATGGAGGGCCCATGTTTCCGGGAACTGAGCTTTCCTGCCAACAACACTGATAAGCAGTGCCTTATCAGCCACTGACTGAGCTACCTTGGAAGCAAGTCCCCCAGCACTAACAAAGCCTTTAGATGTGACCCTGGTGGACAGCTTGACTACAGCCTCTTAAGAAACCTTGAGCCAGAACCCCCCAACTAAGTCACTTCATGAGTTTATTTTTATTTATTATGCTTAGGGTTCATTGTGATTCCTAAATCTATAGATTTATGTCTTCCTTAAATTCCATATTATTTCCTGCCATTATGCTCATATATTATCTCTTTTCTTTCTATTCTCCCTTTCTTGAATTCCTAGTGGACATAGTAACATCTGCACATTCTACCATTTCTTTTAAACTCTCCATATTTCTGTTTCTCTGTGTGACCACGTGGCTAATTTCTTCAGGTATATCTTCTAGTTTTCAAATGCTCTTTCTAGCAATATCTTATCTACTACTTAATTCAAACATTGAATTTTTCTGAAGTATAGTTGCTGTACAATATTATATAAGTTACGGGTATACAGTATAAGTATAGTAGTTCACAATTTTTAAAGAGTTGTACTCCATTTATAGTTATTATAAAATATTGGCTATATTCCCTGTGTTGTACAATATATCCTTGTAGCTTATTTTACACCTAACATTTGCACCTCTTTATCCCCTACCCCTATATTGCCCCTCCCCTCTTCGTCTCCCCACTGATAACCACTAGTTTGTTCTCTATGTCTGTGAGTCTGTTTACTTTTTTGAACAGTGAATTTTAAATTCAATAATGATGTTTCTTATTCCTAGAAACTCTGTGTTTCTTTTTCAACTCTGCTTATTCTTTTGAAAAAGCATCTAACTCCTTGTTCATGTTTTTGATTTCCTCTTTCCTTTCTTTAAATAAATTAAATATGCTTATTTTGTATTGCATATCCAATAATTTCAATATCTGAAATCCTTGGAGATAAAATTCTGATGTTAAATGTTTCTGCAAACTCATGATAGTTTGCCTCTTTATGTGTCTTTTAATTTTGAATTTTAAGCCCATGTTCAAAGGCTTGAGTGGAAAATGAATCCCTCCAAAAAGGATTTTTGTTTTCTTGCTCCAGGCACAACAGAACATCATAATCTGAAACTATAGTAAGTTAATGTCTTACTTTGTGGTTTCTCACATGATGAAGGTAGCCTGATATTATGAAACCCAATGTGAGACTTTTCCCCATATAAATAGCATAGCTCAAGACAGAAATACTGCTTGTCATCTCCCTTTTCTTTAATGGATTTTTTTTTTCTGGTTTCCCCTTTTATCTAACAGAGTAGACATTTGAGGACTCAAGCTTGGTGCTTGTGTCTCAGTTCCAACCCCTGTCTCTCATGCAGCTATTAAGACAGAGAATGCTGGGTTCTCAGTTCTGGAGAGTGTTTCCAGTTCAGACGGGGCTTCAGCACTAGCTTACTGGTCTGGTTTCCTCCTTTTCATTTTTGCCCATAGGGCCACAGGGATTTCCCTAATTTTGCATAGCTGTGCATTTTAAATTTTGTATTTTATCTAGAACTTCTACATGTTTTGTGAAGAGAGAATTCTGGATGTCTGGTTCACGATGTTACTGGAAAACAGATTCCCAAACTACACCATCTAGCTCACTTTTTTTTTTTTTTTTTTGGTATTTTTGTTGTTGTTAATAGAGGTACTGAGGCTTGAACCCAGGACCTCATGCATTCTAAGCAAGTGCTCTAACACAGAGCTATATCCCCCACCCTCTCTAGCTCACTCTTGATTCACACTGCATATCCATCAGCACTTTCTGAAGTCCTGAAATAAATATATTTCTAAAGCCTTCTTTAAATCAGTGTCTCTTGACTTTTTTTTAACCCTGAAATCTTTTGTTCTATCCTTTAGAACTCATAACTCCTGGACGCTCTTCAAGAAACAGTTGTCTAATGACAACTATTTGAATGGTGATAGTAATTGAGAGAATCTGTCTGCTAGTGGACAGAGTCCCTCCTGTTAAGTTTGGGGAATGGCCAAACTTTGTAAACTAACTGTCTTTGCGTTCTGGAGGAATTTTTTGTTGTTTTGTTTTTGGTCCTGTATATAATCTAGAAATACTGTGTACGTTTGCTCCCCTCTTTGCCAGCACACAGAGCTAATGTTATCTCTCTTCGCACAAGGAAGGAAAGGAAGTACTTTCCATTCTAGCCCTTGTTGCATGCCCCAAAGTTTCCATGGTATTATTCTGGGTGTTAAAACTTTTCAAATCCAGTGTCATGCAGCAAATTTGGTAGAACAGTTGTATAAAATCTGTTCTGCCATTTTAAAATAAGGGAACTTATTATATTTATTTTTAGGCCATTAAATGTCTATTTTTCTGACAGCTCAGGAACAACCAACTTTGAAACAGAACTTCACACAGAGCTACTCCTGATTAGGGACAGAAGTTAAGCTAGTTCTCCAAAAGTTGGAAAAAGTTTAAATGAGCTGCCTCAATAGAACATAATCCTACCTGATGTTCAATTGAGTCATAGCGAATTAAATGGACATGTCATAAAATTCTTTCACCGTGGAACACAGATAGTCCATGTGCTTCTAGAAACAACAATTTTCTAAATTGCGGCATTGCATAGTTAGGGAAATGCTAACAGAATATTATTGCCAATTATCTGTGAGGTCAGTCACAGACACATGTGACTTCCTAGGCTGATGGGGATAAGGGGTCCAAGAGCCAGCATTGTTTCAGTGACACCTACAGTTTCCAGGATTTCATGCTGTAAAGAGCATTGCTCCAATCTGCCTGCCTGTCTGTGTGTGATGTGCTGTATCCACAGAGGCAAACCAGGTATTGGGCCTCTTTTTCTGTAGCTCGCAGCTGTAAGGTTAGCAATGCATCCTGACAGTTGCGGAATATCTCTTCAGGCTGCTACCAAAATATCCCCCCAGCGAGACACCTGGGAGGTGATGTCTTGGATTCTCTTCTGATTCGGGGCCCGGCTGTCTGTGGACACCATTATCTGGTCAGCATGCAGTACAGTGAAAGCAGCTTTCTTAGTGGAGCCGTGACCAAGTGATCACAAATTTAATAGACTGCTTGAATCCCAGTGAGCCGTTCACATCATGCTAGGGATCTAGTCCCTCTTTCTAGGGAGCTCAAATAGCCCTACAACAGAATAATACAGATATGCTGTGTGCCCTGTTGAGTGAGAGAAACTGCTCTTGGTCTGCTTCCTAGAGAAACATGAAGAGGCAATAGCAGTGTTTAGAACCACATACCAAGCGTAGATAGTAGCTTCAATCAGTTCAATAATTATTACATGACCACATCTTTATGTAGTCCTTGTGCTCCACTGTCCAGAATCAAGTTCAGTTCCCTCTTGCTTCTTGGACTGTTGAACTGGTAGATAGTGGGCACTTAATCTTTGCCTGTATTTACACACTTGTATGATGAGAAGAATTCCTTTATACCCTCCTGGTAAGTAATTCTGCTTCAATAGCACAATCCTCGCTGCACAAGAAGTGCAGGGAGCTCCCAGAAATACAATTGTAGTGGTTGCAGCAAAGATTATAATGTGGATGCTCATCTAGTGTCAGTGCCCCTTCATGGGGCTGATATTTAAGAATTTACATTTCAATTAAGCAGCTTGACAAAGAAGTCACATGTAAAGTCTGTTCAAATAGGTCAAACTCTCCTAAACACACCAGGCTCTCTTACATCTTTGCAAATGACTTCTGACTAGTTCCTATTCAACTTCTAGTCTGTGTCTATTTACTTATTTTTTAGCCCATTTTTTTATTGATTTATAATCATTTTACAACGTTGTATCAAATTCCAGTGTAGAGCACAATTTTTCAGTTATACATGAACATATATATATTCATTGTCACATTTTTTTCTCTGTGAGCTACCATAAGATCTTGTGTATATTTCCCTGTGCTATACAGTATAATCTTGTTTATCTGTTCTACAATTTTGAAATGCTGTCTATCCCTTCCCACCCTAGTCTGTGTTTAGATTCCTTCTTTGAGGAAGATTCCTTGAGCTGTATATCAGGTTAGATGCCCCCCCCCCATGCAGTTCTATAGGACTTGTACATCTATCACAACACGGCATCTTTATGCAGGTTACTGGCCTACCTCTCCCACCAGAAAGTAAGTGCTGTACTGCCCCGGTGCCTAGCAGAGGACTTCCATATGGTGACGTCAGCATGTATTTTTGATGAATGAATAAGTGAGTGAATGAATGAATATAAGTACAACTGCTCATAGAATATACCTCTCCTATTTGCTTTTTGGAAAAAATTATCTCAAGACATACTCTAGCCAAATCAGAAATTAATAAAAAAAAATTAGCCTGGCACGAATGGGGAAATTGTAGCTCAAAAGGATAAGGAGATCGCCCCGTACTCAGTTTACACTCTAACTTTAGGAATCTGGTTGAATTGTATATTTTCAGATGGATCCTGCTGTCTCAGGATAAAGTGTGACCTTGTGTTGTTTCAGTTAGCTAGTCATCTTACTCCCCTCTTCCTGTCCCAGTCTGATGTTTCTTGAGCCATAATCTCCACCCAACTAATCAGATGGAATTTCTTGACTTGTTTGATGACTATTTAAAACAATAACTGCTGTTGTTCTCCAAGAGCTTGCTGACAGCGGTTAAATTTTTACTCTACTGGAATACTGGGCCAGAAGAAACACTTAACAAAAAGTCTTTTTCCCCCTTTATAAAAGCAGAATTACACAGAACATAATAGACATTTTTATGGCTGAGCATTCTGACTAGTGGTATTTTAGATCTATACAACTTATTTAAAATGATTCTGAAGAGTCTTTTAAATTGGGAAAATCTAATAAACTACCGAGGGGTAGATATCCCCTCCCACCGTAGCTCTCTTCATAGCGTCAGGATCTGCTAATACTCGTGGGTTAATTGGACTTCAAAATGCATGTAATATGATCTTGACAAAATGCTCTTGACCATGAAAAAATATATAGGAGAAATATCATAAAGAAATATATCAAAACATATGGAGTGATTATTTCTATACATTGGGAATCTGGGAGATTTGAGTTTTCTTTTTTTCTACTTTTCTGTATTTTTGAATGAACATTTTTTTGTAATCATTAAAGGTGGATGTTATTTTTTATAAAAATCAGAAAATTTTACATTTCTGCATTAATATTGACTAAGTGAAGAAGAAATGCATTAGAAGAAAAGTAGCTGGAAGGAAGAATACCAGAATTTAAAAGTTTTTGTTTGATTTCATTTTTGCTCTCTATTTTTTTATGTTTCCCAATTTTTTGATAATTAGCAGAGCATATACTCATTTTTAATGTAAAAAACTCACTCCATTTTCTTAAATAAAAGGTAAATGATTAATGCAAGGCAATAAATGCCACACACACACACAAAGTTTCAATAGTAAGCAAGATTAGTGGAAGGGCAGTTCACTGTAGTAATTCATAATAAGGAGGAAATTACTCAAAAACTTAACATATACTTTCAAGGGGTATTCACATTTTAAACGAGGTGCTTGTTAACCCATTGTACATGGAATGATGGAGGGAGGGAGGGAAATTTTTTGATCCGCTTGCCCCATCCTCAAACTAACAAAACCAACAATTCAACTTCCCAGAGTCAACAACTTTGAATAGTTGTCAATCCTTTTAAATCCTTGAAAATTCAAGGTTGAGCGCTGCAGGAAGCAGGATCCAAGTGATCCCCTGAGTTCTGGCCAAGGCAAGGCGTGCAGGTGATGAGGACAGGTGATAGTGTCCTCTGATTACACAGCTGGTCAATGCAGGGGAGTGGTGGCTTGACAAACAATCGCAGTCTTGGGGTCCCAGACAGAGCCAGGACTTCCTTTGACCCCTAGAGTTGGGTCATGTACTTTCCTGTTTATCCTATTGCCCACCTATTCAGAGCACACTCCACCTGAGCCTGTGTCCGGGGCCAGGAAGAAAGAGGAGGACATATGTGTGGGACGGCACTCAGGGAGCTGGGGGGGGGGGTGGGTGTTGATATGTGGAACAGATGCAAGGGCTGGTTATTATTAGTGCCCTTGGTAAACAGGAGAGCTGCTTTCACAGGGATGAAATCAGCTGCTTTTGTACTGGGGAAGGTTCCAAAGATGCCTCTGCTCTCTTTCCAACCCTATCTGACTCTGAAACTTGGAAACTGTGTCCCCTGCTTCTCATTTCTCTACCCTCTGTGGACTTGCTAAACCAGATACATAAAATAACCACAGCTATTGTAAGCAACCATCCAGGAACAGTTCTAAGACTTCATATATGTAAACTTCTGATGGAGGTGCTGTGGTTGCTCCTGTTTTACAGATGATGATCTTGAAACCCAAAGAGCTTAAGTCATTGCCCAAGGCCACCCAGCTGGTGGCCTTGAACTATCCCTGACCACCACTGCTTTGTTTACCTGTCAGCAGAACCTATCCAAGCATTTTGGTAATAGTTCTTGCTGTCTCACTGTGACCCACATTACCAGCCCTTCTGCCACCTGCCTGAGTGCCCCCTTCGTCAGTGCTTCTCAACCTTAAATGTGCATATGGACTTGGGGGATCTTGTTGACCTAAGATTCTGATTCAGTAGGTCTGGGGCCAGCAATTCCGCATTTCTAATAAGCTCCTAGGTAATACCAAGGCTGCTAGTCCATAGACCAAACTTTGATATACAAACTGAACACAACATCCGCTCCATATAACAGATGCTGGCTTGTTTCCCCCTCTGACAGTGGTGCACTTGTACAGGGCTGCCTCCAGGCCAGGACCCCTCCTGGATCTACCTGTCATACCTAGGGAAACGCTCTTGTTTGCAAAAAACCTACAATCCCACTTGCTGCCCCACACTTTCTTCTTCCTCTGTTTATTTCCTCTCTCCTGCCTCCCCCTTTCTGTATCTGCTTCCTCTGACCTCTAACAGCTTTGCTGAATAACCTTCACAGCAGGTCTAGTTATTGGGCTTCTCACTAAACAAATGCAGCTTGTGTTTCTTGCTACCCAGATTCTGTAATTATAATAATAACGTCTACACACAATTTTGAACCAGTCTGAAGGCTGCTCACGGCTGTGGGATGAGTGTACAACACAAAAGAGGGGAAACATGTGGGAAGAGAATTAGAAAAAAAGCCGGGAAGAACATTCTGTACTTTATATTTTATTTACAAAGGGCCTTGATTATTTATTATGAGCATTATTATACTTCCCTGTAATCACAAGAAAAAAGAAAGCATATTGTTGAAGTTGAGGGACATTAACGGAACACTGGGAAGCCTTCCGGGGGTTCCCAAACAGCACAAACAGGACGACTGGGGAGCTGAAGATGGCACCAACTGCTCCCACCACCTCCAAGCTGGGCTACCCACGCCTGACGGCCAACAAGGCCACCTCAGGGATTCTGTCTTCACCAACATCCAACAGTGTGACTCCTCTTTGCGTTTTTTATTTCATGGAACATTTTGATAATTGGAATCTGATGAAAGGGAGGCCTCTGTGTGCATAATCACACAAGCAAACACCATCTTCTTAAAATTTCTGAGATTCACAAAGGCATGAAAAGGGGACCTGAGATTAAAAATTATCCATCTGTTATGAACTGCATGGTTGTGACACTTACAAATTCATATGTTGAGGCTTTAACCCCCAGTTCAATTGTATTTGGAAATGGGGCCCTTGTGAGGTACTTAGGTTCAGATGAGGTCTTGGGGGTGGAGCCCCTGTGATGGGACTGGTGCCCTTATAAGGCCATAAAGGGACCAGAACTGTCTCTCTTTCCCCCATGTAAGGATACAACAGGAAGTCAGCTGTCTGCAACACCAGAGCCCAGCCATGCTGGCACCCTGATTATAGGACTTCAGTCCCCAGACTGGGAGAAACAAACTGTTGTTTAAGCCACCCAGTCTACGGTATTGTGTCATAGCAGTCTGTAGACATTCGATGTGCGGTTAGGTCTGGATTCACATGCCAGATCTGCTGTCACTAGGACTGTGAACCTGGGGACCTTACTTAACCTCTCTGCAGTGTAATACTTACCCCATGGGCTTGCAGCAGGGACTAAACAGACTAAAGCATGTGAGGGTATGTTCCAGGAAGCAGACATGCAATAAATATCGAAGGATGTACCGCTTTGCCTTGGAATGAGGCAGGGGTTTCTAAAAGGGATGATTCTTCCTCAGAACAAGAGAGATCTATGTGTCTGGTCCAAGTAAGAGAGACCGCGCCCTTGTCTGTTCCCATGGCCTCTGGCCAGTTGACAAAGGGGCTGACTGCCTCACTCGACAGGGCCTGGGGTGCTCCCAACACCCCAGAAAGTGCACTTGTAGTTAGACTGTCCTCTGGAGCATCAAGAAGCTGAAGAAACCCAAGGAGCCAGAGAAGTTTGCTTACGAGCACTATTTGAAGTCCTTGGTAAAAGTGCAACCCAAGGACAATCGTATTTCTACATCGAAGAGTTTTTTTTAAATACTTCATATTGGAAGGTCAAGGCTTTAAAGAGCATAATGGCTGGTTGTTTATCTCCATCCTCTCTGCTTCTGGTACTTCTATGAACATGTTCTGACCTCAAACTGTGGGTGGAAATGCAGGCAGGATGCTGTCTGTGCATTAGTGTGGGCCTTGAAACTTGCCCAGAGTGCTTCTGAAACTCTGCCAAGATGAAATAAAGAGCACCTAGCCTCCTTTTGCATCTCAACTTGAAAATGACATTGTAAACTTCGAATTAAAAGATTTAAGAATGTTCTAAATCATTTTACAGGTATTACTAGAAAGAGGGGTTATGATAATTAAGTGAGAAAAATATAATTAAGGTGAATCATAGACTTAAATATGAAAGCAAAACCAATCAAGCTTCTAGAAGAAACTAAAGACTATCTTCATGACCTTGGGGGTAAGCAAAGATTTCTTAAACAGAGCATAAAGAGAACTAATCACAAAAGAAAAAAAATGGACACAAACATTTTTCTTCGGTATTACAAAATTCTGTCCGTGAAAAGATACCATAAATAGAGTTAAAAGGCAGCCTATGAAGTGGGAGAAGATATTTGCGATACATCCATCTAAGAACTCCACGGTGATAAAAAAAAAAAAAAAAGACCCTTACAAATTAAGTTTAAAAGGCAAAACCAAAATTTTAAGTGATCAAAAGACTTGAGCAGACACTTCATAAAGAAAGAAACCCAAATGGCCAATGTGTATGTAAAGAGGTACTCAACATCATTAGTCATCAGAGAAACGGAAGTTAAAAATCACAGTGATAGACAACTACTCACCCGTCAGAATGGCTAAAATAAAAGACTGACCGTACGAAGTGTGGGAGAGGATGTGGAGCAACTGGACCCCCCATATCCTACTGGTGGAATGTAAGTTGGTTCAAACATCTTCATGGGCGACCCTTAGGAAGATGGAGAGTCCTGAGATGGAAGACAACACCTAGTGGTAGAAATAAAAATAATGTGAGCCATGGTTGGGGAGGTGAGTATCAATCTTTCTTATACTTGAGCCCACTTCACTACTGATTGGTGCCCTGGGGAACTCCAGCTGGCCTTTACACAGTCCTTCCCTCCTTGTTCGTGTTTTTTTCCTTCTTCCCCTTGGGTTTAGATCTCTAGGTTTAGGTCTGGGGCCATTGATCTGATTCTACCATCACCACCACCAGCACCACCATCACCCCCAGTTCCAACAAGTTTTTTATTACTTCCAGGGGATAAACAAAGAAATAGCAGGCTATTAGATTTATTCCCAATTGCTGCAAAATACATGCCCCAGCAGCCCTTTCTCATGCTGGTACAGTTTTATTTGTCAAAAGATTCTCAGGCTTAGTATAGACTGAAATGTAGTCCTTCACTGCAATTATTCTTTATTAAGCATGAATGCTTGTGATTATCACCCTATTCACTAAATTATCCTTGATCTTTCTTCACATGCATTGCCTGATTCATCTGTGTGCTTCTGGTGCCTGATTCCTCCTACCCCTTCTGACACCCAGCCCTCCTGCTGTGGCCTTTACAACTGAACAAAGCTCACAGTTCTATGAATTTCTCATTCAGCCAATGGCATCTTTTGCCAAGAACAACTTGGGAATATTGGAACATGGCCTCCTTTCACAGCCTGTGAACATTTCTATGCTTAAAGTTAGAGATATAGTTTTAGAAAGTAAGTGTTAACACCAGGCTCATCTCAATTTTCCTTAGATTTAGTGCATAGTGAACGGAAGTTCACGTGAGTTACTTTCCCGGGCGGAGCCTAATATTTGGGACACTAAATGCTCCCATATGTTTAATTCAAGTGGTCAAAGAAAGAACAGATTTGCACACAAGACCATTCCTAGGAAATTTATCCCTGGGGCACTCACCAATTTTTTTCAGTGTGATAAACCCTGCTAATCTCCATCAACAGATGGAACGTGCAATACAAAATGGAAGTTTCTTTTCTTTTGTTCGAGCCAGATTTATATGGGTGGTCTCTCTCTCTCTGTGGCAGGCATGACTTATTGCCTACTCCGTATTCACTTCCCACTACCACCATCCCACTTTTTCTCTGAATGCAAAACCCTGATTTTGCTCCAGGAAATACTGAGCAATGGATCTACACCAGGGATGGTAATGTCATTCCCCCTGGCCTATGATTGGTCTAGAGATGGCCATGTGACCCAGTTCTCCCAATGAGATGTAAGCAGACATCTGCTAGGTGGAGCTTCTAGACAAGTGGCTGCCTTCCTGATAAAAGGGTACAGGCTTGCTTGTCATGGCTCTTTGCCCCTTTGTCTTTACTTACCTCTTTCCTCCTTCTTCCCAATTATAACACAAATATGACAGTAGAACTACAGGAGCCACCTGTGATCAAAAGGAAGTGGCCAAGTGAAATGCAGATATCAGCCTTAATGTTGTTGAGCTGTTAAGTCAACATCAACTGCCCACCTCCAACTTCTTATTATCTCAGAAAAATAAACCTCCAACAGTTTAAGACTCTAGTTGGTCTTCTGTTCCTTGCAGCCAAAGGCAATCCTAGCAGATGCACTTTGTTTTATCATGGTGAGGTCAAGCGGAAGTGATATTGAGCAGTTTCTGCACATCAGGGGTTAGTCTGTTTTAAATGTGTTCACTCATTAGCCCCTTATTATAACCCCACAAAGTAGCTCTTAGCATCTCTGTCTACAGATGAGAACATTGAGTTCAAAGAGATTGAGGAAAAAGTAGATCCAAGATGAAACCCAGGCTTGTCTGACACCAGTGTCCAAGGGCTTGTTATCCCACCACACTGGCTGCCGACTGTTGGGTAGAGCAGATGGATGCTTGCCCTGTTTTAGCTAAAATATGAGCCTTTGAATAGTTTGGAGTAGGGCCATCTGTTTGTTTGTTTGTGTTTGTTTTTGTCTTTTTTTGCTAATACGCTAAAACCAGCATTTTTCAAAGTGCTGGTCTAGAAGAGGTTTGCTGTCCTACCACTCTCTTGGTTTTATGTATAAAAGTCAGAAATGTATGCTTTTAAAAATGGCAAAGCCATAGGCTTTCCATCAAGGAAAAATGATGCAATTGTGTGTCACTTCCAATTATCTCAAGGAACTCCTGTGGGAGAAAGGAGGAGTCCAGTTTATTAAATAGGAGTACAGTTAGCCCTCCTTTCTATCCACTCCATGTGGGAGAAGCTGAGATTTAGGGGGGTACAACCCAAAGATCTTCCCCCAAAGCCTGACATAGTCTCAGATGTTCACCATTAAAGCTACAAATTGATGAGACAACAAAAATTCCAATTAGAAGATGCACATATTATTATAGGAAATCCGCCCTCCATCTTAACATTTTGCCAATTACTCAGTTTATTGTCATAAACCCTAAAGGAACAAGAGAGTGGATACAGAATAAGAATGTGAACCACAGTGAACCAAAGCGCATGTGCTCAGAGCTGTGGGAGAAAGAGGTAAGTAATGGAGTCAAAGCACTGTACCATTAATAATGCTTTCATTCATTCATTCAACAATTATTTTTAGGCACTATCCAGGTGCTGAGTATAGAGCTGTGAATATGACAAAGGTCTGTCCTCTCAAAGCTTGCATACTGGAACAGAGAGATATGTGAAGAAAACATAGATTAATTTATCTTATCAATATCTTTATAATCTCTGGGTTAATAAACACAAAAAATTTAATGGGTTACAGATAGAGTGACTGGAGAACGAAGGGGAGACCCTAGTGACTTTAGATAGGAGAGTCAGAAAGGCTCCTTTGAGGAGGTAATATTTGAGCAGAGTCCTCAATAATAAGAATGAGCCTGCCATGCAAAGATGGTGGATATAGAGCAGTGTTCCAGACAGCATGTAGGAACAGCATGTGCAAAGGCCCTGAGATCAAATAAACCTGATGTGTGGCCATGATGGGGCATAATGAACCAGGAGGTAGGAGATGAAGCTGGCAGGCAGACCAGATTGTGTAGGGTTTGTTGAGGCATGGAAGTCTGGAAGGCACTGGACGGCTTTACACATGAGTGAACTGATCTGGTTTACCTTTTTAAAAAGGCCACTTTGCAGCTCTGTGGAGAATGGACTGTAGGGAGGCCAAGACTGGAGACAGGCAGACCGGGTAGAAGATTGTTGCAGCAGTACAGGTGATGGATGATGGTGGCTCAGACCCTGGTGATAGTTGTGGCGGTAGGAAAACCGGTGGGATTTGGGGTATATTTTAAAGGTAGAACAAGGCTTGATTTGGATTTGTTGTGGGGGTTAAAGGAAAGAAGAGTCAAAGATAATCCCCAAGCCCCTTGTGGGATGGTGCAGCTTTTACTGGGATAGAGAAGGCTAAGGTGGATCATTTGGGGGAGGCCCTGCGGAAGAAGGTAGGCTTGGGAAACAGGAGTTCTATTTTGGACGTGTTATTTACGAAACACACAAATCGAGTTGCTGAGTGGGCAGTTAAATAATACAGTAACACTCATAATAATAACTATGGTCATTGATTGGGCATCTGCTATCCACAAGGGTCCTCATAAATGTCACCATACTTCACACTCAAGTCTTACAAAATAGATGTGACTACTGCCACTAATCCCAGAAATCCAGATTAGGAAAAACAGCCTTCCCCAAAAGTCAAGCTACTTGTCAAAGATCCCACAAGGGAAATGTGGCAGCCAAGGCATGAACTCAGGGCTTGCAATTCCAAGACCCATGTTCTTTTCCCTGAGCCCACCCAGCAAAAGGGCCCCTGGGAGAGCCTTGAAAATCCTTTCTGAAGCCATTGTGCACATCCGGGGAGGTGGGGGCTGATTTGTAGGGTGGGGCTTCCCTAGGCCAGGCTACTAAGCTTCTTTAGGGCTCATTCCCTGGGCAACCTCAATCCCCTCTTAAGGACACAGGGAAGAGATTTTTCACGGACCAATGAGATTTTTCACCTTCAGTCTAAGTTTATTAAACCTGAAAAGCTCTCAATTTTAACCCAAAGATTGATTCTTTCCCATCACCTCTCTCAGGGCTTTTTAGAAGTTTGACATTACTTGACCATATAGAAAATATTCTCAGATGCACTTGTCGTGAAGGGGAGAGAGAAATGTTCAATTTCTGGGCTGGAGAGAGAGTAATTGTCAATGAAAGTGCATTAAAGCTCCCGCCTCTGGTTATTTAACCTTAATGATTTCTTTAAAAGCTGCTGGAAACCTGTGTGGTGGAATATGGCAAATCTTGTTATTACTCAAACTGAAAATGAACCATGATTCCATCTTCTGAGGGCAGCCACGCAGTAACATTAGCAAAATAAAGATGGATGTCAGAGTGAGGAGCCTCTGCCAAGGTCCTCAGAGGGGGAGAATAAGACACTCAGGAAGAAAGAGGAAGGGCAGACTGTCTCCCTGTTTCCTCACACAGGACGGTGTGAGCCATTCCGTGGGATCTTACAGGTCCACCGGAGGGCGCCAGGACCACTTTATTCCCAGGTAGTATAGCGGATGTTCCAATCTGAGGGATGGCAGACACCAAATTGGGCAGCACTTGAAGCTTGGTCTCTAAGGAATATTTTCTTGTTCAAAACCATACAGGAACACAATCCAAAATTTCAACCTCTTTCTCTATTTTTCTCCCAAATAATTTCAAAGAGAAAAAATCTGGCTCCTCCAACAGAATGCAGTGAATTGATGTTCTGAGCTTGAACAATGCTTGTTTTGCTTTTTACCCCTCAACTATCTTGTCTTTTGAGCTATATTAAATCTGACATTATCCAAGGGCTTTTGCATCCACTGAGTTTTAAATCTGGTACAACTGGTAGGCAATTTCAATGATGTATCTGACAGTCATGAGAATCTGGCCCACTGGACCACCCCAAAGACATTGCTCTGACGATCTTTTCTCTTCTCCTGCCCTAGTTCCTTAAGAAAAGAGAGAATTGTAACTCTGACCATTTTCTGGGTTACGTGCCGTATTTTGCCCACAGTGAATTCAAAACCCAGGAACAGTCAAGCAGCTTCACACATACTCACTTGCCAAGTAAAACTTCATACTGGAGGGGGAGCAAGTGAGGAATAGAGAAGACTTCTGGACTAATTGATTTCAACTTCCTAAAGCAGCTAAGCATACATGGGTTTTGAATTATTGTTTGCAAATCTATACCCACTCCCCAAAATTCAATCATAATGCATTATGTAGATAGGAACCTAGCAATTTCAATCCTAAGCAAGCACTTGTGTTTTAGAAAAGGAAAGTGGGATCATTGGTTTGGTCAGTTAATTAGCTATTGCTTCCTCACCTACTTAGAATTTTCTTGTTCCACTAATTGAATTAATTACCTCATTAACACAAAGACTGTGTTGTTCACACATATTCTCTCATATCTTTATCATAACTGTACATGAGCTAGCTGTATTGTTACCCTTTATTTTCTAGATGGGGGGAAACAGGGCCCAAGGCAGTAATACAAATTAAGATGGAGACCAAATTTTAGGCATTGACATTAAATTCTACATGTATTTTATCCATTACATGGGATCAGCCAGATATGGTCTTAAACTTTTCTTAGAATTCCTTACTGAGATGCTGTTAAGTCTCTTTTAAAAAGTTTAGGGGAGGGTATAGCTCAAGTGGTAGAGTGTGTGCTTAGTATGCATGAGGTCCTGAGTTTGGTCCCTAGTACCTCTTCTAAAAATAAATAAACCTAGTTACCTCCTCCCAAAATAAAAAATAATCAAGTAATACAATAATAAATAAAAATATTTTTAAAGTTCAAATGAATAGCATGATGGTTGGTTTTATTCTTTAATAGGTAGAGAAATCCTGATTGCATGTCTACAAACTATTAAATACTTAAAGACTAAAGGAGAGGCAGTACCAAGGAACTTATTTTACCCAGAGACCAGCACTGTTTCCTGCACATAGTAGGTGATCTATTAAGATTTAATGAATGAGTGCCTTTCTGGGTAGTTACTACAAAATATAAAATATGGCTAATTTTAAAAACATAGTTGGTATAAAACTATATCCCAGTTTCCAAAATGTCAATATTAGCACATGCATAAAGAACATAATCCAGAAAAATATGTACCAAACGTTTAGTGTCTGCCACAACATGATTGAAAAAGAAAATTAATGAAAAATAACATACGTGTAGCCTATTGGTGCTATAGTTAGGAATGGAGCCAAACAGACCTATTTATAAATTCCAGATCCTTCACTGTCCATGGTAGGATTTTGAGCAGATTGCTTAACCCTATTGCATCTTCTTTTTCTCACTTGACAAATGGGGCTAATAATAATGTGCATGTCATTGTATCGCTGTAATGATTAAATCAGATAGTGTGTGTGCACGCGTGCGTGTGGCCTAACATTCAATTAACTATTCTTACTATTGTTACCATTTTTATCTTATTTTCAGTACCATTCCCCCCCCCCATTCTGTGAGCTGAATATTACCACAGCATGACCCACTCTCATCAGCAGATATAATGGAGAACTGGCTACAATTGCAAAAAATCAATAATCACGTGCAATGTGGACCTCAAACTGTTTTCCCCATCCTTTCTCTTAACCTATTCTCCACCCCACAAAAAAAAAAAAAAAAAAAAAAAAAACAAAGGAATCTCTGAGACTATAGTTACACAGAAGGAGAAAGAAGGCAACCTACCTTCAGTCCATCTGGCATGTGCCAGTGGCAGATGGAGGGATGGCACTAATGCCTTTTTCTCTGGGTCTCCATCCCTGTCTACTTATTTCCTGACTCATGTCTTTGGGAAGGAGAAAAAAGCTGTCTGCATTTTACCTACCAAAGGCACTCTGGGCATTTCATGCTAAATCATTGTTCACTAACTTTCAGAGCCAAATCAAGAGAGAGAGGAATAACAAGATTTAATTTCTTTTTTTTACATATAAGAACCAATAAAGTCAGACACATTTCAGCCCTGAGACAACCGGCCCCATGGAGGGTTAGGGAGAGGGTGAGGGATTGAAAATTGCAGGATTAAATATAAACCTGCACACTGAACAGCAAGATTCCCTTCCCTCGCTCAGATCTCAGAATGTCCACAGCCAGTTTTATAATACTCACACACAAGGTTAGAAGATCCTTTTTGGGAAAACTCAATAAACTTAGAAGCATCCTCAAATGCTGACATGGGGGAATTATCTGGTGAAACGACTGCCTCTTTCATGATCTCCTGCAAAGGGGTCCATGGATCAGCAAAGCCTCATCTATGAATGTGGAGTTTCCAATCAGGGATGGACTTCTTAAACGTGATTTGACAACTAAAGATCACCTGGCATTTGAGGAAATCTTCCAACGTGAAAAAGAGAGATCAAAAAAAACAGCAAAAAGGATCTTGAAGACAACAGAAATAATGCCAGAAACAGAAGAAAACTTCCCCAAAAAGTATAGAGATAAGAGAAGATATCAAGAACAATCACAGGACAAGAAAGAACTCTTGGAAATTATAACAAACAAATGCCAAAATTAAAATGAAAATATCAAGAAAGACTCCACAAAATTTTAACAAAAAGCAAGAGAAAACAATATGAAAATTAGAGTATCAGTGTAGAAAGTCTGTATCAGATTTGACTAAGATAACAGAAAAATGAAAACAAAGTGGCTTCCATATGCAAGGATTTATTGTCTCTTAAATGGATGTAGGCATGCTAAGGTTGGTATGGCAGCTCCAGAGAGGCTTCTATCTTTTCCCTCTGTCTTTTAGAGCATGTGGCTTCTCATCCTCAAATTCACATCATAGTCCAAGATAGCTGCTGGGGCTCTGGCCATCATGTCTGTATTCCAGCATCAGGAAGGATGATCCAGGAAGGACAGAGAGCACGCTCCCAGCTAAGTCAGCTCCAAAAGCAGTCAGTTTTCCAAGAAATCCTATACCAACTTCCACTTATATTTCACTGGCCAGAACTTAGTAACTTGTTCTCATTTAGCCACAAATAAGTCTGGAAAATGTGTTCTTTTCTCCTGGTACTTTATTCCAACCAACCAATAAGTATTTTCCTACTAAAGAAGAAGGGGAGGATTTACATATTTAGGTTGGCAACTAGCAGTTTTTATTACAGGGTCCAACTTCTGATTAATGGGAAGTCTATGAAGGGTGAACAGAGAAAAAGGATAGGAGGATATTACTCAGAATTAGTACAAAGAAATCCTATCTACCTGTTGGTGAACTGCCAATTATCAATCATAACGAATGAGAAAGGAACCCACTAAGGCCTATCGTAAAAGGTTTTGGCTTACTGGACATAAAGAGAAGATCTGAGCTCTCAAGTCCACAAAGGATTAGGGCTAAGAATAGCAATGAATTTTCCAGTGGCACCCTTGGGAACTGGAAAACAGTGGGGGCAGTACCAGTGACATTCTGAAGAACACAGTTTTCATCCTAGAGTTCTATACCTGGCAAAACTAACAGACAAGTACACAAAGTCTCAACGACTAAAGACTGTGCTAGGGAAGAAACCAAGAAGGAAGAAAATGTGGATCCCAGGAAACAGAAGATCCAGCACGGGAGGATGGGTGGGAGTTCCCAGGACAGCAGCCACTTAGTAGGCCCAAGGAGCAACCAGCCCAGTTTGGAGCAGGAGGATGGAATGGACAGATTGTTTAAAAATCGAACTGAGAAACTAGAGGAGGGCATAAGAAAATTTAGCAATAAATACAAAGTAAACTAAAGAAATTTAAAAAATAAAGCAATTTCAAAGCTAAATCCCCATCTACCATGATAGAAGTTAGAGGATAAATTCTAAAACAATTAATTGAGCAAGAGTACTTTATGCATAGTGTTTAAAATATAGACATAGATAGAAAAAGAAAATGCTAAAAGATTTGAGAGTGGTTGCCTCTGC
This sequence comes from Camelus bactrianus, assembly GCF_048773025.1. Classification (NCBI taxonomy): domain Eukaryota; kingdom Metazoa; phylum Chordata; class Mammalia; order Artiodactyla; family Camelidae; genus Camelus; species Camelus bactrianus. The sequence continues at coordinate 41,280,271 of NC_133545.1, read as the reverse complement.
AGAAAAAGAAAGTGGGAGTTGGAGTAAAGAAATTCTATTTTTCACATAAGCTTTTAAGCACTATATTTAAACTTCTGCACATTATCACTTTGATGTAATAGAAAAAATCAAATTTTAAAATACGAGGATAAGTAACATGTTGTTGTCCTTTCACTAAAGTATCCAAACTATTTCAGTGGTGTCCTTGACTGAAATTACTGAGAAGTAAAATTATAAATGAAATAAACTAATAGGTTAATCTGGATTAGTTCTATCTTTACTAGGAATTCAATATCTCTATCAATCGATCCTATGGATTCTAGACATCAAAGTTTCTATGTTCAAAGTCTATCTCAGTGTCAGCACCTACAAAAAAATGCCATTTTATCTCAAGAAGGTCGAAACCAGACAACAGACACACACACACATACACACACACACACACAGGGCACAGTGGAACAGTCCCTGTTCCACTGATTCAATTTGAAGGCTTTAGAACAAAAGATCCACTGGAATGGTTTATCAAGTACCAGACTATTAAATTCCTGGGTCCTTAGAAACCCAATTTAACTGTTGATAGAAAAAAAAAAATCAAAAAGCAGCCAAAAGCCATTAACGAGATAGATTGTGGAGAGAAAGAATCTGTCAAACTGAATCAGGGAAGGAGACAACTCACATAACATCTCTCCAAAGATAAGTATTATTAGAAAACTCACTGTGCAAGTTTGTCACTAAGAAATCCAGCTACTGAAGCATTTTCCTGGGCTGATAATGGTAACAGAATGTGTGTGTGTGCTGTGTTCTTTTACATGTGCCAAAGTACCCGGACTTTCCCTGACCTTCTTTCTCTCTCTGAAAGAGGAGTTGATTGAAGACCCCAGGAGGTTTTTTCTCTTTGTGGATAACAACTGGAAGACAGTCACTGGGCCTTTAGAGTGTGCATGACAGAGGTGAGCAAAACAAGAGCCACATCAAGCCTTTCTCCTTGATTTTGCTGACGAAGCCGGTGTTCTGCGCTGACACCCCCATACCCCTAAGCAGGGGAAAAAAACAAAGGAAGGTTCCATTTGGTAGACCTGAACTCCATGCCTTCCTTCTCTTTGTTTGCCTGTGATTTGACCCCTAGTGAAATGTCTTTTTATTTTACAGATGCAGACTTTCCACACACAAGCGGCTGCTAGCCCTCAACCTTACTCCAAATAAAAGCTGGATTTGAAACCCGGTTGCCCTTAAGAGTAATGTCACTCCCAGGTTGATTCATCAAGTGAGGAGTGAACCACAACCAAGCTTCAGACGCCTGGGTCCCTCCATCTTATCACTGGACTATGTAAAGACAAGGAAATTCACTCATGATCTAATGTTAAGTGAAAAAAAGCAGAACATGTGTGTATACATATATTTTATATATATGGATAGGGTGTGTGTGTGTATTTCAGAGAAACACATTAAAATATCATCTGTGCTTGTCTGTGTTGTAGAATAATTATGGGTTATTTAAAAATTTTCTGCTTTGTAGTTTTCTGTGTTTTCCAAATTCTCTCTACAGGGAGCCAAGACAATATATTACTTTACCATTAAAAACAAAATAAAAGAAACCTCAAATAGAACTTTTTTTTCTATTTAAAGCAAAAGAAGGCAGATCTCCTGCCTGCCTGGGAGAGAGGGGGAAGGGAGAGGAAAGGGGGCTTATTAAATGGATTCACCCCTATGTGGTCTTTGCCCAAACCTGAGAGATCCCAATGGGCTCTTTTCTCACAGACAGTGTTGGGTGGTGGCCAAGAGCAGAGGCCAGAGGGTGGAACCCATTGTTGTTGTGAGAATGAGTGAATTGACACAAGTAAAGCACTTAGAATGATGCCCATTTAATCAATGTTAGTTTTTTTTTTTTTTCTCAGATACTTTGGCTTTCCCCTGACCCCTTCAGTTCCTCTTCTCTTCAAGACAATGAACAATTATTTATTGCCCTAAAGGAACTTCTAGCATATTTTCCACCTGTTCGCATCTTCTATGTTATGTGAATCTTGGATGTTTGGAGATATACTGGGAGTTACACCCTGAAATTCCTATATGCGTTTTTTTCTGGGCTGGATCACATGGGCCATTGGGATCATAACTGGACTTCCCCGCTGGGGTTTCATTCTGTAGCAGACTTTTCCAGCATCATTCCTTCCCCCATCTTCACTAAGTGCTTCCTGACTATTCGCTTGAATAGCCAAGAAGAAGGATAAATACTTTAAGCTGATTAAGATGTACTTTGATTCATGATCATCTCTTTTCAAGTGTTTTCAGGAGGCAGTCTTTTATTCTTACTAAGCTATAGAGACCTGGAAGGCAATGGCATTAGACAAGCATGCTACTCTTCTTTCCTACACGACTCAGTATCTTTTCTTCAACCTTACGTTGTCTCTGATCAAGAAATACCAGCACTGGAAAAAACAGAAATACCAGTCCTTTTAATGACAGGGAAACACAGCTAATCTGATAGATGTAAAAAGAGTAAGACTAAGATTTCTCTTTTTAAGAACTGGCTAACCGAGGCCTGGCTGTGTCACCTGGTTGACCGTCCTTTCAGGCAGAGATGTTGTCAGTCCCCTTTGTTGCCGTTAGTAATTGAACACCATGTCACATGCCATCCCCCTGTTATCATCTTAATGTCGAAATCCAGAACTTTCAAGCACAGTCAATTCTTGATCATCCTTGCAAACAGGGTGTCTCTGTTTATGCAGTACGAACACAGCCGGCCCCAAATGGCAGACATTTTTAAAGCATGTTTATTTAACCTTGGCCTACTTTTTTGTTTTAACATTTGAAATGTGTGTGGCTGTTGTTCAGAAATTTGCACCACTTGAAACAAAATAACAAAGCTATAAAGTTGAGATCTGACCCAGGAATTGCTCAGAAACTGTCTTTCTTATTCTATCATTATGTTCTAAATGGCTCCACCATTTCACACCATGCAGGTTTGGCCAGGTCCTTTCTCACCAAAAAAGAAATGAAACATCCATTTTAGCTGACTTGTCAACTCTAAGCTATTGTCGTTTGGGTGCAGAATTTTCCCTGGACAGATGAGAAGAAGAGAGCTAGATGTTTTTTGTTAATTAATCAATTAAACATTTATTGAGGACTGACTTGTTATATGACACCCAATGTGCTAGGTGCTGGTGGTATGGAGGCAATGACACCATTTCTGCCCTTAAGGATATAAGCAAATAAATCAATAGCCATGACAATATACTCTAAATGCTGCAGTACACATAGAGGAAGAGAATGTTAAATATTTGGAAGGGACCCCTGGTCAACCTCGTAGGTTCAGAAAGCTTTCCTAGTGTAAGTGAGCATTGACATTGAAGGATGAAGAGGAGTTCTCCAGGTAACAAGGAGGGAAAAGGTATTCCAAGACTAGAAAATGGTTTGGGGGAAGCAGAGCAGGCGAGCATAGGGTTAACCCAAGGGGTTCCAAGTACTCTGGGATAGCTGGTGCACAGTGTGATATGGAGAGGGAAGGTGAGGGATGGGACATGATGTGGAAGGGGCAAATCTTGGAGGACTCTCTACGCAATACTAGGTTAAGCTTTACCTCGAGATCAAACAAAAGTAATTGAAGGATTTTAAGCAGGTGAGTTAGAGAACTAAAATTTCACTTTAGGAAGATCACTATGGATGCAGAGGAGAGTTCAGTTGGGAGGAGCTGGGAGAACACTGGAGCCAGAGACACCAGCATGGAGATGATGGCAGTGGACGAGTCCTGAACTAAAGCAGTGACAGTAGAGAATGACCAGGAAAAGAAAGTGTCTGGGAGGCAGAATGGACAGGGTTTTGTGATGACGGAAGTCAGAGAGAGGGGAGTAGGATGACCCAGGTTTTTGGCTTGAGAGAATCGGTGAGTGTTAGTGCCATTAATAGAAGCAAGTAATCCAGGAGGATAAAATCCATTTTAAAGTGTGACACACCCAGAAAGTCCATCACCCCTTCTTCCTACACCACATTGACTGTCCCCTTTACCCACAGTGTAAAGGAAGGTGACCCTTTTGTGGATGAGGGAAATACTCTGAAATAGCATAAGGGTGTTTGTAAAGCTGAGAACTGTTATTAGTAACGTTTCTCATTGCAAATAATAATTTTTTTTTAGTTGGTGTTTCCAGTGAATGCTGATTAATTTAAAATATAATACAGTAAAACAGGTAAAGTTCTTTACACTTCTTGGCCCTTAATACTAAAACAAAATGCTTTCAATTTTATGAACTTCACGGAATTCACTTCTTGGCATTCTGATAATGACTCAGGCTTGGTAAACATTACTGCCCCCTTTTTGTAGGTGAAAAGACTTAAGATTTTGAGGATCTAACAAGCTACTGAAATAGTAAACATCACACAGCTTGTTGATAATAGCTTGAATCCACGTCTTTTGTCTCCAAGATCAAGGGTTCCTTAGAAGGATCAAAGGTTTTGAAAACTTTCTGAAATATTGTTCAGCAAATCCCTTCTCAAAGTTTCTCAAAGAACAAGTCTAAGAAGGTGTTTCAGAGAATTCCTTGCTCCTTGTCAAACTCCCTCACTTTCCTAATTCTTGAAACCCTTTTCTCTACTGGATCTTTTCTCTTAACCTACAACATGATGGGGTCTCTACTCTCCCTTGATTCTTCGTTCTCTTCTAGATTTAATTCTCTCTCTCTCCATCTCTTCCTGGTCAAAGGTTCTGAAAAAATAGTGCACACTGAAAATATGGTCTACACTCCCTCAGCTCCTTCCCATATTTCAACCCACTAAGATCAGGCTTCTGTTTGTCCTTCTGCACTGAATTTGCAATTGCTAGGGTAACTGATGACCTCCCATTATCACATTTCTTGGCCCTTAAAAGTGATCTTCGTGCAGCAACTCTGTTGGCCACGTCCTCTCTCTCCTTGGCTTCTGCACCTCCTCCCTCCAGGCTCTTTCCTCTCTCCCTCTCCCTCCTCTCCCACCACTTTCATGGGTCTTTCTCTGCCTGTTCAGTAAAGTCCTGTGTTTGCCAAAGGCCTTGATCTTCCTCTCGTCTTATTCTGCAGGTGAAGAAGGTAGGATTCAACCTTTTGGTGTTTGCAGTACATTTTGGAACAGTAGAATTTTTGGAGGCAGCATGATGGGATTAAACTGCATCCACAGGCAGTGAACTATCCCCTGGTCATCCTTTGGCACAGTGCTGATGTTTAAATAGAACTGACTGCTCTCTTTTATGTATGGTGCTCATGAAATCATTCTCAGCCATCTCAGGAACCTGCAGGAACGAGCTCCAGCCTGATGTTAAGCGATAGAATGCCACACCTCTTAACTCTTACTCTCAGCAAGATGGAGCCTCCTCCCTGTGCAGAAACTTGTACAGAAGACTCATGGCTGAATTCTACCTGACAGGCAGCACCACCCTCAGCCCACTATGGGCTTGTGATGCATGGGGTGGTGGAGTAGCCTTTATAGAGGGTGGGAACCACTACCTGAGACACTCACACCCCTCTAAGGTTGTATCTTTTAATATTATTTTTATGGTAAAATATACATAGCATAAAACTTACTCTTTTAACCATGTTAAAGTGTACCATTCAGTGGCTTTAAGTACATTCATGTTATTCAGTCATTACAACCACTTGGTTCCAGAACATTTTTATCCCCCCAGTTGGAAACTCTGGTCACATTAAGCAATCGCTGCCCTTTTCCCCTCTCTCCCCAGCTCCTGGCAACCACTAATCTGCTTTCTGTCTCTATGGATTTGCCTGTTTTGGTATGTCATATAAATGGAATTAAGCACCGTGTGGTCTTTTCGTCTGGCTTCTTTCACTCAGCATAACATTTTCCAAGTTCACCCATGTTGTAGTATGTATTGGTATTCCATTCCTTTTTACTGTCAAATAATATTCCATTATATGGATATATCACCTTTGGTTTACCCATTCATCTGTTGATGGACATTGGGTTGTTCACACCTTTGGGCTATTTTGAATAGTGCTGCTATGAACATTCAGGTACAAGTTTTTATTTGAACTCCTGTGTTCAATTTTGGGGGTATATGCCTAGGATTGTAATTTCTTAATCATACAGTAATTCTATGTTGAACTTTTTGAGGGAACACCAAACTCTTTTCCATAGCAGCTGCAGCATTTTACATTCCTACCAAGTATATGAGGATTCCAACTTTCCTGCATCTTCACATTTGTTTTCCTTCTTTAAAAATGATGGCCATCCTAGTGGGTATAAAGTAGTTACTTGTTGTGGTTCCAAGGTTTTATCTTTAAATGCTAATGGCTCTTAAAACTATACTCCTAATTATTTATGAAAAAGAAATAAAAACATGTATCTATAAAAAGACTTAACAAATAGTAATAAATAAATAGTCAAAGTAGCTTTATTTCTAACATCCCCAGTCTGGAAATGGCCCAAATGTCCACCAACAGGTGAATGGATAAACAAATACTGGCATATCCATGCAATGAAATACTAGCGAGCAAAAAACAGGAAAAAATTACACATAACACATAGATGAAACTTAAACACATGATGCTTAGCAAAAAGGCCAGACAAAAAAGAGTACATCCTATACAATATACAAAGCTCTAGAAAAGATAAAACTGATCAATAAGAATAGTTCTGCCTTCGCCTGGGACTAGGGGTAGAGACTGGCTATAAAGGGGCACAAGAGAACTTTCTTGTGTGTTTGAAATAGTCTATGCATTGATAAGGTAATAGTTACATCAGAGTACATATTTGTTGGCATTTAAAGTGAGTACATTTTATCAAATATAAATTACTTTTTAATAAAGTTGACATTAAAAGTTAAAAAATACATGGACTTTCAAATACTCAGCTCAAGACTCCAACCCTCATTTGTTCACTTCTCTCATAACTTGAGAAATATGTATTGAGTGCCTTTTATGTGCTAGTCTCTGTGCTGTGAAACAAGGATACAATGGAGACAGAGATGGTTCCTAAGGTCATGGATACCATGGTCTAGCCCAGGGAAAAGATGTTAACCAAATCACCAAACAAATAATGGCATCATTACAACTGTAACTAATTCTGCAGTAGAAAGTTACATGGGATGATGAGCTCTTATAGTGGATGTTGAATTAGTCGAGTTTCAGGTGAGCAATGACTGAGTTTAGTTGAGATCTGAAAGATGAGGAGCTTATTTGGGGGATGTTTTCTACAAAGATGAAAAAGTATGTGCAAAGGGCCTGTGACAAGAAAGAATATTACCTGCTCAAGGATCTGAAAGCAGGCCAACATGACTGGAGTAAAGAGATGGAGGGAGAAGGCTGAGCAAGTTGTGCTGGAAACTGAGTGCCTTGAGACAATGGTCAGGATCTTGGTTATTATCATCAGAGCAAAGCAAAGCCACTAAACTACAGATAGTGGGAGTTAAACAGATCAGCTTAGGGTTCAAGACCATCTCTCTGACCACACTCTGAAGAATGGTTTGGAAAACAGAAGAAGGACATTGCAGAGTGACCAGCTAAGAGGCAACTGTGGAAGGACTCTGAGAAGGGTTCTGGAGAAGGTGAGGGGCTCTGGTATCAGGTGGCATTGGTGCAAAAGGGTAAAACCAGATGGAACCAAAAGGCAAAATCCACCGAGAGGAGACGCCATGAGGGAAAGAGAGCTGAGAAGTGGCTAGGTAGTCCAATGGGATGGATGGGGAGATGGGCAACACCGAGAATGGGTCATGTTTGGTAGGAAGACCATGATGAAGTTTCTGGTCCACCATGCTCTTTCAGACTTTCTCTTCATTGAAATGGCCTCCCTTCCCCAGTTTCTGATGGGAAACTCCAGTTCACCCATGGAAGGCAAGCTCAGGTGTTATAGTCTCCTTTCTTTCCCCCATCAGGCAGTTTTCATCATTTCTTCTCCTGTATCATCTCTCTATCCAAGACAAACTCCTCTCTGACATTGAGCTGTAATACTTATTTACAAGCCTGTGTCCTCTTCTAAGCTATTAGTTCCCTGGAGGCAGGGCTGCGAATTCATTTTAGCACCCCCAGAACCAGTTTATTATCACCATCTAAAAGCTGCTCTATAAATACTGGTGGAATTGATGTGGATACGTGTGTAAAACATTTAAGGTTTCCATAGTGCCTTTCTCCTGAAGAGCTCAATAATTCATGACAGATACAAATATAAGTTTACAAGTAGAAGGTATGAAAGGTGAGCATTTGCAGGCATTTGGTAAGCAGTGAGAGAAGGGATATTTGCTCTTTACCAGGCCACTGTATCAGTCAGGAATACATTTGGCCACCAGGAAGAGAACACCTAGTCTCAGTGGCTTAAACAAGCAGGGGCTATTTTTCTCACATAACAAAGAATTCAGAAGTGGGCTGTTGCTGGCTTCAGTTCGAATGCCCATCAGTACCACACTGACTCTATTTCCCACTCTGTCATCCTGATTATATTGACTTTTTGGCCTCATGTTCATTGTCTCTTGGTTGCAATCTGCTTGCAGCATCACTGGTCATCTCATTTGCATTCAAGGCATAAAGAACACGGGAAACGGAAGGTAAGAACCAGCAAAAGATATCTCTAAAGACCCTCAGCCAACTCCTTCTTTCAACTCATTGGCCAGAACTGGGTCAATGACTTCCTTAGCTGCAAGAAAGACTGTGAAATCAGGAATGACACTGTCATGGTAGTCTTGGACCAATCATAACCCTCAGTTCTGTTAATAGGAAAGAAAGGGAGAATGGCTTGGCTATTGGGAAGGTGACTCACAGTGTCTGCAACTGAACAAACAACAGGCATATCTCATGTCACTGTACTTCGAAGATAGTTTTTTACAAATTGAAGGTTTGTGGCAACTCTGCATTGTAAGATGATGGTTAGCATTTTTTGCAGTAGTTTTTTTTTTTAAATTAAGGTTCATACATTGTTTTTTAGACATAATGCCATTGCACACTTAATAGAGTACAGTACAGTGAAATATGCCATTCACACATGCTGGGAAACCAAAAAATTCATGTGACTCATTTTATGCAGTGGTCTGGTGGGGAGGGTATAGCTCAAGTTGTAGAGTGCATGCTTAGCACGCAGGATGTCCTTGGTTCAATCCCCGGTACCTGATCTAAAAGTAAATACATAAATAAACTTAATTACCCCCCCCTGCAAAAAAAACCTAATACAAATATTAGGAGTTTTATGCAGTGGTCTGGAACTGAACCCACAATATCGCCAAGGTATGTCTGTATTATCTGCCTGGAATAGCTAGTGTTGTTCTATACTTATGTACATCTTGGTGGAGCTAGGTGGGAATGAATCCTTCTCTAATGTCCACAGAAACAAGACACCAAAGACACAGTTATTTCACACAGATATGAGACATTGGGCACCTGCAGCCCCAAATATTCCCACTTTCCAAATATTTCTGTCACTCAACATTTCCCCATCCTTTCCAATCAGTAAGCATTTTTTTCACAAATTATTTTATCCAAGCTAGCATATCTCTACCCCTTAGGATAATAGCCTTTCCATTCAACTACCTCCTGCTTGGGACACTCAGCATAAGACCTGGTTGGAACTCTCTGGGCCCATGGAAATGTCTTCTCTGCTATTTTATCTTTTCTTCTATTTATATTAGAATATTAATAAGTATATATTTAATGAGAACAAGTATTATGGATCCCAAGAAGGAAAGTGTCTGGTAATGTTTTGGATTTTTTTTTTTTTGGTAGTGATCACCTATGCAAAATGGTTTATGAATTTTAGGTTGAGCACAGTTTTTCACAGTTTTTCATTCCCATGACCATTCATTACGGTTCTAGAGGAGGAAAGGCAGGAGTTGCACAGGACAAACAGGTGGGAAGCAAATATCTCATTGGCTTCCACTGTCTACACCTTCCTCACCTAAATCAAATGGAAGCCCATATTCTTGACAACATAGGAATGAAAGGCATCAGGAGTGAATTATTTATCCTTGCTATAAACATAAGCCCACACATTGTCAGGCTGTAAACACTAGTAATTAAGAAGCCAGCTAAGGACTGCTTGGGGAAAATACTTTTGACAGCAGCTGCCACAGAATCTGAACCTGGAGACAAGATGCCATCCATGTGTGAGATCCTCCCCCTGCTGGCATTAACTGCTCCCTCACCTGTGTTCCCAGGCACCTTATCCAAGCGTTGGCACAGCGCTGAGCACAGGTCTCTCCTCCACTCCAGACTAGTAGCTCCTTTAGCGCTGGAGATCCTGCCTCCTTCAGCAGCGCATTCTAAGGGCCCTGTAGAGTGCCTGGCTCATAGATGCTCAGACACATTGCAGTGAACGGTCCAGGAGTATCCTCTTAGCAACTCCACTAGCTGGAATGCCCAGGATGTGGGAGATCCAAAATCCTCACCAACCAATCATGCACCTAGAGGAATATATACAGCCTCAGACACAAACTTTCTGCGTCTTCCAAGGGGTCTGAACGTGAAGTGTGACAAGGATTTACTGGCCATACCAAGTTCTTTTGGCTCCTCAGACATTTCAATTTTCATTGTCCGATCCCTCTCCCCTTCGGCTTCACCTGGGACAATCTACCACCCCAGGTCACTCCAACCGGTTAATTCATGCTCGCCCTTCAGTTCCTTTGGCCATCAGCTCCTCGAGAAGCCCCCCTCTGTGACCACTCTCTCTTGGTTCTGCATTGTAGTTGCCCATTAGTCCCTTTCTAGACCGCAAACTCCATGAGGGAAAGAGGCGACCTGGTTCTCCTTTGTCCTCACCGCTTATGACGCCGCCAGGAGTATAGGAGGGGTTCAAAATATTTTGGTATAGATTGAGATGAAGGAGTGGAGTGTCCCACCGTGGCGGTGCTGGGCCGTGCGTCGCCCGCGCCACAACTCCGCCTATCTGGGGAATTCCAGTCTTAGGCCCCCACTCTCTCCTCAGCTCAGACTTCGGACTCCGTCCAGGAGAGGCGCGCCTCCAGACTGGGACCCGCCTCCCGGGTTCCAGGGTGACCCCGCCCGCCCGGGCCGCGTCCGTGCGCGCGGGGTGGCGGCGGCGGCTCCCGGGCAGGAGCCGGCGGAGCAGGTGGGGGCGACGGCCCCGCCTCCGCGTCCCGGCAGCCCCAGAGCTGGCGACCGGGGAGTGAGCGGCGCGCACCCAGCGCAGCGCGGCCGCAGCGGCGCCGCCAGGAACACAGGCGCTGCGAGACGCAGCCCGGAGGCTGGAGGCGGCGGCGGCAACGAGGACGTCGGCCGGAGCTCGAGTCCTGTCCTGTCCCCGGCACGGCCAGCGGCAGGTAGCGGCTCTGAGCGCGTGCCCGGCTCGGTGCCTGAGGGAGTGGGTATGGGCTGTGGCGGCGGGTGCTCGGGCCCGTCCCGGGGCGGAGTGAACCCAGGTGGGGGCAGGGGTCCTGCGCGCGCGCGCGCGTGCGTGTCCGGGGACCCTTGCCCCCGGCGCGGCGATGTCCTAGAGCCCGCCGCCCGCTGCCCGCCGCCCGCTGAGCCTCCAGGGCCCGGCGGTAACGGGACGGTGGAGGGAACGAGGTCACCGCGGGGTTGTCTGGTGACTTCCCCCGAGCCCACTCTCCCGGGAGCGGCGCCTGGCCCCAAGGCCGCCCCGACCTGGTCTTCGCCAAGCTCTCCTTCCTTCTCTTTCCCGCTTCACCCCCAGAACAAAAGGCTGGGGTCTTGCTGAGGAGGGGGTCTGTCGTGGGAGCAGGCGCGAAGTGAAGAGCATCTAGGAAATTGCAGAACTGAAGGTGGCTTGGGAGATACAGAAGCCCCCGATGAGGAAGCCAAGCCCAGAGATGTGAAATGACTTGCCCAAGGTCACACAGCTAGTGTGACTGAACTGGGGCCAGAGTGCAGGTCTCGGAACCCCCTTCTGAGTGCTCATCTCCAAGTCCCTGAAGTCAGTAGTTTGCGATCCAGCAATTTAGATCTGGCCACAAACGGACTTTAAAGTTCTTTAGAGGTACCGGGGAGAAGGTGGCAGGGCCCATACCCCTCTCCCCCAGTACACATCAGAGGCGGCTAGGGGTCGGGAGAGCACTGCTGGAGGACACCCCGGATCTCGGAATAGGGACTGGCAGACAGGGAGCCCAGCCGTGTCCCCGTGGGCAGGCAGGCACTGGCTTGCAGGAACAGTGCCTTCTGAGCGTAGCTTGCCAGCCGCGTGGGTGTGCCTGCGGCAGGAGCGGGGGGCGGCGTGGGGACCGAGTGTGCACTGCTCCCTGAAAAGAAGTTCTGCCGGGGGGATGGGAGGTGCTGGGGCTGGGGGCGTTCTGGCGCACTGGGCTGGGACAGGCTGGCAGCATCCCTGGCGGGATGTTTTGTGAGAGCTCTATTGGGAAGGAAAGTTACTCCGAGGCAGGAAGTTGGGCTATCACTTTGCTTCTCTGAGCCTCAGATCACTGGCTGCAAAATGAGGGCTTTGTTCTGTATAACCTGTGTGATTTAGAAAGTTCCTGTCCCTCTCCTCCTTTCCAGAGTCTTTTATCCCTTCAGAGGGAGAATTTGAAGTACATTTTCTGTGGTCGAAACAGTAGTTACCTCTGGGATTCCAGCCTTCCCTGATTTTTTTTTTTTTTTAAAGCAAAGCTAATCATGGGGGTGAAAGTTAGAGGAGGGGTTGCCTTTGGGCCTTGTAATGACCTGGACAGGGAGGGAGGCTTCTGAGGTGCTAGAAGTGCTCCCCTACCTCGACCTAAGGAATGGTAACACAGGTGTACACATATAGATATTTATGAGGTAATTCCCTTGATATTTGTGCACTTGACTTATGTAAGTTTTATCTCAGTAAAAATGTAAATAAAATTTTAATGCTATAGATCCACTTACTGTGGTAGCACCCAGATTAGTGCAGTTTTCCAGCCAATGCATTTTTAAAGATGCATTTAAAAACCATACAAAGCAAATCAGAAAAAGAAAGAACAGGGAGCAAAGAAAGTTCAGCAATACGGGAAATGAAATACATGCTGCTGAGGGCCTTACCAAATGCCTTACGTGTATCAACTCAGATGACTCACAATTCTTTAAGGGTGATACTGTTTTTGTGCCTTTTTTATAGATGAGAAAATGAAAGGTCACAGAGGTTAAATGTGTTAGGGGAGTGGGGTTAAAAACCTGGGTACACAGACTTCAAATTCTATACATGCAACCATAAACACAATTTTCAGCCACCTGAATCAGGGCAGAGCCATCAAGGTGACAGAGACTTGAAGGCTAGCTCCTGCCGTGCCCCCTCTTGGTGGCTTTCCAGGAGTCTGTGTTGTTAATGTAATTGTTGAGTATGAGATTGTGTCACAGACTGAAGTTAGCCAGCAGCAGAAGGGATGGAGGAAGTGTGTGTGTGTCTAAGAACATACAGTTTTAGGAACAGGAGAAAGCCAGCTGGCTCAGCCTGGCAACACTGTTTTTAGGAGATTTATTGTTCAGAAATCATATAGTACGGGTTGTGATTTTGCAGTCACTCAAACACACACACCAAGAATAAATAATATTACTTAGAAAAGATCTGAGAAACCAAAATGTAATCCACTCTAGAGGAGAACATGTAGAATTTTCACCAGTGAGGAATGGTCAATTTTCCAACATTATAGAATTTATGAATATGTTTATTAACGCTTAGGTTAAAACTACAGAAATAACTCAACAGAAGGATGGAAATTTGTTTTCCAGCAAACATGTTATAAATACCCTTGCATTTGGCACAGAAATACTTGAAACTTTAGGATACAGGTTTCGAAAGATAAATCTTGAGAAATATGTTCTGAAGTGTGTTCTTCTAGTGATTTTTATACTTCTGCCTAAAATTCAGAACCTACAGGAGTAGAAACATGTTTGTTTTACCAGCCAATATCGTATTGCAGAGTTGAATGTCTTATTCTTGGAATTAGAAAGTTTTGGTTTGGAGAACCTGGATTAAGTGGGGCAGCTAAAGAGGTGTCTGGATGAATCTGCCATCAAGCGTGATTATGCATCATGAAGTTATCTTTAGGTGAGTTTTGCCATGTCACACTTAGTGTTCCTGCCATCTGGCTGCTGGAATATTTAGAAAGGAATCGTAACGTTTGACTGACTTTGCTGAGAGCATGACAAAACAGACTTCGAGACGGAAGTATTAAATATGAGTTAAGGTTGGTGAGAAAGTGATTAATTACTTCTTATTTAGCTACTGCACAAAACTGAAGAGACGGACGGTTCCCAGCTGATGCCAAGCAGGTGCAGCACATATGTTTTCTCACTGGCTTCAGCCCATAAGTGCGCTTGAAACTTCCTTTGTAATTCTAGTCAGGTCTTTCCTTAGACCTGCCCAAGCAGGAACCTGACCTGTTATGCAGCAGAGGAATCGTGTAGTCAACTGCCCGGTTGAAGTGCCAAATAGATAAAGTGAAGGAGAGCCAATGTGGCAAAGATGCCAGGTGGGCATGATGTGGGCCAGACACTGTGAAAGATTTTCAAGTGCATCTTGAAGAAATATTCAAGATCCTGTGTGGGCAGTGTATTCCAGCATGACACTGAATTTGAGATGGTGGCATCCAGAAAGGAAGTGCCAGGCCTGTCTCTGGACTGTGAGCCTGTTGGCTCCTAGGGGTGGCTAGGAGGAGGCAGTGGGGAGCCTCAGTTCTTGAGCTCCTAGTACTTGTGTCCATGTGAATGCAAGGAGCCCAGGCTTCCACCCACTGTTCCTTAAAAGCTAAGGCTACCTCGTACTCAGTGCTTAGTTGTGTCCGGCTCAGCTAAGAGCTTTCTGCATATAAAATCAACACAACAGCCCTATAAGGGAGTTGATTCTTCTTACTCCCATTATCAGATGGACACAGAGGCCAAGGGCAAAACTGTTCTCAGAGTGATCGTGCCACACCCCTCTCTGGTCTGCCGTCAGCCCACTCATAACCTCGAGGATCCGCCTTTTACTTGTCTGACTCTCCCTTATTGCACGTGAACTCCTGGAGGTCAGGTGCTATGTGTGCTTCATCTCTTTTCCCAGCTCCTGCACCGTGTGTGGCACATGATGAGTACTGAATGAATGAGTGACTGAGTGAATGAATACCTTCATATTCCAAGATCGAAAGCCAATTTGGATTAACTATCCTTTTGATTTCTACTGTCTCATTCCCCCCTGTTAATATGGATCATCAGGCTTGATTGTGCATATGAGATGTACAATGGATATCTCCTTTAAAGCTGAAGGATGCTAATCTTAGCCTGTAAGATCAAAAGACCTCTGCTTCTTTAGAAATTTAACATTATTATTTCTTCTTTTGTAAAATTTTTGTAATTCAGAATGCTTGGGTTGTTTGCATCTTGCATCATCATTTATTTGTTGTACAACCTTGGACAAATTACTTCACCCTTCTGTGCTTTAGTTTTCTCATCTGTAAAATGGGTATAATAATACTACTTATCTCATATTTAGGGTAAATAACTTTAAAAAAGTTCAGTGCCTAAGACAGTGCCTGGTTCATAGCAATGTTCAATAAACTAGCTGTTATTATTTTTATTATTATTATTATCTGATGCTTTTAAAAATTATTTGCCTTAAATGTTCCTGGTTTCATAAAGCATTTGAGGAGTTTACAAAAATAGGGAGTAAACATAAAATTAATGGATAATAAAAGTGGGGTAAAGAGAGCAAACAGATTAGAAAGCAAGATAAAAGCGGAGGTAACTTAGGGGACAAGACTACATCGTAAGGTGCAGGTAATTTCTAGAGATGAGTTTACTATAAGGTTTGGTGTAGTTTCCAGAGATGAGATTAAAAATTTGTCAGAGCTTCCCAGTGGCCAAAACAAAGAGGAAGACACAAATAATTACCTGATTCACAGTGACCAGGAGATAAAAAGGGATCCATTACACAGCTTTTTCTGGTCCTGAAACCTGGGATAGCTTTCTCCTGGCGAATCTTCAGAGCAGTCACTGTTGCAATAGAGATCTAAGTCTTCAGCTTAGTCAGTCCCTGCCATGAATACAATGGAAGTTTGGTGGTAGAAGGTAATAATAAGTGTTTCCTAGAATGTTATTGACTGCAGTTCCAGAGACATACTCCCAGAGCTCAGCCCAATAAAAGCTCTCTGTGAAAGGCCAGAACACTGTGGTTTGGGGTTATGCTATGTCCTTAGCTATGTTTACTGAGTGCCAGTAGTGAGAGTAGAAAGATTCTTTGTTCCAAAGATTATAATTCTTGTGAGTCAGGTGAACAATCCCATCTTTAAGAACATTCGTTCTGACTGAAGCTACTTAAGTGAGCTAGTCAGTTTATTTAATCCAGAAAAGTCCAAAAAGTGTCATCATGCACATATATTCATTAGTGGATGTGTTCATGAATTTTCTTGATACTGGTAGTCCCATAATCTCCCTTTAGGTGCAAATTTTATCATTCACTGTTTGGAAAAAGAAATATCCAGTGCTCTGTACTATCTTTTAAGCCTCCTAATACTTTCAGTACTTTTTGGTAGTAAGAATAAATGATGTTTGATTTTTAAACTTTTTTTCACTAAGTGAAATAATGGTCATGTCTTTTTAGTCTCACTGTATATATATTAGTCCAAATATGATTTGTATCTGCTAGGATTGCATTCAGCTGCCAAAACAAATGAAACAAAAACAGCACACACATCAGAATCTGGCTTAAACAGATACAAGTTTGTCTTGTGGAACTAGACTCCCAAAAAGGGTAGTCCAGGGCTGATGCAGAAACTCAAACAGAGCTATCAGAGAATCAGTCTCTTTCTATCTTCCTGCTTTGATGTCCTCCCTCATCCAGTAGGACATCACCCTACATCTAGTTGCCTCATGGTCACAAGATGGCTGCTGTATCTCTAGGCTTCTTTAGTACAGGCAGAAAGAAAAGGAAGGTGTAAATAGCTAAAGAGTGAGGGGCTTTCTATCAGGGAGGTTTTGCTTTTTTTATATAGAAAGTGACGCCTTCCCCAACTACTTCTGCCTACCTCTCATTGGCCAGAATAATGTCACAGTGTTGCTCTAAAATGTGAAGAGTGGGAAATCAAATATTTTTAGCTGGGTAAATTGCACCTGTCACCCCTGTCTCTCATTAGGGGTTTTGCTATGAGGAAGAAGAGGAAATGGTTATTAGTAGGCAACTAGACGTATCAGCCACCTGACTTAACTTCCATTATTAGCCATGTCCTTGACTTAATTAGAGATTACAGAAGGTGACTCAGTAATTTAAAATGTTTTGCTTTTCTAGTTTTTCATACAATTAACATTAGAGAATAAAACGCACCCAACTGCCTTATGTAGATTCCTAAATCACTATCACCAGCCCTGCTTCTTTTCTAAACTTCAGATCTAAATTTCCATTTGCCAAAAGGACCTCATATATTTCAAATTATACTCACTTCTTCCCGCCCATTCACCACCCCCAACACCCACGCACTTTCTCCTGCCTTCTTTAATTAATGCTAGATGGTCTTGGCAAGGAGCCTTGAGGTTATCCTGGGCTCTTCCTTCTCCCCATTCCCAGTTTTCCTTGGCCTTTCCTTCTCCCTGTTCCCAGATGTCCAAACTATTATCCTCCTTGGCTCTATCCCATTGCTGTTATTCTAATTCAGATGAACACCCATCCTCACTCGCATGGATCCCCAGATCGGTCTACCTATTTGCTGCTGTTTCTCCCTATATTTCATTTTCCACATGTGACCCCCAGGGTGCTGTTTTTAAAACACCAGTGTCTAACATCTCTCCTTTCTTTAAAAGCTTACAGAATGAAGCTCAAACTCCTTAACAGCCTGCCTCCCTGAGCACCATGCTTGCAGGGACCAGTTGCCATACACTCCATATGTGCCCACTCCCTTCAATCATAGAAGACCTGCCCCGGAGGGTTCTTATGCTTTTCATGGTCCATAAGCCATGGAACCAATTAATTACCTTTTCATTTATTTGTTAAGTGTTTTCCAGAACACTTATATTTCTGTTAATATGTTTTGCCCTGGATTCTGTTTTGCTTGATATTAATCATGCTGCACACCAGTTTTTTTTTTTAAATAACAACCTTATTGGGATATAATTCACATTTCAAAAGTCACTCTTTTAAAGTATGCAATTCAGTGGTTATTAGAATATTCACAGAGTTACACAACTATCATCATCATCTAATTCCAGAACGTTTTCATCACCCCGAAAAGAAACCCATTAGCAGTCACTTCCCACCCCCCTTCTCCTCAGCTCTGCCAACCACTAATCTACTTTTTATTTCTATGGATTTACCTATTCTAGAATTTCATATAAATAGAATCACACAGTATGTGGCCTTTTGTGACTAGCTTCTTCACTTAGCACTTTTGGGGGTTTATACATGCAATAGCGCATTATCGGTCCTTCATTCCTTTTTATTGCCAAGTAATATGTCATGGCTTGGCCATACTGCAATTTGTTTATCCACTCGTAAGTTGATGGAGATTTGGATTGTTTCTACATTTCGGCTGTAATGAACACTGCTACTATAAATTCACATATAAGGTTTTATGGAACTAACTTACAAACGATTCATGCCTAATGGACAGTCACGTCTTAAAACTGTTCCTCATTGTGTATCAACCATGTATCAATAGAAGAATTAAACCTTAGAGGTTATGGGTTGGTTTGAGGAGAATTTTTTCACTCTTCTCTTGGTTGTTTTCTGAGCCCACTTGATCAGTCATGCTTGACACTTGTGGATGGCGGTAGGGGTAGTCTCAGCTGTCATGGAAGTCTGCATGCACAGCCAGCCCAGCGAAGCCTCAGGTCAGCTCGCAGGAATGTTCTTTGTGGATCCAGCTAACTTAGCCCAAATCGTCAGGACACATTAATATTTTTCTTTATTCATTTATTCATTCTTTATTCACTTGTATTTACCTTTTAGATGTAGAGGGGTCTCCTAATTCAGATGGGGCAAAGCATTTTTAAGAATACTTCTTCCCAATTGTCCCAAGTAAAGAAAGCAATCCAGGACTTTTATTTTTTAAATTAGTTTTACAAATGGGTAATAATGCCCAAAATACATACTTTAAGAAATGTAAAAAAGATATATAGTGTAAAGTAAGTCTCACACCCCAATCTCAGACTAACTAGTTGTTATCCATTCTTCCAGAGATATTCCATACATACATATGCACATTTACATATACCTGTATTTGTTGGTATACACATATAATACAAATAAAGGCATGCTCATTCTATATACATTTTCTGATGCTTGCTTTTTTTTACTTAATATAACCTGAAGATCATTCCATATTGGTTCCTATAGGGCTGCCATATGTTTTTAATGGCTACCTAGTATGCCATTATAAGATATGAACTGTAATTTAATAACGAGTTCCCAGTCAATGGATTTATGTTATTTCCAGCCTTTGCTATTAAAACCAATACTGCAGTGATTGTCACTGTACACATTATTTCTTGTAAGTGTATCAGTAAGGTAAATTCCTGGAATTAGAAAGTATATTTAAAATATTTGATATGTTTACTCATTGCCCTTTACAGAAGGTTGTACTAATTTATATTTCTGCCAATAATTATGATCTGATTCCTTGCACCCTCTCCATGACACATTTACCAAACCTCTGATCTTCATCAATCTTGGTGAAAAATGATGTCTTGTTGTGGTTCTGACCTACATTGTTTAATTAAGGATAAGGCTGAGCATCTTCAAATGTGTTTAAATGTTATTTGTATTTCCTTATCTGTGAATTGCTTACCCATTGTCAATTTTTCTATTGGGTTATTGATTTTTTTTCTGCTAAACAAAGAATTGCTGTAGTAATACAAACTGTTAATACAGGTAAACTATAAAGTGCTAAGAAATTTAAGTATTTAAGTCATAGCAAACAGGCAATCATTTTGCACTATGTACATATATGAAATCATTACATTGTATGCCTAAAACTAATACAGTGTTGTATGTATACTTTGACTCCAAGCTAAGGAAATTAATATACATAATCTCCCACTTCATCTTCCCTTTTACTTACCAAGTTTGTTAGTTATATCTTTCTATTTTGCCGTGATTAATAATAGTTATATTCATTTCTGTTACCATAATTCCATAGGTGCTTAAGCCTTGGTTCTGTGGTTAAATCAATATTCACTGTCTTTCTTTTTGCCCTAATTTCTCTCTTCAACTCTCAGTTGGCTAAAGCTTTTTCCTATAGTAGTATCTTCAATACAAGGATAATTCAGGAAACATTATTCTCACATGTTTAAAGACATCTGTCACACAGGCTTTTTGACCACAATGACAGTTTGGCTGGGTATAAATTTTGGGGGTCATACCTTATTTCTCTGGGATACTGTGGCATATCTGACTCTGAAACTGTATCATTTTTCTTCAGATATCATGTGCCTTTGAATCTATAGAATTAAACTTTATTTTTGAAAATTTTTCTAATATTATATATTTGTGATTCTATTTTTGAATATATATTCTCTTCCATTTATTTATGTCTTTTATTAAGAGAAACCAATTATTTTTTGTCTGTCTTCCACATCTATCATTTTCTTTCTCTCTAATCCTTTTAAATTCTTCATCTGTTTCCATTTATTTTGCTCATTTTTCTCAGTTCTTCATGGTCCTTGATGTGTTTTCAACAATACCTGTTTTCTTTGAGCTCCTTGTGGTGTGGACTCCATTTCTCTCTCTCACTTCTGCCACATTCTGTTTCATCTTCCACTGCCTCGCCACTTCTCAGAGTCCTCATTTTTCTTCTTTGGGTCCTTATTTGAGAGGGATAATTGTTTCATAAAGTTCTTCCAGCTAATAATTTTATACCTTGTCACAGTTTTCATCTGCTTCATGGCAGTATTTTTTTCTGATCAGTGTTCTTCATCTATCATCTCTCCTTTTTCCTATTTCTTCCCCCACTTTTTTTCCCCTAGTTTTTTGTGTAGATCTTGTACTGGTTCTCTTTACTGGTTCCCCTTTTTAGTATTCATTTTAGAATGAGTTGCATTCTTCTTGGATCAACTATTTGCAGGAGATTTCTTTGAGGTTCTAGACCAGGGAGAGTTCTCTTTGGCTCAGAGAAGTGCTCCTTATTACAGAGGGAGAGAGAGAAAGTGAGTGGCTTTAGGCTGCTCATGATTTACTCTCTCCTTTGCCCCACCTCATTTCTAGCAGTGCACCTGCTGGAATGGCTTGATTTGCCACCTGCCCTGCTCCGTGGTGGGTCGAGGGTTCAGGGTCACTCTTGTGCCATCCTACACACCCTTTTCTATTATTCTAAACAAGTGCTGATGGAGCTTCCTCACCAAAGCGCCAGTGCTTCCTGCTTTGGAGAATGACAGCGTGTGGGCTTTGTCTGAGGTCTGCAGCCACAGACCTGCTCTCTACAACGCCTTACCTGTATCCTGTTTTTGATCACCCTGGACATCCGACAGCCCTGTCTCATTCATTGAAATTCACGGTTACAGAAGTCTAGTTTTTACCGTCCCCACCTTCCCAAGATAAGTTTATATTTCTGAGTTTCCCTTTCCTTACTATTTTGAAATGGTTTCCAAGAAAAGGAAGGAACAGAGATATTTTCACTCCACCATCTGAAAACCAGAAGACTTCCCTGAACTCAGCTTTATTTTGGAAAGTGTTTTCTAATTTGAGACTAAAGCCTCATCTCTGCTGCCCTTAAGGACAAGCATTTCCATTTCCACCATATCCTTAATTAAGAAAATTATATTTGAAAGAACTTCACTTTTTAGAGAGGATCATGTACTAATTTTGATTTCTTTAGAACTTGCCTGAAAGCAATACTCATTTGGTCCTCACATTCATGCCAATCAGGAAGGAAGGAGCACTCTTTCCCTTTTTCTAGATGGAGAAATAGATGGGCAGTAGAGCCAGAGCTAGAGACAAGTTCTCCCAACTGTCGAACTATTCCTCTTTGATTATAGCATTTCTAACACACCAGGTGAAGCTTTTCTGGTGAGCACTGTAAGCTTTGAGAACCCCACATCCAGAATACATTTTATTCCCACGCTAATAAGGTCTGCAATTGGACAGGAATTTCTCCTGCTTTTTCTTCCCTTTCTATTTTAGTTTGTAGTATTTTCCCTTAAAGATCATTAAGATAATTATTTAATCTGTAGACACACAATTTATATACTGTGCTGCTGCCCAGGTGTGTCCTCACCTTTTGCTTGAGCAGTTGGCATGGCCCCTAATATATATGTTTTCTATTTATTCCCCATAGCACTACCAAAGCAATAGTATTTGGCATTACCTTTGGCCTCGGCAATACCAAGATACCTAAGACATACTTCCTATCTTTGCACCTTCGAGGAGCCCGTGGTCCAGTGAAGGAAGATGCACAGACGTGTGAAAGAGAATTGTCAGAGTCCCTAGTGTTATAACAAAATTGCAAACAAAGCACTATAGCAAGAGTTAGCTCTGGCAGAGGGAGAAGAAAATCTGTGCAGAGAAGTTGGCACCTGAGTGTGTATTCAAGAATTCGTAGGAATTTTCCAGGTGGCGAAGGCCATCACACGCAGCCTGCATCGCATGGATCAAGGCATAGAGATATAAAGAGAAGTGCTGTAAGACAGTGTCATGGGTGTGGGGTGGGTAGAGGGCAGGATGCTTAGAACAGAGTGGAGGATGAGATGGAGAACTTGACTCCGTATTAGAGAGCCTTTAAGAAAGGAGTGTGTGTAAATCGAGGCGGTAGTGCCCTGTGGTCTGAGAGGTGAGACCTCCCGTCAGTTTATGAGACTTGGCTGTCAGTGACCTGTGCTTGCTGCCATGGGATGGAACCTGCCTGGTGACAGAGCTGAGGAAGCCTCCTTGCCACAGGCTGTTTGAGGTTCCAGCAGAAGTTCAAACTGGACGGGGGCTGGAGGCACCAGAATCTGTTCAGTCCAGCTCTGGCCCGAGCTGGAGCAGTAGGAATAAGGTGAAAACACTTAAACTAAAGTCTCAGAAGTACAATTTGAAAAGAAAGGCTGTGTCTTGCAGACTGGTTCCCTGTGCCCCCTCCAGTCGCACATTATTTCCTCAGAGATTCTCAGGGCAGCGTTTTTAGGAGTGGTCACAGTCCTGAATGAAAAGTAGATTTACTTTTTAGAAAGTAAAAAACACCCTTTTTGTAAAGTCTACCATCTAAATGACTCATTATTTTATAACATTGATTATGAGTTTCCGTTGAATAATAAACTACTTTTGGATCCTTAAAGCATACCTCGATTTTTCCAAAATTAGAGATGCCATTTTTCAGAAGCGTAGCTATTATATAAAATGAGGCTCACTTATAAATGTGTGATTAATATCATGTATTTTTAATAACCCTTGTTCTTCTTTTAGCTAATTCAAAGGCAGCAAGAAAAAAAAGACAGGAAATCAATGTTTTTTTCTTTTACCCTTGGAACCACACACACACGATTTTTACAGCATTTAGCCATAATTTAAACATCTGAGTCAGTGATAATTATTATCAGTATCTCCATTTTTCCTTTCACCAAATACTGTTCAAATCTTATAATGAATTCAATGATCTGGGAACAAATTTGTGTTTCAATAAGAGTCTTATAAAAGGAAACCAATTTTTGAGCTCATTGTAGGTGTGGCCTAGTAGCTTTCCTATTAGATTGTGCTTCAAGTGTATGTTCATTTTAGAACACACATGGACAATCTGCAGTAATCCTTTAAGCATTTCAGCAGGTAACTATCATATCCTGTCAGGCCTGAGCAGATTCAGCCTCAAGAGTTGTTGTCCTGGCTGGGATTTCTCCAGTGTGGGAAACCCCTCATGTCACCTGTGTGAGAGGTGAATGGGCACTCAACTCGGTTTCTCTTTCCCTTGTGTATGTCAATTCCAGTCCTAAGTACAGTGTGCCATTGTCATGGACCCAGCCTACCAAAAGCAAATGGGTCTGCAGAAGAAGAGGCTTCTCAGGAGAGGGCGCAACTTCCACCTATATGGGGCAGAGCGTTTCATCATCCTGCTTGTCCTAGAATAAGGCTTTTCAAACTTTAGCGGGAACAAAAATCACTTGTTGACGGGATACTCCCAAAGATTCTGATTCAGTAGGTCTGGGGTGGGTACTGTGCCTTTCTGACAAGCGTCCACATTCTAGAGCTACTCAAGGTGTGGTTCCCCAGACCAGCAGTGTTGGCCTCACCTGGGAGCTTGTTAGAAATGCAGAATCTCAGGTCCCACCCTCAACCTACAGAATCAGAACCTACATTTTAACAGGACCTCCCCAGGTGATTGATCCTCCGTTAAAGTTTGGGAAGCATTGCTCTAGATCACTCTCCCCCAAAGCACTGGGGTTTAGGTGTCACTAGGCAGACCTGAAATGAGTTTAGATGGTACATGGATGAACATTTTTATTTTAATAATTATTAAGTTGATCTTTATTATTACCATCTATTTATGGCAAATGATACTGGTTTTCCATTTATGGTGACAAACTTTCTTTTGTAAAATAAACAGTTTAACTAAAAGTAAGTTCAGGTGGTATGTGGATGTGACAAATACTATAAAAGTCATGTTTACAAGTGACTTAAGTTAGCACGGTGCTTAACAGCCTGGACTCTGGAGCCAGACGCTCTGTATTTGAATGCCAGCTCCTCTGGTAATTCACTGTGTGAGTTTGGGCAAGTTTCTTAACCTCTCTGGGCCTCAGTTTCCTCATCTGAAGAATGTTGATAATAATAATATCTATCTGATTGGGATATTGTGGGGCTTAAATGGGTTTATATGTGAAAGCTCTAAGACTAGAGCCTGACACATAGCAAGGGCTGTATCAGGGCTAACTCATTTTACTGTAATCTAGAACACAAATGTTCAAGGATTTTTTTATCCTGTGTTGTTTTTATTTTTTTAATCCCCTATCCTGTCCCTTGCTTCCTTGCTTCCTTAGGCCAACTTCCCCCAAAAGGCTAAATATTCAGGGAATTTTGTACCATTGAGAAGAGTGAGAGCAGCAACTTCCATCTGGCCAGTAAGAGGACGGTCTTCACTGAGAGAACTGGTGGGTGGGGCATAGGACCTTCAGGTAGGAAGTCCCGGGAGAGGACTCTGCCTAGAGACTCTGCTCTGAAACAATGAGGAAGTGACAATAGAAAGTGACCACTTTTAAATCATTGTCACCATCACTTGGAGAGAAGCTTTTCAAAAAAAATTCCTTTATTATTTTACTTACAGCTTTGGCAACCTTACCACAAGTGTTTTGAGAACCTTTTTATGTGTGCCTGATATGCTCATGGGCTTTGGTGTTGTGATTTCCTGGCCATGGGCACCTTTGATAAGTAAATGACTGACTGGTAAAGTGGCAGGACCCTGCTGATACCGTGACGTGAGAAATGGACCGCCTCATGGGTTTCCTCCACCTGCATTAATTCAGAGGTGAGAAATCTCTCATCTCTTTCCCTGACTTGACAGCAAGGGACTCAGTGGGACAGTGTCAAAACATAAAAAGTAATGAGTGCCCAGAGAACCTGATTTTCAGATTCCTATTCAAATGTATTTTTAGAAGCAGCAAAAGATGCTTTTGTCAAATAGTAGCAATAATCCTTCTTGCTTTTATTTTTTAAATAGGCACATTTTCTATTTGTGAACAGCTGTAATCTGACAAACTACTCTTGGGGAAAAGAAGCATTTGAGACAAGAGCAACTAGTGTGTAAAATTGTTGACAGTGAGTTATTTCTCCCTGAAATAACTCACAAAGCTCAGTTGGTATATATACATATTTAACACTGCAATATAAAAAGATAGGCAAGCCTAGCCTACATCTCTCTCTGAATGAGAACAGACAGACGAACCAGGTGGGGAAGGAAGGGGAGCAGAGGGGTAGGAGGGGAAGTCATCATCTGCACCAAGAGGGCATCAGTACCCCTGCCCCACCCCTGCCCCACCGGCTCCTGGGAAGGCGGTTGTACTCAGGCAGTCGGTGCATCCTGTGTGACCTGCATACATGTTCTGTTGGCCCACCAGTTTTTAAAAATGCTTTTTGATTTGGTTATCTACATTTCAAAACTGGATTGCACATGAAAATCTGGATTATGGTTATTTTGTGGGGGGAAATGGGAAGATCTGGCCAATACTGGACTTACATTCCCACGGAGTATCAGTTAGCCAGAGCTGAGGGGGCCCTCGTGCGCCAGACCCAGGTCTTCTCTCCTGTTGGCCCCGGCCCCTCCACACCTTATCCTCCCGCTGTTTCCTCACCTCTGAGTTGATGGTCACAAGTCAGCTCCCTGCCTGGAAGTGATGCTGGACAAAGCACTCCTGGCTTCTGGCTGAGGGAGGCAGGACTCATAATGGGAGAGAGTCCTCAGGCATAGGCAAAGTGTTAGAAAGATGGTGGACAGCCACAGCAGGACAGATGTCCACCCCGACCCAAGGAAGGAGACACTTGCAGAATAGCGTCATGTCCTGTAAGACCCTCTGTGGTTCCAGCCTTTTCCTCTTCTCGTCCATGCATGCAGAGCCTCCCAGCGGCTTGCACTCTCCTACTTCTGTTCTCTCTGCTCATGTGCTGCTTCTTCTAACTAGAAACGACTCTCATAGCAACCTTTTTACCTGTTGAAAAGTGCAATAGTTTCTACCAAATATTTATATATTGTCCCCCTTCCTCGTGTATGAATTGGCGATGCACTCCACACCTCTCTTGGGGCGTTTATGCTACTGCACCTTTTATTATAGTTATTTGTGGCAGTGGTGGAGGTGGTGGTGTGATGATGATAAATACAGCTTCAGTTAAGCGTCTGCGTTGTGTCAGGACCTGTATTATGTTCTTCATCTAGTCTTTGTTTTAATCCTGATAACAAACTAAGAATTAAGCATTGTAGCTATTTTAAAGATAAAGGAAATGAGACCCACTTAGGTTAAGTAACTTGACCAAGGCGGCGGAGCTGGGAAAAAACAAAAGCAGAAGTAGAACCCTGGTCTGACTCCAAGACTAGCACTGTCCCCTGTATTCAGAGTCTCACTCGGAAATGGTGTTAGTTCGTTCCCCTCGCCACCCTCTAATGGTGCTTGAGTATCTTACATACATCTTGATGCTATTTTACAGAGTTATTTCATGAGTTGAAAGAAAATATAAAAGCCTTTAAGAATCTGGCTTTTTTTTATCCTAAGCGTTTTTTAATACATTACAGAGCAAAATAACATTTTTAAATGTGTCGGGAGAGCACAAAGCATCAAAGAGCTCATGGGTACAGCCTGTGACTTCCTGGAGCTCTGCATTCTTAACTGTCAGATTTTAACAAATACTTCACTAGATAATTGCTTAATTATTATATCTGTCAGGAAAAAGCCTTCACAGCCATCAAGTACTGAATATAAAAATATCCTTTAATCTTAGAGTTTGAAAAATCATTCCTGTGATTTCAACAAGACAGAAGCCCAGTGGCGCCCGATCACTCTCAGATGTATAAGGATAAAACCAGATGGAGAACGAGGATGCTTAGGTTAGGGAGAAGTACATGGAAGAATTATACTTAACTGTACGAGGTCCTTTTCATTTGAGGGTCTCAGAAATTCTTTAAAATCTTTGCAAAATGAAAGCAGAGACATAATAAGATCTGAATTATACCAAGTTAGTAAAACAAAGAGAGGTTTTAGATCAGAAAGGCCATGGCTTTTTTTTATGCAGCTCTGGTACTTTTTCTGAAATTTAGTAGAAATTATATAACCTCTTTGAGACAAAATTTGCTTATCTATCCTATGAAAATATCAGTGTCTACCATACAGTTGTTAAGAGGATTAAGTAAAACAGTGTATTGTAGGTACCTAATGCAGTGCTGAGTACATATAGGGGGTTTAAAAATTATACAGTCAATCCTCATTATTCATGGATTCCACAGTTTGCTAATCATATGCTCCCTAAACTGTGTCTGTAACCCTGAAGTCAGTAGTCACAGGCGCTTTCATGGTCATTCATGGTCACGTACAGAGTGGGGAAAGGCTTAAGCCTTGTGCCACGCATGTTCCCAGCTGAGGTTGAACAAGGAAGGCAGCACTCTGCCTCGTTGTTCCAGCTCTCTCTCTGTAAACAAGTGACCTTTCCATATTCTACTTAGTGTGATGATTTTCAAATTTTTGTGCTTCTTGGTGATTTCACTTCATTGGTTCCCGCCCCACCCCCCAGGTGTAGTGCTGATGTGCTGTGTAGTGTTCTTGAGCACAGGATGTGCTTTATGGAGAAAACACATGTGTTAGGTCAGCTTTGTTCAGATGTGAGTTACAGTGCCATTGGCTGTGAGTTTAATATTAATGAATCAATAATCTATAGTAAATAAGGTATCTTTAAGCAGACACACAAATAAAACAAAGTTATATGTTAATCACCTGACAAAAGTCTTGTGACCAGAGGTTTACAGGATCCTCACCCTGTAATTCTCCTAGGAGCAATGGTTTGGGTATTTGCTAACTCAGTGTTCTTGGCAACTATAAAGAACATACCACCATGGATAATGAGAATCAACTGTATTCTATTTAGTTCCTGTATTAGGTAGGTTAAATATTAGTAGCTATAACAGATTAACTCCAAACTCTCCGTGCCTGAACACGGAAGTTTTTTTCTCATGTATGTAACGTGTAATCAGGTATTTGGCAGGTCCCTTAAAAAGAGGAGTCAGGGATCCAGAATCATTACATCTTGTGACTCTGCCCACACTAAGAACCTTTGCTTCCACCCAATGGATAGAGGAAGAGAGAAAAGTTATGGACAGAAAGTCTTTATGGACCTGCCTAGAGGTGTAGAGCACGTCACTTCTGCCTACATTCTGCTGGCCAGGGCTTAGTCATATGGTCACACCTAGTAGCAGAGGAGGCTGGAAAATGTAATCTAACATGTGCTGAGGGGTTACATGAATCACTCTAATGCAGTTCTCCTTAAAATGATTTCCTGCAGTTGTTTTTCCTATGACAAAACCCTTAGGTAAGCGACATATACATTTTTGTAAGTTACTCTTCTGATCCCATTACAGTTCTTCACCAAGCAAGTCTGTCTCCTCTCATCTGTCTTCGTTAAAAGATAAAATCCTTATATAATGAGACTTCTATATTTTCTCTTGTTCTATTAATACTTCAGCCACCCCTTTATTCCCTACTGTAAATTTTTGACTAAAATTATTTTTGCCACTGAATTAAGGAGTATATAAAGAATATACTCGATGTCTTCTATGACAGAAAGTGTTAAAATACAAATAACTGATCATTTATATTTGTTCCATCTAATTTGTGGGCTCACATCCAACTTGCTTTAGTGTTCAGCCAGTAGAATGCTAGCTTTGTCTGACCCTATGTTATTACATGTATTAGACTGTGTAATAAAATAATACTCATGCTACCTGGAAGAAGTATTTACTCTCCTCCAGGATCTCTGCCCAATTTTACTATAGTTTTGTGCTTTTGACTCTGATGACTATTTTTTTCTAATCATTCTGCTATCAAGGGAAAGAGGCAGTGACATAGTAATTATCAAGCCCCTTCTTTCAGGGAAGTAACACTGTAAGAAGATTATGGTCTTCTGTAATGATCAACTCATGTCTCTCTTTGGAACTCATATGAAAACTACCATGGGCTTTTCCCCCCAAAAGTTGAATTTATGCATATATTTTATACCATTCAAAATTTTTATACCACTTTAGGGGATTCTTAAACCTGCCGAAAATAGGCCAGTACTATGTGATCCAGCAACTCCAATCCTAGGTATATATTCAAACAAATTGAAAGCAGGGTCTTGAAGAGAAATTCGTACACCAGTGTTCATGGTAGCATTAGTCACCACACCCAAAAGGTAGAAACAACCAAAATGTCCATCAACAAATGAATGGATAAACAAAATGGGGTATCTACATACAATTGAATAATAAGGGATGAAATTCTGTATATGCTACAACATGAATAAACTTTGAAGACATTATGTTTAGAGTAATAAGCCATTGACACAACATTGTAAACTGACTATACTTCAATAAAATATATATATTAAAAAAGAGTAATAAGCCAGATACGAAAGGACAAATATGGTCTGGTTCCACTTATTTAAGACACCTAGAGTAAGCAAATTCACAGTAACAGGAAGTAGAACAGAGATTACCAGGGACCGGGGGCAGGAGGAATAGGAAATTATTTAATTCGTTTCTGTTTGGATTGATGAAAAAACTCTGGGAATGGATAGTGGTGATAACTGTACTTAATGCCACTGAATTGTATACTTTAAAATTGCTAAAATGATTTTAAAAATGATGTTATGAGTATTTTACCATAATAATGAAAAATCACATCGAAAAAAAGGCTGGATGTTAGAGGCTGATAAGCCTGGGTTCCAACCCCAGGTCTACCAGTTACCAGCTGTGTGTGACTTTGGCAAAACTATTTAATGTTTCTGAATGTCATTTATAGTCCAGTGGACTGTGTTAAGAATAAAGTACCATGTTGCATAATTGCTTTTTGCCTCAAGGAGATAAGAATATTAACATGGAATAATACAAATGCAACAGGATTTCAACACTGAAGAAACAGAGGTCTGTTCTGGCCTTCCATTGAGTAGGACAGAAGGAACACAAAATTGCCCAACCTTACCTAAGTCTGAGGTTTACTTCTATGTCTGCTTAAATTGTTTTTAGATTCTCATATAGGTTTTCCTCATTTTTGTAAACAGTTGGGGATTTTCTTTAGTATGAGTTCTAAGTCTTTGCAGTGTGTCTTCATATAGATTTTAAGACACAAATACATATACAAACATATGCACACATGCACACACACACTCTGCAGAGGAATAGCATATTTATCTGGAGATCAGACATCCTACAATATTAACTGAAACAACCGATTTGCAGAATCATGCCCAAAACCCCTCTTGGTAGCAAATACCAGATGTAAAGTATTTGCAGAGAAGAAGTGTCATGCCCCCACCCAGGTGACGGTATAGAAACAACAGAAGAGCAGCAAGAAAAGTAAGAATAACAGCAGAGTGGGAAACAGGAAAATAGGTAATGCCCATGTGAGCCTTGCTGCAGGCAAGATGAGTAACGTTGAGCCTGCCAACGTTCAGAAAAGGTTAAATTTCGTTCCATTTGCTCTGCTTAGGAAAATGGGGGTGTGTTCAGAATATTTTAAAATTGCATTCAAAATGATGAAAGTTTAATGCTAAAGAGGTAGAATCCGTTATTTGAAATACTTATTATGGAATGAGGTGTTGCTATTTATATATTAATATGTTCTATTTATATTGAGACATAAATAGCTAAACTTTATCAGTTTTATCACCTAATTCTTCCTAAAATCTGGCTGCTTCTTTCTGTCTCCGGCACTTGACGCAATACCTGCCTCACAGTGGGCAGTATTTATTGAAAGAAAGAATGGAATGAATGAGTGAAAGAATGAAACTGTCTACAATATGCGTACTTCTGCATGACATGTATTACCCGTCCATAAATAAAGACAGCCAAGTTTAAAACTATCCTTTTTTCCTTTCAGAGCAGAAACCATTCTCTTGGGACCGTTCGTAAGAAAGAGACAGCAGCGCTGTGACATATGCCAGTGCCACCGCCACCACCACCTCCTCCTCTGCCTCCACCTCCCCCACCGCTGGGAGCTCCTCCCCCTCCCCCGCCATCTGCACCCCCGGTAAGACCTGTTTTTTTCAGTCTGGTTCACTTGAATACGCTTGAGCAGGTTTTAAATGTTCAGAACCAGCTCCCGTAGAGCAGGTGGCATCTTAGGTAGCTGGCTCCACGGCTCCAGGGTGGGCCTGCGGCCGCACTGCACAATCATGAGCTATGGTGAGAGCCAGAGTATGCCTGAGGTCATAGATCAAAGGTCACCCCTTATGACGTCAGCATTGCACACTAACCGTACCTGTAGTGCCGGGGCGTAGACCTACCTGAAACTTGGCCCTTGCCCTGAAGAGCATGGAAAGAAAGCCCATAACATGAGTTACATCTGAAAGCTCTCTAACCAATGTATAGAAATAATAGGAATAAATGCTGACGTTCTACTGCTGAATTTGACACAAAGAAGGCATGAAGGAGATGAACAGTTATAAGTGATAGTTTCATGAAACTATCATATGGGTCTTATGAAGGCTTGCTGGCACTGAAAAAGCACAACTTAAAGTAATTTCAAATACCATGTTATACCCGTAAACATAGCCGTAATAAATAAACCTATCAAAACCCATATGGTTGGGAATTTGGGGGAATAAGCCCTTTTAAACGTTGCTAATGACACACAAATACCTAAGACTCAACAAATATTGAATGAATCTTTCTGGAGTGTTCTCGGACAAAAAACAATAAGCCTGAATGTATCACTTTTTCCCCTGGTAATTAAGTAGTTTAATTTTTGAGACTGACTTAAGAATTTAACCCTAAAGGAACCAAAAAAGAAATTTATACAAGGTTATGCACAGCAAAACTATTTATTCTAGTGAAAAATTTGATCTTAAATGGATTGTGAGAACTAAATGAACTGTATTATGTCATGCTGTTAATCAAAAATTGAATTATGCCATAGTGTTAATAAAAAATTACATTTATAACTGTGCTGGCTATGGAAAGTCGATATGGAATCATGGATTAACTACAATGCACATTTTGTGCATCATGAAATCAACTATATATATAATAAATAGCAAAGATCAGAAGAGAATTTTGAAGGCTGATAACAAAATTTTAAATTTCATTAGGGAATTCTTTTTCTTTTAAGATGTTAAGTTCATAATAAATAAAAGTAATTCTACGTTTCATTAATTTTTTGCATTCCCTCCCCCATTCCTAAATTTTTTCTTCGTTTTTTTGCTATCTCGGGGAGGAACAGATCAATTTAGGAGGAAAATAACCATGTAAATTTCAGTATTTTTCAAAACACATTTTTTCTACACTCTCGGAAAAATAGTTACAATGCCTATGATAGGCAAAGAATTAACATCCTTAGAGTATAGAGAGCTCTTGTGGGTCAGTATGGAAAGGATGGATAGAAAAATGGGCCCAGGATAAGACCAGGTGGAAGAAATACAAATGTTTCAGCCTTACTACCATTGAATAAACATAAATTAAAATAATGAGAAACCATTTTCATCTATCAGTTTGGTAATGGTACTTTTTAAATGTTAGCTGGAGTGTTAGGAATCAGGCACTTAACATTCTTTTATTTTTTTGGTGGGAGATTAGGTTGGTTTGTTTGTTTATTATTGAAGTATAATTAGTTTACAATGTTGTGTCAATTCTGGTGTATAGCATCATGTTTCAGTTATACAAATACATGTATATATTCCTTTTCATACTCTTTTTCACTATAAGTTACTACAAAATATTGAATATAGGTTCCTGTGCTAAACAGTATAAACTTGTGTATAACTCTTAATAGGAGCAAAAATTGGTATAATTCCCTAAAACACAATTTCTTAATGTGGATCAAAACCCCTTAATAAGTGATTATACTTGATGACCTAGTTTCACTTCAAGTAATTTCTTTTAAGGAACTTATCATTGATGTACAAAAAATAATTAGCCATAGGGTGTTAATGAAAGCATTACTTGTAATAGCAACCAAAAAAGAAAAGAAAGAATCTAAATATTTAAAACCAGAAAATTCAATAAAAAATTATTATGTAATCCACCAAACAGTGTACTAGGCAGCCACTGAATAATCACATCAAAATTATTTTGTAACTTCCAGTGTAATGATTGACTCAGGCAAGGATCATCCATGAAAACTGAAACCACGTAGTGAAAGGTTTTAGGGTAACAGGATGTTCACAGGATCTCAAGTATCACCCACAGATTACTTCTAATTAAAAAGGGGGAAATGTACTTTTAACATAGATCAAACTTGTCAGGGAATGACCTTTATCACAAACCTTTTCTGTGATGCAACCAGAAATACATAGCATCACTCTGCAGTAATCTGTCAAAAATGAGTGTTCTCTGAGCAAGCAATTAGACACATCCAGAATGTGGGAACTTCTACAACAGAGGTTGGCAAACTAGAGCCCTTGAGCTCGGAATGGTTTTTATATTCTCAAATGGTTGAAAAAAATCAAAAGAAAAATTATATTTTGTGACACATGAAAAATACATGAAATTCAAATTTCAGCCCATAAATAAAGTTTTACTGGACCACAGCCATGCTTATTTATTTACATAGTGTCTATGGCTGCTTTTATGATACAGTGGCAGAACACCAATTAAACAACTTGTTATTCCCCCGAGAAGAACTCCATTCTTCTCACTGGTTAACTGTGTTTTTAAAATTATACTCTATTATTGTTGTATTTTTAATTTCATCAATAATTGTGCAGAAATTTGTTTTCTTTTTTGTTGTACGGTGCTCACAGAGCATCCATGATTTTGCCTCTTGGCCCACAATGCCTAAAACACTGTCTGGCCCTTTAGCAGAAAAAGTTTGCCAACACGTATCCTACAAGGTAGCTGGCTTCAGTCAGCCTTCCTGTTGTCATCAGCAGCCAGTGATCTTGGTCCACTGGCATCCGATCATGTCCCTCCCCTGCATCACTTTTCAAGGACTTCCCATCCCCCTCTTAACTATAGCCCACTCCACCTGCATGACCCAGCCCCTGCCTGCCTCTCAGACCTCACCCTGTGCCCCCCTCCCCATGTCTCCTACTTTAGGGCTTTAGCATGGCTGCTCCTTCTGCCTGGAAAGCTCTTTTGGCTCAGCTCAGATATCACTTCCTCGAGGCATCATTTCCTCACACCCCACACTAGCATTTATAACATACGTTTAATCCCCTCCTTCATAGCAGTTATCAGTTTTTAAGTTTGTTTTTATTTGAAGGGGGTCCACATTTTCTGTTTTGTGGTCTTTTCTGTCCCTAGCGTTTAGCTTACAATAGGCATTGCACTCATTAAATGAATGGATGGATGCAGTCATGAATGAATATCTGTGTAAACAGGGTTGGGAAATGAATTTAAACTCTTCATTAGCAGTGTTCAGGACTTTGAACACCTATGCTTATGGACCAGCATGGCAGATTTTATTCTGTCACCTTTGCAAGGAGGGGGCGTTTTGTGTGGTATGTCTGTAATGAAACGGGTCCTATCAGGCTTCTCCTTAGCTCTGGAAGACCTGGGGTTGAGACCAAGGCTATAAGTTTTTTGATTTTCCCCTCCCAATCCCTCACCTTTCCCCTTCCTGCCCCTCCCATCCTCATCTCCTCCTCTTCCCTAACATGCATCTTGGAACCAAGAGATGGGCTGATGGGGCTTGCTGAAGTTTTGGAGCAGGCTCTAACTAAAAGCCAGACAGCTCTCATCATCTGGTTTCCCTTCTTTTCTTGCCCTCTATTTCCCTGTCTTTTGAGCTTTACTCCTTTGGCTCATCCCTCTGATAGCCAATAACAATTATTGAAATGGCCAGCATAGTACATTGGTCCACTTATAATTATTGTTGCTTTGGTTACAGAATGTAACTTAAAAAAAATCTAAAGAAAATACAATAGTTTTGATTTCTGAAATGAGCAGAATTTTACTAAACTTTTGTTTTCAAATCTACTTTGGCCCCTCAGTAGTGTTCAGGATGTGAAAATAAACTCCTTGAGGTCCTGTGATTTCTGGTTTTTTTGTTGTTGGTGGTGATGGTGAGTTGGGGGGGTGGGTGTTGCCACAGTTGTATAACACTGTCTACAAAAGAGGAAGAGAGTGTATGTGTCTCTGACCAGCTGATAAATTCTTTGGAGTTGGGTTGCCCAGGCAAAGCCTGGCACGAGGGTCATGGCCACAGCAGGAGATTTATTAACTTTTATAAGCATTATTTTTTTAATGTTGCTGTTCAAAGCTTAAACATCCCAAGGAGGAAACAGCTCTCCTAAGGAAGGCCTGTGTCTTATTATCTAAAAACAAAAAGG
Source organism: Camelus bactrianus (assembly GCF_048773025.1). Lineage (NCBI taxonomy): Eukaryota > Metazoa > Chordata > Mammalia > Artiodactyla > Camelidae > Camelus > Camelus bactrianus. The sequence continues at coordinate 41,244,535 of NC_133545.1, read as the reverse complement.
AAACTGGCTTGATAATGATTTATTTTTCATGAAAAGCAAAACCCTTAAGTAGAAAGACGCCATGGTGCCATGTACTCCCCCACCCGCCTGTTCGACAGGTAATGTTTAACAAAGCGCTGGAGGGAGGTTACAGTGAGAAGCACATTGTGGCCCTTCACTGTTCTGTTCCCTTGTTACTCTTTGCCAGAGCCTTTGTTTGCATTCAGGAAACTCAGTGAGATAATTTTTCTCCTTGTAGTGTAAGGATTGCATGATTCATGGACAAGGTAGACTTTCCAGCGTCAGGAAATACCGGCTGCGCCTTCCATTGGGAGTTTTTCCCACCTCCTCTAGGATGCAGGAGCTCATGTGGTATAAAAAAATGTCAATCTGGGAAAAAAAATTTGGAAAAAGGAGTGGTATCTGAAGTCCCATGAGAGCCTGTTTTGGAGTTTTGTGTTTGCTGTGGTTAAAAAAAAAAAAAAAGGCAGGGTCGGGGGGGCCCCAGGTGGAAGGGGCTCAGCAGAATTGGGAATTACTCTATATTCTGGAAGAGGTAATTTGCATATTGACTGGTGCATTTGGAATAATGAGAGCCTTAAAAATTCTTAAATACTGTCATTCAGATTTTCCTGACACTGGTGCTTTGATTAGTGTTGCTAATGAGGATTGGGGACATTTACCCAGGGCTGACAGTGGACACTGGGACAAGGAGAAGGCTTTTTGCATTAGGCCAGGCTATTAGGATAGTATTAAATGGACATTTGGTCTCTGCTTGAGTTTGCAGAAGTGCGTCTTTGTCTTCCAGTAATTTTAAAAACGTGATTCTCCTTCTCTCCTTTGCCGGTTTGCACTCCCGAGCAGTAGCGCAGCTTCAGGGTAAAAACGAGGCAGTCTTTGCAGCAGGTTTACTTGGTCTGTGAGAGAGGTGTGGCAGGACCTGCCACTCATACTTCCAAAGGGCCATTCAGGATGGTATTTAAATGTGTTTCTTTTTCACAGCTGTGAGGTGGAAGGGGTGACAGGAAAAAAAGGAGCCGCTTGCGATGGTGGGCGGGGGGCAGCCATGGTGCACGAAGAACGCCTGGGACCTGGCAAGAAAAGCCTGCAAGCGCTTGTTAAGGGCCTTTATCAAATTTCATAGGAGCCCGGGCCCCTAAGCCACTCACACGCGGCATCTGAGCATCTGAGCTGAGGGATGTGGCAGGAAGCTGCCATGGGCGGTGAGGCCAAAGGCAGCCCTGAAAGCCCCTGCCATCTCGGTAGCAGCGATTACTAACCTGAGCTTCATTTTGTACCCGGATCTGCTGGCTCTTTGCCTTTGAAATCTTTTACAGGGTAGCTAACAATTCCTAGAAAAACTGCCAGCGAGCCACTGCCCCTAAGCTAGGATTTCTTTTCATACATGCACTGTCATACTGAGGAGGGCCACCATGGTTTAGAGCCAGGGGTCTTTGGAGCCAGGTACCTCTACCCCCAACTGCTCTTTCCTTTCTTGCCATGAAAGGGGGGAAACCCACCAACACCAGGTTGTTGCTGGCCATCAGATATCCAGTCCTGATCTGATCAAAAAAGCTGCAAGTGAGGGGCGGGGGGCCTGGGCCCCTCCTAGCACAAGCACATCTCTGCAGTGGGGTGTTGGTAGCCAGTAAAGTCACGTTTCCTAGGATATTTAATGAAAAGACAGGCAACATGAGTGGTAAAAGCAGGCTACATATGGATAGTGTGGCCCCAACCATATAAAACAAAACAGGACTGTGTGTATTGCTCACTCGTGTGCTCTCAGATGAAGATGGCAGGGAAATAGTCCACGTATAACATGGCTGGATATCTAGGGGCCAGATGTGTGGTTTCTGTTTTTCTTTTCTGAATGATTCTGCATTTTCTCAAGTATCTACATGAAGCATTTATTACTTTTATACTTACAAGGAAAGGTTTTAAGAAAGAAAAAGGAATGAATGATCATTTACCAACTGTTCACATATAGTAATAAGGCACAGGAATAGTAACAGGCATCTACTGAATAGCTACTGAATACCCGGTACTGCGCCAAGCACTTAGCATGGATTATCTCAGTTCCTATTAACAGCAGTCCAGTGAGGTGGCTTGATAGTGCCCTTTTATAGATGAGGACACTGAGGCACAGAGACATTATTAAGATGCCCAGTCACACAGCCAGTAAGTCGTGGAGGCTGGATTCCTCCCCAGGCTCTCTGAGAGCCTTACTGCTCTGTGCTCTACTGCTTCCAAATGTGTGTACGGGTGGAATAAGCAGCACTGATGACTGTAGCATCGAACATTTATGTAGTGATTGCTGAATGCTTTGTGTTGTTCTGAGTGCTTCGCACATGATTGAGTTAATCCTCGCGGTAACGCTTTGAGGCAGGTACTGTTGTTATTCTCATCTTATGGGTGAGTTAACGGAGGCCCGGAGAGGAAGTGACTTACCCTGGATCACACAGCTAATAACTGATAAAGCCATGGTTTGCATGCAGGCAGAATGGTGCCAGAGTCCCTGTTCTGAACCACTAAGCCAGCTGCCCTTTGATATAGGCCTTCTCAGGGATTCCTTGAATTTTCCCCTCCCCCTTGAATCTAAGAGCCAGGAAGTCAGTGGTTTCCCATTCTCACACCTAGGACAGAGCTCCCAGATTTCTTCCTGTATCCCCAAGCCTCCTCCTAAGATTGCTCTTTTTTTTTCTTTTCTTTCCGGTTCCATCATTTCCCCTCACTTGCTTATTGATTTTTTTTCTCCTTTTTTTCTCCTCTTTTCTTTTTTAAGAGGGAAAACATTTTGCAGGCTACTCTCTTTATAAAACCCATGGTTTAACAGCAGAGAATCAGCATTAAAGAAGCAGGTACAAGGCAGAGGAACTTAGTTTTATCTTGTCTTTAGCTTACAGCTGGGCTCTTTAAGGGCTCGGGAAAATGAGGTCTCTGCCATTAACAATTCTGGGCACACAGCGGAGAGTGTAAATGCCTCTGAGCTCAGTGACCGGAGATTGTGTCCTTAACCTTGACCAAGCCATCATGCAAATTTACTGAGCTTTGGCTTCACAGAATTACCCGGCTGTGTGGCTCTGCGTCTGAAGAGTTTAGAACTTAACTCCAGAGAAGACTGGGCTCAGTCGTGGAAGTGCTGAAAGTACAGTTGACTACTCACAGGCCAGAACTTTGTCCCTTGCATTGCTTCTTTATTATGTATCTCCTGAATATGGGATCCTTGAAGTTTCATCTTTAAAGAATCCTCTTGTCTTCTAAATTAGTCACCTGATTTTCATGCTTCTTTGAGCATTGGGCCCTGGATGGGTTTTGCTCGTGCTTTGAGTTGACTCCTGAACAGAGCGAGGGATGAAAGGATCTTGGGACCAGCGAGCAATTAGTGAGTGACTCTGAGACTGGGAGTCTGTGCTGAGGTCAGTACTGGGCACATAGTAGGCACTCAGTACCTAGCATGACTCCCTGAACCAGTGAGTATAGTGAAGATATTTTAATTCACAAAGCAAACCCGCTGTGAACTAACCAATCACTACTTTACATCTTCCACCTGCCTAAGCCTTGAAAGCCAGAACACATTCTATGCTGTGTCCTGTCAGAACAACACATACTCACATTTTACTAAGAATATTTTATAAAGCGAATGCAGTTAGATCAGAAGTAACACATTTAGGGATAGCACAACTTAACACCTGGGTGTTATTTTTAAAGCCATTAATGTCCTTTGGCACAGCACTCCCCATTCCAATTCATTATTGTTTCTAAGAGAATAGACTTGGGAAAGCAACACAGTATTCCCGTCTTGTACATGGCAGCAACAGATTTCCATTTGAATAAGGTCTGTTCACAATGGAGGAGTGTGAATGTGTTTTCAAGCTGGTGAAAGCAGGACTCCACCTGTACCACATACAAGGTGAAAAGCATATCTGTTCCTCCATCGTCTGTTCAGCACTCAGTGTTTCAGGCCATTGGTTTTAGTAGGAATCATGTAATGATGCAGCATGGTGTGATCAAAACCAGAAACCAATACATGTGGGGTTTAAAGTCCTACAGAAACTGATTCCCTGCCGTGCTGTTTATCAGCTCTATGGTGTCAAGCAAATTACCTAGTAACTCTGAGCCTCAGTTTCCTCACCTGTAAATGGGAACAACAACAGCCACTTCCTAGGGCATTGCCCCTAAGAGTGGGAGCTGCATGAAGGGAGGGGTTTTGTGTCTTTTGTTCAGTGTATCCTAAACACTTGAGCAGTGCCTGCACACAGTAGGCATTCGGCGTGTACGTGTTGAATGCCCAAATCGTGGGGTTGTTGTGGGGAGCTTGTTAGACAGCGACTGAAGCTGCTGTTCACTGAATGCCTGCCTAGTCAATGGCAGCTCTGTTATTTCAGGAACCAGGAAACAACTGGGCAGATAACCAGATCTGGGACTGATAAGTTGAGGGCGAAGGCCCCTGAGGTTAGTGCAGGTAGGCAGGAGGTCAGACACCAGATGCCAGTATCAAGGTTGGGAGCCTGAGGTTTTCAAAGTGGGGAGTCAGGCCGCAGTCTGAAAAGAGTCCCAAAACAGGAGGGCTGAGGTTAGCACTTCTAGGTTTCAGGGGTTGCAAGTCCACTGTCCAGCGCCTGCGCCTGTAGCATGATCCTAAAGAGGCAAATGGTTTGCTTTCTCTCCTCTTTCATGCTCATGCTGCGTTGAGTGGCCTGAGTCCATGGGTGCCAGCGGGAGGCACCTGGAATCAACCACAGATTAGAGTGAGCCCTCGGCAGTGGGATGGCGGTTGTGAGTGAGGGGTGCGTGGAGATCTGGGAGGGTGTCCTTTAAGATGCACTCCAGTGAAATGGCAGCCTGGTTCAAATATTTTAAACATTTAGAGGAGGCTCTGTTTTCTCAGCTGCTGTTTAGTTTGTCATTTTACAAGCAGCTTTGGCAGTAGCAGACCAGGCGGCTGCCTAGGGGAAGGGCACACGTTTCCCTGGAAGGTTTAATCGTGGTGCTTGCGCAAGAATTCTAGATCTCCTGGCTTTGAGCCCCTATCGAAAGCAAAGAAGGATGTTCTTGGGGCCTTGCGGCAGCTAAGGGGTGCTCGGGATACGGAGATTCAAAAGCTGTGTCTTGGTCTTTCTCTGCCTGGCCCAAACTTCCATTTAAAACTCTCCTGTTAGACCAAGGGAATTTGAACACTGACGGGATATTGGCTGATATAAAGAATTATAGTTAATTTTATTTAGTAATATTGTTGTTATATTTTACGAGCTCTTTTCTTTGATACTATGCAATGTTAGATACAGGTTTTTTAATAAGCAGGGATTTGGAGGGGAAAAGCAGGTCATCGTAAAGATAGAACAAGATTGGCTGTGAGTTGATAATTGTTGAAGCTGGATAATGCTACGGGAACTCATTATACTCTTCAATTTTGTATCTGTTAATTTCTGTAATAAAAATTTTAATGGACATCAACAACCTTAAAATAGATGTGATTTAGCAAGACCGAAGAGGGAATATGTAGCATGCTTTACTAATTCAAATGGATGTTTGAGACCAAATATTACATGCTTTTTAATTTTTAAAAAATGACCTATGTAGGCACAGAACATCTGCTTAAAATTATCTACATTGTCTCCTTTCCCCACATAATCCAGCTCCTGGTTTTCTAGGGGTTAAGGTTAAGATTTTTAGCACCATTTCCAGCAGAGGTGTCATCTCTAATCATTGAGTTGCTTTATGAAATTTTTCTTTCTCCCAAGACTTAGAATTGCGACCAGTGACTTTGAACGGGAGTGTCAGAGAAGCTGCGAGGCTGGAGGTCACAGTCTCCCTTGCTACTTTTTATTTAAATAGACCTTGAGACCTAGTGCGAACACCAGATAACAAACAATAGTTGTGCAACTTGCAGGTGCTGTTCTCCGCCCTGGTACAAGGACACCCAGCACTAGCTGGTGCCTTCTCCTCAGACAAAGCGCAGAGAACAAGGTGGGAATTATTGAAGCAAAGCTTTCCCAGCCAGCAACTCTTCTCAACACCAAGGTCACCCAGATAGGGAAGGATTTTCACCTTCAGCATTCTCTCCTCTCTGGCTAAGATGCCTCTTGTGGTTATGTGCTGAAGAATTCCAAAGGATAGTGAGGGGAAACGACCTTTAAAACCCACTCTGAGGCAAAACCTTTGGCCATGGAGATAGCTTGGAAAGTGTGTTAATACTTAAAAAACAAAACAAATAAACCAACAAAAACACCCTTACGGGTTCGAGTGGTTGAACAGTGATTCTCAAGAGGTCAGATCATAGGCACCTGGGGACTTTTTTCAACCTCACAACTATGAATTACAGATTTTTACACTTTTGGCATTGCAGACCATCAAGTTTTCTGGAAGATATTATTGGTTTGACTGGAAGAAAAAAAAGTTCGATAATGCTGAGGCTCAGATCTATGACAGGAAGGGAATGCAGTGCCCTGGAGTCCTCAGGCCCCACACACAGGGCAGAAGGGCCCAGCACAACCCACTCCTGTAGCTCAGGGGCCCTTCATGTAAACACAATTTAGGGCTGGTAAATGAGTTGCTTTTTTTGCCATTAATTCACAACTATTGCTTAAAAAAAATGCACACCAAAAGTGCATTGTTGTATCCAATAGAAAGGATTTTTTTTTTTAAAGAAGCCAGTTGCTAAGGGAGTAAGACTCATTCGAAATGTGGCCTGTCTTGGCTCACTTCTTGAAAGGCCACTATGGAGATTTGGACCATGTCACATTCCCTCTCCACCTTGAGAATCACTGCAGAAGGCTAGGGTGGGGATGGGGAAAAGTAGAGAGTCACCACCGATAATAATGATGATTCTGGGGGCCCTGAGAGCACTGTGCCCTGTGGGCATCCCTGTGCCACCCCCGAGCAGTGGGAGGACACCTGCGCTGGCAAGGGAGGCCGCAGGCTTGTGTCAGATGGACCTGGCTTCAAGCTTAGTGGCCACTGGAACCTGGGCAAACCCTTTTAGACCTTGTTTCCTCACCGGTGACATGGAAATAATAATACCCTGTGGGGAGGTAAAGGAATTAATTGAAATGATGCAGGGCACCAGCAGCATCTGCAAGGCATACTTATCTCTGATTTATAGAGGAAGAAACTGAGGCCCAGAGAGGTTAAGTCCTTGCTCAGAGTCACTCAGCTGGTGGTGTCTTTGGACTCTTTGGCCTGTATTCTGTCCCTCGCACCACCTTGCCTCTGAGGCTGTGGTTACGGCAGAGATGGTTGGGGCATCCCTGAATGGCCTTCTCTGATAGTGCTTCTCACATTTCGATTTCCACAGAGACCTTTGCATGACTGGTGTGGCCCTTCTTTTAGAGGTGACATAGCATGATGGTTAAGACTTCTGAGCCAGACTTCCTGTGTGCCTTTCTTGGAAATTGTGTGACCTTGGGCAAAATTACTTAAACTTTCTATGCCTCAGTTTTGTTCTCTGTTAAAATACTACCCACATCAATGTGTTGATGGGAAAACTAAATGAATTAATACATGTAAAGTGCTTAACAGGGAATAAGAACCATGGACGTGTTGGCTGTTGTTGGTGTTATTGTGCATACAGATGCTCTTTTCCCTTTTACTAACATTTCCTGGTTTTAGAATTCATATGAAGTCATTGCAAAACAAAAGCTCACTTTTCACTGCTGCATTCATGTCTGTGAAGCATCTTGCCAAGTTTAAACATCATTACACTTCAGATGATTTGTTTAATGTCTGTCGTCACTGCCCACTGATAAACTCCCTAAGGACGGAGATCATGCCAGCCTTGCCCTTCATGGCATGAGCAGAGCTGAGTATGGTACCTGGCCTTGGGAGCTGCCCCAGAAATTCATGGTCAATGAATGAGAGCAGACCCTCCCTGCAGTTTGCTGGTGACAGCAAAGCTCATCTTACACAGGCAGGCCACCTACTGGTGGTGACATCAACATAAAAAGAATTTGAAAGGTTGCACCAGAGATGTACTCCTCCCAGAATTTTCTCCATATTTATAGAACTCTATTCTGAGGCCTTCAAAAGAATTTTCAGCTGTGGCTCATCTTTAATCTTCAGTGAGATGAAATTGGAAGTTAGAATATGACTTGTGGCGTTCTGACACACGGTATTAACATCTACCAGTAATTATCAGTATTAATCTTTCATTGTGGATAAACTATGTGACAACAAGTGGGCTAATTTGAACATCTGTTTGACCTTGACACACTGTTATAATGAGTCAGGGTCGAATTGGGTGTCCTGTTTTACAAATGAGGAACTTAGACCCATGGAGGCAGGCAAAGGACCGAAAAGCAGAATAAGCAACTAAGCCATGTTGCTTGTTCACAGATCTTCTTGGTAACTGTCAGAGGCACCCAGCAGTGGGAGGTGGATGGTGGTTACACAGCCTCAACAGCAAGTCATAGACCCAGCATGTTGTGGGCTGAATTGTGTGCCCCTCTAAGCTCACATGTGACTGATAGGGCCTTTGCAGAGGAAACTAAGGTTAAATAAGGTCTTTAGGGTGAGCCCTAATCCAGTATGACCAATGTCTTTATAAGAAGAGATTAGGAGACACACACACACACAGGGAAGACCACGTGAGGACCCAGGGAGGAGATGGTCGTCTGCAAGCCAAAGTGAGAGGCCTCAGAAGAAACCAGCCCTAGCAACACTTTGATCTTGAACTTCTAGCCTCCAGGACTGTGAGAAAACAAATTGTTTAAGCCTCCAAGGCTGTGGTTCTTTGTTACAGCAGCCCTAGCAAACGAATACCCCGAAACCACTCACCAGCTCCATCAGCTCAGTGACACCCCGCTTCTGTCCTCTCAGCTCCTCCACCACACCACGGGGAAGGGTCACTGGGGGCAAAGCTAGTTCCAGAGTCAGCCACCCCCAGACAGAATCTGCATCTTTGTTCCCTGCTGCATATGCACAATCCTTTCCCCCAAGGTTTGGGGCTTTTTTTCTGTTTTGTTTTCACTTGTTCTGTTTTGCCTTATTTTGTCTACTATTTAGAAAATGCAGAATCTCTGATTAGCAAGGGCCTTCTTTCTCTAAGACCTTGTTTAAAGGTCTTTGAGGCCCTTGCTTCTAAGGACATAAAGTGCTGAGTGTGCTGCAGGAGTAGTGCATTTCAGAATCAATGAGCAGATAGCTTCTATTTCTAGAAGCTTATATGGAGAGCCGTGTCTGATCCTGGCCACCTTAGATCGTTTTAGCATCCAGTACTGGATGGTCTTCCAGCCATCACAAAGCAAACTGCTGTGCTTGCAGGCTGCACAGCAGCTGTTGACTCCCTCCTCGGGACCTGCTGTCCCTGGTTCTTGCTGGAACGATGGGGCTCAGTTATGGCTGGAGGGGATGGTTAGACTCAGGGTAACCCTCACTGGCTCTGAATAGAAAATGGGCTCAAACCCTTTGATGGTCGGTGGATGCGGTAGGATTCGTGTCGTGTAAGAACCTCATGGGCAGTATGAGAAGTTCGAGGAATACTTTTAAAAATTTTAGCCACATTTCACTAGTATATCTTAAAATTTACCAGTCAATAGGCATGTTACTCTAATGTCTGGGAGGCGGGAGGGTAGGGGTGGTTTGGCAAATCATGGTGTGAGGCTGTGAGATCCCCAGATCAGTGAAGCCCACTGGTCTCTACCTTCAGATAAAACACAGGAAAAGATAAGAATACAAAATAACATGTATTCATTGCAGCAAGGAATAAAGAGTGTAGGTTAACCAGAACTGAGTGATAACAGACCTTGTCATTTAGGGATCAGGTTAAAATAGCCGCCTTCCTCAACAGGGTGGAAGACAGAGCAGGGAGCGCCCAGGCACTCATTCTAAGTACTTAATACACCCCGTCTGCACCCTAGGAGTCCCCTTAGCCTCACCCTTGTCCTGGCTCTGTGTAATTAAGCTTTGCTCCCTTATAACCTAGCAGCTCAGAAGCTAAACCAAGTTGTTTCTTTTGCAAACAGAATCGTGACATCGTTTTTTCCCAAATAATTGAGAAAGATACACAAAAATGAATTTATTCTTGATTTTCTTTTTCTTTCTTTCTTTTTTTTTTTTTTTTTTTTGGTTATTCTTCTTGATTTTCATTTCATTATGCTTCAAAGTTGACACATCCATTGTTTAAAATTCTGCTTCTGCAAACTTTCCCTAAACCCTTTCCACAGTACTTGGCTTCTACAATTTTTGTTGTTGTTGTCAAGTGTCTAATCATTAGTTAACAAAACAAGTCAAAAAGTTGTGCAAACATCCACCAATTCAGTGATAAAACACACCTTCCAGATCTCCAGCTCCTGGGGACCAGCTGCACACCACTACTGGTATTCTCTGAGACGTCCACCCTTCCTTGAAGCCCCCACCCCATGACTTTGATAACTAGAGTGCTTTAATATTATGATTTTCTTTAAAATATTTCCATATAAACACTGGAACATATCTGTGTGTTTTAAATAGATTTTTTTAAATAGATTTTTTTTGCAAGTCTTAATTTTATTTTTTTAACTTTTTTTTTTATTGAATTATAGTCATTTTACAATGCTGTGTCAAATTCCAGTGTAGAGCACAATTTTTCAGTTATACATGAACATACATATATTCATTGTCACATTTTTTTTCGCTGTGAGCTACCACAAGATCTTGTATATATTTCCCTGTGCTATACAGTATAATCTTGTTTATCTATTCTACATTTTGAAATCCCAGTCTGTCCCTTCCCACCCCCAACCCCCTTGGCAACTACAAGTCTGTATTCTATGTCTATGAGTCTGTTTCTGTTTTGTATTTATGTTTTGTTTGTTTGTTTAGATTCCACATATGAGTGATCTCATATGGTATTTTTCTTTCTCTTTCTGGCTTACTTCACTTAGAATGACATTCTCCAGGAACATCCATCTTGCTGCAAATGGCATTATGTTGTCGTTTTTTATGGCTGAATAGTATTCCATTATATAAATATACCACATCTTCTTTATCCAGTCATCTGTTGATGGACATTTAGGCTGTTTCCATGTCTTGGCTATTATTGTAAATAATGCTGTGAACATTGGGGTGCAGGTGTCTTTTTGAAGTAGGGGTGGGATTCCTAGGTCATATGGTAAGTCTATTCCTAGTCTTTTGAGGAATCTCCATACTGTTTTCCACAGTGGCTGCACCAAACTGCATTCCCACCAGCAGTGTAGGAGGGTTCCCTTTTCTCCACAGCCTCTCCAGCATTTGTAATTTGTGGACTTTTGAATGATGGTCATTCTGACTGGTGTGAGGTGATACCTCATCGTGGTTTTGATTTGCATTTCTCTGATAATTAGTGATATTGAGCATGTTTTCATGTGCCTATTGATCATTTGTATTTCTTCCTTGGAGAATTGCTTGTTTAGGTCTTTAAATAGACAATTTTTAAAAGTAGTTTTGGGTTCCCTGAATATACAGGGAATTCCCTTGTACCTCCTGCCCCTGCAGGTGCACAGTCTTCCCCACTAGTAACATCCGATTTTTCATCAAGATTCAAATTCTGTTTGTTAAAAATTCATTCTCTTTAAAACCATCCCTTTGGTAGCCTTGTTATTCAAACAGAATAAGTACCAAAGATTAGTGGAATTTTTTCACTGTAATTTAAACAAAATAGTTTATGTATTAATTTTTTATAGTGTCTTATATTCGTATAATGTAGTCATATTTCCTGCCAGTACAAGTATTACTGGTTCTTAAAATTGAACTAGTATCTGGCACTTCAAAGGCAGTTAATGTTTGTTGGCTACATCGATATTCTGGTCCTCAAAGGTGCTTCAAATGCTTCATCATCTGAACAGACTTCAGTCTGGAAGTACAGCCACCCTCACTGTTGCCGGTAGCCTGGGGGTCTTTAAATGACCTTTCCCTGAGCAGGACTAGAGCCCCTTCCTTGGGGTGAGGGGTTGACTTCACTGAGATGCCAAGCAGGTAGCAATCATTCGTCCAAAGGAAGGACAGTACCTCAGTTTGGGGAAGCAATGGTTGCATCAGTCTACACCACTCCGATTACATATAGCCTCAATCAGCAGGCCTAATTTTAGGAGATGGAAGACAAAAATACAGTTGGGTGAAGTGAACTAAAAATAGCCCCCCCCCCTTTATTCTGTTACGATTCACTTCCTCAGATGATAGGTCTGTTCCATTTCAGCAAAATTCTTTCCCTGTCATAATTGTCACAGAGACATTTTGATGGTCATTAAGAACAATGAAAGCCTATGTTTCATCTTGATTCATTGCAGCTGTCATGACCTTCCATTTATTTCTGCTCTCCTCGAGAATTGCTGGCATTCAGTGAAACAGATGCTACTGTATTTTTAGGGGAGGGTTTGAGATGGCCCCATTTCATTAAAAATACACAAGGAGTGTCATTAGTAAGAGGGTATTGTATGAGTCACACTGTGGGTGCTCTGGCAGGCTCCTTCTGTGATTCGCAGGACAGAAATACTTGTTTTTATTTCAAAATTCACACTATATTTTCACATTAAATAACTAATTTTATTTCAGTGAATTTTTCTGGAGTGTTTATTATATATAAGGCATCGTTCTGAGCATTGGGAAGGTTGATTGAGACAGAATTTCTGCTTCAGGGAACTTACTTGGGGAGGATAGATGCCCATCAAGATGTGAAACATATGATCTCGGCAACTGGCACCAGAATTCTTAAGGAGGGACCCATCTTTGGGAATATATCTTGATAAACTGTGGAGGGGTGGGGTGGGGGTGGAATTTGAGAGCAGGAATGAGGCAATAATAAGAATGACTAAACTGTACCACACGAAACAAGGGTAAGAATTTGCTTTGTTCATAAGGGGTTGAGCAGAGGGAAAAGATAGTTAAGAAGGGAGTGAGAGAAAGGAGCCAGAACACTGGTTTGAGGTGAGTGAGTGGGGATGCTGGGCCAGGTGAAATCTGCCTGCGCTGGGATGATCAAAGGCCATGTAAGGGCCAGGGATGCCCCGTGCTCGGTGCCAGGCTGCTGCTGCTGCTGCTTGGAAAAGGAAGCCCTCCTGTTCTCCACCCACAGTTCAGTAAAGTTTACTGTCTTATGAATGCTTTATGTGGATGTTTTGGGTTTTTTGGTTTTTATTTTGAGGGGGGAGTGGGAAGAAAGGGAAGGATCACAGAAGGCTTTAAGCTGTGTTTCTGAGACCGTAAGAGTAGAGCAGAGATAGGATGAGTGAAAAGAAAATAGGAACCTAGAAGCCAGTGTGCCCGTGAGGCATAAATGCCCCTGAAATTGCAGAAGTCTTTAGGAGGCTTTGGGCTTCCCCAGGGGCATCAAGAAGGGCTCTGGGCCAGTCTCTTCTAGCTCTCAAGGGCTCAGGAAACCTCAGCTGGTATCTGTATACCTGGGATAAACTTCTAAAATGTATGGCTACTACATAATAAGTGGATGAGTTGAAATGTAAAGAATTGATTGTACCTCAGATCAATTTAGGCTTCTCTGGAAGAGGCTTTATAGCTATGTCTTGGAAGATGAGTGTGATTTTAACTGGTAGAGTCGGAGGAAAGAGGCATATTGTATAGAGGGACTGCATGAGGATTGACTTTGAGATACACCAATACAGGGGATGGGGAACTGCACCTGGTGAGTAGCAGGTAAGCTGTGTGGGGTGGGAGGTGGAAACATGGTCAGTTTCTGGAAGGCCTTAAACACCATGCCAAATGAGTTTTATCCCGATTCTGTGGATGTCTCATCTAGATCTGAAGAAGAAAATTGGAGAGACAATATGAAATTTGTTTTTTTTTAATTTTTTTAATAGACTTTATTCTTTTAGTGCAGCTTTAGGTTCACAGCAGAATTGAGCAGAAAATACAGAGAGTTTGCACATAGCCCTCCCCACCCACACATATATACTCCCTTAACCTCAACATCCCTCATCAATGTTTAACTGGAGAGAGGAGATTTTGAAAGTGAGAGGCGTATTATGAGAGCACTTAAATTTGTGACCCTCAGACCTCCCACCTCCGCCTGCACACCTGAAGGCTGACCTGCTCCCACGGCTTAGAAGGGAGCCGTGGTTTGAGTGGTGTGGGGAGAAGTGAAGCCTGGACATGAAAAGTGGTGGTGCAACTAGAAAGGGCGATAGGAATTAGAGACACATTTTGGAAGTGGAGTTGCTAGCAAGTAAATTTGACAAATCACGGAACATCAAACATGTGATACAGGGAGTTTTTGGTTTTGAGGTGGTTGACTCAAAGCGTATTGCTGAGATCCATATCACAAGAGGAGTAAGAGGACTACAGGGCTGTGTGTGTGTGAGTGTGTGTGTATTGGGGGGGTGATATGGGGAAGACAGTGAGTTTGTTTTGGATGTGTTGAGTTCAAGGTGCTTTTGGGACACTTATGTGGGGATATTCAGCGGTTAGCTGGAAACATAAGCCTGGGACTGCAAAGTCAACTCATTCTGAGGTGACCTATGTATTTTGCATTAATGCCAGCAAGGCCCAAAGTAGCTTGAGTAGATTCTAGGTGTTCCTGCTCTGCTGGCGCATTCCTGAACGTTACCCAGCGAGTAACATGTGGAAGTGTCTGGCTACCCTCTGCTCTGCCCCTGCCCGTGGGAGATGCTCGGTGAATTTGGCTGTAGGATGAGTGAGAGCAGCAGTCTTAGATGAGCAAGGAGAAGAGTTTGTACTTTTCTCACAAATTGTGGCATAAAAGTACCTAATTTCCTGTATTTACTTTATATTCGACCTTTTGTCCGTATACATCTAGAGGTAACAGATATTTTCCTAATAATGAAATATAACTTTACAAAAGAGGTTTAAAAAATACACAGGGAAAAAGGCAGAGGGGTGGAAGAACCATGCGGTCTTAATCCTGCCTCTCTGCCTTCTTTCTCTTGTTTCTTTCTTTTGATCCATTAGATAATATTTTATACTACTTTATGTTATTCATTCATTCACTCATTCATTTATTTAAGATTGTTTTTTCATTTTAGGTATTGTCTCTAAAAATCAGAACTCAAAGCTGTCTTTGTAGAGAACTTTAGGCTAAAATGTTGGGATTTATAGATCAAGAAAGTCAAACAAATACAAATGGGACTCCTGACGTGGAAGGGTCACTAGGTTTATGTGGTGAAAAATGAAGGAACAACATTTACTCCTCAGGTGTTGTGAGATGCACATTTAGATCTATGATGCATTTTGAACTAATTTATAAGGTATGAGGCTTGGGTTTTGTTTCATTTATTTGCATATAGATGTCCAGTTGTTCCAACGTCATTTGTTGAAAAGACTAGCCCTTCTCTATTAAATTCCTTTGCACCTTTGTCAAAAATCAGTTGACCACATTTGTGTGGATTTATGTCTGAATCTCTGTTCTACTCCATTGATCTATGGACCTATCCCTTTGCCAGGACCATGCCATCTTAACTACTGTGCATATAGTCGGTTTTAAAATCAGATAATGTGAGTCCTCTAACTTTTCTTTGGCAAAATTGCTTTGGCTTTTTAGTTCTTTTCCCTTTCCGCATAAATTTTAGAATCAGTACATCTGTGTCTATTCAAAAATCTTACTGGGATTTTGTTTGACATTGCATTAAATTTATATATCATCTTGGGGAAAATTGACATCTTTATTATGCAGAATCCTCCAATTCATAAATACAGTGTATCTCTTCATTTATTTAGGTCTTCTTTCTTTTATCAGCATTTTATGGTTTTTAGAATCTGTATCCTGTGCATATTTTGTTTGATTTATGTACTTGGAGCTATTTTAAGTTATCATAAGTTTTTTAAAAAATTCCAATTTCTAGTTGTTTATTACTGGTATATAGAAATGTAGTTAATTTTTGTATGTTGACTTTGTATCCAAAACCTTGCTAAACTCACTTACACTCATTTTTTTGTGTGTGTTGAAATTTTTGACATAGAAAATCATGTTGTCTATGAATAGAGACAGTTTTATTTCTTCCTTTCCAACCTGTATGCCACTTATTTCTTTGTCTTACCTTATTGTACTCACTAGGACTTCCATTTATAATGCTGAATAAGAGTGGTGAGAGGGAGTGTCCTTGCTTTGTTCCTGCTCTTAGAGGGAAAATACTTCATCATGAAGTGCCATGTTAGCTGTAGTTTTTTTGTTGATGCCGTTTCTCGAGTTGATGAGTTTCCCTTTCATTACTACTTTGATGAAAGTTTTTATCATGAATGGATGTTGAATTTTGTTGGGTGTTTTTTTCTGCTTCAATGTATGTGATTGATCATGTGATTTTTCTTCATTATATTGTTAATATGGTGGGCCTCATTAATTGATTTTTCTATATTGAACCAGCCTTGCAGTCTCAAAATAAACACCACATAGTTGTAGTTTGTTATTATTTTTATATATTACTTGGTTCTATCAACTTCTTCATAGTTAAGGACAATAACATTTGCCTTCTGTCATGTAACAATAGTTAAGTTTTTCTTGTTTTGTCTCTAAAAAGTCTGTAAAAGTTGAGGCCTGTAGAGGTAAGGTAATTTGCCAAAGTTATGCCACTAATAATTGGTGGGTCCAGGATCCCATTCAAGGTGAGGGGACTCTGGAACCCTCATTTTTAACTGCGAAAAAGGGCTGTCTCCCCACTGATAGGAGGCTGATGAGCCCCTCCATGTGTGACTCACTCTACCAAGACTACTTGACCATTGGCAAACCGGACCCAGACGCTTCCTTAGTGATTATGTCAGCCAGAACAAGATAGTAAATTGTAGAACTGACCCTTGAGCCCAGCTCTTTCCACTGTATCATACTGCCTCCTTAACAACTAGCCTGTGAATATACTTTTGGCAGCCCAACACCACCAAAAGAAGTGGCCAGGGAAGAACAAAGGATGTCAGGTGCATGGACCACCGAGATATCAGGCGGGGAGTGGAGGCCAAAGAAGGACTCCTTGGGTGCTAAATAGGGAAGGAAGGGCCTGCCCCTCTTCATTAGTGGGGATCAGAACTAGAGTCAGGTCCAAGGGTGATGATGGAATTATAGAGCATGTATGCTGAGCGGACAAGTTCTGGTGACCCAGGGGCCCAACCCAGAGAGATTTGGAAGCAGGTTCTGGAATGGATGAGAATATCATCAGGTCCAACAGTGCTGCCCTTGAGCTCAACTGTGGGTCATTGTTTCTCTAGGGTCCAGTCCAAGTCTGGACCCAGAGGCTTCTGTTGCACTCGCCATGCAAAGGACCCAAAAAAGTGACTGTGAGAAAAGAAAGTCTAGATTCATTTACATTATCATCTGTAATAGGTGATATACTTTGGAAACCTCTTGAACATTCTAGAAAGTTTGGAATTTCCCTCCTTTTGGTTATTTTTGTTACCTTTTCCCCTTTCATATTTGAGCTGTGCTCATAATCTTTGCCTATTTCAAAGTCAACAAAGGGTGGCCATATGCTAAAAACACTACATTTTCCCTGAAGCCAGCCAGGAGGTGTGAAAGGAGAGTAGGGGGCTGACACTCGGAAAGAAAGAGGTGGACCTGCAGGTTTGACCCACGCAAGGTTCTGTGTTACCTGAAGAGGGAGTTTCAGGTACAGGCTATTTACAGTTGAGGCTATCAGCCTCCCAGCATAAGGTTACTCTGAGCAGTTTCCATTTTAGGTGCTCTCAGCCCTCCTCCTGCTAAGACGGTTGCTGGCTCACATTTAATGCAGTAATCAGGCGGTTCTCAGAGCCCATCATTCAGCCTTGGCTGTCCTCTCTGGCCCTGGCAAAGGCCTGGCACTTAGCTCCTCGGGCCCCAGCCTCCCCCCTCCCCTCTCTCCCCACCCTTCCTTTTCCTTCTGATGCCCTTCCCTGCCCCGTCCTTCCTGCTCTGGCTGTCACACACCATGTGAAGTGTCATCTGCCATGGTCCCAGGCCAGAGGGCAGTCAGACCACTCCCCCACCCAGCCACAGGCTTGCCATGTATTTCCTGAGTGTTCAACTTTCACTGTTTTCCTGGGTGATCAGGTCAGTACTAAGAAGTAAACAGCATGGTGATTAAGAGACCCTGACGTGCCTGGGAAGGGAGGGCTTGCCCTATGGTAGCGCTACTTTATAACACTGTGGGTAGAAAAATGTTGGTCTTTATAGGTAAACGCAGGGTAGCATACAGAAATGCAGTCAAGCTCAGCAGGTAATATGAATGACTTTGAATTTTTTATCCCAAGGGAAATGGAAAAAAAAACCATTGAAGGTTTTGAGCAAAGTGACCTGATCTAGGTGGCAGGTGCTCTGCTAAGGGTAAGCATGTTGTTCTAGGAACAAAAAAGGGCTCTTTATCTGGCCTTCCAGAATCAGGAGGCTTCCTGGAAAATAGCCAAGAGACAAGTGTAAAAAGGGAAGAGAGATCAGCTCCAGCTAAGGTCCAGAAGTGAGCTCCAGCATGGAATGCTTAAGAAGTAGACTGTCTGGGCTGGTCACTAAGGGCCTTGTGCAACATGAAGGGATTTGAACTTGCTCCTGAGGGCAGGGGGGGAGCCAGCAAAGATTTTTATGGCAGGGAGGAGCATGACAAGTGACACGTCCTTTATCTACACCACTCTGGTGGCTGTGTGGAGGAGGGCAAGACAGGAGGCACGAAAACCAGGTGAGGGAATCCAGAAGTGCTGGTGGCCTATATTAAGTCAGCATCACAGAGATGGGGAAAAGGAGCCAGATTCCAGAGTAATCACTCAGGAAAAAGCAACAGGAGTTTGTGCTTGAGTGGCTGTTGAGAACGAGAAAGAGGGAAGGGTCCACAATGACCTCCAGGTCCTTGGGCAAGGAGATAGCTGCCAGCACACAGCAACCAAAGTGATACCAGTGGATGAGATGACTCTGATGGGTGGGCTTCCTCATGGATGCAGAGAATAGGACCAGACTCACCTATAGCCCACACCCCCAATGAAAAGGTCCTAACTCTGCTTCACCTCCTAATTGGAGCAGGGGCGCTGGGTGAGGCAGCTTTGTACTCTAGGTGACAGTCATGGGTCCATATACGGTTGTCGAAGATACCAGGCTTTAAAAAAGTAGATTAAAAGGTCCATTCTTTTTGTTCATGGGTTTTAATTGCATATTTGGATTTCTGAAAATAAGAAATAAAACCGTTAGATCTCAAAATGCCTCATTCTGGGACAGCCTGACATGTGTCCATTTAGGGTGCAGGGAACCCCTGAGAGGAGAGAGTCAGTGTCCTCTGAAAATATTTCACATCTCTTTTGGCTCTCAGGCTCTCTGTCCTACATAGAGATGGTAGCAGCGGGAGGAAGGCAGTGCCAGCTCTGGCTTTCCTGGGGATTCAGGGTTTTGGTAGTGAAATACAAGCATCCTGGCTGCTGATACCTGTCGGCCCCCAAGTTTGGAGGTGGCGGGAGGAGGCTGAGGGCAGAGGTGATGAGCAGGCTGTGCACCTGGCCCCCTGAGTACTACTTTGAGGTTTAACAGCCACATTGGAGAAGGTACCTTTAGGAGACTGCAAGGCTGAAACTGTACTGGAATGATAGGGTTTAGATAATCCTTGAGACAACCTGCTAGATTTGGATCAGCCCACTAGATTTTTATTAGTGTTATACATAGAAACTGGTGTCAATCAGACAGACCCCGTAATGGCACAAGGTGGCAAGGTAACCAACAGCAGGAGGACGTGCATTTCATTCCATTTGGGCTGGACTGCCATCCCCCTCCCCAGACTATACTGAAGCCTGATCGACTCATCTGTTGGAACGACCCATGGATATGCAAATGCTTTTATAATTTATCAAGACAAGAAGACAGACACCCACCACCCTTGGCCTGTTTCTAATCTCCCGAGTTCATTTCAGTTTTTCAGCCTTTACCTGGCAGGGAGATGGGCTCATTTGCATTACTATCCTACTACTTTACATCTTTTTGGATCTGGGCTATTCCCCTTGAAGCTCACTTTAGAAGAACTGAGTCAACAAAAGCTTTGTGTGGAACTCAAACCGTCACGCCCAGTAACAGTGTTAAGAAAGAACAGAGCTAACTTTGAAATGATGTTTTAGTTTCTTGTTTTGTGTGTAGGAGGACACGGAGGTGTGTTTGGTGGATATATTTGCTATGGGAAAAGTGTCCAGGAGTGGCTTTTCTCTCTCTTGATTATATTTGTGGTAAAGTTGCCAATAATCAGGATTTACATAAAATAAAAGACCCCCAGAGAATTTTTGAAAATCTTCTCTTTTCTGTGTCTGTATCCTGTAACCACACTAACAAGACTTCTTAAGGTTGGAGATTGAGGAAAGCGAATTACAGATGGTTAATAAATACTGGAGATGGAGTAGAAACAACTGTCACTGTATAATATGGTCTTCAATGTGCGAATGAGGATGTCCTTAGATGTCCTCTTGTACAAAACCCATTAAGCCATGGTCACCTTAGCCATGAAGCTCCTCTACGTCACAGGAGAGGATTGAAAGATACCATGTAATCTCAGGTGAAGGAGAGCCCTCTAGTGGAAAATTATCAGGGCAGGCAGCAGCGCAGGAAAAAAAGCAGAGAAGTCAAAAAAGGAACGTTAGATTTAGTCCAGCGAGTTGAACTGCATCACTGACGCATGATGTGACTGACTCACTACATCCTCGTACTGATTTGAAAGACGTTTATCAACAAGTCTGCCTTGTGGAACTGTCAAGAATGTATTGAGGCTTGTGCTGTAGGTACTCAAATTAAAATCATTATTCCAAGGACATGCAACGTTCCTCATAGCCCTCACCTAAAAAGCTTGGGATGGGCCAGGTCAGGGAGCAGGGGATGCATTTTCGTAATAGATTTAAAAATCGAGTCTGAAGTAGCTGAGATGATTCCCACCTCCCACCCCCACCTCTACCCAGGGATTGTTAAAATAGGGTTTGACCATTGTTCCAGCTGCTTTAAACAGAATGCAGTTCACTGTATTGTTTATCTTGTAACTAAGAAGAAAATTCTGAAGTGCTTTCTCCCCCTAATGCTTGACCATAATACATGCCTGAGATTATAATACCAGATGTTTACAGAAATTTTCATGCTCTCTTGGTCAGATTTAAAAATCTGAAAACTTTGCAGTTTAAAATGATTTATTGGTATTAATGATGTATATAGAGAGATTTCTAAAATCATGTGTGGGGAAATACCCTGCTGTACTCTGCAATTCACACATGCATTCTTTAAAAAAAAATGTGTATCATTAGGATTGAGGCCCTTGCTCATAGCTCTATTATTGACCATCATCCATGAGCCCCTTTCAAAGGGTCAGAAAGCATGTTTCCAGGCAACAAGAAAGTGACTTTGAAGCTTGTGCCCTTCAAAGCCTGTGTAAGATACATCGCCAACCAGCGCGGTAGAACTGGAGGGTGAAAATGCGGACTTGGCACATTTTAGCTAAAACCACAATTGCCTATGTTTCGAGTCTGTGACACTGGAGAGTCTCTAACTGTCTAGTTGGCAAAGCTGACTTGTCATTTTCTGACAAATAGCTGTATGGAGAAAATAGCTATAGCAAGGGCTTCAAGGACCATCTAAGGTCTGCTACCTTCCTTGCAGCCTGCCCAGTGTATTATGCATCCTGAATCTAGTTCATTCATTCACTCATTCATCCACTCATTCTTTCATCCAGTTCTTGAGCCTAGTTTTTGAGCCTAACTGGGGCCAGGTTTTACTCTCCGGAGATACACTGGTGAACAAAACAAACAAGACCTTTTTCCTGATAGGGAGTCCTGCAGAGGTGGTGAACCTTCAACTCATAACCAAAATTGGAAATTTTCCAGGAGGAAAGATAAATATAAGTTTATACACAGTGATAAAAACTTACAGAAGAAAAGGAATATGGTGCCCTGGGAGAGAACCCTGGGTGGCTTTATTCAGACTGGGGGTCAGAAAAGACCTCTGAAATGGTGATGTTTAAGCTGAAAACCAAAGACACATGGTATTCCCTGTACAGCAGGTGCTTAAAAAGTATTCTTTGCTTTGAGAAATGTTTAACCAGCTCTCAGGTCGTCCTAACTGCAGAGGATCCTCCTGGCTGTGACTCCCAGTGCAACCTCACCCTTTCCTTATTTGCCACCAGCCGGTGTATGTTCTTTCTGGTGCTCTCAGGTTCTGGCAGCCCCTGGAGACCCTGCCATGTCAACATAAGCTATAATGGAAGTGAAACAGTTGGCCCTCAGTGCTACTTGCAGAGATGAACAAAGGTTATTCTCATGAATATATATATTACGAAGCGTTTCAGCAGTCTACAGAGCGCTTATCCTAACCGTAGGACCCTGCCCTTGATCGCTGCTGTGGTGCAGAGTAAAAAGCAGGCGGCCTTTGGAATTCAGCAGATCTGGATTTGAACCTAGCCCTGTAACCTTCAACAGAGACTTCATAGTCTGTTTTGTCATCTGTAAAATGAAGGTAAACTCACTGGAAACTCTCAAGGTTTTGTGAGGATTCACGGAATGCACCCAGGCACAGAGTAGAAGGCAGTCACCAAACCTTCATTGCAATCCCCTGGACATCTTTCTTTCTGGATTTGGTCCAGGAGAGGACCTGGGGTTACCAGGCAGGGTGATTATTCAGAACCTGGGAGCAAGGGTCAGGAACACACAGGCAGAAGCCCAGGTAAGTGGGTGGGGCTTACCTAGAAGGAGGAAGAGGGGCTATGCATTAGGGCTCCTTAAGACTTATGGGAGTTAGAGCACAGGAAAGAGTCCTTTCTAGGTTCCCAGGGACAGGGATGTACACAGGATAAGAGGTAAGTCCCCCTCGAGACCCAAGACCCATAGGTAGCTGCTGGAGAGATGGGCAGGGTAGGGCAAATAGGGAAGGCAGTAAACTACAGGAGGAGAAACTTACTGCCGATAAGACGTATGGCTTATCTATGAACGTTATGTGCGATTATGATCGAATCCCTCTTAATCCCTTACAGATAAGTACAGATACTTCCAGCTTGAGAAAGGCAGATCCGAAAGGTCGGAGTGCACTGTTGGCTGATATCCAGCAAGGAACTCGCCTACGAAAAGTCACGCAGATCAATGACCGCAGTGCCCCACAGATCGAGAGTAAGTGAGCCTCTGGGCCACGCCTGCTGAGAGCCAAAGGCAGGCCGCCTGAGGCTCAGCCAGTCACCCCAGGCTTGTTTAGGGCAGGGGCCACAGTTGTTACCCAGGACACACATCAGGCCATCTGAGACCTGCTCAACGTACAGTCCACGTGGGCAAGAGAATCAGAGCTACCCTTCCAGGGCTGCAGATGGTTTCTAGCATATCTACCATCTCTTTTCAAATGCTTAAAAAGAAACTTTATAAGATAACTTTTAATTATGGTAAAATACACATATAAAATTCACCATTTTAACCATTTTAAAGTGTCCAATTCAGTGGCATTTATACATTCACAATGTGATTGCAACCATCACCTGTCTATTTCTAGAATATTTCCATCGCCCCAAAAGGAAACCCCATACCCATCAATATTCCCTCCCTACTCCCTCTGTCCCCCAGTCTACTAAATCTACTTTCTGTCTCTATGGATTTGCCTATTCTGGACATTTCATATAAATAGAATCATACGATATGTGGCCTTTTGTGATTGGCTCCTTTCTCTTCACATAATATTTTTACAGCTCATCCATGTTGTAGCAATGTATCAGTACTTTCCTTCTTTTTATTGTTGAATAGTAATTCATTGGATGAAAGTACCACATTGTGTTTATCCATTGTGTGGCAACATTTAAAGATCACTTGCCCTGTGTCAACATAGTCTTCAAACTCAATGAGAGAATAATTAAAGTCTCACAGGATCATATGACTATAGGCTTCTATGTCTTCTAGAGTATGATGATTCAAAAGGAGCCTTGTGCTTGGGTCAGATGACCCATGTTGAGTTCTGATCCTGCTACCAGACAAATCAGGAAACCTCCCTGAGCTTCAGTTTGCTCATCTGCAAAATGGGGGGGATAATAATACCTGCCTGCTTTTTTTGGGTCAAGATTGTTGAAGGTTTAAAAAATATATGCAGAACTATTTTTCAGTGTAAGGTATTATGTTTCCATATATTTTGCAATCATGCATAATGGTAATTCTCAAAAATAGTCCTAAAATTAATTGTATCGAGTATCTGTAATTATATACGTTAATATGTAAGGGTAGACAAATTATTTTAAGAAATATTTTCAATATTGATTACAATAAAAATTAGTTTCTGGCTAGACCCACTATCTAATTAGTTAAGCCCAGTTAACAGATAAATCCATTTTATTGGACCACACACTTGCTTATCATTCCAGTGAAGAGGTAATGTGTACTGTTAATACTTGGAATAATCTGGCCACATTCATCCACCAGGGGGCATTGCGCCATGATTTCTCTGTGCATATTAGCTTCAGGCTATGAAAATTTTCTGCCAGGAATTCTTGTAAGCTGAATGTCTTCTCATTTTATGCAGTTGGTAATCACACACATCTGGAAGTGAGTGACTTCTAGAATTAGTGACATCTCTTCTCAAGGGCTCACGAGCTCTCTCCTCCATAGGGAAAAAAAGGGGGCAGGGAAGAGCGCAGGGCTCGGGGAGTGGGAGCTGGGGAGACAAAGAAGGAAAACGCCAAAGCAGAAATCACTGCAGACCTTTGCTTCCTGCTTA